>NC_044033.1:414808271-415433271 GCF_901765095.1 Microcaecilia unicolor
TACACCAATGAAACTTGGTGTAAATACCCACGCCTAACTTAGGCACAGATCTGGCATATGCCATAACAGTGCATGTAATTTTTAGGAATGCTCATGACCCATGCATGCCCCTCCCATGGCCACACCCCTTTTGAGATCTGCACATTACAATTTAAGTGCAATGCTTTACAGAATATGCTTATAAAGTTGCACATATAAATTCTAATTAGTGCCAATAACTGCATGTTAGTGGCCAATTATAGGCACTGACCCCTGGATTCTATATATGGTACCTAGATTCCACGTGGAGATATGTGCGTATCTTAACTGGCGAAACAAGGTAATCAGCGTTTTTAACAGCACTTAACAAGCAATAACGAGCACTAATTGGCAATAATTACAATTTATGCACGGAAATCACTAAGCGTATTTTATAATGAACTGCGCCTAAATTTTGAACTGCACAGTTCAAAATAAACATGCGTGACATAAAAGGGGCGTGTTTATGGGTGTTTCCTGGGCATTCCAAAATTTACACGCGTGATTACAGAATACAGGTCAGTGTGCCTAAATCTACATTCACGGATTTACACCAGGTTTTTATTGGCATAAATGAATGTGTGTAGATTTAGGCACTACATTATCGACTAAGTGTATTCTATATACTGTGCCAAAAGTTTATAGAATACGCTTAGTTCTGCGTGGATTTTTTAGGCATCATATATAGAATATCCCCTACTTACCAAGGTAATGGAGGGCATTGCCGCTAAACAACTCATGGATTATATGACACACTTCACCATACCGCACAGCTCTTAATCAGGCTTCCACCCAAACCACAGCACAGAAACTGTACTAACATCACTGATGTCAGACTGAGACATGTGATCAGCACGGATCGCAGAGTCATGATCCTCCAATTTGACATGTTATCAGCTTTTGACCTGGTAGACCACAGGCTGCTACTAAAAATGCTAGACAACATAGGAATATGTGGTAAGGCCCTATCCTGATTTGAGGGATTCCTGAGCAGCAGAACCTACAAAGTGAAGATGCCATCCCAGACTGTGGAGCGCCTCAGGGCTCTCCCATCTCTCTATCACTATTCAACATCCTGATGGCCCCCCTAGGATACAAACTAGACATAAAAAAGAACGCAACGAGAGGATCACAGAAAAGATTATTGGATTAAACTCAAAGAAGCGAAGAGGGAAATACAGCTAGCAAAATTGCGAGCAGAAGAAAAAATGGCTAAAGATGTAAAGAGAGGTGACAAGACCTTTTTCAGATATATTGGAGAAAGGAGAAAAGATAGGAATGTAATTGCGAGACAGAAAGATAATGAGAATGGCTGTGGAGAGTGATGAAGATAAATTGAACATGCTAAACGATTATTTCTCTTCAGTGTTCACGGAGAAAAATCCTGGAGAAGGACCGCAGTCGGCTGCTGAGGGAACATCTGGGAATGGAGTGGATACTGTGCCATTTATGGAAGAAAGAGTTTATAAACAGCTGGAGAATCTGAAGATGGACAAAGCTATGGGGCTGGATGGGATACATCCCAGGATACTGAAGGAGCTCAGAGAGGTCCTGGCGGGACCTCTTAAAGATTTATTTAATAGATCTTCAGAGACGGGAGATGTTCTGCAAGATTGGAGACGAGCGGATGTGGTCCCTCTTCACAAAAGCGGAGACAGGGAAGAAGTGGGAAACTACAGACCGGTAAGTATCACATCGGTGGTAGGAAAAATAATGGAGTCGCTGCTGAAAGAAAGGATAGTTAACTTTCTAGAAGCTGACGGGTTACAGGGCCTGAGGCAACATGGCTTTATCAAAGGAAAATCCTGCCAAACGAATCTTATTGACTTCTTTGACTGGGTGACCAAAGACCTGGATGAAGGACGTGCACTAGATGTAATCTACTTGGACTTCAGCAAAGCCTTTGATATGGTCCCCCACAGAAGACTCGTGAATAAGCTGAAAGGGTTGAACTTAGGATCAAAAGTAGTGAACTGGATAAGAAACTAGTTGACCGACAGGTAGCAGAGGGTGGCGGTAAATGGAATCCGCTCGGAGAAAAGGAAGGTGAGCAGTGGAGTTCCTCAGGGTTCGATGCTGGGGCCTATTCTGTTTAATATATTTGTGGGAGATATTGCTGAAGGGTTGGAAGGAAAGGTGTGCCTTTTTGCGGATGACACGAAAATAGCCAATAGAGTGGATACCCTGGAGGGAGTAGAGTCAATGAGAAGGGATCTCCAAACCTTAGAAGAATGGTCGAGGGTCTGGCAGTTAAAATTTAATCAATTACGTAAGGGGAATACCACCTTTAAACAGAGTACCAAACCTTACATTAAATACAACACTTATACTCTGAGATATCGTAAAATAGATCTTTGATTTATTAATACATGATCATGTAACAATTCATCCTCTTTGGATTACCAAAGCTCCCCCCAAAAATTCCACAACCACTCAAGCACGCGCTCACATGCACCCTATAAGTCCATTCAACTCCTTCATGCCACTAATTAATGAATATCCCTTAACAGAAACACATAACAACATGTTCAACAACGTGGAGCAGTGTATAGTCCAAAGATCTTAACAGTTCACCGTGAAGTTTATCTTCACAAAGATTTTCTTCAAACATGCGTGAAGAGAAGGTATCTTTAAAAAGGTTTTCTAGTTTTTGGTATATGAATATTATTGGGACTAGTGGAGTTTTTTTCTGACCAATGATTAAGAGGAGCCCTCTATGTTTATGAACATTTTAGCATTCAAACTGAGGTTTTCTTCGAAGAGACTAAGGTCTTTTTTCTCCACTCTTTTTCATTACATAACATATGATATATCTTGAGATACTTAAGACAATTGTAGAAGCAATGTTTTACAATTTGATATTAAGTTCTACAGATTCTAATACTTGTGGTAATTGAAATCTCCCATTATTATACTGTTGCCCAATTTGACAGCTTTGCTAATTTCTGCAAACATTTATTCATCTGTCTGTTCGTGCTGTCCTGGTGGATGGTAGTACAGCCCTACAAGACTACTCCTTCCCTTCACACATGAAATTTCTATCCATAATGATTCCATGCTGCAGTTTCATGTAGAATGTTTATTTTGTTTGACTCAATTCCCTCTTTAACATATAGCGCAACCCCCCTCCAATTTCATCCTCTCTATCATTGTGATATAATTTATGCTCAGTTAACAGTGTTCCACTGATTGTTCTCCTTCTACCAAGTCTCTGAAATGCCTATTATGTCTACCTCATCATTTAGTGCTATGCACTCTAACTATCCCAACTTATTTTTTAGGCTTCTAGCATATGTATGGAGACACTTTCAATTGTGTATTTTCCTTGCATCTACAAGCTGCTTTGAAGTTGACGGGGATAATTTGCATCCTTTACTTTATTCTTCCATTAAACACTCCTGGCTTTCTTTCACCATTATTGAAACCTCTCTATTGGGATTCTCTAAACTGTTTCAATAGTATCTTCAAGGATACTCCACACCGAACCATGCGCTTCTGGGCGACTGTTGGACCCCCCCCCCCCCCCCCCCCCCCCCCCAATTTTAATTTAAATGCTGTTCTATCTCCTTTTTAAAAGTTAGCACCAGCAGGCCTGGTTTCATCTCAGTTAAGGTGGTGTCCATCCTTTCAGTACAGACTCTTCCTTTCCCAGAATGTTGCCCAGTTCCTAACAAATCTAAATTCCTTATCCCTGCACCATTGTCTCAACCACAACTTGAGACTTTGAAGCTTTGCCCACCTCCTAGTTCTTGTGTGTGGAACAGGGAGCATTTCTGGACTTCAGCTTTCTACCTTAGAGATCAAATTTGGCTTCCTGAACCTCCCTTCCACATTGCCCTATGTCATTGGTACCCACATTTACCAAGACAGCCGGCTCCTCCACAGCACTATCTAAAATCCTATCTAGGTGATGCATTAGGTCCACCACCAGGCAGGCAAGTGACCAAGCGATCCTCACATCCACCAGCCACCCAACTATCTACGTATCCAATGATCAAATCACAAACTACAACAGCTGTCCTAACTCTTCCTGCCTGGGCAGAAGTTCTTTGAGACATATCCTCAATGCAAGAGGATAGTGCATCCCCTGTTGGGCAGCTCCTGGCTACAGGAGCAGTACTTCCAGCTTCACCAGGGTGATGCTCTCCTTTTAGGAGACCTCCCTCCTCCAAGGCAGCACAGGGGCTGACAAACTGGAAGTGGGACTTCTCTTTAACATCCCTGTAGGTCTCCTCTATGTACCTCTCTGTCTCCCTCAGCTCCTCCAAGTTTTCTACTCTAGCCTCAAAAGAATGGACTTGTGAACTGATCTGGTGGTTCTTCAAGAAAAAAGATGGAGTACATTAATTATATTATATTAGGTAGGTCTGACTGTCATTATTTGTCATCCATATTTATTTATTTGTTTGTTTGTTGCATTTGTATCCCACATTTTCCCACCTCTTTGCAGGCTCAAAGTGGCTTTTATGTTTTAATATTTAAAGAACAGTATAACCCTAAAAAATAAGATGGCCTTGTATTTTTTTTAATTAGTAGTAATTTTATAGCTTTTTAGAATGTTTTGTAACATGATATTCATGATATGGATCCTTTAGTAAAAAATAAAAAGCTATTATTTAGTTTATTTTGTTGAATGCTAATAAATGCAGGATGTTGAGTAGCCCACTGGGTAGTGCAGTGGGTTGCAGACCTGGGGAATCAGGTTTGATTCCTGCTGCCGCCTAATGATTGGCAGTAGGTTCAATTCCCTCTGCAGCTTTGTATGACCCAGGGCAAGTCACTTAGTGCTCCATTGCCCCAGGTACAATATATACTACTTAGATTGTGAGCCCATTAGGGACAGTACTAGTACCTGCATAGAAAATTGTACTTGCTAATTGCTATATGCCTATGTGAAGGCCTCAGTGGTGTATCAAATGTGCTAAATAAGTAAATAAATAGTGCAGATCATAGAAGAAACTCATTTTCATTTAATATGTTTGCAGACTCCAATTGAAATGGTAATTTCCCAGTGATAATTTTTGTTACCAACCTTCTCTCTGAGACCAATGACTGTCCTACCCAGGAGTTGTAGTCATGGCTCAAGTACCTCAGATTGGTCACGGCACTAGATTGAGCTATACAAAAATACTAGCATCGTCAGACCAGTCCCAGATGAACCAGGGGAAATATTAAACTCATTTAGAATTAACTGTTCAGAACCAGTATGATGTTAACAAAATATATGTTTTTATTTTATTTCAAATGAATAGGTGACACAATGAATCTTGATGTGATTTGAATTAACTATATTAAAGTACAATATGATGGTAATTGCACAGATCCCAATAAATTAGATGTAATAATTTAACAATAAATAAGATATTACTTTGAATAGTTTAAATAACTAAACCTTGTTAGAATTAAGTTCAGCTGGACCTTTACAATAGTTAAATCTCTACTAAACCCTCTTTTCAAAGGCTAGAACACAGAATCTCTGCTCAGAAAACATTGGCTTTGAATTCCAGTACTGTTTCCCAGTTTCAAAGTCAGATAAGTATTAATTTTACTTTTCTATTACTTTTGTAATGATTTTTTAGTCACTAGTGTATTAACAAAAGAAATTGATTCTTTGTGTGTTCTTTTCTCTACTCTACAGATGAAATACTATAATGTGAAAAGTTTCCTAAGGATTCACTACTCCCACTAATATAAGTAATAGTTTATTTCTTTCTCTGTCTCTGTCTTTTACTGTTTTTCCCCCCTTTTTTCTGTGTGACGTCTTCTCCTTTCATGTATGATATTTGCTCTTCTTTCTTGCACTGGAGCTCAGTAGTCTTCTTCTCCTTTCCTGTTGTTTGGAGTACCCAGTACATATTTTCTAGTGAAAAAGGTGCCAGTACTCAAATGCTAGGCTACCCTTCAGGGGTGGGGGTAATCACTGAGGGACCCTCCCCACAATAGCCAGGCCCCCTGCACCCAGTCACAGAACCTATGACAAGGCAGAATTGGTGTGTAGAGCCTGAGCTCTTTCATTAAAACTTGGGTTCCATGGGTCAATTTTAGCAGACAATGGAAAAGGTGCCGGTACTCAGTACCCCCAAGTACCCCCTCAAAAAAAACCCTGGGAGTACCTATTAACCTATCTAAAAATAACTCAGTAAAGAAACCAACTCCTTACACTGTGGACAATGTTCTTTCTAAGAGGCTACAGGACATTTTAAATTACTGGGACATTACATTAGGTAAATAACAGTTCTCTATAACTAGAATTTCCTATACTTCAAAGGGTATTTCTGTCACTTCTTCTGGCTGACTCCTTTTTCCAGTCATACTCTCTTTTTATCTTACACACTTTTGCCCAAGCACCCCCTTTAGTCAGCAGGCAGGGCCTTCACAGACAGCCTTATAGCAGCCATACTTCAGCTCAGGGACTACTACTACTACTTATCATTTCTATAGTGCTACTAGACGTATGCAGTGCTGTACACTGAACATTTAAGAGACAGTTCCTGCTTGACAGAGAGAATTACCCTATGAATGGAGTTCCCAGGGAGGCATATAGGGAGAGAAGAGTGGAGAGGTACTGAGGAGCTGCAGAGTGAATGCACTTGTAAGTCAATAAGAAGAGTTTGAACTGTATGCAGAAATGGATAGGGAGCCAATGATGTGACTTGAGGAGAGGGCTAATATGAGCATAGCAACACTGGTGGAACAGAAGTTGTGCAGCAGTATTTTGAACAGATTGAAGAGGACAGAGATGTCTTAGTGGAAGACCTGTGAGAAGCAAGTAGCAGTAGTCTGAGAGGTGATAAGAGTGTGGATAAGGGTTTTGGTAGTGTGCTCAGAAAGGAAGGGACAAATTTTAGTGATATTATAGAGAAAGAAATGACAGGTTTTAGCAGTCTGTTAGATAAGTGCAGAGAAAGAGTACATTCAAGCAGGCCTGTCTCACTGTAGTCAGTTGGTTAACCTGCCTCCTTTGCAGATAAGCAGGTTGAACACTCAGGCAAAATACCTATTTTTCAAGCTCTGATTATTGGCTACACTCTTTTAAACCAAAATCTCAATGAAACAAGTATATCACTAACAATTCAATACTTTTTTACCATTCGCTTCAGCAATTCTCACTAGAATCATTCACCACTCACTTCCCAGTACTATGTGCTCACCAATTCTCATTCCTAAGAATCCAAAACATACAATTATCACTTAGAATCACTTCTGTCAGAGGAGCGCTTCTCATTCAAGTTTAGTGAGCATTAGCTTTTCAGAATAATCGAACGGGGCGCCCAAGTTTTCCTGAGGACGTCCTGGCAGGACTTCCTTGCGAATGGGCGGGGAAACCGTATTATCGAAACAAGAAGGGTGTCCATCTTTTGTTTTGATAATACAGTTGGGGAGACCCAAATCTCAACATTCAGGTCGACCTTAGAGATGGTCGTCCTTAGAGATGGTTGTCCCCGGTTTTCAGTGATAATGGAAACCGAGGACGCCCATCTCAGAAATGACCAAATCTAAGCCATTTGGTCATGGGAGGAGCCAGCATTCGTAGTGTACTGGTCCCCCTCACATGTCAGGACACCAACCGGGCACCCTAGGGAGCACGGTAGTAGACTTCAGAAATTGCTCTCAGGTGCATAGCTCCCTTACCTTGGGTGCTGAGCCCCCCAAACCCCACTCCTCAAAACTGTACACCACTACCATAGCCCTAAGGGATGAAGGGGGCACCTACATGTGGGTACAGTGGGTTTGTGGTGGGTTTTGAAGGGCTCACATTTACCACCACAAGTGTAAGAGGTAGGGGGGGGGTGGGCCTGGGTCCGCCTGCCTGAAGTGCACTGCACCCACTAAAACCACTCCAAGGACCTACATACTGCTGTCAGGGAGCTGGGTATGACATTTGAGGCTGGCAAAAAATATTTTTAAAAATTTTTTTGAGGGTGGGAGGGGGTTAGTGACCACTGGGGGAGTAAGGGGAGGTCATCCCTGATTCCCTCCAGTGGTCTTCTGGTCAATTCGGGCACCTTTTTGAGGCTTGGTCGCAAGAAAAAATGGACTAAGTAAGGTCAGCCAAATGCTCGTCAGGGACGCCCTTCTTTTTTCCATTATTGGCCGAGGACGCCCATGTGTTAAGCATGCCTCAGTCCTGCCTTTGCTACACTTCCAACACGCCCCTGTGAACTTTGGTCATCCCTGCGACGGAAAGCAGTTGAGGATGCCCAAAATCGGCTTTCGATTATGACGATTTGGGCAACCCTGGGAGGACGCCCATCTTGCGATTTGTGTTGAAAGATGGGCGCCCTTCTCTTTTGAAAATAAGTCTGATAGTAGACATCTCTCTCACTGCTTGGAAATGTACAGTCTTGTTGCTGGACAGCTCTGACGGGTCCATTCACCTGTTCCCTCCACTTTTTTGGCTGTCTTTCTTGCAGTACTGACAGCTCCTGACCACCCATTAAATTTTCCACTGTAAAGGTAGGTGCTTCTTCTGTGCATCGCTTGGAAAATGGCTGTGCATCACTTTGCATGCACATTTGTATAGTAATTAGCTCATTATAATATCTTTCATATGATTTTCGATAGCTGCTTCTGTGAAAGGAAAAGAGCTTCCAGAACCTTTTTATGCATGTCTGGTTGTACTCCGTGCTTGCTAAACTGGCTAGAACCAGTGTAAAAACCATTTTGCTGGCTCGTTAGGTTTTATGCATCGAGGCCCTATTACCTCCTTTCTTGATTCGCTGCTTTCAATCACACTCCTGCCTTATCTTCACATCATGATTACACAAGAGCTTAACAATAGACACTGTTCTTACTTTATGGAAACAGGCCTCAATATTGCCAAAAATAAAAGATCCTAAGCTCATACTGATTGTTCCAATTACTTCTCCATAACTCAGGTCCCATTTGTATCTAAGATTGCAGAATGCCTAATTACCAACCATTTAGAGGATTACTTAGAGAAAACCAACTCACATCACCCCAAATAATTATTTAGAAAATCTCACGGTAAACCTGGAGGACGTAATGGGGCAGTTCAGCAAACTGAAGAATAGCAAATCTCCTGGACCGGATGGTATTCATCCTATAGTACTGATAGAACTGAAAAATGAGCTTGCGGAGCTACTGTTAGTGATATGCAATTTATCCTTAAAATCGAGCGTGGTACCGGAAGATTGGGGGGTGGCCAATGTAACGCCGATTTTTTTAAAAGGTTCCAGGGGAGATCCGGGTGAGTCTGACGTCGGTGCTGGAGAAAATGGTAGGGGCTATTATCAAAAACAAAATTACAGAGCACATACAAGGACATGGATTACTGAGACCAAGTCAGCACGGCTTTTGTGTGGGGAAATCTTGCCTGACCAATTTACTTCAATTCTTTGAAGGAGCAAACAAACATGTGGACAAAGGGGAGCTGGTTGATATTGTATATCTGGATTATCAAAAGGCGATTGACAAGGTACCTCATGAAAGGCTACAGAGGAAATTGGAGGGTCATGGGATAGGAGGAAATGTCCTATTGTGGATTAAAAACTGGTTGAAGGATAGGAAACAGAGAGTGGGGTTAAATGGGCAGTATTCACAATGGAGAAGGGTAGTTAGTGGGGTTCCTCAGGGGTCTGTGCTAGGACTGCTGTTTTTTAATATATTTATAAATGATGTAGAGATGGGAGTAACTAGCGAGGTAATTAAATTTGCTGATGACACAAAGTTATTCAAAGTCATTAACTCGCAACAGGATTGTGAAAAATTACAGAAGGACCTTACGAGACTGGGAGACTGGGCGGCTAAATGGCAAATGACGTTTAATGTGAGCAAGTGCAAGGTGATGCATGTGGGAAAAAAGAACCCAAATTATAGCTACGTCATGCAAGGTTCCACGTTAGGAGTTAAGGACCAAGAAAGGGATCTGGGTGTCGTCGTCGATAATACACTGAAACCTTCTGCTCAGTGTGCTGCTGCGGCTAGAAAAGCGAATAGAATGTTGGGTATTATTAGGAAAGGTATGGAACAAAAAGGTGTGAGGATGTTATAATGCCATTGTATCACTCCGTGGTGTGACCGCACCTTGAGTATTGTGTTCAATTCTGGTGGCTGCATCTCAAGAAAGATATAGTAGAATTGGAAAAGGTACAGCGAAGGGTGACTAAAATGATAGCGGGGATGGGACGACTTCTCTATGAAGAAAGACTAAGGAGGCTAGGGCTTTTCAGCTTGGAGAAGAGACGGCTGAGGGGGGACATAATAGAGGTATATAAAATAATGAGTGGAGTGGAACAGATGGATGTGAAGCATCTGTTCACGCTTTCCAAAAATACTAGGACTAGGGGGCACACGATGAAACTACAGTGTAGTAAATTTAAAACAAATTGGAATCAAACAAAATAAAACATGGAAAAGAAAATAAGATGATACCTTTTTTATTGGACATAACTTAATACATTTCTTGATTAGCTTTCAAAGGTTGCCCTTCTTCCTCAGATCGGAAATAAGCAAATGTCTCCGATCTGAGGAAGAAGGGCAACCTTCGAAAGCTAATCAAGAAATGTATTAAGTTATGTCCAATAAAAAAGGTATCATCTTATTTTCTTTTCCATGTTTTATTTTGTTTGATTTCTATTGATAACCTTAAGAGTGGACTAACACGGCTACCACACTCCTTTACAAACAAATTGGAGAAATCTTTTCTTCACCCAACACATAATTAAACTCTGGAATTTGTTGCCAGAGAATGTGGTGAAGGTGGTTAGCTTGGCAGAATTGGCAGACGGTTTCCTAAAGGACAAGTTCATAAACCACTACTACATGACTTGGGAAAAATCCGTAATTCCAGGAATAACATGTATAGAATGTTTGTACGTTTGGGAAGCTTGCCAGGTGCCCTTGGCCTGGATTGGCCGCTGTCGTGGACAGGATGCTGGGCTCGATGGGCCCTTGGTCTTTTCCCAGTGTGGCATTACTTATTGAAACAGCCCTTCTAGGCATCACTACCTCCAGGCACTTGACCAAGGTAAAATCCTTATCTTATCTCCCTTGTCTTACAGTATCATCAGCCTTTGACTTGGTGGACCACATTCGTCTGCTGACCAGGTTACATGGCATAGGAATAAGTGACACTGCTCTTGACCGGTTCTGTTCCTCTCTAATAGAGTCAATTTTGTGCACTCTCCCTTCTGTAGTCCCCCAGGGCTCCATACTAGCCACGACCATTTTTCAATATCTTTATGTCCTCTCTTCTAACTCTTATACAATCAATTGGTCTGACATAATTTGTATATGTAGACGACATTCAAATCTTAACTAGCATACAAAATACTGACCCAACTGAAATCACATCACTTAAAATCTGCCCAGGATAATTGATTGCCTCCAAACTCATAAGCTTAAATTAAACATTACTAAATCACAAGGAATTATCATTAGGATCACCAAACACTGATAACCCCAGTCCTCCTTAATTTCACCTCATCCATAAAGATTTTAGGTGTTATCCTTGATGATACTATGAGTTTCTAACCATAAATTTCTAATGTCATTAAAGCTTCCTTTTTCAAGCTATTCAGTACAACACTTTTTGACAGATCTGCCCTTTGTATTCTAACCCTCTTATTTGTTAACCCACCAAAAACCTACTGTACCCAACTGTATACCAATACAATAGCCCTTATATCTGCAGGTGTCGCCTATATGTAGGCTTTTGGTGGGTTTTGGAGAACTCACACTTTCCACTACAAGTGTAACAGTTAGATTGGGATATGGGCCTTGGTCCCCTTTCCTACAGTCCACTGCACCGACCACTAGGCTACTCCAAAAATCTGCTTGATCCTCTAATCCATGACATCTGAAGCTGTCATAGAGGCTGGTAAGTACTGTTTCTTTCACATCTTTAGGGGGTGAGAGGGGATCAGTGACAACTGGGGGAATAAGGAGGGGTCATGTCTTAATTCCTCCAGTGGCCATCTGGTCATTTAGGGCACCTTTTGTGATTTAGTTGTGACTGCAACAGGTCTAGACCAAAACATCTACATTTAAATTGTAGCCCCAAACATTTTTGTTTTGTTCCATCATGGCAGAAAAATGTCCAAGTAATCCTTCCCCCAACATGCCCCTTGTGATTTGAATGCATTGCCAATGGACTGCATAACAAAACATTTAAAAAATGGGTTTCGAAAATAGCGATTTGAGTGTTTTGGCAAGCAAAACATCCAAATTCCGATTTAAGCTACTTTTCAAATGGTTTTCTCTTTCAAAAATGCACCCTAAAGATTCAGATGAAGAGGCTGAGGCTGTTGTAGGTCTAGCAACTATGGAGGGTTTGGAGATATTAGTAAGTATATGTTATCTGGAGAGTAGCCATAGAGGTAATAAATGAGATCAGCAGATAGTTGAGGGTGTGAAAAATATTCTTTTTTTGGTCATCAACCATCCTCAATCCCTGCCAAAGCAGCAGCTGCAGAAGTATAAAACGATCCAGAAAAACATTCCCAGAAAAAAGCAGTAGTATGGTGGCACTTTAGTGCTGTAGAATATTAGTATTTTTCAGAATGTCTTCACTGTCAGAATGTCAATAAACAGAGAAAAGATAGTGAGCTGTCTTTCAAATAATACCAAGTCTAGGAAACCCATTCTCCACCCAAAGCAGCATCAGCTAGAAAGCTAGGAGAAAGGTGAGGCCTGTCATCCAAGTTGACTCCTACCTCCTGAATTCTTTCCTCAAGTGAATTGGCAGGCTGGTATCCTCCAGTCTCACATCATCAGTGGCAAGCAACCATAGAACAAATTGAGTGGCATTTCACCTGGTCTGTTTGGTTGTTATGGCTTGCCTTTTGTTTTACATTTTAAATTTGTCTTTGTTCTGTTTGTCTTCTGCTCTTGTTCTTTATGTTTACTTTTTGGAGGTGGTTGCTATTTTATTTATTTTGGTGAAATACAAATGGTTTAAAATAAATTAATAAGTGGTTGACAAAATGAATCCTGAATGGCATTAATTTTACTTACAATATGATCAGTAGCTGTAACAGTTAAATCTGAAAATACGTGAGGTGGGGTACCCTTCTGGGTACCTGTCTTCTATTCACTATTTGACATGTTTTTCCTCAGATGGCTATCCATTCTGTCTGATAAGTGAGATAAATGATCTTGACAGCAATTCTATAGGACTAGATTCTGTAAATGGCACCCAAATTTGGGTGCCAAAGGAAATGAGCGTTAAGCGTTATTCTATAAATAGCACTCCAAGTTGGGCACTGTCTATAGAATAGTATTTAGTGTCAGGACACATGCTGAATTTTGAGCATGATGATTTACACCAACTGAAACCTAGTATAAATCCTCATGCTTAAATAAGGTATAGATGTACTATATTCTATAACACTGTGCACAAATTCTAGGAATACCCATGATCCGCCCATACCCCTCCCATGGCCATGCCACCTTTTCAGATCCACATGAAACATTTATGTGTGCATCTAAATAGAATCCAATAATTGACCGTTAGTGCCTAATTATTGGCATTAATTGGTTCATTGTTCAATTAAATTGAGTGCAAATTGGGTGTGTGCCCAAATTTGTATACATAATTTTAATTGTCTTATATAGAATTTGGGGGATAATGTTTTCAGGCAGCTTTACATAAGTCTTTATTCAAATCAGACCTATATTTTTTTCTGTCTTCTTTCCAGCTGATGAATTTGCTGCTTTAAGAGCCACAGACTCATGAAACCAAGGCACATACTTCCATACATTTACATTTTTTTTTGGTTTCGTGTAGTAATGTTTTAGTGGTGTAAGGTGTCAGTAACCCTCTACATTTTTTTCATTGCTATCACTCACCAGATAAATCAACTTATACTTGGGAAAAGTTTCCAAATTGTTGAACAAATTCTATGGTTCAACTGCCTTAACATTCCTAAAGATCCACCATACTTTCCCTTCATTTGATGATTCCACCTATAATCTAACCAGAATTTTATTAAAATGTGATCTGACCATGGGATTACAAGTATAACCACGTTATCAGTAAGGATCCCACAGATGATGATTGAAGTATCAAGTTGTTATAAACCTCCTGGTGGTGGAGTGTGATATTACACGTTTAAGATATGTCACTATGATTTCCCCAGTTAACCTCAACACCAAGCCAAGAGATTTAATATTAACAATATGTTTTTATTATCAAGTAATAGTAATTTGGTATTAGAGTTTTAATCAATATTCACAAAATAGCACAGAGGTTAAACTGTTGTGTTTCAATTACAGTATTTCCAGTTCAGATCATAAGACAGTCAATATCACCAAACAATTTCAGATAAGAATCCCGTCAACTATTGTAAACCAATAAACAAGCTCTTACAGTTACTTTGTGTCAACTAAGGATTTGATATTTTGTTTTCTACTCTTGATCCTTTATGTACTAAAGTAGTCTCAGAACTCCAAACAGGTAAGTTTTCACACTATTTATTTCTATAATCCCTATATCTATTGTATGCATTTTTTCAGTGTGCACTTTGTTTAATGGCTCAGTCATTCTTTCTCCAAGATCTCTCTTGAATGGAGGGTGCCATTTTTCCTCAGCGATGACTGTCTTCAGTGCTTCACTCTACTACTCTAGCCTAACCAAATTAAAAAGAGAAACTGCCTTCCTTGCCTTCCTATTCT
The DNA here is from genome assembly GCF_901765095.1 of Microcaecilia unicolor. Taxonomy (NCBI): domain Eukaryota; kingdom Metazoa; phylum Chordata; class Amphibia; order Gymnophiona; family Siphonopidae; genus Microcaecilia; species Microcaecilia unicolor. The sequence goes on from NC_044033.1 coordinate 414,822,927, forward strand.
TCCTGCTTGTACCATCTGCTTGTGTCCTTAGTTTTCACTTTTCTATTTGTAATTTATCTACCTTTTTATTCGTAAACCTTGGTTTGCTTACACATGCTCCAGAAATTTGGGGGACTCTTGATTAGCTGGCATGAGCACCCCCATCCTTTGGATAGAGCGGGGGGGGGGGGGGGCATCAAGAGTGCCATCATTGTATATATTGTCAATATGCAGTTACCACACAGTCAGTAGTTAACCCTCACTCTTGGACTTTTCATTTGCTAAAATTTTAGCTTTTGGTGTTAGTGTGTGCTGCTGTGATGAACTGAAGAAAATTACTTTTTCTGGTATTTCGTGTTAGTGTAACATAGTAAATGACAGCAGATGAAGACCTGTATGGTCCATCCAGTCTGCCCAACAAGATAAACTCATTTTACATGATATGTGATACTTTATATGTATACCCGAGTTTGTCCTGTTTGTCTGTCCTAATTAGATTGTAAGCTCTGGTGAGCAGGGACTGTCTCTTCATGTTCAAGTGTACAGCGCTGCGTATGTCTAGTAGCACTATAGAAATGATAAGTAGTAGTAGTAGTAGAGTGTTTTACTTATGTCCAAGAACCAATTGTGAATCTAGCCAGGTTGTCTATGCTATACATTGTCCATGCTCGTTTTGGTATATTGGTCAGACTAGATTAATGGTAAAACAGCAAATAGCTTGTCATTTAAGTAATATCAGGGTGAAAGGATTAGGAGCCCCTCTCATTAGTCACTGTCTTCAGGTATCTCATGAATTAAAGGATTTATGGTTTATAGTACTGCTGCAAGTGAATTTATTTATTATTTATTTATTTATGGCATTTATATCCCACATTATTCCCACCCACGGGCAGGTGATGTTTCAATACTTTTGGAGAAGAAGGAACTGCAACTTATTTTCCAGTGGAATACACATTTCCTTATGGATTAAACTGGCAAGTAGAGTGGTAAAAGGTAGTTTTAGTATTCATTTATAGTGGCTATTTACTTAATATAAATAAGGTTCTTTGTATGTATAAGGATGGGGATTGATTTACACATAGCACATGTGCATACTTTTTAGTTGGTTTAAATGTGAGCCACCGGGTGGTGTGCTCTGTTTTCCACTGTAGCTGTGCTGAACTTTGTAAATTTATAATTTTGTGTCCGTGTATAGCATTAAGTTGCTACATGTATTGTGTCCCTTGATATATGGTTATGAACATTTTTATGTACATTTTTTTGTTTTAGAGCTTTGTGTGGAATAGAAGTAAAGTGCAAGTGTCTGCAACTGATGTCCTCATTGCCAAGTTGCTCTTATCACTCTAATCTCAACAGTGACATCATCTAAAGGGCTGGGTCAATGGTGACATCAGGCTTTCAGATCTGACAGCTTTTCTCTTGCCGTGTTCAAAAATGACAGCTGGAACACAGATAAAGTATCTGGTGTAGAACGTAATTAAAATCTAAGAGGCCAATATTCAGACTATGGGAGATAGCCTGTCTAACTCCCGCAATCAACTGTAAACCCCTAAACCTGGGCTGTTCCCAATGACTGGCATTGAATATCTGGGTACTTCTTGGGCAGTTTAAACATAACCGTCTAAGTTGAAATTCAGACTTAGCCGGTTATGTTCAAAGCAACCAAAGATATCTTATGTATTCACGTGGCCAAATTTAGCTGCTAAAATGGGGCTGAGAAATTGGTGGATAGCTGGTTATATTTCTTAATATAACCGGCTATCCGCTATCCAATGATATTCAGTGGGACATAGCTGGCTATCCCGTGCTGAATATCGCCAGATAGCCGGTTATGAGGCATTTAACTGGCCAGGTCCCAAGCCTAGATGGTTAATTGCTTTTGAATATTGGAGGCTAAGTGCTTGAGGTCTTCATGCCACTGCTGGGGTTGCTTTGCTCCTCTCACTTTGCCTGGAATATTATTGACACTTTTGATGCTGTTTTGCCCATTTATAGTACCTAGGGCTGCTAATGCCACTGTTTGAGTGCTCATTGCACTGTTTGGGCACCTTGGGGTCCTTTTACTAAGTGTCTATCCAGCTTATTTTCGAAAGAGAAAAACGCCTATAGTGCGACCTAAATCGGGAGATAGACGTTTGTCTCGCAAAGGCGCCCAAATCGGTATAATCGAAAGCCGATTTTAGGCGTTTCCAACTGCACTCCGTCGCGGAAACGAATAAAGTTGACGGGGGCATGTCGGAGGCATGGTGGAGGCGGAACCGGGGCGTGGTTATCAGCCGAGGAGAGATGGGCGTCTTTAGCTGATAATCGAAAAAAAGGCGTTTTTACCGCGATTTTCGGTCACTTTTTTTGGACCCTTTTTTTTTCACAAACAAGTCCCAAAAAAGTGCTCCAACTGCCCAGATGACCACTGGAGGGAATCGGGGATGACCTCCCCGGACTCCCCCAGTGGTCACTAACCCCCTCCCACCAAAAAAAACCCCACTTTAAAAACTTTTTTTCCAGCCTTTATGCCAGCCTCAAATGCCGTACCCACCTCCATGACAGCAGAATGTGTTTGATCCTCTCACAGCCTTTCCCTGGGTCAGATGTGGCTCTCGGGTGCAGTGCAGGGTCACATCAGCATTGCATTGTGGTGGGTGTAGGGTATTGGGCTCCGTGATTTCATTAGCTTGTGTTACAGTCTCACGATGTTGGTAGTTGGTAGGCTCTTCTCCCATGGTGCTTTTCCCCCTGCCTAGTGGAGGAGTGGCCTAGTGGTTAGGGTGGTGGACTCTGGTCCTGGGGAACTGAGGAACTGAGTTCGAGTCCCACTTCAGGCACAGGCAGCTCCTTGTGACTCTGGGCAAGTCACTTAACCCTCCATTGCCCCATGTAAGCCGCATTGAGCCTGCCATGAGTGGGAAAGCATGGGGTACAAATGTAACAAAAATAAAAAATACTGGGTCAGAGTGTGCCCTGTTGTGTTTCCTGTTGTAGTCCATGTGGTAGTGGCCATTTTTGTAAGCCAGTTTTAGTTCCCTTTCCTGTGTTAGACACGTTAGACAACTTAGTTCTTCCCTTGAATGTGGCTGAAAGAGGGCATTGTACAGCAATCTGCCAGCTCTGACCTACTGCTCATCTCAGTACCAGGGAGACTCGTTGCCAGTGAGGCACAACCTCTGATCTGCAGTTAACTGTGAGTAAACGCGGTTATTCCAATAAAGGACGTTTTCGGAGAGATTAGTCTTCAGGTGTAAACTGGTGTGCCAATGTTATATAGCAGCAACCAGTCCTAGAGGCCTGCGTGTATGCAGGTCCCTGGAGCACTTTTAGTGGGTACCGCAGTGCACTTCAGCCAGGTTGGCCCAGGCCCATCCCCCCCCCCCCACCTGTAACACTTGTGCTGGTAAATGGGAGGCCTCCAAAACCCACTGTACCCCCTTCACCCCTAAGAGCTATGGTAGTGTTGTACATTTGTGGGTAGTGGGTTTTGGGGGAGGGGGTTGGAGCTCAGTACCCGTGGTAAGGGAGCTATGCATGTGGGAGCTTTTTCTGAAGTCCACCGCACTGACCTAGGGTGCCCAGTTGGTGTCCTGGCATATCAGGGGGGCCAGTGTACTACCAATCCTGGCCCCTCCCATGACCAAATGGCTCGGATTAGGACGTTTTTGAGCTGGGCGTTTTTAGTTTCCATTATCGCTAAAAAAAACAAACGCCCAGCTCAAAAACGTCCATTTTTTCGAAAATACAGTTCGGCCCGCCCCTTCACGGACCCGTTCTTGGAGATAAACGCCCATGGAGATAGGCGTTTCCGTTCGATTATGCCCCTCTATGTGTGCCCAATGCGCGCCAAAATGGAGTTACTGCCCAACTACCGCGTGGCTCTTGCGGTAATTTCATTTTTGGCACGCGTCTGATAAGCACATCTGAAAACTATTTTTTTTATTTTCGGGTGCGCATAATGGATGCGCACCAAGTGGCATTTGACGCGCTTAGGTCATTACTGCCCGGATTCTTTACCGCTAGGTCAATGGCTGGCGGTAAGGTTTCAGATCCAAAATGGATGCGTGGCAATTTTGATTTTGCCTCACGTCCGTTTTTGGTGCGCTGAAAAATAATTTGCGTGCCCAAAACACGCATCTACACTATTGCAGGCCATTTTTCAGCACACCTTAGTAAAAGGATCCCATTGTCCTCCTTGCTATGCTATGGGGTGTCCTTGCTGTTGTTCTGACATATTGCCCTTCTAGCTATGCAATGAAGTGTTCATACCACTTTGTGCTGCTTTGCCCCACTCCTGTTGTCATGGACTGCTATTGGCTCTGCTGCTGATGTGTACCTGTAAATGTCATAAATCACGGATGGAAAATCTGAGTTGAAAATAGAAAGCTTTGCCGTCTTCACTAGATTTAATGTAATAGATGTGTAATAGCCTGACTGTGTGAATGAAATGATGAAAACAAATGCACAGCACTGTAGTGTAGTGTAATATGAATGGACTGACTGTGGTATAATACATTATAGTTTACATCTATAATTTATTGTTCAGATGATATTTCCCCTGAGTTTTTACTCTGTGTAATACTTAGATGGGCCAATGTTCAGCTGCTGCAGCCAGTGTTGTTCTTAAATGCTGGCCGCAATGGCTAAATAAAACACAGCTATTCAGCACTGGTGTCCAGATTGCAGCTGAATATCTGTGCAGTACAGGCAGTGCCAGCGCTATCCAGATAGCAGTGATATTGAACCCTCTATCCAGATATCTAACCAGATAGTCCACCAATATTTCTCTCATGACTTTATCTGAATAATTATCCAGATAGCAGGTACAATTGCAGATGATACCAAACTCTGCAACAGGGTGGACACCCCGGAGGGTGTGAATGACACGAGGAAGGACCTAGCAAAGCTGGAAGAATGGTCCGATATTTGGCAACTAAGATTTAATGCTAAAAAATGCAGGGTCATGCACTTGGGTCACCAGAATCCGAGGGAACGGTACAATATGGAGGTGGAGTGCTTCTGTGTATGAAGGAAGAGAGGGCCTTGGGGGTGATTGTGTCTGATGATCTTAAAGCTTCCAAACAAATAGAAAAGTGACGGTCAAAGCCAGAAGGATGCTTGGGTACATAAAGAGAAGAATGACCAGCAGGAAAAAAGAGGTGATAGTGCCCTTGTATAAGTCTCTGGTGAGGCCCATTTAGTGTACTGTGTGCAGTTACATAAGTACTGCCACAATGGGACAGACCAAAGGTCCATCAAGCCCAGCATCCTGTTTCCAACAGTGGCCAATCCAGGTCACAAATACCTGGCAAGATCCCCAAAAAGTTCAATACATTTTATGCTGCTTATCCCAGAAATAAGCAGTGGATTTTCCCCAAGTCAATGTAATAATGGTCTATGGATTTTCCTTTAGGAAGCAGTCCAGACCTTTTGTAAACCCCGCTAAGCTAACCTCATTTACCACATTCTCTAGCAACGAATTCCAGGGTTTAATTACATGTTGAGTGAAGAAACATTTTCTCAGATTCATATTAAATTTACTACTTTGAAACTTCATCACATGCCCTCTAGTCCTAGTATTTTTGGAAAGAGTAAACAAATGATTCACATCTACCCATTCTACTCCACTCATTATTTTATGGACCTCTATCATTTCTTCCCTCAGCCATCTTTTCTCCAAGCTGAAGAGCCCTAGATGCTTCAGCCTTTCCTCATAGGGAAGTCGTCCCATCCCCTTTATCATTTTCGTCGCCCTTCTCTGTACCTTTTCTAATTCCACTAATTCCCTAGATGCTTCAGCCTTTCCTCATAGGGAAGTCGTCCCATCCCCTTTATCATTTTCGTCGCCCTTCTCTGTACCTTTTCTAATTCCACTAAATCTTTTTTGAGATGGGGTGACCAGAATTGAACACAATATTTGAGGTGCAGTTGCACCATGAACTGTTCCAAAGGCATTATAACGTCCTCACTTTTGGTTTCCACTCCTTTCCTAATAATACCTAACATTCTATTTGCTTTCCTAGCCGCTGCAGCACACTGACTGAGCAGAGGGTTTCAATGTATCATCAACAACGACGCCAAGATCCCTTTCTTGGTCTGTGACTCCTAACATGGAACCTTGCAATACGTAGCTATAGTTTGGGTTCCTCTTTCCCACATGCATCACTTTGCACTTGCTCACAATAAACAGCATCTGCCATTTAGAAACCCAGTAATTTTGTAATTTTTCACAATGCTCTTGCGATTTAAAAACTTTGAATAACTTTGTGTTGTCAGCAAATTTAAATACCTCACTAGTTACCCCCACCTCTAGATAATTTATAAATATGTTAAAAAGCAGCGGTGGCAGCACAGACCCCTGGGGAAACTCACTATCTACACTTCTCCATTGAGAATACTGACCATTTAACCTTACTCTCTGTTTTCTATCTTTTAACTAGTTTTTAATCCACAATAGTACACTATCTCCTATCCCATGACTCTCCAATTTCTTCTGGAGTATTTCATGAGGTACTTTGTCAAATGCATTTTGAAAATCCAGATACACTCACATCAACCGGCTTGCCTTTGTCCACACGTTTGTTCACCCCTTCAAAGAAATGTAATAGATTGGTGAGGCAAGATTTCCCTTCACTAAATCCATGTTGGCTTTGTCTCATTAATCAATGCATTTGAATATGCTCTGTAATTTTGTTCTTTATAATAGTCTCTACCATTTTTCCTGCACCGACATCAGGCTCACCGGTGTATAATTTCCCGGATTCTCTCTGGAACCTTTTTAAAATATCAACGTTATTTGGGCTAAATTCCAATCTTCCAGTAGTTCTGGAGACTACACCTAAGGAAAGATATAAACAGGATGGAGTTGGTCTAGAGGGTAGCTACAAAATTGGTAAGCAGCCTTGAACACAAAAAATATAGGAACAGGCTTATGAAAACATGTATATGCTGGAAGAGAAGAGGGAGAGAAGAGATATGATAGAGATTTTTAAATAGTTCAAGGGCATTAATGTGCAGGAAGTGAGCCTTTTTCAACTGAAGGAAAACTGTGGATCAAGGGGGCATACGATGAAGGCTTAGGAGGAATCTAATGAAGTATTATTTCATGGAAAGGGTGGTGGAAGCGTGGAATGGCCTTCCAGTAGATTTGAGGTCTGTCTCAGAATTTAAGAAAGCATGGGATAAGCACGGTGGATCCCTTAGGAAAAGGAAGAGTTAGGGGTTATAGAGGATATGCAGACTGGATGGGCCATTTGGCCTTTATCCGCCATCATGTTTCCATGTTTCTAATACTGCTACTTTCTGGATAACTTACTGGTCTACCCTCGCTCCACACAGGCACTGCCCTGGCAGTAACCAGAGACTGCTAAGATAGTCTGTAAGGATATTAAGAAAAAAGAGTAGCCCTACTGAGCCAGACCAATGGTCCTTCTAGCCCAGTATCCTGCTTCGAACAGTGGCCAGTCCAAGTCACAAGTACCTGGCAGAAACCCAATTAGTACAACATTGCATGCTACTAATCTCAGGGCAAGCAGTTGCAAGATTTGGATAGTGCTGCCAAATATCCAGAGATACTGACAGCTAAGCAGCTTATACCATTTGCAGTTTTATTCTTTATTTTCTCTGTTTTTAAAAATATTTTGTTTATGGTATTTTTTAAAAATAAATGTGTTTGTGTTTTGTAAATCGCTTAAGTTTAAGCAAAATATCCAGATGATAGCAGCAGTTATTTATGTACCTCATGCTGAATAGTTTAATTGGGCCCAATCACCCCTAGTGAGGACTTTATAGAGCAATGGTTAGGCCTAGAAATAGAACATATGTTGGGGAAACAGTGGTTGCTTACCAGGGCAGAGGGTTTAAGGCTTGTTTATGTTGGTCATGCTTCTATGTCTTGTTCCACAAAGCAGCAACATTTAGTGGTCCTTTTACTAAGGTGCACTGAAAAATGGCTCATGGTAGTGTAAGCGCAGGTTTTGGATGTGCGCAGATCCATTTTTCAGCAAGCCTGTAAAAAATGCCTTTTTAAAGTTTTTGCCAAAAATGGACATGTGGCAAAATAAAAATTGGTGTTTGTCCATTTTGGATCTGAGACCTTACTGCCAGCCATTGACTTTGTGATAAGGTCTCTCACGTTAACTGTGTGGTAATCACCTACGCGCGTCAAGTCGGAGTTACTGCCCAATTTTTGCCACGCGCCAGAAAATAAAATATATTTTCTGGCGCACGTAGCAGACATACGAAAAAAATGAAATTACCGCACGGGCCACACGGTAGCCAGGTGGTAACTCCGAATTGGCATGCGTTGGGTGTGCGTAGGCACCCATGCGGCTTAGTAAAAAGGCCCCTATGTTCCCTAAGAGTTGTTATATCTTATTGCCTAGTAGATTTGTGGATTGTGAAGGGTGTGAGTGTGGAGGGGGCTGCATGATCTGGGTTTCCCATGTTACAACAGCATGTGGCAACATAAGGGCTTGTCTTTCATATGTATTCTAGTGTAACATTATACTTTATGGACTTAGGAATGGGTTTGGGCACTTAAATATATGATTTTTTCAAAAGGAAAAGTACAATAAATCTTAATGGAAAAGTGACTGACAGTGAAACTAGGTAATAAATTAAATGTTGGACAGAGAAGAACATGTAGTGCTGGCAGCCTGGCTTCCTCAAGGCAAAACTAATATAGCGAGTTGGAGCTCTGAAGATCTTTTCCTGCCAAATCCAGCCAGAAGTCCTTGCAAAAGGGGGAGAAAAGAAACAAGGTAAAAAGAAAACAGGAAAATAAACAACAAGAGAAATAACATGCACTTCTAAACAAGAATAAAAAATATGTTATTGGCCCATATTTATTACCCTTTAGAGAAATAAAAATAGTAATTACAAAAATTACTGGAAACAAATATGTTTATAAAATAGGAGGGTCCAACCCCAGCCCTCGCCAGGTCTGAATTTCAGGATTTCCCCAATGAATATACATTTCTTAGTTTGCAAAGAAAGTTTTTTGGGGGGAATTGAATGAATATGTGTGTGTGTTAAGTGAGTGTATATGATTAAGAGAGGGAGTGTGAGTAGCAATAAAGAGCTGCTATATATTGAAAAATTAATTAAGAGTAGGCAATGAATATACATGAGATCTATTTACATACAATGGAAGCAGTGCATACAGATAGATCTCATGCATATTCATTGGGGAAATCCTGAAAGCTCGACTGGATTGCGGCCCTCGAGGATCGAGGTTGGACAACTCTGGTTTAAAACATACACCTTCTCAAAGGGTGTTATGCATTTACTGATGGCCAGTAAATGTATAGAGCCAGAGTCTATATATGGCGCCTAGAAAATCTGCTTAGTAAACATTTCCGCCTAAGCGTATTCTATAAGAGTTGGCTATATTTAGGTGTGGTATATAAAATATGCTTAATTGATATTCTATCACCTAAAACAACGTGCCTCCATTTACACCAAATTAAAATGTGGTGTAAATCCTGGTGCATAAATTTAGGCACATTGGGCCATATTCTATAACTTCGTGTATAAATTGTGGAATGGCCATGAAATGTCCATTTCCTTGCACATAACTACACCCCTTTTTGCCTGCGCACATTAGAATTTAGGCACAGTGCATTACAGAATATGCTTAGCAAGTTATGCGCATAAATTCAAATTATTGCCAATTAGTGCTCATTATTTATTTATTTATTTTGGTACATTTATACCCCGCATCTCTCTATATAAAACGCACCTCCAACGTTCTGAAGCCTCTGTTAGCCAACATTCTAAGTGAAGGGGGTGAGATCGCATTGTGTCTGCCCCGCCCACGCGTCAAACGTGATGACGTCGAGGGCGGAGCAATGACACTCAACCAATCGCAACGCTCGGCAGCGAAGCATCAGGGAAGGAGGCGGCGCTCTCGACGTCTAGCCTTCCCTTCGCTGTATTCCGCCTTCTTCTGACATCAAGGATGACGTCAAAAGAAGGCGGAACACAGCGAAGGGAAACCTAGACGTCGGGAGCACCGCCTCCTTCCCTGACGCTTCGCTGCCGGAACCGCCACGGAGGTAAATTTAAAAACAAAAAAAAAACACAAAAAACGCATGTTGGGGGGAGAGAAGAGGGTGGCCACTAAAGTACAACAATGGGAGCGGGAGGGCAAGGGAGGAACGACAGCATGGATGCGAAGAGGGGGGGGGGGGAAGAAGAGGGCGGCCCAGGCTGGGACATGGGAGAGAGAGGAGCATGGATGCGAGGGGGGGTCATGGAAGGGAGACAGGGGACTTGCTGGAAAAGGATGAATGGAGGCGGCAGGGGACAGAGGAGCATGGATGGGCATGGATTGGGAGGGCAGGGCTCAGGGAGAGAGGGCAATTGCTGGAAAGGGAAAAATGGAGGGGGCAGGGGACACAGGAGCATGGATGGGCATGGATTGGGAGGGCAGTGCTCAGGGAGAGAGGGAAATTGCTGGATAGGGATGAATAGAGGGGACAGATGGGCATGGATGGATATGGATTGCAGGGCAGGCCTCAGGGAGAGAGGGCAATTGCTGGATAGGGAAAAATGGAGGGGCCAGGTGACAGATGAGCATGGATGGGCATGGATTGGAAGGGCAGGACTCAGGGAGAGGGGAATTGCTGGATAGGGATGAATGGAGGGCACAGATGGGCATGGATGCATATGGATTGCAGGGCAGGCCTCAGGCAGACAGGGGAATTGTGGATAGGGATGAATGGAGGAGCCAGGTGACAGAGGTGCATGGATTGGAAGGGCAGGACTCAGGGAGAGGGGAATTGCTGGATAGGGATGAATGGAGGGGACAGATGGCCATGGATGGATATGGATTGCAGGCCAGGCCTCAGGCAGAGAGGGGAAATGCTGGATAGGGAAAAATGGAGGGGCCAGGTGACAAAGGAGCATGGATGGGCATGGATTGGAAGGGCAGGACTCAGGGAGAGGGGAATTGCTGGATAGGGATGAATGGAGGGGACAGGTGACAGAGGAGCATGGATTGGACTCACACTTTCACTCTGACTCTCAAACACTCACTCTCACATACACTCTCCCAAACATACACACTCCGAGGAAAACCTTGCTAGCGCCCGTTTCATTTGTGTCAGAAACGGGCCTTTTTTACTAGTTATCCCATAAGAGTGGGCTCAATGTGGCTTACAAAATTACAGAAGGTTACAGTTCAGGGAGAGTACAGATTCAATAAAGTCAAAGGGAGGGTTAAGTATATGTGGATAAGAGAGGGGATGAGGAAGACTAGGTTATAGAATTGTCAGAGGGATAAGCAATCTTGAATAAAAATGTCTTTAAGGATGTCTTGAAGAGCTGGTGGTCAATAGTCTCTTTCAGCTGCCGTGGTAGAACATTCCAATATTATTGCTTATTAAGTGCTGTTAACAATGCTGATTGGCTTGTTAAGTCAATTAAGTTACACACTTCGTTACAGAATACGCTTGGATTTCAGCGCAGAATGCTAGGTGTGCTATATAGAATCTGTGGGATAACTCCTGAAGGTGCTGATATCTAATGGCTCTGTATAGGAGGTACAGATAAAAATTGCTCTAGCTGTTTTGGCACTTAGGATGCAATTCTATCTATTACACCAAAAACAGGGATTTATAGGTGGAATCAAATTAGCTCATACACACACAGACTATAACCTTATCCCACAACTTGTGAATATATCCAAATACATATATTCAATCTATATATTCATGTATAAATGGGAGGAAAAAGCCTCAGAGTCCATACATTTTTAATTTATTTTATTTGTTACATTTGTATCCCACATTTTCCCACCTATTTGCAGGCTCAATGTGGCTTACATAGTACTGGAGAGGCGTTCGCCGACTCTAGTATGAACAAATACAAAGTGATGTTGTGGTAAAATAAGGTTCATGTGGAACAGACACATTAGGGAGTCATAGAGCAGAAGAGTTATGTTATGTCCATTACGTGCTTTGGGTTCGTTGTGTTGCAGAGTTCAGACATTTAAGTTGGATCAGTGGGGTATGCCTTTTTAAACAGGTTAGTTTTTAGAGATTTCCGGAAGTTTAGGTGGTCATGCGTTGTTTTCACAGCTTTTGGTAGTGCGTTCCACAGTTGTGTGCTTATGTAGGAAAAACTGGATACATATGTTGATTTATATTTAAGTCCTTTGCAGCTTGGGTAGTGGAGATTTAGATATGTTCGTGTTGATCTGGATGTGTTTCTGGTTGGTAGGTCTATGAGGTTTGTCATGTATCCCAGGGCTTCGCCGAAGATAATTTTATGATCCAGGGTGCAGATTTTGAAACCAATACGTTCTTTAATTGGGAGCCAGTGCAATTTTTCACGGAGGGGTTTTGTGCTTTCAAATTGCGTTTTTCCAAATATAAGCCTGGCTGCTGTATTTTGAGCGGTCTGAAGTTTCTTTAAGGTTTGTTCTTTTAAATTATCAAGATTGAATATTACAACAGTGCTTCTGAACCCAAAATTGTGCACGAGATTCTCATTGGAGACCTTTTGTTTTTGAACGATTCTTCTGGAATTATATACAACAATATCAATTCCTACACCCCTGATGCAGGACAGTAGGGCCGAAACACGAATCATGTCGGGTCTCTTTTAATGTTCCTGAAGATTTTTGAATTAAAGTTCTTTGGACACCATCTGCGAGAGACTCCTCTTCTTTTTTCCTTTACTGTTTTATATGTGGTATACCTTATCCGTGGAGGTTTTCCTCTGTTGTTGCGAATATCTGATTGGAGCACATCAGAACAGCGCAAAAGTAGTGAGGCAAAAAAGATGAGGATTCCAAAGAAGTCAATATAGGACCGTTAATATCTACGGCAAATCCAAGATATCAAGGATGTGACAAGGCCGTGTTTCGGTGTGTGAGCCTGCTTCAGGGGGTCAAAGAACCCGTACCATATTTTGGTATGAATATGGTCCTGTGTATGTATGAGATATATGAAGATGCATTGTAAACAACCGTACTAAGTGGCAAACAAAGTTCAGGTGCTCAGCCTTTTGGCTGCAGGAGAAACCTGCAGTATTCCGCATGTAAATTCTCCCACAGCCAGAATGCTGAGCACCTGAACTTTGTTTGCCATTTAGTATGATTGTTTTCAATACATCTTCATATATCTCATATGACCATATTTGCACCAATATATGTGGCAGGCTCACATGCTGAAACACGGCGGTGTTGGGTCCTTGATGTGTTAGATTTGCTGTACATATTTAAGGTCCTATATTGACTTCTTTGGAATCCTCATCTTTTTTGCCTCACTACTTTTGTGCTGTTCTACATGTTCATTTGCTTCAGTGTTGTTGGTCCCAAGCTTTGGAATAAGCTTCCCTTGAATATTAGAGCCAAGTCCTCCTTTCAAAACTTCAAGGGTGTTCTCAAGACCTTTCCTTTACTCAGCCCTCCCATCAACTGGCCCTGGCTGCAGCTTCATACCCTTGTGCTCCTCCTGTGCTGCCTTTCCATTACAAATTAATTTTGATTTATTTGCATTTTTGCTCATACGCTTTTCAGTAGTAGCTCAAGGTGAGTTAAATTCAGGTACACTGGGTATTTTTCTGTCCCTGGAGGGCTCACAATCTAAGTTTGTATCTGAGGCAATGGAGAGTTAAGTGACTTGCCCAAGATCACAAGGAACAGTAGTGGGATTTGAACCATGAACCTCTGGCTGTCAAGATCAGTGCTCTAACCACTAGGCCACTCCTCTGTTTTGTAATTCTTCCCTTACTGTGACCTCTCTATTTGCTGTGTGTTTTACCTTGTGCTGAATAGGCTCAGGGTGTCTAAATAGAGATGCCTATTTATAGAGTTGCCTCCTATGTATATAAGATATGCAAGCATATCACAACTCTGCCCCTGTTGCTTTCAGACCATATCCTTGGTAATTCCTATGTAGTATTTATATAAGCATGTGCTATCATGTCACTGTCCATATTTATACATAAATATACTGAAAGATAATTTTATAAAAAGCCCTTTCTCTGTTTAAAACTGACCTCACACATGGAACAATCTTTATACAATTACCGTCTGATTTGTTTGATAGAGTATAGCAAGTGCCAATAAACCATAAACCAGATCCAAAATTTAAGACTGACATTAAGAGCTGGCTATTTCAACGAGCTTATGAGTAGTCCAGCTAGTGTGTCTGGTGTCAGTCCTGGAGTTTCTGGTCCCTCCCTACCCCCTTTTCCTTTCCTTCTCACTATCCCTACTTCTTTCCTCGTGTATTTCTCCCCCCCCCCCCCCACACCGATTTTTGCCTGAGTGTGATTTGAAGTTTGCTTTCACCTCTGTATTATTTTTTATTGTAATCCCGTTTCCATTGTTTTTTTTAACTTTTAATTATAATTGTAAACTGCTTTGATCTGTATGTCAGGTAATGTAGTATAGCAAGAACCAATAAACCAGTACAAAGAATATCTGGTGTTTTTAAATTAGCTACACACTTATTTATGTTGTACTTTTTAGTAAATGAATGTTGTATAGTAGGACTGGGATGCCTCACTTACTGTTGGCATTAGCTTGTTTTCATACAAGCAGAGGTTGTTTCTAAGGGGTTTCCCGCTGTGATATGTAAATGTGGATAACTCAGTAAGCTAATAGTGCCAAATTAACTCAGAGGACACCTATATGGGATACAATGATATCTTCCTTCTGAAGATAACCTTAAGCACTTGAACTTCAAGAGAATGTATAGTATAAGCAAATATTCCAAAGCCTTCATGCAGAAGTAAATTACTTATCTGCAAGATGAAGACCACAGGGAATTAGTGTAACCATAAGGCCATCTGATCTTTTTTTTTTTGTATTAATCAAGAAAGAATGTGCCTCAGAGGACACTGGGGCATCTTTTTGTCTACTTAGTCATTTTCACAGGATCATTAACTTTTCCATAAATAGCCACATGAGCAAGCTAAAAGGAATTCTGTTTAATAAGTGGGCTGATGTAATACTGTATGCCTCAGATCTTATATGGGACAGGAGGAGATTAGTTAGAGGAATACGTTATAAAGAATAAACAAGGCCCTTACATTTTGCAAAATGTGAATGCCAAGCTGCTTCAGAATTTCTTTGTGACTTCAGAATCTACTCTCTGCAATAAAACAAGTCTATAGTAATGGCCAAGCAAAAGGGTCACTTGCTGTGCAAGTTCTTGGTGATATAGTTGGAAACAGAGTTGATTTTCTGTTTAAAATGATTCTGTTGCGACAAAAGCTACAGTCAGAAACACTTCTCTGGGTACTGTGTGGGGGGAAAAAATCCTGACCGCTTCCATTACTGCCCCAGTTGTTCTTCTAGCCTAGCATCCACCTTAAAGAAGATGTAGGGTTAGAACTGCCAACTATTCCAAAATCCTTATTTGGATATCTATTAGTTGGGAAGTTGGGGGGGTGGATAATACCGATTAAGTCTGAGGATGAAGGGAGAAAGTATATTCTACATATTAAATAACTGTCAGGATTCCAGTTCTCATTATTTCCATACAGAAACTCTTGCAAACAATGAATTCCTTCTTTTCCCCTGCTAATCCATTGCTAGTTGCCTTTATTAAAAAGCCAGATCCAGCTCTTACATCTTACACGCATGAATTTGTAAATTTGAGTCTATCTTTTCCTATGTTCCCATGGGCTTGTAAAGTAGCTACAATTAGGCTCCATATCACTTTCTCTTGAACATGTGTACATGGGGGTCCTTTGTAGCACTGTAGCCTGGAGCAGCAGGTATAAGTTGGGAGGAAGACAAAGCATCATGGATAGTTAGTGAGGTTGAGCTGATTCTCAGTTAGGTAAGCCTTCTTTCTCTGGAACTCTAAACAACCCAAAATAGCATTGAAAAAAATAAAAAGTACAAAACCTATAGGAGGTGTTTTGTTTCCAGAATTTATTACGTATCATAAAGCCTTTATATTGCAACAAGGCTGTAACTGGTTTTTAAAAGGTAATAGCTATAAACTAGCTATAAACTACTTAGGTTGGAATTAGAAGAATCTATTATTAGTCCCTTTAATAACTCCATTTTTATTGACTGCTTCATCCATTCCTGCCAATAATTTGAACCCAATTATTGCTTCGACCCTTAAGTGTCTGATAGAGCTTGACAATTTGCTGGATCATCCTGCTGGTACCACTATTTATCAACTTCAAATGGACACACTTAAAAGTTTATCTCCTCAAAAAGACGGGTGCTGATTAAACAGCAAATAATCCAAAAGGAGCCCAGCGTCTTGACTTTTAATTACAGAACATTATTAATATATCAAAAATGACTTTTAAGAATAATCATTTATGGAACTGAGTGGTGACTTGTTTCACAAGAGCCAGAGTACCTCTTAGCTCGTCTTGCCTCTTCACAGGTCCAACATGATTTTTAAACAAGTTCCTTATTTTACTCGTTTTCAATATTTTTATAAATTTTAAAGACTGTGCAAATTTGACTTAACTTAATGTTTAATCATAAGTGCAGGGACCGCTGGCCGACATTCGTGTTTCACTTGTGCTGCATCAGGGTCCGGTCAACTAAAAAAACAGATCAACAATATCAAAAATACTATTAGTTTCAAAAACATTCTAATTAAAAACTAATCCTATAATGGGCTATAAGACCCCACTTACTGCACTGAATGCCATGCTACCATAGGCGGTCGGTGGCCCAACTGTTTGGGGAGGCTAAAGGGGGCGGGGTTAGGGGTGGGGCCAGGGGTGGAGCTTAAACCCATAATTGTCTGATCACACACAGAAAAAAATAAATAAATAAATGTCACAATTAATACCTTTTATTAAATTTAGATATTAGTTATGTATCATATGTCAAAGAATAAAGTGGTTGCTCAAAGCATATACTAACCACAATCGCTCAACTGCAAAACACTATGCACAACTTTGTGCAAAAACACACTCTGAACCTTACTGTACCATAAATATTACACTGGGCAGAACCTAATACACCAATATACCACCCATACGGAAAATGCAGACCGTCAACAATATTGAAACAAGGGATCATAATATCACAATTCTCATGTAGAGCCACAAAACATCCTAATTCATGTTTAATGTGGGATAAAATGTCATAAATAAGTAAATAAACTTTTAATGTTGAACACCTAATTCTCAAAGTGGACATATTCCAAACACTATAATGAAAATAAAATGATTTTTTCTACCTTTGTTGTCTGGTGACTGATTTTCTGATCATGCTAGCCCAGTATCCGATTCTGTTGCTATCTGTCCTCTTAACTCCGTTTCCAGGGCTTCCTTTCCATTTATTTCTTTACTTTCCTCCTTTCTTCTTCATTTCTTGTCCTACATCCATAAGTAAAAGCTGGGTCCTCTGCAGACTTGACTGTCCAGTGGATACAGCTTTTGCCTATTTTCTTCATCCATGTGCAGTTTTTCTACTCTCTTCCTTTTCCGTCATCTCATCTCCTTCCTCACTCCACCCTCCCCTCCATCCACCCATGTGCAGCAACTCTCCTCTCCCCTGCCCTCTCCTCTCCCCTTCATCCACCATGTGCAGCAACCCTCCTCTCCCTTGCCCTCTCCTCTCCCCTTCATCCACCATGTGCAGCAACCCTCCTCTCCCGTCTGCCCTCGTTTCCTTCCTGCCCCCTCGCCGTACCTTTAAATATTATATTTTTGCTGGAGTCGCGGGCAGCGCCAGCATTGAAGGCATCAGCAGGCTCATCGCGCTTCCAGCAGCCTTCCCTCGCAAGTCGGATGATGGCTCCGCCCTCTTCTGACGTATTTCCTGTTTCTACGAGGGCGGAGCCATCATCCAACTTGCGAGAGAAGGCTGCTGGAAGCGCGATGAGCCTGCTGATGCCTTCAATGCCGGCGCTGCCCGCGACTCCAGCAAAAATATAATATTTAAAGGTATGGCGGGCGGCGGGGTGGGGCAGTGGCGGGCTGGGGAGGCTTAGCCTCCCTAAGCTTCTTATACGGGGCGCCTATGCATGCTACACTAACTCTTTAAACATGGCGCCAACGCCGTGTTTAAATAGTCTACAACACAATTCTCCACAAGTCTGAACAGAGCACAACCCGGCCAATCAAAAACTGATAATAATTGTTATGTCAGAAGGAACCCCAATCCAATTTGTTATTTAAACCCTTCGGAGATAAAGTATCAAGGATACAAATCCAGCATTGTTCTTTGTAATTAAGAAGTTTGGTAATATCTCCATCCTCCATTCCCACTAAAACAGTATCAATGATTCTCCCACTTATATGAGATTTCTGTTTGGCTAATCTGAATTTAATGGGACACAAATACCGTTCCACTTAAATCAAATCGCAGGGACAAATTATGGCATACACTACATTACAAACCTCACATGTAGAATTGGCACGAGTCTTAAAAATTTATAGAAACATTGAAAACGAGTAAAAAGGAGCTTGTTTAAACATCATGTTGGATCTGTGAAGAGGCAAGGTGAGCTAAGAGGTACTCTGGCTCTTATGAAACGAGTCACAACTGAGGTCCATAATTGATTATTCTTAAGTCATTTTTGGTACCACTATTTATGCATTACTTTGGTTTAATCCACGTCTTGATCAATAAGGCTCCATTCTTCTGTTGCAGAAAGTGTATGATTCCTCCTTTAGTTTAAGCTGTAACAGCTTTAAGCAAAACATGCACCACCTGCTGACCAAACTAGAGAAATTCATTGCAGGAAAATATCAAAACAATTATCACAGGCTTAAAACACACTATTCTGTCACACCATTCATCAAGCAAGGAAGCAGATGGGTTTCTACAGCACTGTGAATTAGACACTGGCTGTAGCATGACACGTTACGACCAGAGCTAGTGCCGGGCACACTGCGGATGTAGTGTTAGCCAATGGATCCAGAAAGAATGTACCCATTGCTCAAGTATTTCTGGATTGGGGGTACCAAGCCTGGATATAGAGAAGTAGGCATAATGAAAAACATGCCCGTACCAATGCTGTGTGGGACTGACATGAGTCCAATGAACATTACCCTTGATAGTGGAGTCAGCGTTTCCGCTATGGTGACCTGTAGTCTGGCCTGGGTGGTCCAACAAGCAGAAGCAGCAGAGATCACCTCTCCTTTTCCAGATCCCGAGCCAGTCCAGGTGGAACCAGCTGACCAAGCAACAGAGGAGGCGCTCCAGTGCTTCTAGCAGCATCAGTTCCAGAGGTGACCAGGGCCATGAGTATGGAACAGCCTGACTTAACTGACACAACTATCGATAAGATTGTTGACCCTGATTTGTCAGCATCACCAGCAGAGACCCTTCCAGATATGGATACTGATATAGGACAGAGACATGCTTTTTAAGAAGCACAGCACTCTGATCCTGACCCAGGGGCGTAGCCAGACACCCAATTTTGGGTGGGCCTGGGCCCAAGATGGGTGGGCAGAAGAACCTCACCCCGTCCCACAGGTGATTTGGTCTCTCCTTCTCTCACCTGCATGCCATATGGTCTCTCAAACATCCCCCCTCTCCCGTATACCTTTTAAATAGCAGATTTTCTCCAGCAGCAAGCAGAAACTAATACACACTGCTCATGTTGGCCCCACACCCTTCCCTCTGATGCAACTTCCTGTTTCCGCCTAGGCAGAAATACATCAGAGGGAAGGCTGTGGGGCTGGTGCAAGCAGTATGTATGTCACTGCTCACTGCAGGCGAAGATCTGGTACTTACAAGGTATGCAGGAGGGACACTTGCTGGGAGTTTTCGGCTGGTGGGGCTTGGGGATCCCTGCCAGCCACATCATAGGTATGCTGCTACTAGGTGGGCCTGAACCCAAAGTGGGTGGGCCTGGGCCCACCCAAGCCCACCCTTGGCTACGCCACTGTCCTGACCTGGAAGCAGAGGGCTGGGCAACCAATCAGCGAAACTTGTAAAGATCATATCCTATGGAAAGGGGGCTTGTTGTACAGAGAGACTGATCCTGTTGATCCTAATAGGCCCTGGACAGCAGGCAAGCAGCTTGTAGGGCATACAGAGAACAACTCCTACAGTGTCAAATTTTCCATTATATCCTCAATGTTTATAGAGATTTCATTCAGTTTTTCCAACTCATCAGCTTTGAATACCATTTCTGGCACCGATATCTCTCCCAAATCTTCCTCAGTGAAGACTGAAGCAAAGAATTCATTTAATCTCTCCGCTATGGCTTTGTCTTCTCTAATTGCCCCTTTTACCCCTCAGTCATCTTGCTGTCCAACTGATTCTTTTGCCGGATTCTTGCTTTTAATATACCTAAAAAAAATTTTACTATGTGTTTTTGCCTCCAACTCAATCTTTTTTTCAGAGTCTCTCTTTGCCTTCCTTATTAGCGCTTTGCATTTGACTTGACATTCCTTATGCTGTTTCTTATTATTTTCAGTCGGTTCCTTCTTCCATTTTCTGAAGGATTTTCTTTTAGCTCTAATAGCTTCCTTCACCTCACTTTTTAACCACGTCGGCAGTCATTTGGTCTTCCTTCCTCCTTTTTAATAAACAGAATATATTTGGCCTGGGCTTCCAGGATGGTATTTTTGAACAGCAGATGTAAAATTTTAACCTTTGTAGCCGCTCCTCAACGTTTTTTTTTCACCGTTCTTCTCATTTTATCATAGTCTCCTTTTTGAATGTTAAACACTAACATATTGGATTTCCTATGTGTATTTACTCCAATATCAAATTTGATCATATTATGATCACTGTTATCAAGTGGCCCTAGCACCATTACCTCATGCACCAGATCATGTGCTCTACTAAGGACTAGGTCTAGAATTGTTCCTTCTTTTGTTGGCTCCTGTACCAGCTGCTCCATAAAGCAGTCCTTGATTTCATCAGGAATTTTACCTCCTTAGTATGCCTTGATGTTACATTTACCCAGTCAATATCAGGGTAATTGAAATCACCTATTATTATTGTGTTGCCCAGTTTGTTAGCCTCTCTAATTTCTGATAACATTTCTACATCCGTCTGTTCATTCTGGCCAGGTGCACGGTATACTCCCATCACTATCCTTTTCCCCTTTACACATGGAATTTCAATCCATAGGGATTCCAAGATGTATTTTGTTTCCTGCAGAATTTTCAATCTATTCCACAGTCCGCTTGTATTTTTAACAACCTTGAATAATTTTGTATCATCTGCAAATTTGATCACCGCACTTGTCATCCAGGTTTCCATATCATTTATACATATGTTAAATAACACCAGTCCCAATACAGATCCCTGCGGCACTCCACTGTTTATCCTCCTTCATTGAGAGAAATGACCATTTAACCCTACCCTCTGTTTTCTGTCCAATAACCAATTCCGAATCCACACCAGAACCTTGCATTCTATGCTATGACTGTTCTCAGGAGTATCTCAAGAGGAACATTATCAAAAGCTTTCTGAAAATCTCTTCTCTCCCTCTGCCCTCCCCTCCTCTCCATGTCCAGCAATCTCTTCTCCTCCTGCCCTCCTCTCCTCTCCATGTCCAGCAATCTCTTCTCCCCCTGCCCTCCTCTCCTCTCCATGTCCAGCAATCTCTTCTCTCCCCCTGTCCTACCCTCTCCATGTCCAGTGATCTCTTCTCTCCCCCTGCTCTCCCCTCCTCTCCATGTCCAGTGATTTCTTCTCTCCCCTTGCCCTCCCCTCTCCATGTCCAGTGATCTCTTCTCTCCCTCTGCCCTCCCCTCCTCTCCATGTCCAGCAATCTCTTCTCCCCCTGCCCTCCTCTCCTCTCCATGTCCAGCAATCTCTTCTCCCCCTGCCCTCCTCTCCTCTCCATGTCCAGCAATCTCTTCTCTCCCCCTGTCCTACCCTCTCCATGTCCAGTGATCTCTTCTCTCCCCCTGCTCTCCCCTCCTCTCCATGTCCAGTGATTTCTTCTCTCCCCTTGCCCTCCCCTCTCCATGTCCAGTGATCTCTTCTCTCCCCTGCCCTACCCTCCACTTCTCTCCATGTCCAGCAATCTCTCTTCTCTCCCACTGCCCTCCCATCCCATCCATGTCCAGTGATTTTCCCTGTCCTCCCTCAGCTCTCCGACAGCCTTCCTCTCTGTTCCTTCCCCCCCCCCCGGCACGTTTAACCTTTTTATTTTCAGTGGCAGCGACGGCAGTAAAGAAGAAAGCACTGCGGGCTCGCCTCCTGCTTCTCCCTTCCCTCACACAGTGTCCCACCCTCTGCGATGATGCATTTCCTGTTTCCGCGAGGGCAGGACACTGTATGAGGGAAAGGAGAAGATGGAGGCGAGCCCGCAGTGCTTTCTTCTTTACTGCCGTCGCTGCCACTGAAAATAAAAGGTTAAACGCACCAGGGTGGGGGGGAAGGAACGGAGAGGAGGGCTGACGGTCGTGGAGCTGAGATCTGCCTTCAGCGCTGCACAGGCCTTGCGTTTGGGGGGGGCAATGCCCCCCCCCCAAACTACGCCCATGCAGGGCCTCCATTTCACTCCCATATAAGCTTCATCAGGGATAGTGCTGTTAGCTGCAATTTCGTGCAAGCAAAAAAAAAAAATGGTTAGCTCAGGATATGGGAAGTGACGTTTGGGTGGATATCTTTAAATGATTTAGCGTTTGATGTTACAGACGCCATTTTGAAGATTTGGAACGGAGAGTCTGTAAAGTAAGTTCCAGCGGGATGTTTAAGTTTGAAAGTCTGAGCTAAGCACTTTTTTTTCTGCTTGCAGACGCCGAAAAATTGCAGCTAACTGCACTGTCCCTGATGAAGCTTATATGGGAGTGAAACAGGCCCTGTTACAAAAATCAGGGAGGATATGAAGAAGTGGAGGGGCATTTTCGAAAGAAACGTCCAAGTTGCGATTTGGACGTCTTTGCAAAACATCCAACTCCAGGGGCGGGAAAACCGTATTTTCAAAAAAAGATGGACGTCCATCTTTCATTTTGAAAATACCATCAGAGATGTCCAAATCCTTAAATTTGGACGCTCCTAGATTTGGGCATCCCTAGAAATGGACGTCTTTGACTTTCAGCAATTTTCGAAACCAAAGATGTCCATGTCAAAAACGTCCAAATCAAGCCATTTGGATGTGGGAGGAGCCAGTATTTGTAGTACACGGGTCCCCCTGACATGCCAGGACACTAACCGGGCACCCTAGGTGGCACTGCAGTGGACTTCATAAAATGCTCCCAGGGACACAGCTCCCTTACCTTGTGTGCTGAGCCACCCAACCACCCCCGCACCCACTACCCACAACTGTACACCACTACCATAGCCCTTACTGGTGAAGGGGGGCACCTATATATGGGTATAGTGAGTTTCTGGTGGGTTTTGGAGAGCTCGATGTTTCCTCCACAAATGTAACAGGTAGAGGGGGTATGAGCCTGGCTCCGCCTGTCTGAAGTGCACTGCAGTACCCAGTAAAACTGCTCCTGGGACCTTCATGCGCTGTCATGGACCTGAGTATGACATCTGAGGCTGGCATAGAGGCTGGCACAAACTATTTTTAAAGATTTTTGTGATGGTGGGAAGGGGAGTAAGAGGAGGTCATCCCTGATTCTCTCCGGTGGACATCTGGCCATTTCGAGCACCTTTTTGTGCCTTATTCGTAAAAAAAAACATGTCTGG
This sequence comes from Microcaecilia unicolor, assembly GCF_901765095.1. Classification (NCBI taxonomy): domain Eukaryota; kingdom Metazoa; phylum Chordata; class Amphibia; order Gymnophiona; family Siphonopidae; genus Microcaecilia; species Microcaecilia unicolor. The sequence continues at coordinate 414,846,448 of NC_044033.1, forward strand.
GTGAAAACATCCAAGTGTTCGTCAGGGACTTCCTTGCTTTTTTTGATTATAAGTCAAAGACGTCCAAGTGTTAGGCACGCCCAAGTCTCGCCTTTGCTACACCTCCGACACGCCCCCTTGAAATTTGGACGTCCTTGCGACAGACTGAAGTTGGAGACGTACAAAATTGGGTTTTGATTATACCGATTTGGACGTTCCTGTGAGAAGGACGTCCATCTTTCGATTTGTGTCAAAAGATGGATGTCTTTCTCTTTTGAAAATGAGCCCAATAATAGCCCTTTAAAAGAGGCTTTATACCTTTCTTTCAGAAAATGTGGTCTCCACTTGACATCTATTGCTCATCTTCCTCATCTGCTTAACTATTCTACTAACCCCTATTCTATCCCTTCTTTTCTAATTCTATATCTGATGTTGCTCCCCTTTTTCCTCCTTTCCTCCTACATGCTTACATTCATCATTAATTGACATATGGTATATTGTGCTATAAGAACATTTAATTGTTTTATATTCAAGAGATTTTTATGGTATTCTCATGTTTGTTTCTCTATTCATTTGTTCATTTTTAAAAAATGTATAAATAATAAAAAAAAATCGGGGAATTTTTATGACCAATGATGAGTATTGGTCACTTATGCTGAAGGCAAATGTCCTATAATTGCATTTGTGGTCAGACCCGTTTGAGGTCTCTGAGGTCTTTTCTCCTCGGCAAGTGATAGAAGAAGCTTTTTTTTGGTAATGCTGTTGTAAAGTATGGGCTATATTTGGCAGCACATTAGCAACTGAGTTTGTATAGTTCACACTAATTGAATAGTGCTACAATGTTCAGCTATATTATTCAGCAGCACATCTGGTTAGGCGCGAATTGACTCAGTCAACACTATTTAACTGAGTAGGAGCCTATCCTGTCTGGTTAAATAGGACTGAATGTCTACACAGATAGGACATTTATTACCTGAAATGACAGGAAAAGCACAGAATTGTAATGGTTACTGGACTCTGGAAAAAACTGAAATTCTAATGGTTGCTGAATTTTTGGATTTGCTCATTTACTCCACACTGGACATTTTATTGAGTGATATTTGCAGTTCTGATTTTGTAATAAATTCTCTTTTGTCTTGCTATTCTCATCTTCCATTACTACTTTCCTTGGAAACCTTACAGACAGAGGCATGACAAGTTACCTGTTCCAATTTGCAAGGTTGCTTTAAACAAGTAGATGTCAGAGCTTTTACTTTTATAATAAATATATCTAAGAACTGCAAGAAAAGCAATACTTTACTGTACAGGGTCCGATTGATTGCTTTGAAGGAAAACTATCAGTGTAATATCTGGTTGAATCCTATCAGTATGGTGCAGCCAGCAGCCCTGCTGCTGCATTATCACAAAATATATCAAGAGACGTCACGCTAGTATATGATGAGAAGCCAAGGAAGATATGCCAAAAATTATGATGTTCTTTCATAGTTTTGGCATTGTGATAAATCTCATACCAGGGTAAGAAAATCCCTTTATCCAAGGGATAAAGGAATTGAGATCAGCTATATATAAGGCTTAGACACCTGTGCTATATACCTTTCCCTTCTCGGATCTCAGATCACTGTGGTGTCTTTTAATTTAGTTTTATTATAGAGAGGTTTATGTAAGCTTGTATTTTGGTTTGTGGTTAAAATTAGTTATGTCTCTTCTTGACATTTATCCCTAAATCAATATTTTTCTCTGGAAGGACAATTTTTATGAAATGTCAAGAGGGATACCTTGATGACAAGCAGCCTATTCTACAGCGATATATGTGACCCGGGCTCTCATGTATTGTTTGGATCAGTAAAACACATTCAACAGTACTCCAGGTAAAACACAATTTTTACGTGAAAGCAGATTTCTGTAAACATCACAGTTTCTGTCTGCAAAGCAGTGGAAATGCAACTGACATTAATTAAATCCTAATCTGAAGGGAACCAGAACCCTTAGGTTTTCTGAAACAATGATTTCTTGAAAGCTATTTCCTTAAAATAATACACTTCTTTTAATTGCAAATGTTTATTTTTATTGCAGAAAACAAAAACCATTATGTAACCATTCTGGAGTGAAGGAGTAGCCTAGTGGTTAGTGCAGTGGATTTTCATCCTGGGGAACTGGGTTTGATTCCCACTGCAGCTCCTTGCAACTCTGGGCAAGTCATTTAACCCTCTGTTGTCCCAGGTACAAATAAGTTTCTGTGTATATACTATCAGGCTTATTTTCGAAAGAGAAGAACACCCATCTTTCGACACAAATTGCAAGATGGGCGTCCTTCTCACAGGGTTGCCCAAATCTGTATAATGGAAAGCCAATTTTGGGCATCCCCAACTGCTTTCTGTCGTGGGGACAACCAAAGTTCCCAGGGGCATGTTGGAGGCGTAGTGAAGGCGGGACTTGGGCGTGCCTAACACATGGGTGTCCTTGACCCATAATGGAAAAAAAGGGCGTCTCTGACAAACACTTGGACGACTTTACCAGGTCCTTTTTTTCTTACGACCAAGCCACAAAAAGGTGCCCAAACTGACCAGATGACCACCGAAGGGAATCATGGATGACCTCCTCTTTCTCCTCCAGTGGTCACTAACCCCCTCCCACTCTAAAAAAAAATGTTAAAAATATTTTTTGCCAGCCTCTATGCCAGCCTCAAATATCATACCCAGCTCCATGACAGCAGTATGCAGGTCCCTGGAGCAGTTTTAGTGGGTGCAGTGCACTTCAGGCAGGCGGACCCAGGCCCACCCCCTATCTGTTACACTTGTGGTGGTAAATGTGAGCCCTTCAAAACCCACCACAAACCCACTGTACCCACATCTAGGTGCCCCCTTCACACATAAGGGCTATGGTAGTGGTGTACAGTTGTGGGGAGTGGGCTTTGAGGGGGCTTTGAGGGGCTCAGCACACAAGGGAAGGGAGCTATGTACCTGGGAGCTTTTTCTGAAGTCCACTGCAGTGCCCCCTAGGGTGCCCGGTTGGTGTCCTGGCATGTCAGGGGGACCAGTGCACTATGAATGCTGGCTCTTCCCATGACCAAAGGGCTTGCATTTGGTCATTTTTGAGTTGGGCGTCCTTAGTTTTCATTATCGCCGAAAATCAGAAACGACCAAGCTTAAGGACGACCATCTCTAGGGACGATCTAAATTTCAAGATTTGGGCATCCCCGACTGTATTATAGAAACGAACGATGGACAACCATCTTGTTTCGATAATATGGGTTTCCCCACCCCTTCGCCGGGACGTCCTGCAAGGACGTCCTCAGGAAAACTTGGGCGTCCCTTTGGATTATGCCCTTCCAAGTAAACCACTTTGAATGTAGTTCAAAAAACCACCAAAAGGTAGTATATCAAGTCCCTTATCCACTTTCCTTCTACCAAAAAAAGGAAAAAAAAATCATTCCATATAAAAGGAAACATATTGGAAAGTGCACATTATAACATGGTATGTTTCTCCTTTCTACTACTACTACTACTACTTAACATTTCTAGAGCGCTACTAGGGTTACGCAGCGCTGTACAATTTAACAAAGAGAGACAGTCCCTGCTCAAAGAGCTTACAATCTAATAGACAAGTGAACGGTCGGTCCGATAGGGGCAGTCAAATTGGGGCAGTCTGGATTCACTGAACAGTAAGGGTTAGGTGCCGAACGCAGCATTGAAGAGGTGGGCTTTAAGCAAAGACTTGAAGACGGGCAGGGAGGGGGCTTGGCATAAGGGCTCAGGAAGGTTGTTTCAAGCATAGGGTGAGGCGAGGCAGAACTTTCTATAACTTTCTATAGTTAGCAAACTCAGGAATGTCTGTGTAGGGGAAAAAGGGAGGGATGAGGATGTGCTTTTCATTGTTTGGCAGGGTTTTTTTTTGGGGGGGGGGATAAAAAGGGGACAGCGGCATTTGGATGGGGGGAATAGGGGTATATGTGTGAGGGGATTCTGGAAGCGGGGTGTTTGAGTTCGAGGCATGGTGGTGTTGGGCCTGCACTCTTTCCCCACCTCACTTCACCATAACTCCCTCATATTCTCTCCCCTTCTATCCTTTTCCCCTGCACTCTTCTCTTCCTCCTTCCATTTTTCCTCTTCTATCTCTACCTCACCCCACCCTGGCCCCAAATTTACTTCCTAATAAAAGCAACTCAATGACGCTTTAAGAAATAGCTCAAGCTGCTCCACCAGTGCCAATTTCTTCTTTGTAGGACAACATTTCTTACCCAGGCAGCTATATATCTTTGCTGGTACTGAAGAAACCCCAGTATAAAAATGAATCTTCCTTTATGTTTGTTCATGTTTAAAGGCAAGAAATAATAGAGGAAAAACAACCAGCCAAGTTCCAAGAGCTCCCAGATATGCCGCCACATTGATCGCGTCTTGACTCCATCCCACATACCTCATCTAAGTAGCCTACATACAATTCAAAGTCATATACTGATTTTGCATTTACGTGAAAATGGTTGTTTAACTAGCCCAAACAACTAGTTAGCTTCCAGAAGCAACATTATACATGTTAGGTTATTGCCAGAATTATTTTGCATTGTTCAATAAATCCACTTGGAGCCGTGAGGCCCATTTTTGTGATGTTCCAAGGCATTCCCTAGTCAAAATTAATGGTGGTAATCTGGAACATTAAATCCCAGGCAGAAACTTTCATGGTCTGTTTGATGTCCTTATTATGCTGTTGAATTGAAAATAGCTCTGGCAGAGTATCAGAAGTAATATGCAACAGCCATCATCTATGCCACAATGCAATAACCCTGTATGATCACCATGTATGAAGCCATTTCTCTTTTATATTGACCTAGCAATTGTCAAGAATACAGATGAAATTACTTTCTTTAACAGCCTGCAGAGATGTGAAGGCAGTTCTATAGATGGAGGTCTACAATTAGGCACCCAGCGAGCACATGGCAGGAGCCTATTTTGTTTTGTAAAGTTAATAAATAGAAATAAATCAAAACATAGAAAATAAAATAAAATGATACCTTTTTTATTGGACTAACTCAGTACATCTTTTGATTAGCTTTTGAAGGTAACCCTTCTTCTTCAGATCGAATCCTATCTGAAGAAGAAGGGTTACCTTCAAAAGCTAATCAAAAGAAGTATTGTTAGTCCAATTAAAAAGGTTTCATCTTATTTTCTTTTCTCTGTTTTCATTTATTTCTATTTGTTACCTTTTAAAGTGGACTAACATGGCTTCCACACCATTTTTGTAAAGTGTAACTGGGTATATATACATGTAGCCCTTGGGCACCAGAACTTATGTCAGTCATAGAATCAGTGAGTTAGCACCTATGTGCTGTAAATACTCATGCAACTTACAATATTCTCTAAGTTTTGGGCATAGGTTTGAGCCTGTCCATGCTCTATCCAAGCTCCGCTGAGCAATCTTTCCTCTAAACTGATCAGGAGTCCTCCACCTACAGCCCTGCCAGTGGGGGGGTGCTGTTTTACTATCACATTTTCAATAGTGAGGGACAGCCAAGTTCTGCAGGAAACCTGCCTGTCCTTAGCAATTGAAAACACAATATTGAAGCACGGCCCCCTACTGGCAGCAATGCAGTTGGAGGACTCATACTCAACTTAAAGGGAACAGTGCCACTGATGTGTACACCCCCCTCCATTTGAAAATATACACTGTCAATTAAGCAGTTATTTATAAAGTAGCGCTTATGCAGAATTTTGGCAGTTACGTATATATGTGCAAATGTGTAAATGCCATTATTCTAAACCTTTACATGTGTAATGAGTACATAAATGTTAATGTTTATGTTATAGAATTGCCTCCCCCCTTACAGCATCAGTCAAGACCTACAAGTTAGTTAGCATCTGAGGCTATTGAATGCAAGCCTTGACCACAAATTATTATACATTTCCTGCATGAACAAGAACATGCTGTAAGGATACTGCTCAACAATTCAACCAGGAAAGATAAAGGTCTATTTTGAAGTCTTTCTTGCTCTAGAACAGTGGGGAGGGGGGGGGGGGGGGGGGGGGAAGAAGGGGTGAAAACCTTGCACCCCCTTCCTAAATCATATGTCCACTAGTGACTACTGACATCTACATATGTCATTGATAACCGCTTACAGTTTTAACTGCTAACATGCCACTACAATTGCACAGTTCTACTAGCAACAATTATCCTAATTAACTGCCTCACTCTGCCTAGGAAGTTTCAATAAATTAATTATCTCAGATTTCAGACCCTTCTCCACACTCCCATTTGACCTCTTTCTGCATCCACTGAGGGTATTAGCACAACTGGTTAACAAGACCAGATGCAATATTTGATTTTTAAAAACCAAGGTCTAGAAATGATATAATGAAAGCAATATATTTTTGCACAGTTTTAAAATTCAGAACATCTTATTTGATTATGAAGCAGCAGAATCATCATGCAGTTGAAAATGATGCACTTTATAAAATCTATGGAGTAGATTCAATGGTACATGGAATTTAGAAAACTGCAATGCCAAAAGTCAGTTGTCCCTTCAGGCAAATAAAAATAATTGTGCCCTATGCCCTATGTTTATGAATGGGTTCTGAATGGACTGGCATATCTTAGAAAAGCCAAATGAATCCAACTTATTCTAGGTTAAAACCAGTTCCTGCTCTCTGGCAAAGACAATGCTATCAGTTTTATTCATTTTCTTTCTATATTAATGTTATATTTCTTCATCGTTCTTTTGTGGATGCAAGCAAAATGCTTACCTATTAGGCTTATTTACCATACTTACAATCATTTGTGTTTTTTCCTGTGGGGTTTTTTTTTTACAAAATTTTTATGACTTAAGAATATTTTTCCAAAACACACAACAGTTACCATAAATTCTATAACTAGACACCTACAATTACGTACCACTTGTCCGTGTAAATGTCTAAAACACTAGCAGCTTCACGACTAAGTATAAACTTACACATGTATGTGGCACCAAAGTGACTAAGCACTATTCTGTAAGGGTGCACATAAGTGAGATAGCATGTAAATTCAAGGGGGGGGGGGTGTTCACATGGGTGCAACATGGGAAGGCCATGAACAGAGCTACACTTACAGTATGTATATATGTAACTTACAGAATACTGTAAATTATGCACACTCTTGTTACATTTAGAAATCTGCAGTAATGCCAAGTGTACAGCTAGTGCAATTGCTGGCATTTAAATGTAAGGTGCATAGATACCAGTTTATGCTAATATTCTATAGCAGAATCTAGGTGCCCAGATGCCATTCCAGAATAGGCCCTCACTATACGAGATCAGGGCACTTAAAAGAGATGCCCACTTACAGAAGTGTTTAGTAATTGCTGTTAAAGTGCAGTAAGGGCAAAAATTACTATATTTTAGTAAAAGGGCCTGTGAGGGAGTACATGGTATAGTGAAGAGCACTCCCTTACTGAAGGTGCAGCTCAGCCACCTTACAGCAGGTGGCGCTAGTCTGTCGAAGCTGTTAGAGGGGCAGGGATCAGACCAGGAGTTAAATGCCCTGAGGCTGGATAGATCGAGGAGGCTCCAAGTGCAGAGGACTCCAAGGATGTGGCAAGCAGAGTTGCAGTACCTGGGAAAGAAGAGTGGCCTTAGCAAAGAGTGCTACCCTATAAGTGGATTTTTTTTTGTTACATTTGTACCCCGCGCTTTCCCACTCATGACAGGCTCAATGCGGCTTACATGGGGCAATGGAGGGTTAAGTGACTTGCCCAGAGTCAGGTAATACAAGTTTATCTTACAACCTGGTTGACAGTGTTACTTAGGAAGTCATAGCAAAGGGATACCCAGAATGGAATATTGAAATTGGAATGGTGGGAATTCCAGGAAGATACAAGGTAGTAGGGTTGCCTGGTAGAGGGGTGACGAAGCGTGTGCCACGGCCCTATAAGAACAGGCCACAGGAGATAAAGCTTGTGACTATAAGAAGTGACTTTATATGTTTATTTATCTCTGACCTGTGGAGAGAACAGGTTGTACATTTCTCTGCATGTAAATAAATATGTTTCTTTCACCTTTAACCCCTGTGTGGCTGTATTGATTAAGAGCCCAGGCCTGTTTGCTAGTCACATTACCACATCACCCCTACTCAATCAAACAAAAAAGTGCCTAGATGGCAGTGATGTCAATAAATTTGAACTGCAGAAAGGGTTAGACCAGTGGTTCCCACACCTAGTCCTGGAGGCACCCCAGCCAGTCAGATTTTCAGTATATCCACAATGAATATTTATGAGATAGATTTGCATACAGCGGAGGCAATGCATGAGTTCTGCCTGTGCTGCCAATGCAGTGCTCAAGTCAGCGGTACATTTCAGCTGCTGACATTGGCACTCCCGCACATGCTCAGTTCAGTCGCTGAACTTAGCATGCATGAGAGAGCCAGCATCAACAGCCAATGCGTTCCTTCTGACTTAAGTGCTGCTCAGACATAGGCTGCTCAGTCAGAAATGGTAGGAGCAGCCAGTGATGCAAAAAAGTGGGAACAGCCAACAGTAGCAGAAGCCAACTGCAGGTGCCAGGAGGCCGGCATTCAGGGCCTTCAGTCTGCAGCTGCTGCAAGTCTTATATTAGATTAGTCTTCCAAAGCCAGTACCCCCCTTCCTCCAAGCTTGAAACTGGATCTACCTGGGACTCTAAAAGACTAAGGTCTAGGTCCCAATTCCTTCCTTTTCTCCTTCTATCAATCTGGTGTCTTCTTCCTCCCCAGCTCTGAGTCATACCCTATACCCCTCCTAATCCTCCCATTCTAGGTTTTCAAATCCTCTTCCACTCCATATCTGAGATCCCCTGCATCACTCTTCCACCCCAAGGTGATCATACCACTAGACATGAAACAAAATCCACAGTGAGAAAACAAATCAATACAAGATCAAGTGCTCACTGTAAACCCCCCCCCCCCCCCAAAGAAAATGAAAAAGGGGTCCTGAGGTTCAAAGGGAAAGACAATAAGACTTCATCCGGTTCCATATGTCAGTCACTAGACCAAGTTTCTCCAATTACATGCTATGTAAATTAAACAGGCCTTTTCAGAATAGAACTTATGTGCCCTGCTAACATTTACCTGGATATGTTCACATATACATGCATAAGTGCTAGTATTCTAAACATTTATGTGCATAAAGTTTCCAAGTTTATTCATTTTTGATATACCACCATTGGCAATGCCTTCATGGCGGGTTACAATAATAAAATTTACAATATAATCTTAGAAAAAATACAAATATAAAAATAAAATAAAAGTTAAAAGTGAGGCACTACTTGTGTTCTCCAGTTCCGGTCTGAATCGCCTCAACTGCATCTGTCAGATTAACATATCTATTCACCAAATGCATCTGTAAATACATAGGTTTTAAGTTGTCTTTTAAATGACAAATATGAAGATTCTAATTGTAAACATAGATGTAACGAACTCCAAAACGTTGGCCCCGTAACACTAAAAATGGATGCATGAATACAGTGGCGTTCCTAGGGGGCTGACACCCGGGGCAGATCGCCGATGCGCCCCACCCCCCGGGTGCAGCGCCTTCCCCCGGGTGCAGCGTGACCCCCCCCCCCCCGGTGAAGGACCCCCCCGGGTGCATGCCGCTGGAGGGGGGGTGCCGCGCGTCTGTCCGCTTCATTTGTTTCCATGCTCCCTCTGCCCCGGAACAGGAAGTAACCTGTTCCGGGGCAGAGGGAGCACAGAACAAACGTAGCGGACAGGCACGCGGCACCCCCCCCCCAGCGGCGTGCACCCGGGGCGGACCACACCCACCACCCCCCCTAGGAACGCCACTGCATGAATAGTATCCAGAAATAAAACATGGAAGTGTATATATATGTAGGAGCCTAAGTTATAGAATAGCACTTACAGCTTTAAACAGTTGTTCAAATAATAAAAGTATCCACCCCGTGTGAGGGCAAAATCTAATCAATAACAGAAATTTTGAGTTGAACAAAGTCGTTCTTTTTTTTTTTTTTTGTAAACTGTATATTACAATTGGATCTTCAATATGTTGTTTAGACAGCTCTAAGGGACCATTTTACTTAGGCACACCGAAAAATAGTCTGCGTCAGTGTAGGTGCATGTTTTCTGGAGGAGTAGCTTAATGGTTAATGCAGTGGGCTGAGACCCAGGAGAACCAGGTCTGGTTTTCACTGCAGCTCCTTGTGACCCTGCACAAGACACTTAATCCTCCATTGCACCAGATACAAGATGTAGATTGTGAGCTCACCTGGGACAGAGAAATTACCTGCATATAAAATGTAAAAACTCTTTTGGTTGTACCACGGAAAAGCAGCCCTCCCAGAACTTCACCATGCAAAGGAGTTGGAGAAATGCAAGATTCTTTTGTACTTGTTTACAACTAGTGAAACACCAATCATTATCAATAATTTAAAATGATTAACATCAAATAAACAGAAACATCTGAGATAAAATTGGGTATATCAGAGAAAATCACAAGATAAAATAAAAATCTGATGAATTAACTGAGAAATGACTGAGAAGCAAATCTTCCAAAGCTGGTTATGGTACCGCAAAACAAGACATTTAAGGGGCTGTATCTGTATTATTCCTGATATTCTGTTATCAGTTTCTTGTTTTATACTGATTGTAACTCGTCTTGAATCTGAATTTAGAGAGTTGGTGAGATATAAATCCTTGATAACATAAAACATTCCTAGGCATTGCATTTGAATTTGTGGTATCTTAGGACTCTATTTACTAACCCATGGTAGAATAGCATGGAGTTGCACCATTTTACCATGCATATATTTATTGTGGGACTCACAGACCAGCAAGATCTCAATACCACAGATGAGCAGAATCTCACAGTACATTTTATTCATTGCTGAAGCTGGCAATATCATGCATACTCACTGACACTGCAGCAATGTAAAGATAGTGTGCAACAAGTTGGGTTTGCTGTCTTTACAAAGGCTGATACTTTTCCCCCCTCATCAATCCCCCTTTGACAGAACCACACACCACCAATTCCCTTTGAGCCACCTCCCATTCTGATCCTCTTTTGACATATTGCCAACCCCCCAATTCCCTTCAAATTACCTAACCTATATCCTCCTTACATCCGATTCCCTTTGAAACCTCCTGTCCCTAATCCCCTGAACACCTCCCCTTAGAGTATCCCTGATGGCCCCTGAGTGGACAAGAGTGATCTTTGGGTGACCCTGTCCCTGAGGCTCCCTGACTCAAAATAGTAGACTCAGCTTTGCAGCAATAGTATACCTTATTTTACTGTTTGACCCATAGCAATAGTGAAGGAGTGGAACGCCGGTACTACCTGAATACTACTGAGCAACAGGACAACCTCATGTTTTGTGCCTACTGATGGACTTTTACTTATGCACTCTACCTCTGCTTTTGGCTGTTTGGCCACACCTTATTACTGCACTGGACATTTGTGCCTTATCCAGTTTTACTGTTACTAACAAGACAAGTTTGCTGTTTACTAATGCACAGACAGAATGCAGGGCTATTAGATATATAGCTTGTAACAGTAGTTTGCAAGGCCTATACAAGACCAGCTTGCACGTAGCAACGCCATCTGAATAGGCGACCTTGGAGGGTGCTGACACCCCCCTGCATTCCTGAGCCGCACCTTATCTCCTGTGCTAGAAAGGAGCATTGTGTGTACAGAATAAGCTGCTAAGTTTCGTTTTTCTTGCCAGTATCATTTCAGTGTTATGACGTGTGTATGTACTGGGACTACAATTTTGTACTGTAAGAACTACAAATGTTTACTGCGCATGATAGTTGTGACGTGTAAGGGGCCAAATGCGCAGGCCCAGTAGGGAAGTATAAATGTAAGCGTCAGATGATTTATGACACACAGTGTCCCGAGGCTACTCGGTGCTGTTCACTTGCTAGCAATAAAGTTGCCTTATTTGGAACCAAAATTTGCCTTTCGTCTCCTGATTTCCCACCTGTTTCATTGGCGACCCAGATGGGACAGAAGTAGAAAGGGGAATCGGATTATATTCTTCCCCTCCCCCACTGCAGTCGGATCGGGTCATCGATTCCCACCCGAGGAGGTGGTGAGTGGCCACCGCTGATTTCAGCGTCCATCTCCCGGAGGAGGGCCGATCCACTCCGCCTGACTGTAGAGGGGGCTGTGTGGTTCCGACAAGGCACCTTTTTCCATTTCAGGGAGAAGCGCACGACGGCGCGGCATGCGACCCCGGCGGACAGGCGAGTATACTCTACGTAGTGACCGGCCCAGTAAGGACCGAAGAAGAGGCGTGATCACCCTCTTTTAGCCAGTGACTAATACGGACTATTGGTATCCGACTAGGTCCCGAAACTCACTAGGCTCCGGCGACGAAACCGAGCGGCGAACGAACGGGGGGGTTTCTTGTGGCGTATGAAAGTGTGTGAGTGGGCTTGCAGTTCCAGGCCGGGCGACCGCGTCCTGGTCAGGCCGAGTGTTGACCCTTCTGTGTCTGGTGGAACGAGACCCCTTACTCCTCCACCTCCCCTTTCCCCTTTTGTCCGTCACCTGTCCTTTGGCACTCAGGTTAGGATGGGCGGGGGTGGGTCTTCACCGTTAGATTTAATGACGGAACACTTTAGCGAAGTGTTCGACCTAGATAAATGTAGCAGGGCCGGGATGATACAGAGATGTCAATTTATGTGGCCAGGGCTAGGAATTGCTGGATGGCCCCCGGAAGGGTCATTCGAGTATGAAAAAGTGGCGGCGGTCATGAATATTGTTATAGTTGAGGGAAACCCAGGCTGTCCCGAGGACATTCCATACATAGAAGCGTGGTTGGATGTAGTCCGGGATCCGCCGGCTTGGGCCCAACGGAAGGTAGAAAAGGCCGCCCTTATGGTGGTAAAGCAGAGAAAAGGCCGGAAAACCAAGCTTAGAACCCTGCCGACCCATGCCTTCGCTCTCCAAAGCTCGGCAACCGCTGCCGTCCCGAAGGCCGCAGGGACCGCCCCCATACGGCCTACCGCCCCTAGCACTGAAGCCACTGAGACCACGCCCCCTGCTACCAGAGTCAAGGCAGAAACTACGCCCAGTACTACCAACACACTTTCTAGGAAAAAACCCCCAAAGAAAACCGCAGGGAAAGTTCAGGGTTCGGCCGAGAAGAAGCCTCCAAAAGCCCCGATACTTGCTACGGCGGAAGCATACGAAGACGACATTGCACCGCCGCCCTATGCTCCTATGTACCCTGACCTTACGGGCCTAGCAGAAGGCCCCGCTGACGCCGAGACTTCCGGGTCAGAGTCGGACACCGGGGAGACGTCCCGTCCAGCCTCACCTGAGTCACCTGGCCTCGCAACCACACGGAAGAGTAAACGGGTTGTGAAGAACATTACTCGGTTCCCCCAATCGAGTCCGCAACAGGCCCTTCCGTCCAGCCGAAAAGGAGGAACCTCCCACTTATTCCCAGTTCGACAGTCCACCACCTATACCCCTAACCCGGCGGAGGGGGGGGGCCAGCCCATCGAATCAACAGTTTATAGCCACGTTCCCTTCTCAAGCGCCGACTTGTATAACTGGAAATTCCATGGGCCGTCCTACGACCAGAAACCCGAGCAGCTGATAGAGCTGGTGGAAGGCATTATATACAGTTATAATCCAACTTGGGCAGACCTTAGGCAGTTGAGCGCCCACATCCTGACCTCTGAAGAACGCCGCCTTTTACAACAAAATATGGAGCAAGCCATCCGGGATGCGAATCCGGCCCATGCCAATTTACAGAACCTACTAGAAACGGAGGCGCCCATCGCTGCCCCCACGTGGGATTACCGAACCGCCGAAGGCCAAACCTTTATCCGCCGATACCAGCAGGCGTACCTGGCCGCCTTAAAGAAGGGGAAGCAGAAGGTTACCAACATGGGAAAAATCCACAGTGTGGTCCAACAAAAGGACGAGAGTCCAGGGGACTTCCTTGAACGACTTATGGAAGCATTTAGGAGGCACAGCCCGATAAATCCCGAGGACCCTAAGAACCTCCCAACCGTGGTTATGAGTTTTGTTAGCCAGTCAGCACCGGATATACGAAGAAAGCTACAGAGAACAGAGGGGTTCGAAGGGATGAGCCTCAGCCAACTGAAAGCTATAGCTGATCGCGTGTTCGGATATCGCGACCAGGAGGAAAAGGTGGAGGCCCGGAAGGAATCGACCAGACGGATGCGGGAGAAGGCAGATGTGTTGGCTACGGTGCTGGAAGAACGAATGAGGTCTAGACCAAAGGGGAGGGGCAGGAGAACAAGAGGAACGCGGTCCCCCATAGGGCGTAACCAGTGTGCAAATTGCCGACAAGAAGGACACTGGTGGGCTGATTGTCCAGAGGAGATACGGGACAACCCGAGAGAAGAGGAATCATGGGACCGGCAGAGAGAGGAGGAGACCGGCGACCGCACGGGGGCCCCTAGGCGAGGCCGTGGAAGGGGCCGAAAAGAGAGAGGACGGGATGACCGGAGGGAATGGCAGATGGCTGTGGACGCTACCCGAGACGGCACAGCATGAAGAAACCGGGAGGGCAGAGTCCCCACTGACCCTCTGGTGGAAATTCGGGTGGGGACAGAATCTATGAGGGCCTTACTAGACACAGGGGCCCAGCGATCTGTTATCACCACTGCCATAGCCCCAGCCACGAAAGAAACTATACCAATTGTGGGAGCCTCCGGGAAATCCCTTGCGGCCCCCCTCCTCAAAGAGCGCCAAGTCCAGATCGGAGGGACGATGGTGTCCCATCAGTTCATACACATCCCTGGATGCCCGGTCCCCTTGATTGGTCGAGACCTACTCTGTAAGCTCCAGGCCACCTTGAAGTTCAAGACTACGGGTGAAGTGGAAGCTCGCTTTGAAGATCGGCCAGTAACACTTATCTGTCCAGTAAGAGAAGAATGGAGACTACATGTTCCCCCAACTGTGGGACCCGGCGACTGCCGTTACGACCAGAACACCCCTTTCGCCCAGCAGAGGCGGGCCGTAATGGATGAAGTGCCTGATGTATGGGCGGAATTGAACCCCGGCGGACTGGCCGTTAACGCTATCCCCATCTGGATTGAGCTCAAACCAAATGCTCAAGTTGTCAACCAAGGACAATACCACATCCCCTATGCAGCCCGGCATAGTATGCATACACATCTACAGAAACTCCTTCACCAGGGAGTCCTTAAACCAATCAGATCCGCATGGAATACCCCATTGTTGCCCGTTAAGAAACCAGGAACATCCGAGTACAGACCCGTCCAGGACCTGAGGAAAGTCAACAACCAGGTAGCCGACATAGTTGCCCTCGTACCAAATCCATACTCCATCCTAGCCCAAGTGCCATCTCAGACCAAGTGGTACAGTGTCATTGATTTGAAGGACGCCTTCTTTTCCATCCCTCTTGCTGTCGACAGCCAAAAGTTGTTTGCCTTCACGTGGGAAGACTTGCAGACGGGAACCAAGCAGCAATACACATGGACCCGTCTTCCCCAGGGGTTCAAGAACTCGCCTACCCTCTTCGGCGACCAACTCGCCCAGGACCTGAAGACGTATCAGGACGAGTATGGGCCGGTCGTCCAATACGTGGATGACCTGTTGGTGGCCCGTGAAACGTACACCGAATGTGCTGAAGCTACACTTTACCTCTTGAAGACCCTGGAAGCCCAGGGGTACCGGGCCAGTCGCAAGAAGGCACAGATATGCGAGATCGAAGTCGAGTATCTGGGGTTTCGCCTCCGAGAAGGAACCCGAAGGCTCGGTATCCCCCGAACCCAAGCCATCCGCAACCAACCCACTCCTGCAAATAAGAAGGAACTACGGGCACTCCTCGGAGCCGCTGGATATTGCCGCATTTGGATCATCAATTTTGCTGTCCTGACCCAAGACTTGTACGCCAAACTGAAAGGACCTGAACTCGAGGGCCAAGATCTCCGGTGGGAGAAAAGCGAACTGAAAGCCCTTCAGGACCTCAAGGAGGCCCTTGTGGCCCCACCAGCGCTCGGACTGCCAGATGTGACTAAGCCGTTCTACTTGTTCATCGACGAAAAGAAGGGATTGGCACTTGGAGTCCTTACCCAACTGGTCGGTACCTGGCAACGCCCTGTAGCATACCTCTCCAAGAGCATGGACAACGTGGCACGAGGATGGCCGGGCTGTCTCCGAAGCATTGCAGCGGCCTGTCTCCTGATACACGAGGCCAATAAACTCACATTCGGCCAAACACTTTTTGTGACCACACCCCACACCATCCGCGGCCTACTCGAGAGCCACGGACCCAGATGGATGACCAACTCCCGATTGGTCAAATACCAAGCCCTCCTGTGCGAAAATCCGGAGGTGCGAATCCTGGACACGACCAACCTCAATCCTGCCACCCTCCTTCCGGCCCCTGAACCACCACTCCACGACTGTGAAGAGGTAATGGCCACTGTGCACTCGAGCAGACCTGACCTGAAGGATCAACCCTGGCAAGGGGGCATCACCCTTTTTACCGATGGAAGCAGCCAGGTGATAGAGGGAATTCGAAGAGCTGGCTATGCGGTGGTATCTGAGGACCATGTGATCGAGGCTATGGCTCTGACACCCGGAACATCAGCCCAGAAAGCGGAGCTAATCGCCCTCACCAGAGCCCTCCTGTGGGCTGAAGGAAAAGTTGTCAACATTTACACCGACTCCAAATACGCTTTCCTCACCCTCCAGGTGCACGGAGCCTTGTACAAGGAGAGGGGATTTCTGACGGCTGAAGGGAAAGGACTTGCAAATGCCGCTGAGATCTGCCAATTACTCGAGTCGGTATGGAAGCCGAAGAAGGTGGCCGTGATGCACTGCAGGGCCCATACTGGAAGAACGGACCCTATCGCCCGGGGAAATCAGCGGGCAGACGACGCTGCAAAAAGGGCAAGTCAGCTCCCCTACTCCTCTCACCCTTCTGACCCCGTACTCGTCGTCCAGCTCCCTACGGAGACCCCTATTTACACCCCCCAAGAAACGGAATGGGCCCAGCAGGAGGGTCTACAGTCACGCAATGGCTGGTGGATACTACA
Source organism: Microcaecilia unicolor (assembly GCF_901765095.1). Classification (NCBI taxonomy): domain Eukaryota; kingdom Metazoa; phylum Chordata; class Amphibia; order Gymnophiona; family Siphonopidae; genus Microcaecilia; species Microcaecilia unicolor. Next base: position 414,863,425 of record NC_044033.1, read on the forward strand.
GGATGGGCGCATATGGATACCCGAAGCCTTGGCCTGGACGGTAGCCAAGGAGGCTCACGACCGCACCCACCTGGGAAGGGACGCCCTGGGGCGCTTACTTGAGAAAACCTACTACATCAACAAACTATCCCTGTGGACCAAAAACGCTTCCAGCCGATGCGCGACTTGTGCCCGGAACAACCCTCGAACGGGGCCCGGCCCTATGCCAGGACATGTTCTCCGAGGCACCAGCCCTTTTCACGTGTGCCAGATTGACTTCACACACATGCCCCCGGCGCGCGGCTACAAAGCTATCCTCGTCGCCGTGTGTACCTACACCGGATGGATTGAAGCCCAGCCTACTAGAACGGAAATGGCTAAAGAAGTTACCTCCCTACTGCTTCATCAAATCCTACCCAGATACGGCCTCCCCAAGCAAATAAACTCTGACAACGGTCCCGCCTTCGCTAGCGAAGTAACACAACAGCTCAGTACCAGACTGGGCCTCGATTGGAAGTTGCATTGTGCCTGGAGACCCCAAAGCAGTGGAGTAGTGGAAAGGGCTAACCGATCCCTGAAGAACCAGCTAGCCAAGCTATGCCAAGAAGCAAAAGCCAAATGGCCCGACCTGCTTCCACTGGCCTTGCTGCATCTTAGGTGTACCCCCAAGGCTACCGGCCTTACTCCCTACGAGATGATGTATGCTAGGCCACCACCACTACCCTCCTTTCCCGACTCCTTGCAGATACAGGGTGAGAGTTCCTTAGTGAAACAGATGAGAGCCTTACACCAGGTAGTGCAAGACATCCAGCAGTACACTGAAAGAGTAGCTCCCTTGGTCCTCACCAATCCTACGCACAGGTTCAGGGTGGGAGACGAGGTCTGGGTAAAAGAGTGGGATGAATCTGACTGCCTAAAGCCAAAGTGGAAGGGGCCCTCCCTTGTTCTCCTAACGACCTCCACCGCTGTTAAAATTGCAGGAAGCCCAGTGTGGATACATTGGACCCGATTGAAGCCTGCTGCTCCCACTAGCAGCACCCTGAAGCGTTGGACTGCGCACCAACATCCTGACGCTCCATTACGGCTGACTCTAAGAAAGACGTAAACCACCAGATTCATGTCTGCCCAGCAACAGGAACTCAGTTTCTGGACCCACTGCGTTTTTGGCTCTCTCTTTATCGCAGCCATAATCGTGGGCCTTATCATCTTCTTGCTGCAAAGGCTCGGATACCTTCCACCGCATATATGATGCTGAGCCTACTACTCCTCCTTTGCTCAGTCCCGAGCTATTACCCCTTGAGCCAGAACTGTACTGAATGTTTGCGTCTTGTGCGCCACCGTATAGAGGGAGGATATCACCTAGTCACTACCCTCATTCACCAGACGCAGCCCCCGGAAGGCGATTGCCGGCTTCTCCCGACTTGTGCCCTCATCACTCCGAATGGCCTCCAACAGTTCCACAGATGCCTCCAAGGAAATCTCACTATCTGCCACAGCCCTACCAAACCAAGATACTACAATGTCACCCTCAGCGTAGGACTCCCTGCGTATGTGGCCGGACCTCCGGGAGTCGAGGGAGATGGCATTCTGTATTACATTAATTCCACTCGTATCCTTGTCGGTGGCATCCAAACTGTAGCAACCCTCACCTTCGACGTCTGTGCCGCCATGGACAAGCACCCTTGGTCTCGCAAGTGTGGCAGCCAGAGTTGGCGAGAGGCGTACGTTAAGGACCACAAGTATGTCTGCCCCTTCAGTCCAGACATGAGATGCTGCTCCCCGTGGGTGTGGCTCCCATGCGCCGGCGACACTCGAGCCTCGGGCTGGGACCGAGTATGTGCTTATACGGGAGGAGGATACGCCGGATGCGCCGGCCTGGGCGAATTTCGTCGAGGTTCTGGTAACTATGTGTCCCTAGACTGGCCCATCCGAGGACACCACATGCCCTGGAGAGGAACGTGGGGCCTCGGCATTGACGGCGGAGGAATGGATCCGTTGACATATATTACCATATATCAGAGTCTCGAAACGAAGCCTCCTACGCACTACCAGACTACTGTTGTCGGCTACCAAGACGTATTTGATGAAATTGCTCGTGCTGAGCAGACCGAAACTAAATTCCCCATTTCCCCAGAAGCCCGAAATATGTTCCTCAATTTGGCTGAAAACATCGCCCTCTCCCTCGGAATTGCCAACTGTTTCATCTGTGGAGGCACCGACATGGGTGAACAATGGCCCTGGGAAGCGAGAGAGATCCGACAACACACATGGGATGCACTCAACACCACTAACATTACCTTTCCCCAACGGCCGAAGCCGTACGAATGGGCCCTGAGAACAAATATCATAGGTACCCTCTGCGCTAGTCGAGCGCCATCGAAGCGTTACTCTGTACCAGTGGGAGACTCTGCTTGTACGGGGGTTCTTCAGTATAATGGCAGCCGGACGACCTGGTGGCAAACGGACAACTTGCCCGCCCCGGAGCCTATCTGGACAGAACCCACCTTGAACACGACATGGACATACGGAGGGAACGCCTCCCTCAAGTGGGTAGCCCCGGCGGGCTACTACTATATCTGCGGACGCAGGGCCTATGAACAACTCCCGACCCGCTGGTACGGTACCTGCCTCTTGGGCACGGTCCGACCTAGTTTTTTCCTTCTGCCCATACAAGTCGGCGAAACTTTGGGTATTCCCCTATACGTGGAAAAGGGGCCTGATAACCCTGCCCGACGAAAACGGTCCTTCCCAATCATCAAGCCCAAAGTCCAGATTGGAGACTGGAAGGACAACGAATGGCCGCCTGAACGTATCATTCACTACTATGGACCGGCCACATGGGCTGAAGATGGTACATACGGGTACCGCACCCCTATCTACATGCTGAATCGCATTATTCGCCTACAGGCCGTACTCGAAATCCTTACTAACGATTCGGCCCTGGCCCTCAATATCCTAGCTCGACAGAACACTAAGCTCATTACCGCCGTCTACCAAAATCGCTTGGCTCTTGACTACCTCTTAGCCCAGGAGGGGGGGGTGTGTGGCAAGTTTAACCTCAGTAATTGCTGCTTACAGATTGATGACCAGAGCCATGTCATCAGAGAGATAACTGACCGGATGGTCAAACTAGCCCACGTCCCCGTCCAGACCTGGAACAGTGCGTGGGATTGGACTTCCTCCCTCACCAGCTGGCTCCCAACCTCCGGGAGCCTGCAAGGCCTCCTCGTCATGGGTGGCCTGTTCTTGCTGTCTTGCCTAATAATACCTTTGTCTCTCCCCTTAGTTTTCAGGTGTCTCCGCTCCACCATGGAAAGCATCGCTGACCGCCGTGCTGCCCAACTTATGGCTCTCCAGATGTACTCCCCCATTCCCCAGTCTGATGAAGCTGACGATGAAGCCCCTTGTGGCTGATGTGCACTTTGAACCCCCTGAGTCACTCAATGGGCCACCACCCTTGTGCCAGCAAAAGACCGGCTACAAAGGGGGGGGGATTCCACTAGGGGCCCTCCGTCTCAACCCCGGCGAAGCAACCACCGGCTGCGCAAGGGCTTAGGGCTCGCTTGCTGCCTCCCTCGCTAACTATCCTTGTCCTTTCTTTCCTTTTCAGGGTTTATGGAGGTGATACTCTCCACCAGAATGGATGTTCAAGTATCAAAAGGGGGGAATGAAGGAGTGGAACGCCGGTACTACCTGAATACTACTGAGCAACAGGACAACCTCATGTTTTGTGCCTACTGATGGACTTTTACTTATGCACTCTACCTCTGCTTTTGGCTGTTTGGCCACACCTTATTACTGCACTGGACATTTGTGCCTTATCCAGTTTTACTGTTTACTAACAAGACAAGTTTGCTGTTTACTAATGCACAGACAGAATGCAGGGCTATTAGATATATAGCTTGTAACAGTAGTTTGCAAGGCCTATACAAGACCAGCTTGCACGTAGCAACGCCATCTGAATAGGCGACCTTGGAGGGTGCTGACACCCCCCTGCATTCCTGAGCCGCACCTTATCTCCTGTGCTAGAAAGGAGCATTGTGTGTACAGAATAAGCTGCTAAGTTTCGTTTTTCTTGCCAGTATCATTTCAGTGTTATGACGTGTGTATGTACTGGGACTACAATTTTGTACTGTAAGAACTACAAATGTTTACTGCGCATGATAGTTGTGACGTGTAAGGGGCCAAATGCGCAGGCCCAGTAGGGAAGTATAAATGTAAGCGTCAGATGATTTATGACACACAGTGTCCCGAGGCTACTCGGTGCTGTTCACTTGCTAGCAATAAAGTTGCCTTATTTGGAACCAAAATTTGCCTTTCGTCTCCTGATTTCCCACCTGTTTCAATAGTACTGCAAGCCTTCCACTATGGGGTGAAGCTGGCATCTTAAAGTAGGTTATCACCAAGGCAGGAGCACCTGGGGATGGCTCCTCCCTGCATGGCACACAAGGGAGACCCTTGGTAGACAGACAATCATGGGACGGGGTGATGTGGGTTTTAAAAAGGATAGAAGTGGGGGATCGCAGGTCAAAGAAGGATCAAGAGCTAGAGGAATGTTGAAAAAGATGGGTTAGATGATCAGTGATATATCAGAGAAGGGCTGGTAGAATGTCAAAAGAGATTGAGTTGGGGCTAATTTTTTTACAAAGCACTAACCCCTTTAAATTTATCCCTGGGATCATCAGGCTGTATGTAAGTGGCCTGATGTTCCAGGTGAGGAAAGATAACAAGACCTCTTGAGTTGTTATCTTTGCACGAATAACATAGCTTGTGAGATTTAATACAAACTGGGCTATTCATTATGCATGCTTCATAGCTCATTATTACTGCATTGCAGTAAAACAAAATCCTGTACTAAACAGCATTATTGGCAAATAACACACATTATTGCCAATTAGTGTGCTTTATTGCTAAACACAGCTTAGTAAATGAACCGCTTAGCTATTGGCATGTAGTGGTTCTCTGCTGTCACTTATTGTTATTTACTGTATTTCTGATACTGGGACTTAAAGGAGTAGTAAATAGATTCTAATAGAGATTTAGTGATAGGCATGGGGAGAGCATTAAAGATCTGTCCTTGGGCTGTTTCTCTTCAATATTTTCGTGAGTGATATTGCAAAGGGGATAGTAGGAAAAAAGATTTGCAAATGACATTAAAGCTCTTTAACAAAGAGAACACTCCTGAGGAAATAGAAGAAAGAATGATGTAAGAGTTCAAAGAATGGTCAAGTGCTTGCTTACTACATTCAGTTCTGAACCGTGCAGAATCATGTGTTTTTAGGAACAAAAATGTAACGGAGCAGATAGTGATGAGGCATGAAAAAATAATGTGTAACATGCAAGAAAGAGACCTCATGGTGATCATAATGTATTTGAGGATCTAAGACAGAGGTTTTCAACACAGTCCTCTGGGCACAGCCAACCAGTCGGGTTTTGCAGGGTATTCTGAAAACCCCAACTGACTAGGGGGCCCTTTTACTAAGCTGTGTAAATGTCTATGTATGCCAAAATTGAGTTACTGCCCGGCTACCGCGTGGCTCTTGCAGTAATTTCATTTTTGGCACAAGCCAAGTGGCATTTGACACGCATAGGTCATTACCACTCAGTTACCATGTGAGACTTTACCACTAGGTCAATGGCTGGAGGTAAGGTCTCAGACCCAAAATGAACGCGCAGCAATTTTCTTTTTGCTGCACATCCATTTTCGGTAAAAATTTTAAAAAGGCATTTTTTGTAGATGCGCTGAACAATGATTCTGCATGCGCCCAAAACACGTCTACACTACTGCAGGCCATTTTTCAGCACACCTTAGTAAAAGGACCCCTAGGTATGCCTAGAGGAGTGGGTTGAAAACCTCTGATCTAAGGGGCCCTTTTATTAAAATGCAGTAAAATCCTGAGCTAAGCCTAGATTTAATGAAGCAGTTTTTAAAGCTTTTTCTTTTTTTTTTTTTGTCATTCACAGGTCCTTAAAGACTCAACCCCTTAGTGCATATCACCATTGTTTTTATATAAACAAATTCAGAAATCATGATGCTACCCAAGTTTTCCCCAAACTCTCACATGAACACTCTACACTCACATTTCATAAAAGTATGCCCATTTTACATCTGTATTTTGCAAGATTACACCTTTGCATGTACATGCAGATTTTATCATGCGCATTGCAACTCAACTCCAGTTGCCCAAACTATACCCCTGGGAATGTCTACATGCATGCCACATAAAAATATTTATTCTATCATTGGTACACGTGGTCATACCCATGTATTCCTGTGCATTTTTTTAATATGCTAAGCAGTTCTATACGATATTATCACAAAGTTGGATATTTAGGTTGTTTAAAAGCGGAAATGACGTATGTGAGATGGATCTTTAAATCGCTAAGAGTTGGTGTCTGATATATACAGCGCCATTTTGGAGATGTGAAGCGGTCTCCGATCTATACACAGGTCTTCTAAATAAGTGCTATTTTTAAAAGAAATCTGTAGATTTGAGCGTAAAGTAGTTTTAGATCTGAAGCCTGTAATATATTTGACCCTGACAAAGCCGTTTAAGTTGTCCCGTCGACAGCCTAAGTCTAAGCATGGAGCAAAATACTGACATGCTCAGCATTATAATGGCTTGAACAGGCACTTTCAAGATTCATCAACATTTTTGAATTTTTGGATTTGTTGAACGAGCTCCATTAGAGTGAGCAATTTGAATAGTACGCCTGTGAAAATTTGAAAAGATTTAATAAAACATTTTTGGAGTAGGTATGCATGTTTGGGGCTTTGTGGTGGAATTTTTATCTAGTGCAGTGGTATGTTCTGTTCCTATCCATTTCCTCAATTTTTTGTAAAACAATTTTTTTAATAAGACGTGTTTTACATGCAGCAAATTCTTCCTAAGCTACCCTTCTATTGAAGAAATGGAACAGGATGAATTTTTCTTTCTTGAGATACACTCTAGATAAACTGCCTAGTATAGGGGCCCTTTTACTAAGCTATGGTGAAAAGGGGCCTGTGATAGCATCAGCACCTGTTTTTGATGCGTGCTGAGGCCCCCTTTTACTGCAGCACACAAAATACTGTCTTTTTTTTGAGGAAAAGAAATGACCATGAGGTAAATGAAACACTGGGAGGGGCCTTACCACCACCCATTGAGATGGTGGTAACAGCTCCCGTGCTAACCTGGTGGCACCTGGCCAGCAACTACTGCTGGTTAAGCTCTAGCGCTACAAAAATAGATCATATTTTTGTAGCGCCGGAGAATGGAGATAGCACATGCGAGGGGTGGGAACTACCACTGGGTTCCTGCGGTAGGTCCGGATTGGCATGTGGTAAGCCTGCGGTGAGCTTACCGCTGCTTAGTAAAAGGACTCCATAGTCTGCTAACTTGATTTAGAAGGCTTTTATTTTTTTAAACAAAAGTTTAGATGCCATTTAGAGATGTAAAATGCTAATTTAGATGGCAAATGGATATGCAAATATAAGAAACAATTTTAGAAAAGCCACTACTTACACATATATCCAGTGGCATGCACAGATTTGAAAGAATTTGTGTTTTAGGTGTGGTTTAGTGAACCTTAAAATGTGTTTTCTATTTTTCACCAGAAACAAGCACACTTCAAAAAAAGTCCTTGTTGACATTTAAACCTACTCTGAGTCATGCATGAATGTCATCCTACTACTCATCTGGACATAGGGTTAGGAGGAAAGATTGAGGAAAAAGCACTTCTTGTTTATTGATTCAAAACCTCCTCAAACAATACCTCATCCCTTAGTGGCTATCCTTGAATACGTAGTTTTACTAAATCCAAGTCTTATACATGTAAGGACTGATACATACACATGTAAATAGTGAACCCTTCCACTTGCAAGTATGACATGATGGAGGAGTAGCCTAGTGGTTAGCACACTGGTCTTGACATCCAGAGGTGCCTGGTTCAAGTCCCAGTCCTGGTGCTGTTTGTGGTCTTGGTCAAGTCAGTTAGCACTCCATTGCTTCAGTTATAAGCTCAGGGCCCTGTTGTGGGTACACTAGTACCTTTAGCACACATTAACACTAGAGACACCCATATATTCCTAAAACCACTAGTGCACCTTAGCAAATAGGGACCTTAGACTATGAGCCTGACAGGGAAATACCCAGTGTACCTGACTGTAACTCACCTTGAGCTACTGTTGAAAATGGTGAGAGCAAAATTCAAAATCCCAAGTAATGGTGCTCTTTTTTGAATTTGTGTGTGTGTTTTGTATAACCACTGTTCCCTCTGCATGTACTGTCAAATATGCATATTTATCTTCAACCTTGTATGTATTTACAAAAAAGGCCTTGTTCAATGAGTCGTTTGTAAAATATCCTGCAAATTGTGAATGCCCTGACTTGGACATCTCTTTATTAGCCTACATGATCTATTTAGTTTCAGTTGCACTCCTGTCCTTGCCTCAGAGACAGGAGTAGCCTTCTGGAGGTCTCCTGGAGGGTGGACCCTTGAGTAAATCTTCTCTCCTCCTGGAAGAACCCTAGGCAAGAAAATCTCTGGCTACAAAATAAGTATTAGACTTAATAAATGTTTATTCAGAATAGCAAAAGAAACCAATAAGTAATTATTGAAATATTAACAAATAAAAGCCCAATAGAGTATAATATGTAGCAAATAAACACAGAGTTTTCCCTGGGAGCTATTAATATGTCCACCTGCTAGTGTAGACACACTGAGGCTCTCCATCCTTAGTTCTGTTTCCTCTTATATACCTTTTTCTTCCTTTCTTTATTATCTTAATTGCCTTTCCTACCTAATGAATATGCATCCTTCCAGAATATTCTATTTCTTTTTATGGTGAATCCTGATCCAGCACTTTCTACCATTGTCCAACTTCTATCATTTATTCCCTCATTGCATGGACAGTTAGGGCCTGCTATATAAATAAGAATACATTTTCCTATGTCCTTGTTATGCATAGTCATGATAGGGCCCACACCCTTTTGCTGAAGCTACAATTTCACCCAAACCCACATACTTCTGTTGTTGATTGTTTATCTGGATACTGCAGGTGTCCTTAGTCATAGGAGTCTCTGGCTCTTGGTTGCTAACAAGCAACTTATCACAAGTTAGCATAGGCCAGATGTCAAATCACAAATTTCTACAGCCTTAGAAGAGTAGTTAATAAAAAAACACATTTATAGCTGTCTTGCAATTTCAGATTTGCTCCCAGTTCAGAAATGCAATATGGCTATACTAAAATAAAAACTAGAAATATTGAGGGTTTGCACCTTGCCATGGCCTTTATGTTATAAACAATTTAATATTGAAATTTATTTACTAGCTTATTATTTTACAAAAAAAGTATTACAAAATTATACTCAGGCACATTTGCCACTTTTTATGAAAATTTCCTTGTTTGACAACAATACCCTGCCACCTTTCGGAGTACGCTTTCTTTAATAATATTCTACAGACAAACAGTCATGCTTTGATTTCCTATGAAAGATTTCAAAAGGAGATCTTGAATTCTTAGAACTAGTAGTACACTGAGGATGGTGTCAAGGCTTAAGTGTTAACTATAAAAAGCAATCTTCGGAAATGCCTTTCTTGGAGAAGATAGCACCCATCCTTGACTGTTAATTAATAATATTCCTCCAAGCCAGATTCAAAGAATACTTTGCTGATCAATGGAAAAGCTCATTTTTACCAACATCGGGAGAAATGAGATAGGGATTTTAGACAAAGAGGACATTGCTGTAAAAGAGTGGAGAAAGCTTTTGAAATGCAAAGAAATGTGATGTTCTCCTGCCAAAGATTTCTAACCACTAAAAATGAAAGAATGGCTTTTGAAATTATTAATAATAGCATGGAAAATGTGAAGACTAGAGCATTTATTATAACTACCTACAGTTGGTAGCAGGAAATTTAATGATATCAAGGAATCATTTTCAGATGCATTTTAAAAAGCAGACCCTGATTTTAAAGTATGCTACATATATTTCCTCTTGGTTAGAAGGCACAAAAACTTAAAAGGTTATGACTTCAATTCTGCAAAATTACCTCATGTCATAAATTACTAAAATATTTGGAGAACCTTTTTTTTCCATGCTGTAAAAAAAATTATTTTAAATCAGTAGCTATGAATAACTGATTCAGTAAGGCTTTTCTCCATGTTATTGTAAGGAAAAACATATTAAGGAGTCCTTTTACTAAAGCATAGTGGGTGCTACTGGAATTAGCGAATGCTATCCCCTGAATTCTATATATGGCGCACAATTTAATTGAATAATGGGCCCTAACAATCAATTATTGGTACTAATTGGCATTAATTAAACACTACAGTGGTGGAAATAAGTATTTGATCCCTTGCTGATTTTGTAAGTTTGCCCACTGACAAAGACATGAGCAGCCCATAATTGAAGGGTAGGTTATTGGTAACAGTGAGAGATAGCACATCACAAATTAAATCCGGAAAATCACATTGTGGAAAGTATATGAATTTATTTGCATTCTGCAGAGGGAAATAAGTATTTGATCCCCCACCAACCAGTAAGAGATCTGGCCCCTACAGACCAGGTAGATGCTCCAAATCAACTCGTTACCTGCATGACAGACAGCTGTCGGCAATGGTCACCTGTATGAAAGACACCTGTCCACAGACTCAGTGAATCAGTCAGACTCTAACCTCTACAAAATGGCCAAGAGCAAGGAACTGTCTAAGGATGTCAGGGACAAGATCATACACCTGCACAAGGCTGGAATGGGCTACAAAACCATCAGTAAGACGCTGGGCGAGAAGGAGACAACTGTTGGTGCCATAGTAAGAAAATGGAAGAAGTACAAAATGACTGTCAATCGACAAAGATCTGGGGCTCCACGCAAAATCTCACCTCGTGGGGTATCCTTGATCATGAGGAAGGTTAGAAATCAGCCTACAACTACAAGGGGGGAACTTGTCAATGATCTCAAGGCAGCTGGGACCACTGTCACCACGAAAACCATTGGTAACACATTACGACATAACAGATTGCAATCCTGCAGTGCCCGCAAGGTCCCCCTGCTCCGGAAGGCACATGTGACGGCCCGTCTGAAGTTTGCCAGTGAACACCTGGATGATGCCGAGAGTGATTGGGAGAAGGTGCTGTTGTCAGATGAGACAAAAATTGAGCTCTTTGGCATGAACTCAACTCGCCGTGTTTGGAGGAAGAGAAATGCTGCCTATGACCCAAAGAACACCGTCCCCACTGTCAAGCATGGAGGTGGAAATGTTATGTTTTGGGGGTGTTTCTCTGCTAAGGGCACAGGACTACTTCACCGCATCAATGGGAGAATGGATGGGGCCATGTACCGTACAATTCTGAGTGACAACCTCCTTCCCTCCGCCAGGGCCTTAAAAATGGGTCGTGGCTGGGTCTTCCAGCACGACAATGACCCAAAACATACAGCCAAGGCAACAAAGGAGTGGCTCAGGAAGAAGCACATTAGGGTCATGGAGTGGCCTAGCCAGTCACCAGACCTTAATCCCATTGAAAACTTATGGAGGGAGCTGAACCTGCGAGTTGCCAAGCGACAGCCCAGAACTCTTAATGATTTAGAGATGATCTGCAAAGAGGAGTGGACCAAAATTCCTCCTGACATGTGTGCAAACCTCATCATCAACTACAGAATACGTCTGACCGCTGTGCTTGCCAACAAGGGTTTTGCCACCAAGTATTAGGTCTTGTTTGCCAGAGGGATTAAATACTTATTTCCCTCTGCAGAATGCAAATAAATTCATATACTTTCCACAATGTGATTTTCCGGATTTAATTTGTGATGTGCTATCTCTCACTGTTACTAATAACCTACCCTTCAATTATGGGCTGCTCATGTCTTTGTCAGTGGGCAAACTTACAAAATCAGCAAGGGATCAAATACTTATTTCCACCACTGTACATGTGTAAATTTACATGCATAAATTTTACAAGCAGATCAAAAAAGGGGTGTGGCTATGGAAGAGTCATGGTTAGATCTGGGGCATTCCTGCGATTTATGCACATTGTTATAGAATAATTTAGGCACGAGGATATGCACCAGGGATCAGTTGGTGTAAATGCTCGCACCTAAAAGCAGTCACAGATTCCAGCGCTAAGTGATATTCTATAAACGGTACCTAACTTTGAGCTCCATTTTAGAATAGCACTAAGTGCTATTTTTTTTCATGGCGATCTTTCGGCTCCATTTAGACAATTTACCCCTTTATATCTATGAGCTTCTTAGCATTTAGGGCCACAATCTCTATATGGTGCCTTAAAACTTCCGTTTGTAAGAAATTTTCACCTAAGCTTATTCTGTAAGCAGTGCTTATATTTAGGCGTGGTTTATAGAGTATGCTTAGTTGATACCACAGCGCTTCAAACTTTATTCATCCATTTACAGCAGTGGAAACATGGCGTAAATGCCAGCGTGTAGATTTAGGTGCACAGGGGCATATTCTATAACAGTGCACGTAAATTTTGGAATGCCCATCAAATGCCCATTTCCCTGCCTATAACCACACCCCTTGTTGACTGCGCATTAGAATTTAGGCACAGTGCATTACAGAATACACTGAGGAGCCCTTTTACAAAGGCATGCTGAAAAATGGCCTGTGGTAGTGTAGACGCATGTTTTAGGCTCGCTTAGAATCATTTTTCCAGCGCACCTGTAAAAAATGCCTTTTTAAAATTTTTGCCAAAAATGTGTGTGCAGCAAAGTAAAAATTGGCGTGCATCCATTTTGGGTCTGAGACCTTAATGCCAACCATTGATCTGGTGGTAAGGTTTCAGCGATAACTGGGCGGTAATGGTCTACACACATAGAATGATGATTACTGCCTGATTACTGCCCGCACACTAGAAAATAAAAATATTTTCCAGCGCACCTAGCGGACACACATCAAAAATGAAATTACTGGAAGGGCCACGTGGTAGCCGGGTGGTAACTCAAAATTGACGTTCGTTGGGCATGCATAGGAACCTACATGGCTTAGTAAAAGGGCCCCTTAGTGAGTTGTGTACGTAAGTTCTAATAATTCCCAATTAATGCTCATTAAGACTTTTTATGAACACTGATTAGCTTGTTAAGGCAATTATTTTACGTGCGTTGTTATAGAATACACTTGGATTTCGGTGCAGAACACTAGGCATGCTATATAGAATCTGGAGGTTAGTGCATGCTAAATCTATTAACATGAGCTAAGCATTAGTAAACGGGGCCCTTAAATCAAAGGCACACTGAAAAATGGCCTGCGGTAGTGTAGATGTTTGTTACTATGTAAGCCGCATTGAGCCTGCCATGTGTGGGAAAGTGCGGGGTACAAATGTAATAAAGAAATAGATATGTGTTTTGGGCACACGCAGGATCATTTTTCAATGCACCTGTAAAAAATGGCTTTTTTAATTTTTGCCGAAAATAGATGTGCGACAAAATGAAAATTGTGATGCATCCATTTTGGGTCTGAGACCTTACAGCCAGCCTTTGACCTAGCAGTAAAGTCTCATGCAGTAACCGGGCGGTAATGACCTATGTGTGTCAAATTCCACTTGGTGCGTGTTCAATACGCGCATCAAAAATATATTTTTTTGGATATGCACCAAAAATGAAATTACAAGAGACAAGCGGTAGCTGGGCAGTAACTCCATTTTGGCGTGCATTGGGCATGAGTAGATGCTTATGCAGCTTAGTAAAAGGGCCCCTATTCTTTACTGCTAAGGTTTGCTTCTGTGTACATATACACATTTTTGGCATACTTCTGAATTCTATAAGACCCAGGTAGCTAATATTTACAATGTCTATTCACGGGAGACAAGTAATTTGAGAAACAGACCAGGTGGTAATTTTTGACTGTGACATTTCTATCTATTTTAAGAGTGCTTCTCAAATGAAGAACCTGAAAACGTCTCCTAACAGTTTAGAGTTTGGTTGAAAGTGATACAGTAATTGTTGTGCAAGTTTTGTGATTTATCTGATATGCAGTTTCTGTGCCAAACAATATATTGCACTGACAAGTAGACCACTAAAAATGTAAATAGGTGAACACATAAGAACCATAAAAAATGTATAAGGAAAAAATAATCCAATCACAAGAATTTAGATTTATATGATGAAAGAGATTGTCCTTATTAAAGTTTGAAAAGGTTGAGCACATAGAGAAAATAGCCTGAGAAAACAAAGAATCAACCTACATATTGAGGACTTTGAACCTGTGAGTCAAATGTATAGATTTTTTTCATAGTTATGAGTCAAATCATAGATCCAAATGAATTAAATAAATAATGATCTGTGAATTGATTGCCTAGGAAACACTTCTTGAAATGCAAATTATGAATCACAGTCCTGGAAAGAAATAATGGAAGGATACTCTTCTAATAATACTTGACTTGCTGCCTTTTTGTCCAGGCTATGTCCAAAGTCTACCCCAGTCACCATTAAAGAGGAGAAGATAGTGGATTTTAGTTACTTTTAAAAGGGGGAGGAGGGGGAACCTTGAAAATGAGAATGAGAAAAAAAGACAAACAGGCCTGACAGGAAAGTTAGAGAAAATATATCAAAGTAGAAGAAAATAAACAGAGGGAGTGAAAGAACAGGAAAATATAGAAAATGGAGAGAGAGAGAAAGAGAGAGAGAACAGGAAAATATGGAAAATAGAATTTTTTTTAAAGATCAGCTACTAAAAAGATATTTGGTTATGGAGACAGGGATAGGGCAAACCTCTTTCTGAAAAAAAGACTCAAAGGAACACCATTTTTTAAAAATTGTAACCTCATAGAAATATACAGAGCCTTTTTATTAAATTGTGTTAATTTTATTTAATTTTGGCATTTATAGTCCACTTAACTTTTAAGTTCTAAGCGGAGAACAAATCCAGATTGAGAGAACACTGAAACTGAAGAAAAATAAACTCTAAAAATCATTACATTGAAACAAGAGGAGGAATGTCGTTACATTTGCATGTGTGTTTCAGGTATAAGCACTTTGCAACTAAAAAGAGAAAACAAATTAATGAAATAGCTGTAACTCTCGGTAGAACAGAATTGTCTGCATCATTGCTCTACTTCATTCGTAACACCTTGGAAAGTTTTGCTCCTCTTCCTTTGTAGCCTCTTGGAGTATGCAGGGAGTTGGTCACTAGGTTGGGCTCATTTGTGGTCCATAGTATTTGTAAAAAAGCCAGGTTTTCAATTTTCTACTGAAGCTCAGATAGTTTGGGATCCGTCTAATCTTTATTGGTAATGAGTTCTGCACATTTGCCCATCATTGTTGTATTGGTTGTTCTTTTAAGGTGGCAGATTTGGTTGTTTGGAAGTACCAGTCTGATGACTTTGGGGTTAGTATATTTGTATGATATTTTGAAGATAGTATGGTGCTATTCCATAAAGGCATTTAAAGATTAGAATGAGTAGTTTGAATTCAACCCTTGCCTTGCAGGGAAGTCAGTGTAGTTTGCACATGAATGGGGTGGCATGATCAATACAGCAGCCTCCTCCTATTAGTTTGGCTGCAGCATTTTGAATAATCTGTAACTTCCTTAGTGCTTTATCTGGGAGGCCTAGTATATTGTATTGCAGTAATCAAGGACTGATATAACTAATGCTTGGTCCATAATCTGAAAGTGTTTTGTACCCAGAAAATGTTTAATATGGTGGAGACGTTTCAGCTTGTAAAAGCATTTGCGTACTACTGTGTTCATTTGGGTGGACATTGTTAGGTGAGAGTACATCCAGACCCCTAGAAGATTTATTTCTTGTTCTGCTAGCTTGGACAATAGAGTTGGTGGGGCATGAGTGTCCTTACCTAACCATAGGATGTTGGTTTTTTCTGGGTTTATCCTCAGGCTTCTTTCAAAGAACCATGAAAAAAGTGAGTTGAAGACTTTATCAACACATACAAGGAGTGTAAGTCAGACCATAGAAAAAGAAGAATGATATTGTCTGTATACGAGAAGTATTTGATCATGCATGGGGTCAGGACTTCCCCTATATCTTTCAGAAGTTGAAGAGAATGAGTGATAAGGAGATCTTTGTGGGATCCCACACTTCATGGGCCAGGTGCAGGATAGTAAGTGCTGCCATTTTACTTGGACTAATCTGTGCTGAAGGAAGCCCGAGAAATATCTAAGGACTGTGTCTGCAATTCCTACTTCATCTACCTTCTCTAGTAGATGAGTGTGGTTCACCAGGTTGAATGCGGCTGATAAATTCAATTGCATTACAAAGATTTGTTGGTTCTTGTCAAGCAGTAGGCGGGATTCTGAAAGGAGCCCGGCTATTATTGTTTCTGTGCTGTGGTCTGACTGTGATTAGTCTGAGAGTTCAAGCTGGTCTAGAAAATTCTGGAATTCTGTGGCTACTACTGCCTCCATTATCTTTGTAAGTGTGGGGATGTTAGCTACTGGTTGATAGTTATTTGACAATGTTCTGTCTAGTGGTTCTCCCTTTAGGAGAGGAGATAGGACAATGCCTCCCCTCTCTCTATGAAAGGATCTTGTGCTTAGTATGTTTTCTATCATCACTTTGATGTATGTCACTATTGATGGGGTGGTGCTTCTTTAAGCATTTCTGTCTTAAGGGTTGAGAACATAGGAGCCCTTGGTGGATTTGCTTAGTGTAGATCTGAATTCTTGAGGGTCTAACTGGGTGAAGGAAGCCCAGTGATGGTCAGCTGGACTGCTGTGCACTAGGCATGGCTGCATCTTCCTCTCTGTATGGGGTTGTTATGGCTGTTCACTTTGGTTTGAAAGTAGTCAGCAAAAGCATAAGGGGAGAGATTTATATTTTCTTTCACCTGTGTAGGGTTTGTTAGTGACTTTACTAGTTGAAACAATATCCGGTAGGAATTACATGAAAGGGCATAATTGAATGGGGCGCCCAAGTTTTCCTGGAGCCATCCTTGCAGGACGGCTCCGCGAAGAGGCGGGGAAACCTGTATTATCGAAACAAGATGGGCGTCCATCTTTCGTTTCGATAATATGGTCGGGGATGCCCAAATCAGCAAATTTAGGTTGACTTTAGAGATGGTCATTTCTGATTTTCGTCGATAATGGAAAGCAAGAACGCCCATCTCAGAAAACACCAAATCCAAGCCATTTGGTCGTGGGAGGAGCCAGCATTCATAGTGCACTGGTCCCACTCAGTGGCGTCGCGAGGGCAGCTGACACCCAGGGTGGGTCGCCGCTGCGCACCCCCCTGGGGTGCAGCGTGACGCACCCTCCCCCCTCCGTAGTGCAACCCCCCCACGAGAACATACCTGGAAGGCGGTGAGGGGCGGGCAGGAGAGCCAATCCGCCGAGTGCACGCCGCTGGGGGGTGTCAACGCCTCACTGGTTCCTTGCTCTCTCTGCCCCGGAACAGGAAGTAAGCTGGAACCAGCTAGGCGCCGACACCCCCCCAGTGGCGTGCACCCGGGGCGGACCACCCCACCGCCCCCCCTTCCTACGCCACTGGCCCTACTAACTGAACGGAAAAAGCCCTTCCCTTACAGATCCCTTAGCGATTCGGAAAGGAATGGGCATGCATGAAGGAAATCGCATGCAAATGAGATGCTCGCTGTTAGCTCATTTGCACATGATTTCCTTCCTAAGGAGGGGAAGCCAGTGCAGAGCAGCCAAGCGTTATGCTCTGTGCATGCCAAAGATGGCTTCATACAGACAAGCTGCGTGTATAATAGCCATCTACAAACTTAGAAAAACACAAGTCCAGGTGAAAATACTCTAGTTCATAAAATCATTCACGGAGATGCCCCGGCCTATATGTCAGACCTTGTTGACCTGCCACCCAGAAATGCTCAAAGATCAGCCCGCACATTCCTTAATCTTCACTTCCCCAGCTGTAGAGGACTAAAATACAGACAACACATGCGTCCAGCTTTTCCTACATGAGCACGCAGTTGTGGAATGCATTGCCACTTAACTTAAAAACAATTTACGAACGAATTAACTTTCGTATATATCTGAAGACCTATCTCTTCAACAAGGCATACCACAATGATCAATAACTGAAATTGTAACACATCACCACTCTATCTTATAGTCTGAATGTTTTCTTACTATATCTGTTTGCTTAATTCAATTATGTCATCCATGTTCTCTATGTAACACCAATTGTATCTTTTACTCTGGAATAGTGAATGCCATGACGGAACATTGTAAGGCACATTGAGCCTGCAAATAGGTAGGAAAATGTGGGATACAAATGCAACAAATACATAAATTGAATTAACCAGTTCTACTCAAAGGGTTGAGCGATATATGATTTTTAAACCCCTCCTCTTTTGTTGGGTCTGAGAATGGAATTTATTAGGAAGTCGTGGGAATGTTAATTTTTGTATAACTGAGTCTTTCTTTGTCAGCCATGTTCCAACTATATGTATTAGTTCAAAATTCTTTTCCTGTATGAAGTCTCTGATAGTATTATATTTGTTCCTGACAGATCTGGCATTGAAGTAACTGATGGTGATAAAGGATTTGGAGGACGTTGGGTGGGTATTCACTTTCTTGTGTGCTGTGGTTCTAATCAGGATCAAATGTGTGTATGTTTTTATATTCAGTGTACCTAGGACTCCTGTTTGAATTTCCTGTTGAGATAACAAAATTCTATAACAGTGCACCTGTATTTAGGCATAGGTTTCACTTATTTTATAAAGGAAAGTAGACATCAATTTTCCTTTATAGAATTCTAGTATAACCAGGTATATATGTGCCTATAATTTAGGCATGAACACTTAAGCCAGTCACAGAACTGGGTGTACATGATCACACCTAAAATATATGCACATTCTTGATCTGTTATACTAATATTCTATAAAAAAAAGTTGCCTAGAAATAAAGAGGCCTTTTAATAAAGTGCATTAAGCATGCGTGGGTAATTCTATAACAATGCATCTATATTTAGGCCTGTGTGCATTATTCTATAAAGGAAAGTAGGCACCAACTTTCTTTTATAGAATTCCAGTGTAACCAGGTTCATACATGCCTATAGCACACACATAACCTACCTTACTGCCCACCTCTACTGCCACCACCACTCCACTGAGGACCCCTACAATCCTGACCTCAACTCTCTGCAAAACTGCCCGATAAGATCATCTCCCGGCTCTCTGATCACCGCATTCATAATCGGCAAAAAACTTCAGCACTTTGTCTCGACATCGTGCTTACCCTCCCCTCTCCCCCACCATTGCTGGGTCTCCCATTCAACTGGTAGACACCTTCAAATACCTTGGTGTTCACATTGACAGTGACCTAACTTTCTCGTCCTGTATTTCTGCTACCATTAGGAACTGTTTCGGTTATCTCCATCTTATACGTTCCCTCTGGCCATACCTTACAGATGAAAGTTGTGCTACATTGCTCTATGCTTTGATTGATACTAAACTGAATTACTTTAACATAATTTATGCTGGCCTTCCTGAGAGTTTTCTTCGTAAACTCCAGACAGTACAGAAGACTGACATTTGTATCCTTTCGCATCCCTGTTGTTATGATCTTGTAACCTCATTTCTGAAAGAACATCACTGGCTTCCTATAAGGTCTCATATCATCTATAAGGTTTTGACCATCACTTACAAGGCTTTATGTCTAATCTCACCCCCTTACCTGGCCAACCTGATCACCCTCTACTGCTCTGTGTGTACTCTCTGATCAGCATTTGACTCCCGTCTTTCTGTGCCACCCCTTTATTGCACTCACCTCTAGTCTACTCACCATTCCACTTTATTTTGTCTGGCCCCTTCCCTCTGGAATTTCTTACCATCTGCTTTAAGATCTGAGCTCTCATTCCCACATTGGAATCCCACTGGAAGAGATGTTTTTGAATACATATCAAACTAAACCCTTAAAATACTATCGCTACATTGATGACATTTTCAAGATTTGCAATGAGGAAGAAGAGACTCTCAAACAATTTTACATTTCCTTCAATACATACCATCATACAATCAAATTGAAAATTGATTGGAGTGAAACGGGTAGACTTCAATTGCTTGTTTGTTCTTTCAAAAATACTAGTACTAGGGGGAACGCGATGAAGTTACAAAGTAGTAAATTTAAAATGAATTGGAGAAAATGTTTCTTTACTCAGCATGTAATTAAACTCCGGAATTCATTGCCAGAGAATGTGGTAAAGGCAGTTAGCTTAATGGGGCTTAAAAAAAGGTTTGGACTGCTTCCTAAAGGAAAATTCCATAGACCATTATTAAAATGGACTTGTGGAAAATCCACTGCTTATTTCTAGGATATGCAGCATAAAATGTATTGTACTGTTTTGGGATCTTGCCAGGTACTTGCGACCTGGATTGGCCACTGTTGGAAACAGGATGCTGGGCTTGATGGGCCTTCAGTCAGTCCCAGTATGGCAATACTTATGTACTTATGACTACTCCCCAGAAAAAGTCAACTTTCTAGACACCATAGTTTCCATCAGCAATGGCTGTATACAAACATCGATATACAGGAAACCTACAGATAGATGCAACCATCTCCACAACTCCACCTTCCACCCATCACATACAAAACAATCTATTATACACAAACAAGCCACACGATACCACTGTACCTGCTCTGACCCAAAAGACAGAGATAAACACCTCAAAATCCTGACTGATCCTTTCAAACAAAAAGGCTACATCCCCAAAATAATCTCCAAGATATGGCTTCTTCCATTAAAATACCTAGAGAAAACCTACTGCAACACAAAGACAAGAAAACCCACAGAGAGAATCCCTCTTGTAGTGACATAAAATCCAGAGCTAAAAAAATGGAAAAGAATCACAAAAGATATACAGCCACTACTCTAGGAGGATGAATTACCGAAATAGATATTCCCAGCCCCACTGGCCTTCCGACAGTCACCTAATTTGAAACAGAAATTAGTGAAAAGCAAACTCCCAATACAAGATCAAAAAGAAGAGAATGGTACACGTCCTTGCAATATGCCTACCTGTAATCTATGCCAAACACATCTCACAGGATCCTACAATCACTCACATGGGAAAAACATTCAGCATAAAGGGATCGTTTACATGCTCATCTTCAAATGTGGCATATATCATTCAATGCAAAAAGTGTGAAGAAGGGTGCTAGATGCTAAAGACAAGGCTCAATTTATATAGACACAATATTATTAAACATTCCAATGCCAACCAGTTAGGTGGAGTAGGTTTTTGATGGATTTTGAAGGGCTCACCATGGATAATGGTAAGATGTATACCTGGGACTTTTATGTGACGTCAACTGCAGTGCCCGTAGCATCCCACTGCTCTGCTGGGATGTCTGTGTTGCCAGGCTACTAGGAATGCTGCCCCCCCCCCCCCAATACTTCCCAATGGCTTGTTTTTGCACATTTTTCTTTTTCATTTGGACCTGTTTTTTTTTTAGTAAAAATTGGTCCTAAAGACACACACCGGCCAATTTTTAAAACCATTTTACTGGTTGGGAACAGCTCATGGCCAGTTAAATGGCACATAACAGGATATCCGGCAATATTCAGCGACAGATAGCACTTAGTGGATAGCTGGTTATATTGTGCAATGTAACTGGTTATCTGCCAATATTCAGCTCTTTGCCAGCTAAGTTTGGTGGCCAAATTAGGCCACCAAAATAGCTGGAATATCTTTGACAAGTTTAACCTTAACCGGCCAAAATACATTGGATATTCAATACTGGTCACCGGAAACATCTCGGCATTGAATATCTGGGATCAATGCTGACCACGGGAGGTAGCCTGGCTACCTCCCATGGTCTGAATATCAGCTCCACTAAGCACAAAAATATATAGCAAATGGCAATTTATGAAACAAAAATTTGGATGTTTTTCTGGTTTGAAAATGGTCATAATCGCTACTGGATTTTTTTGATGTTTTTCACAAAACGTCCAAAATCGGATTTAGATGTCATATCAAAAATGCCCCTCCACATATACTATACGCGGCTAAATACATATTAACTTTATATTTCAAATGAGTTAGATTGAAACAGAGAATAATTTCTTAGACATCGTCATCAAAAGTACAAGATCAAGTTTTGATACTAGCATGCACAGGAAACCAAGGGGCCCTTTTACTGAAATTTAGAGAGTGCTACCAGACATTAGTGTGCATTAAGTGCCACGTGGCCCAAAAGTATAAAATAGGATATACAGCATTTAGCGTGTGCTAATGTCCATTAGTATGTGCTAAGCTTCAGTAAAAGGGCCCCCAAGAGATCAAAATAAAGTATTGCATTTCAAAACCACCATACTAGGGCACTAAAGGAGAACCTTCCTATAAGTCAAATTTTAAGGCCAAAGAGGTAAATACAAAGCTGCAGTAAAAATATTTTTCCTCAGTAATATTTATTGTGGAAGTCACTAGCCTATAGCATATTCCTGGCTGCAGTAATGCAGATATTGAGCTTTAAGTTGGGCATATAGAGGGGCATAATCGAACGGGGGCAACCATCTCTAAGGGCGTCCATCTCTAAGGACGTTCCACTGAAGGGGCGGGCAAACCCGTATTATCGAAACAAGATGGACGTTCATCTTTCATTTCGATAATACAGTCGGGGACACCCAAATCTCAACATTTAGTTTGACGTTAGAGATGGTCGACCTAAATGTTGAGATTGTCGGTTTTCGGCGATAATGGAAACTGAGGACGCCCATCTCAAAAACGACCAAATCCAAGACATTTGGTCATGGAAGGATCCAGCATTTGTAGTGCACTGGTACCCCTCACATGCCAGGACACCAACTGGGCAGCCTAGGGGGCACTGCAGTGGACTTCACAAATTGCTCCCAGGTGCATAGCTCCCTTACCTTCGGTGCTGAGCCCCCCAAACCCCCCTAAAACCTACTCCCCACAACTGTACACCACTACCATAGCCCTTAGGGATGAAGAGGGGCACCTACATGTGGGTACAGTGGGTTTGTGGTGGGTTTTGGAGGGCTCACATTTACCACCACAAGTGTAACAGGTACGGAGAGAATGGGCCTGGGTCTGCCTGCCTGAAATGCACTGCACCCACTAAAAACTGCTCCAGGGACCTGCATACTGCTGTGCTGGAGCTGGGTATGACATTTGAGGCTGGCAAAGAGGCTGAAAAAAATGTTTTTTAATTATTTTTTTAGGGTGGGAAGGGGTTGGTGACCACTGGGAAGGCAAGGGGAGGTGATCCCCGATTCCTTCTGGTGGTCATCTGGTCAGTTCGGCCACCTTTTCGAGGCTTGGTCGTGAAAAAATAAGAGACCAAGTAAAATCGGCCAAATGCTCGTGAGGGACGCCCTTCTTTTTTCCATTATCGTCCGAGAACGCCCATCTCTTAATCATGCCTCCGTCCCACCTTCGGTACACTGCCGACATGCTCCCAGGAACTTTGGTCGTCCCCGCTATGGAAAGCCATAGAGGACGCAAAAAAATCAGCTTTCGATTATGCCGGTTTGGGCGACCTCGGGAGAAGGACACCCATCTCCCAATTTGTGTCAGAAGATGAGTGTCCTTCTTTTTCAAAAATAAACCTGATTATCTCTTAAAGGGACCAGTGGTTGGATGAATTAGCTCCTCCCTCTGACATCTTCAGCACTAAATCTCCCCCCCGACACTCAAAGACACATCTCCTGACACTTAAAATTGTAATCCCCCCAACCCTCAAAGCTAAAAGATATATCTTCCCAGCCTCCAATGAACCACCCCGACACTCAAAATCATATCCTCTAAACCTCTATGACAATCAAAGCTGCATTCCCTCATTTCCTCAGCCCTCTGGCTCTCAAAGATTACTACTACTACTACTAGTATTTAGCATTTCTATAGCGCTACAAGGTGTACGCAGCGCTGCACAAACATAGAAGAAAGACAGTCCCTGCTCAAAGAGCTTACAATCTAATAGACAAAAAAATAAATAAAGTAAGCAAATCAAATCAATTAATGTGAACGGGAAGGAAGAGAGGAGGGTAGGTGGAGGCGAGTGGTTACAAGTGGTTACGAGTCAAAAGCAATGTTAAAGAGGTGGGCTTTCAGTCTAGATTTAAAGGTGGCCAAGGATGGGGCAAGACGTAGGGGCTCAGGAAGTTTATTCCAGGCGTAGGGTGCAGCGAGACAGAAGGCGCGAAGTCTGGAGTTGGCAGTAGTGGAGAAGGGAACAGATAAGAAGGATTTATCCATGGAGCGGAGTGTACGGGAAGGGGTGTAGGGAAGGACGAGTGTTGAGAGATACTGGGGAGCAGCAGAGTGAGTACATTTATAGGTTAGTAGAAGAAGTTTGAACAGGATGCGAAAACGGATAGGGAGCCAGTGAAGGGTCTTGAGGAGAGGGGTAGTATGAGTAAAGCGACCCTGACGGAAGATGAGACGGGCAGCAGAGTTTTGAACCGACTGGAGGGGGAGAGGTGACTAAGTGGGAGGCCAGCAAGAAGCAGATTGCAGTAGTCTAAACGAGAGGTGACAAGGGTGTGGATGAGGGTTTTGGTAGAGTGCTCGGAAAGAAAGGAGCGGATTTTATGGATGTTGTAAAGAAAGAAACGACAGGTCTTGGCAATTTGCTGGATATGAGCAGAGAAGGAGCGAGAAGAGTCAAAGATGACCCCAAGGTTTCGAGCTGAGGAGACAGGGAGAATGAGAGAGCCATCAACAGAAATAGAAAACTGGGGGAGCGGGGAGGTGGGTTTGGGGGGGGGGAAATGAGAAGCTCGGTTTGGTCATATTTAATTTCAGGTGGCGTTGAGACATCCAGACAGCAATGTCAGACAAGCACGCTGAAACTTTGGTTTGGATGCAAGGTGAGATATCAGGGGTAGAAAGGTAGATTTGGGAGTCATCAGCATAGAGATGGTAGGAAAAGCCATGGGATGAGATTAATGAACCAAGGGAAGAAGTGTAGATAGAAAAGAGGGGGGGACCAAGAACAGAACCCTGAGGTACGCCGACAGGCAGAGGGATAGAAGTAGAAGAGGATCCACCAGAGTGAACACTAAAGGTGCGGAGGGAGAGGTAGGAAGAGAACCAGGAAAGGACAGAGCCCTGGAATCCAAGTGAGGACAGGGTATCGAGAAGTATGCTGTGATCGACAGTGTCAAAAGCAGCGGAAAGATCAAGAAGAATGAGGATGGAATATTGACCTCTGGATTTAGCCAGTAATAGGTCATTGGAGACTTTAGTAAGCGCAGTTTTGGTTGAGTGGAGAGGGCGAAAACCAGATTGTAGTGGGTCAAGAATAGCATGTGAGGAGAGAAAATCAAGGCAGCGGCGGTGAACAGCACGCTCAAGTAATTTGGAGAGAAAAGGAAGGAGGGAGATGGGTCGGTAATTAGAGGGACAAGTAGGGTCGAGTGAAGGCTTCTTAAGGAGAGGTGTGACCACAGCATGTTTAAAGGCAGCAGGGACAGTCGCAGTGGAAAGTGAGAGGTTGAGAATGTGACAGATAAAAGGAATAAGAGCAGGAGAGATGGCATTAAGAAGGTGGGTGGGAATGGGATCAGAGGAACAGGTGGTACATTTTGAGGAAGAAAGGAGAAGTGTAGTTTCCTCAATAGTAACTTCAGGAAAGGAGGAAAGGGAATGAGGGGAAGGAGAGAGAGGGGAACGGACTAGTGGAGGGAGAGGTGGTGAGGTAGAGAAAGCAAGGTTTATCTTTTGAACCTTGTTGTGAAAGAATTCAGCAAGGGTCTGAGGAGATAATGAAGGGGGAGTTTGGGGAGGGGGCACCTTGAGGAGAGAGTTCAATGTGGTGAAGAGAAGTCGAGGATTAGAGCCAAGAGAGTTGGTCAGTTGGATATAATAATCCTGTTTGGCATGTAAAAGAGCAGATTGGAAGGAGGTCAGCATGAACTTAAAGTGTAAGAAATCAGCAAGGGCCCGAGATTTCCACCAGAGGCGTTCGGCGGAGCGGGTACAGGAACGTAGGTAGCGGATATTAGAAGTCAGCTAAGGTTGGGGTTTTGTACGCCTTACAGGGCGGGTCATCAAAGGTGCAAGAGTGTCTAAGGCAGAGGATAGAGTATTGTTGTAAGAAGAAACAGCCTCATTGACAGACGTGGATGGTGCCACAGTAGAGAGGAGGTTTGAAACATGGGAGGATAGAGATGAAGGGTCAATATCGTGAAGATTCCTAGATAAATTAGATAAGATAGGATGGGACTGGGAGGGAGGAGATTTAAGTGTGAAAGTTATAAGATGGTGATAGGAGGAGGGAAGATCAGAGGCAAGGAAACTAGAGGGTGAACAGTTGGAGGAGAAGATGAGATCAAGACAGTGACCATTTTGATGAGTGGGGGAGGTGGAGCATAGTTGGAGATTAAAGGAGGACGTTAAAGCGAGTAACTTGGAAATATAAGAGTTGGAAGGATCATTAGCAGGAATATTAATGTCACCAAGGATGAGAGAGGGGGAGGAAGGATCATGGAAGAAGGCAAGTCAGGCGTCAAAGTCACCGAGAAAGGATGAAAGGGACTTATCAGAGGGACGATAAATGACCGCTATTCGAAGAGGCAGAGGAGAGAAAAGGCGGATAGAGTGGACTTCAAAGGAGGAAAAACAGTGAGATTGAGGTGGAAGAAGGGGTTGAAATCTGGAGGAGGGAGAGAGAAGTAGTCCAACACCGCCCCCACGGCCAGCAGGGCGAGGAGTATGTGAAAATAGATAACCACCATGGCACAGGGCTGCGACTGAAGCAGAGTCATCAGGGCAGAGCCAGGTTTCTGTTATGGCGAGCAGATGGAGGTGACGCGAGATAAAGAGGTCCTGGATATAGGCGAGTTTGTTACAGATAGAGCGGGCATTCCATAGGGTGCAAGAGAAGGGCAGAGAAGAGGAGGGGAGTAGAGAAATAGAGATGAGATTAGAGAGGTCGCGGTGAGATCTGTAGAGTTGGGATAATAGTTGGTGAGAGGGGCCAGGATTGGGATTGATGTCACCGGCTAAGAGTAAGAGAAGGAGTAAAAGAGAGCGGAGGAGAGTAGGAGAGGTGTGGCCACGAAGGCGTTGAAGGCGAGAGGTATTTAGGTGGAATGGGAAAGGCAAAATGGACGGAAGAAAGAGGCGGAGATTAAAAGCCAAGAGGGAGGAAGAGGGTAGGAGAGAAGGTGAGGTGATGAAGTCGATGGAGGGCAGTGAGTTCCTGTAGCGGAGAGAGGTAGGGGGTGAGGGAAAAGATTAGGAAGGGACAGGGCTAGGAAGAGAATGTGAATAGGGGCCATAAATGACTGAGGTACTTTAGCAACTGGGAAGAAGATTAGATGTAAAGAGAAAAATGCCCGGCGCACAGCACCTAGAGCGGAGGCCCTGAGTGGATCGGAGTGGACCTGGGTGTCACCCCGGAGAAGGCTGTAAGGATATGCAGATGAGCTGCAAGTCCTCCACAGCACCTGAAAGGCAGCCAGTGGTAGAGCTAGGCACCTCTCAGCTGAGGAAAGGCTTACCAGGGGTTAGGCCGAAGCCAGCATTCCTCCCCCTGAGGGTCGCCTGATGTATCCCTTCACCTCCTTAACCCTTCTAACACCTACTAGTGGCTAGAGGAAGGGGCAGGAGCAATCCTCAGTTGCTTCTATTTTATGGATCATGAGGTTCAAGATGACACTGGCTGACCTCTAAAAGTAGTCATGTGGTATCATAGATACATAGAAACATGATGGCAGAATAGGGCCAAATGGCCCATCCAGCATACCCATCCTCTGTAACCAGTAACTCTTGCTTTTCCTAAGAGATCCCATGTGCTTGTCCCATGCTTTCTTAAATTGTGACACAGTCGTTGTCTCCACAACCTCCACTGAGAGGCCATTCCACTCATCCGCCACCCTTTCCATGAAAGAGTATTTTCTTAGATTCTTCCTAAGCCTATTTCCTGTTAACTTCATCCTATGCCCTCTCATTCCAGAATTTTCCTTCATTTGAAAAAGGCTTACCTCCTGTACATTAATGCCACTCCGGTATTTAAACGTCTCTGTCAATCCCCTCTCTCTAGCCTCTCTTCCAGTGAATACATGTTGAGGTTCATAAGCCTGTCCCTATATGTTTTGTGATAGAGACCGCTGACCATTTTTGTAGCCGCTCACTGGACCGACTCCATCCTGTCTATATCCTTTCATAGGTGTGGTCTACAGAATTGCACACAGTATTCCAAATGGGACCTCATCAGAGACTTGTACAAGGGCACTATCACCTCCCTTTTCCTGCCGGTCATCCCTCTCCTTTTGCACCCAAGTATCCTTCTGGCTTTAACTGTCTCCTTTTCTACCTGTTTGGCCACTTTAAGCTCATCAGACACAATGACCCTCAAGACCTGCTCTTCTTTCATACACAGAAGCACTTTACCACCTATACTGTACCATTTCCTTGGATTTTTATAACCCAGATGTAAAAAAAAACTATAGAGAAATATAATCAGATAAAATTCATATGGCCTATCCTGTCCATACAAACCAACTGCTAAGTTCTACAATCCTTTCTTCTTTCTTAGAGGCCTTCTGTGCTTGACACTTGACATATGCTTTCTTGAGTTCATGTAGAGTCTTTGTCTCCACCACCTTCTCTAGAAGGCCAATCCATGCATCCACCACCCTTTCTGTAAAGAAATATTTTCTTAGATTACTCCTGAGTCTGTCCTCTTTCACCTCCTCTTGTTCCAGAGCTGCCTTTCAATTGAAAGAGTGTTATCTCCTGGGCATTTATGCCATGGAAGTATTTAAATATTTCTATCATATTTCCCCTCTCCCTCTTTTCCTCTATATTATATATATTGAGATCTTTAAGTCTATCCTCATATGGTCATAATGAAGACCACTGACCAATTTAGTAGCTATCCTCTGGACCAACACCATCTTGTTTATATCTATTTGAAGGTGCGGTCTCCAGAATTGTAAACAGTTCTTCAAATAAGGTCTCATCAAAGACTTAAACAGATGCACTATTTCCTACTTTTTCCTGCTGGCCACTCCTTTCACTAGGCACCTGTGGATCCTCCTGGCTTTTACCATCTTCTTTTCTACCAGTTTTCATTTTATGACCAGAGTTGTGTCATTCTAACAAAAGGGAACTATATAAATGGCTTGAAAGTGTTTACATGGTATCTGCTGTGACAGTTCTGATGTCCAGAGATGGGGGAAAAGTGGAAGTTCATCCACAGAGCAGTGAATTAATGCGTTAGTGATGAGTAAGGAAAGCTATTACACCACCCAAATTGGAAAGAAAGATAGATGCATTCAGAGTGCAGTTGTTAAAATAGAGCAGAAAAATGAAAAACAGGAACTATGGCTGACAGATCATGTTCAGGCCAAATCTAGAAAGTCAAATCTGAGGCAAGATCAAATTCTTTGAAAGACATCCCTTGCTGACCACAAGCTAATTGCACATCAGCTATTCAAGCAGTAATTTGACAAGTGTGACATGGTACTTTTTTCATCTACAGAGCATAGAAGAATATACCTGGCATTTGAATTGAAGCGATATAAAAGCAAAAAACAAAGGTTTTGTATATAGAGGCACATAGGAAGTACAGAGTCAAGTTGTTTGTACACGTGTAAGGTGATTTCCAAGAGAAGAATGTATCTGTCAAACATCTGTTGGTTTGGAGCTGCATGGCAGTAAGGGGCCGTTATACAGAGCGATGGTAATCCCAATGCGGGCTTACCGCTCGCTCTTTTGGGACTACCGACAGCCCAACGTGGCCGGCGGTGGTAGTCCTGCCCCAAGCATGCACCATTTCAAGGGAAAAAATAAAACCCACGGTAATGGCTACCACAGTGGTAACCCAGCAGTTATCAGGCATCACTGCGCACTGCCCGGTTACCGCCAGGTTAGCACCGCATCCTGTATCACCACCTTATTGGGTGGTGTTAAGGGCTCCCCACCGCATGGCCATTTTTTTGGGGGGCGGGGGGGGGGGGGGGGGGGTTACTGCAGTGGGAAAAAGGGCCCTGCCATGTGGGAAAAACAGCCCCCATCACCAGCGCAGGGCCCTTTTTCCTGCAGCTTAGTAAAAGGACCCCTAAGTGTTGTTGGACATCCACACATCATCAATGGGATGGTGAATGTCAAGAAATAAAGTAAGATGCTGCAGATGTGCATGATTCCATGTGACTAGTTACTTTTCCCCTTTTTCCTTACTCCAATTTATACTTCTGTTTCATCTTCTCCTTATTCAGATTATTTTGTTAATATTGTTTTGTAATTGTTCACTATATTGATGTTTTGTTTCAAAGTTAGTCAATCAACTGCATTAAAACATTATTTGTGTGTTTAATTGTAGATAAGAAACAAAGGGACTAAAATATTTGGCAGCAGCTGCTACACATATAACTCCCCTATCCATGAATTTTCAGCAGCACTATACTGATGAAATGCAATTCTATAAGATGCACCAAAATTAAGGCACCAATTACATGCTATTTACATAATGCTAGCATGGGACTGGAGGCCTTAATTGGCAAATATGCACTTAGGTTTTGGGTGATATTCTGTAAACATACCATCCATGTAGCTTGCAGTGCAAATGCAAGTAGGCCATACCTATCAGCATTCCCTCCCCCGTGCAACATCTTTTCCCCATCATCCCTTTCCCCGTGCAGCAACTTTCACCCCATCTTCCCTCACCCTCCTTGCAGGCCCGCCCAGCAGCACTGTTCCTGTAGCTCGCAGCAATTCTGGTGACAGGCTCGGCTCGCAGCAATTCCCACACGCTACCTGCCAGCTGCCGCTCAACAATCTCTTTGCAGCTACTAAGCGCTAACCTGGAAGCCTCTCCTTTGCCACAACTTCCGGTTTCTGCCCAGTCAAGATACGGCAGAGGAGAGGCTTCCGGGTTAGCTCTTAGTAGCTGCAAGGAGATTGTTGAGCGGCAGCCGGCAGGCAGCATGTGGGAATCGCTGCGAGCCGAGCCTGCGACTGGAATCCATTCACTCTAAAATAGTAATGTGGTAACATAGTAGATGACGGCAGAAAAAGACCTGCACGGTCCATCCAGTCTGCCCAACAAGATAAACTCATATGTGCTACTTTTTGTGTATACCTTTCCTTGATTTCTATCTGCCATTTTCAGGGCACAGACCGTAGAAGTGTTGCCCAGCACTAGCCCCGCCTCCCAACCACCAGCCCCCCCCCCCCCCCCCCCCCCCCCCCCCCACCGGCTCTGCCACCTAATCTCAGCTAAGCTTCTGAGGTTCCATTCCTTCTGAACAGGATTCCTTTATGTTTATCTCACCCATGTTTGAATTCCGTTACCGTTTTCATCTCCACTACCTCCCACGGGAGGGCATTCCAAGTATCCACCACTCTCTCTCTGAAAAAATACTTCCTGACATTTTTCTTGAGTCTACCCCCTCTCTCCTGACTATTGCTCCCTGGCCTTATTGCAATTTATCAACTTTTCTTCCCCCTACTCTACTACTGACTGATTGCTTTCTCTCTCTTTTTTTCTGATAATTTTTCATTGATTGTTCAGTCACTTATGATTAGTCAATTGGATTACTGCATTGCACTTAATACAGGTCATTCCTAGAGATTGATGCAAAGATTGCAAACTATACAAAACAATGTGGCTAGAATGGTATGTTGAGCAAAGAGATATGATAGGGTCTTACTTCTTTTAAAAAAGTCTTCCTTGGCTACTCATAGAAGCAAGGGTAATATTTCCCTGCTCTGGCTTTATTTGTTTCCTCATCCAAATGAAAATCATTACATTCAAAGGGTTTATTCAACCTTTCTTTTCCCACTGCTGCACAGAGTACAAAGGGTTTCATAACCTTTGATTCTTTTATCAAGCAGCTATAATTTGGAATAACCTTCCAAAAAGCTGTAAAAAGTTGAGACAAATTACATGGGGTTTAGAAGTACGCTAAAAATATACTTGTTCAGCAAATATTTCAACAAATTATTTTTTAAAGAAATGACTGGAATCTTTTTTTTTTTGTTCTTTTCCCAGCATGTTTTAGCTGGCAATCTTTTTTGTAATCCACATGGAAACAAGTTTACTGGAAATTGCAGAATATAAGCATAGTGTTGTATTGTATTTGCTGTACCCTCTATATGGAAATTGTTTACTAGCACCACTTCATGCCACTCTCTTCTCTTTGCTTAAGAGTGCTAATTTAGTCCTGAATTCATGACAGCAGATCGGCATACTACACTTTATGCTGTCTGCTAGGCATAATGGGCTAGATTCTGTATATGTTGCCTGAAAACTCCACGCAGAAAAAGATTAGGGGGTCCTTTTACTAAGATGCACTGAAAAATGGCTTACAGTAGTGTAGGCGTGGGTTTTGGGCACGCAACGATCTATTTTTCAGCATGCCCGTAAAAAAGGCCTTTTTGGGTCTACGACATTACTACCAGTAAAGACTCACTCGGTAACTAGGTGGTAGTGAATATGCGTGTCAAATGTCACTTGGTGCGCATCCAATTTGTGCATCCAAAAATAAAAATTATTTTTCGGATGCGTGTATCGGACGCGAGCCAAAAATTAAATTACCGTAAGAGTCACATAGCAGCCAGGCGGTAACTCCATTCTGGCATGCGTTGAGCATGCGTAGATGCTTATGCAGCTTAGTAAAAGGGCCCCTAGGTGTATTCTCAAAAATATGCCTAACTTTTATAGAATAGACTTAGGGCCCAGTTTACTAAGTCATGCTAGCATTTTTAGTGCATGCTAAACACTGGAGTCACCCATATGTTTCTATGGATGACTTAATGTTTACCATGTCCTAATCATTAGCATGCGCTAAAAATGCCCTTAGTGCTGCCTAGTAAAAAGGGCCTTTAAATTTCCATGCGGTATACAGAATATACCGAGCGGCTTGCCATGTGACTAAACTTGGTCGCGTCCATTTAGGCCATGTTTTACTCGGTGTAAGTTCAGATGCCTAACTTAAGTGCAGATCAGGTGTATTCTGTAATATATAGATTTTAGAAATGCCCGAGCCCTGCCTATGGCCACGCCCCTTTTCAACTATGTAAATTTAGGCGCACCACTTTATAGAATACACTTAGGGATAGATTTACTAAGTGGTGCTATGTGCACATTAGCGTTTTAAATGCACGTAAATGGTGTACGCACGTTAAACATAGTAGATGATGGCAGAAAAAGACCTGCACGGTCCATCCAGTCTGCCCAACAAGATAACTCATATTTGCTGCTTTTTGTGTATACCCTACTTTGATTTGTACCTGTGCTCTTCAGGGCACAGACCGTATAAGTCTGCCCAGCACTATCCCCGCCTCCCAACCACCAGCCCCTCCTCCCAACCACCGGCTCTGGCACAGACCGTATAAGTCTGCCCAGCACTATCCTCACCTCCCAACCACCAGCCCTGCCTCCCAACCACCGGCTCTGGCACAGACCGTACAAGTCTGTCCAGCACTATCCCCGCCTCCCAACCACCAGTCCCGCTGCCCACCACCGGCTCTGGCACAGACCGTATAAGTCTGCCCAGCACTATCCCCACCTCCCAACCACGTACCCATAGAAATGCATTTTTTTGAGGGGGTAAGCAAACATGTGGACAATGGGGAGCCGGTTGATATTGTATATCTGGATTTTCAGAAGGCGTTTGACAAAGTGCCGCACGAAAGACTCCTGAAGAAATTGCAGAGTCATGGAATCGGAGGTAGGGTATTATTATGGATTAAGAACTGGTTGAAAGATAGGAAGCAGAGAGTAGGATTGCGTGGCCAGTATTCTCAGTGGAGGAGGGTAGTTAGTGGGGTCCCGCAGGGGTCTGTGCTGTGTCCGTTGCTTTTTAATGTATTTATAAATGACCTAGAGATGGGAATAACTAGTGAGGTAATTAAATTCGCCGATGACACAAAATTATTCAGGGTCGTCAAGTCGCAGGAGGAATGTGAACGATTACAGGAGGACCTTGCGAGACTGGGAGAATGGGCGTGCAAGTGGCAGATGAAGTTCAATGTTGACAAGTGCAAAGTGATGCATGTGGGTAAGAGGAACCCGAATTATAGCTACGTCTTGCAAGGTTCCGCGTTAGGAGTTACGGATCAAGAAAGGGATCTGGGTGTCGTCGTCGATGATACGCTGAAACCTTCTGCTCAGTGTGCTGCTGCGGCTAGGAAAGCGAATAGAATGTTGGGTGTTATTAGGAAGGGTATGGAGTCCAGGTGTGCGGATGTTATAATGCCGTTGTATCGCTCCATGGTGCGACCGCACCTGGAGTATTGTGTTCAGTACTGGTCTCCGTATCTCAAAAAAGATATAGTAGAATTGGAAAAGGTACAGCGAAGGGCGACGAAAATGATAGTGGGGATGGGACGACTTTCCTATGAAGAGAGGCTGAGAAGGCTAGGGCTTTTCAGCTTGGAGAAGAGACGGCTGAGGGGAGATAGGATAGAAGTGTATAAAATAATGAGTGGAATGGATCGGGTGGATGTGAAGCGACTGTTCACGCTATCCAAAAATACTAGGACTAGAGGGCATGAGTTGAAGCTACAGTGTGGTAAATTTAAAACGAATCGGAGAAAATTTTTCTTCACCCAACGTGTAATTAGACTCTGGAATTCGTTGCCGGAGAACGTGGTACGGGCGGTTAGCTTGACGGAGTTTAAAAAGGGGTTAGATAGATTCCTAAAGGACAAGTCCATAGACCGCTATTAAATGGACTTGGAAAAATTCCGCATTTTTAGGTATAACTTGTCTGGAATGTTTTTACGTTTGGGGAGCGTGCCAGGTGCCCTTGACCTGGATTGGCCACTGTCGGTGACAGGATGCTGGGCTAGATGGACCTTTGGTCTTTCCCAGTATGGCACTACTTATGTACTTATGTACTTATGTACTTATGTATAGACACATTAGCGTTTAACATGCCTTAAATTAACAGGCACATTAAAAATGCTAACGCACCTTAGTAAACATACCCCTTAGTGAGTTGTGATGATAATTGCTTGTTAACAGTCAATTAACAATGCTGATTAGCTAGTTAACCAATTAAGTTATGCACATTATTATAGAATGTGCTTCGGGTTCCATGCAGATTTTCAGGCGCCATATATAGATTCTGGGGAATCGCATGTGAAGCATATTTCTGTGAAAGATGGTATTGAAAGCAAATGCATGCAATATTGTACATAAAATGCAATGATAATAATCAACCACAGTCAGGAAGCCAGTGGTTTTCCATTAAGAAACCTTTTCATCAAAGTCTGACTTTATTTTTTGGTGTTGTTGCTGCTTATGAAAGCTGTGCTGTTTTTCATTTAACCTGGTAGATTGCTTTCTGGAACTAATTAGAGAGAAAAATGGGTCAAAGCCTACTGGCTAAGTACAAAATAGAAAAAAACAGAGGCGAGTACAATGTAGAGCATGAAGTAACATGATCCTTAAGATACTTAATTAGTTGGGTATTTTTTTTCCAGCCTACTGTGGATCTTGGATGCTACAATCTAGATATACATATAAGAAGTGATTTTAGAAAGGCCAGGCAACATGCACATGTGTAAAAAGCTGATTTACAGGTGTAAGTTGGCCTACACAAGTTAAGTATGGATTTTAGAAGAGGAACTTCTTATACGTGTTTGCTTCTGGTATAAACAGACTTGAAGGGGATGGACCTTAAAATATCTTTTTTTTGCAGTGGACATACACATTTAGTTCAAAAAGTTTGGATCTGCTTGTTTGAACCTGGGATTTAGGGATCATGGGAAGGGTGGGGAATGCGCTTACTTTCCTGGTTGCTCAAAACCCCCTCACAATGTAGTTTTGGAGCTCAGCTCCTTCATTAGCTCTTAGTGGATGTAAAAAATTGCAGAGTTCGATCCTTACACATGTAAGCACTGGCACTTACACATGTGGGTAGCAAATGGAAAGGGGATAGGATTTTGATATATTTCCTTTATGTGGATACAATCAAAGTAGTTTACATATTATAGGCAGATACTTATTTTGAACCTGGGACAATGGAGGGTTAAGTGATTTGCCTAGAGCCACAAGGAATGGGAATCAAACCTGGTTCCCAGGCCACTGCACTAACCATTAGATGACTACTCTACTCCACTTACATGTGTAAGTGCCAGTATTTACTGTCACTGGCATTTGCATGACTCTTCATATTCCCAAAATCCAGTGCAATTTTTCTAGCAAAAAAATTGCCGGTACTCAAATGCCAGGACACCCTTCAGGGACGGGGTGATCCCTGAGGGACCTACCCCACAATAGCCATGCCCCCCACAACCATCACAGAATCTATGAGAAGGCAGAATTGGTGTGGAGCCTGAACTCTTTCATTCAAACTTGAGGTCCATGGGTCAAATTTAGCAGACAATGGAAAAAATGACGGTACTCAGTACCCCCAAGTACCCCCTCAAAAAAGCCCTGCCAAAATCACCATGACTCCCCCCCCCCCAATAAACTAAATTCAGTGGCAAAACAGCAGCTGTAGCCTTATTAACCAATTAACAAGGCATTAATAATAATAATCATAATAATATATATATATATATATATATATATATATATATATATATATATATATATATATCACATAAATACCACATTTTCTTACTCAGTGCAGCCTATAACACCTCCCAAAATTCAGAGCTGTTCGGTGATGAATTAGCCCCTGCATAAGCATGTCAAATGCATCATCCAGATTTCAACCCCCAGTGACAAAGGACCTTGCCTCCACTCATGGCAGTGCTGCACACGAGCATACCCAAAGCATCTCTTATTGCCTGACTGCATCTGAATTCAAGACCCTTCAGAACCCTAATCCTTACGTGCCCCCAAAGTAAGCTGTGATCAATTCCAGTCCCCCTTTTCCCAGAAACCACACCCAAGACCAACACCCCCCAAAACCCATCTCTAAAATACACTCCATCCCAACAAGGAGGAGAGAGTGGGAAAACCTCACAAATTTTCCTAACAGCCTACCAGCTTCCATAATGCCCCTCTCAGCCTTACAATTTCTCCCTCTGATCCGTCTGGCCAATCAGTTAGATCTACAATTGCCAGCCAATCATTACCCTTTTCTTCCCTCATCCCCCAGTAATGCTTCCTCACTGTTACTAACATCAAACCCTAGCCAACTCATCTGCCCAAACACCTGCTTCCTCCCCCACCCGCATATCCCCTCCTTCATGCTCTTATTTATCTCATCTGATCCAATGTTCTATGTCTACAATATCAAGCTGTGAGCACAGATCACCCATATTAATGGGGTCATATTATAACAGAGTGAAACTTTTCCAAAAAAGGTGCCTAGTTTAAGCTTATTATATAAAGCCATCATGGGCACCTATGTACCATTATCAAATAAGCATCCAGAACCAGCCTCAATTAATTCACATACACAATTTATACCTGCTCTAAGAGATGGCATAAATTTGTATGGATTTTTTGTACATGTACCTGGGTATTTTGTGCATGACAATTCCACCTCTGATCTGTCCCTGGGAATGCCTAGGCATGATCCATATAAAACCACACTTGATCTTTCAGCTTGCATACCTTTTATGTATGCATGTAGATACACTAATTTATGAAATAGTTTTTTCTGCATGTAAAACAAGAAAAACCTTTATAAAATTACTCTCACAAAACCCTGGGTAATGCCAATCTTTTTTTTTTAAGTTTTTTTTTTAATAGCTATTCCCACTAGTCTCCTAGGTATGCTACAGAAGGCTTCCTGTTCAGCAAACCTTTTGTAAAATATTGTGAAAATTGTGAACATCCTAACCTGGACATTCCTTTTCTGACCTAGATGAACCATATAAAATTGTCTTTCATGCATGTGGGCTTTATCAAAGGAGAGGTAGCCTAGCGGTTAAAGCACCAGCCTTGATATCCAGCAGTGCTTGGTTCAAATCCCACTGCTGCTCCTTGTGATCTTGAGCAAGTCACTTAACCCTCTATTGTTTTAAGTACAAAATTAGAGTGTGAGCCCTCCAGGGACAGCACAATACCCAGTATTCCTGAATGTAACTCACCCAAAACTACCACTGAAAAAGATATGAGCAAAATGCATAAAAATGGAAGTTTTAACATATAACAAAACAGAATTCTTTACACTCTAAGCCATGTTCATCTAACATTCACAGGTCAACTTTGGGCTTGTAATAGTTTCCTTATGTGGTCATTATGGGGCCCTTTTACTAAGCTGCATGAAAAGTGGCCAACTCTAGAGTGGGAGCGTGAAATTGGCGTGCGCTGGACCATTTTTTTTACTGCGGTGGGTAAAAAGGCCTTTTTTAAATGGGGCAGTAAATGGCTGTGCACTAATATTAAAAGTAGCACGTGGCTATTTCCTGCCTGAGCCCTTACTTGGCGATAAGGGTTCACATGCTACTCGTACGGTAATCAGGCAGCACACAGCAATGTGGCTGCGTTGCCGATTATCGCCATTAATGCCCCTGTGCTAGAAAATAGAAAATTATTTTCTACCAGGGGAAACAGCATGTGCCAGCTTTGGAATTACCGCTGGGTGCCTGTGCTACCCCTGCAGTAATGTTGATTTGTTGCGCACTACCCATGCGGTATCCCTACCGCGCCTTAGTAAAAGGGCCCCTAGAGAGCTAGAATGATTTCAACTTTGTGTTACTGTCCTTTCTGCCCATTTCTCCTTTAATAGATGCAGTGAATGGCTCTTCAGCAGCTAGGCTCAATTAGCCAGAGGAAATGTGCATAAAAAAAGGATGGTATGAATAATGTGATTGCAGTACATTACCTGACCAAATATTTGAGGTGGATGGTGAATGTGTTACTTTAGTTGTGTAGGGGCAGTTCTGGGAATCATAATATTGCTTTCACTGGTGAGGGTTTTTAATCATTACAAAATGAGTGGAGCTTTTCAGTACATTAAGGCTGGCTTCATACGAGAAAATGACAGTGTATAAACACTTAAGAAGCATTATTAAACTGTTTATTAAAAATAAGAACAAAGTGTATGCCACCAGACTGCATTACAAATGAAAAGAAAACATATGCACCCTTAAGATTAAAATAGAACAAAATGAGTATCTTACAGCACATTGCAGTTGGAGTGCATTGGTGTCACTGGAGAACTTTGTTGAGAAAACAGGCTTTGCACTCCAGAAGACAGACTAACGTATCTTCTATTTACTGAACATATGGGTAACTGGAATGCGGTTCATTATGAATTTATTTTCTGCTTATAATTAAATCATTGAACCTGAATCTCTATATCCTGCCACAAAGACATGAGAGTACCTAGAGGGAAGACAATATATTTTTTTGGTTCTCTGTCTCATGCTTTTCTTCCTATTTCTGCATACCTGTCTCGATATTATTCTGACTTGCTACGTTTCTATCTTCCTGACCAGTCTGTTTCCATAATTGTTTTCTTTTTCCCTCTCCAACTTCTTGCTTTTGTTCCCTAGTTGCCAATTTGCTCACATAGTTAAGCAGAAAATATGCACACATATATTTACATATGTATTTTTTTTTCTTGTGCAACTACAGTTAGGAATATTCTGCATAGCTAAGCAGGAAACTGTTCTTACAGATTCAAACAAATGGGTCCCCTGATAGACTGCAGGTCATCGCTTAGCTCAGAATGTTCCTGGAAACACACTTGTTAGCACATTGAACAATCTAAAAGTTTAAATAAAATTAGCTAAGTTCAGAAATAGAAATGGAGAGAGGATGGGGCTGTGACAGGATCGGTGATAATGTATGATTCTTCCTCTATTTTTGTGTATTTAGCTGTCCAAATCAGCTTCGTAGCTACTGAAAAATGTTTCTTTCCCAGCTCTCAATCCACCCTCATGCTCATGGACAAATGCCTGTCTTATTTGCCCTCTAATAAAATTATTTTACTTCCTTTACATTGTTGAGGGCTGTTGAAAACTCCAGCAACGCTACTATTGTAGTTTTTGAGAAGATCATCATGCAGGAGTACAAGAACTGTCTCCATTTCATAACTAGGTTTAAAATCAGACACACATGGGTCAAGATAGTAACATCATCCGACATGGCCACGCTTCAGCTTACATCTGCATCAGGAGCATCATATGACTTTACACGACATAGACATAATTGAAATCTTATCACTTGACTGATCAACCTCCTTACCACTAATGAATAAGCATAACCACTTCAGTCTCTATGTCGAATATGGTCTCTCCATAGTCAATGACCTAAAGAATGATACAACCCAATTTCGTACTCAGGAACTTTCATGTATTACCATAATTTATTCTTCCTTAACATAATATGCACATGATATATATCTATACCATGATCTGTTTACATATGTTATGTTACATGTATGTTACCATGTATGTATGCAACTTAACACATTACCATTTGTAATTCTGTTACCTGGGACTGGCAACTGCCATTACGGCAAATGTAAGCCACATTGAGCCTGCAAATTGTTGGGAAAATGTGGGATACAAATGCTACAAATAAATAAATAAATAAATAAATAAATAAATAAATAAATAAATAAAATATTACATCTATAGAACATATAAAATTAAGTACTGAACAGTGTTGTTTTCTAAGCTACTTAGTTACTATAGATTTGTTACTTTTACTGAAGTAATAATTTCACCAATTTTTGCTGCTTTTAGGGGCCCTTTTACTAAAGGGTGTTTAACCCTTAACATGATCTTAGTTTTGTGGTCTTTTGCCTGTTGCACTAATTAGTGTGTTGCCAATTAAAAAATATATTTGGGGGGGGGGGGGGCATGTCATGGGCAGAGAGTGGGCATGGAAGTATTAACCAGCTGGCATATTATATTTAGCGTGTGCTTGCTGGCTAATGCAGAGTTAATGTGGGAGCACTTTGCACCTCCTAAACAGGAGGCAGTAAGTGCTCCTGTGTCAGGGCACGGCCTGAAAAATAAAAATAAATAAAAAA
This sequence comes from Microcaecilia unicolor, assembly GCF_901765095.1. Lineage (NCBI taxonomy): Eukaryota > Metazoa > Chordata > Amphibia > Gymnophiona > Siphonopidae > Microcaecilia > Microcaecilia unicolor. The sequence continues at coordinate 414,904,182 of NC_044033.1, forward strand.
TGATTAAAAGTGTGAGACAAGAAGAAAAAGCACCAAGGGCTGTCATGTATGGGACAATCAAGAGTCCTTTATTAATAGACCTGACATTAAGTACTGGACAATCAAGAGTCATCAAGACTGTGACCATCTAGAGTCATCAAGAATGGAACAATCAAGAGTCATCAAGTATGAGACAATCAAGTGTCATGAAGAATGGGACAACCAACCGTCATCAAGTATGAGACAATCAAGTGCCATCAAGAATGGGACAACCAAGCGTCATCAAGTATGGGACAATCAAGCGTAATCAAGAATGGGACAATCAAGAGTCATCAAGACGGGACAATCAAGAGTCATCAAATATGAGACAATCAAGCGTCATTGAGAATGGGACAATCAAGAGTGCCACATAAAAATTGCCGGAACTGCGCAGTAAAATCCCACATTAAAATGTGCTAACTGCAAATTTTAGCACACTTCAGTAAAAGGGCTCCTTAGTTCATCTGATGTGTGCAGTTAAAAGTAAAAGCAGAAGTGACGCAAAAACAACAATTTCTCAGTAAACCAAATGAAGCAATGGGATTTTGTTAATGCAGACCTCATCATGCAAGCTACAGTATATCATCTCATCTTCTCCTATCCAGGGAATACAGCCTATGAGAATAGTGGAGTTGCCTGTGTTTAATCAAGCTGAAGCAGGTTGCAATTCTTAGTGAACAGACATATGTCTCTACGATAACAAACTGCACTATGCAGACTGCACAGATGCACAAGGCCTGGCACCTGCCGGCCTCAATGCTTTTGGTATGTCGCCACCCCAGGGGAGGGAGGTAAAGTACTAAACACATCGCAGGCAGCAGGGGAAGTGGAGAGGAGAATTTGGGGGTGCCATGGCATCCGTGGCTCCCTTCATTCCGCTGCCTGTATTTTTTGAAGGAACTTTTTATCAGACTGAACACTCCCCTTCCTACCAGTGATTTATTCAACAGCTTTTAGCTGTGCTGGTTTAATAATGACTCACAAGCACACCCACATGAGTGACAGTCATTTTCAAAATGTAGTTTTATTAAAAGCAAAGTGGATTGAATTGTCGAGCAATATAGTTGTTGAGATAAAAATGATAACAGTAGTTGCATTCATTGTAGTCGTGGTACTTTTATTCAAATGGGCTCATTTTCAAAACAGAAAAAACATCCAAAAAATGGCAAAAAGCAGCAGCTGGACTTATTTTCACAAAAATGTCCAAATCACTGTTTTCAAAACTCATTTTTAAGATGTTTTTCTATGCAGTTTGTCTAAATCTCAAGGGGGTGTGTTGGAGGCATGTTTTGGGTGGGACTAGGGTGGGCTTACGATTTGAATGTTTTCTGTGATAATGGAACATTGTAAAAATGTTCAGGGCAAAAAAATAGAATGTTTTTAGCTAGACCTCAAAAACATGCCCAAACTGATGACCACTGGAGGAATAAAGCATGACCCACCTTAATCCCCCAGTGGTCACTGATTCCCTCCCACCCCCCCAAGAAGTGAAAGTGACAGGACATACCAGGCTGTATGAAAGCTGCAGATATAATTGCCATTCCTTTTAGAGCAGCAAGCAGGTCCATGGAATATCCTAGTGGTTGGTGCACTGGATTGTATAGAAGGTGACCCAGGCCCATATCCCACTCTAACTGGTACACTTGTGGTAGAGATTTTGAGTGTCCCAAAAATTATAAAATACTTACTAAATCTACATACAGGTGACATCTGCAGGCATAAGGACTATTCTAGTGGTGTACAATTGGGTACAGTTCATTGTTTTGCTATTCCTGCATGGCTCACCATAAAATATAAGGGGTTATGATGTGTACCTGGCACTTTTTATGTGAAGTTCACTGCAGTGCCCTCTAGGCTGCTCTACTGCTCTGCTGGGATGTCTTTGTGGCCAGCCTAGTAAGACTGCTGCCCCCTAGACATCCCACTCAGACATCTCAATGGCATGTTTTTGTGTGTTTTTCTCTTGGATGTCTTTTGTTTGAAAATGACCCTTAAAGAAAGACACACTGAGCACAAAAACTTATAAAATAGGGCAAGTTTTGTTTTTCTATTCGAGAATGAGCATGTTTGGCACTGGATTTTTGGAAGCTGTTTTCAAATCTTCCAAAATCGGATTTGGACATCATATTGAAAATGCTCCTCAAAAAGTATTATATTAGGCAATACCGAAGTAAATTGTTTTATGTGGTTTTCATTGTACATTTAGTTTTCTTAAGTATTAAAACATAGTTTTCTTTTACTTTTACTTAAGTACTTTGACCTAGTACTTAGATTAACACTGATAATGAATAATTTGAGACCATAGACTTTGAATAAATGAATAAGATATTAATAATTTAAAAAATCAATTCTGATTCCAAATACAAAGATAATAAATTATAAATAATGAAAGAATTAGTTCTAAAGAGTCATTTGAAAATGTTTAAACTCAAACATAAAAAAAAAGAAAATCACTGTACATACCCAGAAAATACATTCAACACCAAATTCAGGGCCTCTTTTACCAAGCCGCGCTAGGGGCTCCCAGTGCGCTAATGCTGACAAAGCCCATTCACTTTAAATGGGCTCCATCGGCATTGGTGTGCTGGAATCGCTATGCAGCTTAATAAAAGATGCCCACAGTGAATTGGAATTGTAACAGATAAATCAATACCTACAAAAAATTATAATTAATTTAATATACAGTATATTATCCCATATATGTAAATCTATTGAATTACAATTCAACATTGATAGACAGATCACAGAAGGAGGAATTGAAACATGCAGGTGAATGCATCTTAAGTTTCACCAGTATTTTAGAACAGAATCTGCTGAGGACAACCTATTCTAAAATACAGAAGAAATGAATGTTTATGTGCTGGGTGTGTGCAGCATAAGATCTATTTTAGAAAAATAAATGTATAAAGAATTGGCAAGTTCTAAGCCATTACATAAGCGGTTATTTTATCTTTGTGATTTTGGAAATGTAACCGGTTATTATCCTGATGCTCAACGACAAGGAGAGGGAATCCAAAAGCACAAAGGCAAATAGAAAGAAAAGAAGCCCAAGGAGCCTTCAAGTTAGGGACATCTCAGCTATGATTTATTGGTCAGACCCAACACGGTCCGGGTTTCGGCAAGAAACACCTGAGTCAGGATCTAGCATTGGTATTTATTACCAAGGATATCACTCACCCATTTTTCTATGTGCGCTTTTACTCTTGAAAAGGACACATGGCAGCTTTTGCTTAGCACAGCGTGGGAAGTTTTATTGTTGGAATCTTATTTGTTCCTGCGTTGCTATTTTTTTTGGTGTCTTGTTAGATGAGTTTCAGCACATTTGTCTTTTTCAAGACTTAAGATGCATTTAGAAAAAAGGATGATTGATATCCTTAGCAATAAATATCAATATTAGACCCCTGATGCAGGCTTTCCTTGACGAAACATGGACCTTGTCGGGTCTGACCAATAAAGCATAGCTGAGACACCCCTAACTTGAAGGCTCTTGTGCTTCTTTGCTATTATCCTGATGCTGTCATAATGACCATTTTCATTTGCCAGTTTTTTTTTTTAGTTACATTTGTACCCCATGCTTTCCCACTCATAGCAGGTTCAATGCAGCTTATATATTATATACAGGTACTTATTTGTACCTGGGGCAATGGAGGGTTAAGTGACTTGCCCAGAGTCACAAGGAGCTGCCTGTGCCTGAAGTGGGACTTGAACTCAGTTCCTCAGGACCAGAGTCCACCACCCTAACCACTAGGCCACTCCTCCACTTGGAAGGGCAAAAACCATTGGGAGATTAAAGGGGTAACCCTCTCCAATCCCTTCAGTGGAGTGGTTCTCAATAGCTGCTGTACACTAAATTCTAAATGTGCTGGATAGCAGGTACTATTCCTGAGGTCAATCTTTTAGGACATAGATGTGTGGAGTGGCATATTAGAAAAGGTGCAAAAGCCTGGTTATAGATGTCCAGGTCAGGTCATGTACAATCAGGCAAGTATTTTAGAAAAGGATCTGCAGAAGGAGATCTTCTTTAAAAAAAAAAATAATAATAATGCCTGCATGGAAGTCTCTGCAGTGGCACGTGCCTTTTAAATATGAGCAGGAAAGTTATGCAAACATTGATGTACTTGAGTGAAAAAATGTGCACATGTACTAGAATGTATATGTTGATGTTTATCTGATGATATTTATTTAAATTTGTCATGTGTATATTGTGGAATCTGAATTATATTTTGTATGTCGCATTGTGAACCACCTAGAACTTTTGTGATAGTGCGGAATATTAATTTTTAACAAACAAACTAACTAACTAACTAACTAAATAAATAAATAAATGTCAAGCAGGAGCACCCATTTTACAAATGGCGATAATGCAAACAGGCACCTGGACATGCCAAGTTTCATGCTGCTATGTCTTTGCTGTGGTTCTATACTATAGCCTGAGCTGCGCAATGACATAGCTCCTGGCAGTCACCCCACCAGTCAGATACCTGCTCCCTTTACAGCCTGACCTCGCTGGCACACAGCCCAAATCCCCTAGCACACAGCTCAACTCTCTCTCGCACACAACATGTCCCACAGCATAGAATCTGACCCTCCACAAAGTTCAACCCCTTGCAGAAAGGCTGACTCCCCCATTTAGCCCCCTGCACAGAGTATGACCCCTCCATGCACCAGTAGAGATGTCCTCAGACCACCCCTGGTGGAGAAGGCCCCCAAATGAGGGTAAGAGCCTGACATGTGGCAGTCTCTGTAAGATCCTCCTTGAGCCCAAGGCTACACAATAGCCCTGCTGGGTCCAGGATCTCCCACCCTACACCCCTACCCAGTCCCAACACTTACTGGGGGAGCCTGGTGACTAGTGAGGTGGGAGCAAGTCTACTTATTCCTACCTTGTGGCCTCTCACTACCCAAAATGGCCACCAAGACCACTAGGGGTCAGGCATCCATATATGAGTATTTTTCCCAAATGTAGGTGCCTGACCCCTAGTGGTAATATCATGGTATTATTACTAGAGGTCTTGGTGGCCCTTTTGGATAGCATGTGGCAGGGCCGCAGGAACTAGTAGGCATTGCTCTAGGGGTCCTCTGAACTGGGGTAGGGGCAGAGTCTTGGCCTGGCAGGGCCATTGTGAGGACCTTTGGCCTAGGGACTGTGTGATGTGGCCATGTTTCAGACTCCTGCCTACATGTGGGGACTTCCTCACCGATGGCACCTCTACTGGTGCTGACTGGTGGGGGTCAACCTTTTTGCGAGGGCTGTGCTGTGTCAGGAGGGAGCTTGTCTGGGTGGGAGGACCTTGCTTGTCAGAGAGGATCGGGAGGGCTTTCATGCTTGTCAGAGGGATCAAGAGGGCTGTCATGCTTTTCAGGGCAGAACTGAAAGGCTGTTATAATTGTCAGGGAGATCAAGTGGGCTATCCTGCTTATGATGTGGGATTGTTAGGGGCTGATAATGGAGGGGAGGGAACAGAGGTGGGCAGAAAGAAGGAGCAGCTGGAGGCAGCTGTGCTATCAGACTGCCAATAGCTCTGCTGCACCTACTGCCTCCTCTTGAGGTGGCAGTATTTTCAGCAGTTCTATGTTTTTTTGTGTATGGCGTACAGCGCTGCGTATGCCTTGTAGCGCTATAGAAATGATAAGTAGTAGTAGTAGTAGTACTCATGACAGCTGTGTGTAGTCATGACCTATATGTTAGCTGTCATCAATGACCACTCCTCTGCTTCACCCCTGTAATGCCTACTCTCCATCCCATGCAATTGTTAACCAGCTATCACCAGATTTTTAACTCACTGGCTATTTTAATGTGTGTTACTTGCGCTAATGTTTAATGTTTAGTAAAAATGCCCTTTATTTATTTAAAAAAAAACCCTTGAAGGAGACATTTAAATAAACCATAAATCAAAATATGTGTTTTAATTTCAATTAATGATAAACAATCACAACACATAAGTGAAAATGCATAGTTGTTTCAGTTTCCTCTGTTAAACGAAAACTATTAGGGACAAGATTTTACAAAAAAAAAGCTTATTTTTTTTCATTTACTCCATAGGGTGTTCCTTTCTTTGTTTCTTTGTTTTATCCACATACAAAGCATATAAAGAAAGCTGCTCAAAGGTATGAGCTTTAATTAGTGACACAATGTTGTACCATAGGTTTATCTAAGATTTACTCTTGATGCAGCTTTTGTGTTCTAGATTCCTTGTCTTAAATGACTGCTTCAGTGTTACAGTTTGAAAATACTTTCCATTCCAATTGTTTAGATGTGACTGCAGTGGCGTAGCCAGACCTGACATTTTGGGTGGGCCCAGAGCTAATATGGGTGGGCAATATGTATACAGGTATGAGTAGTGTTTCATGGGATATTACAATATAATGCCTTAGAGTGCACTTGATGAAGGATAAGTAAATAATCTGTCCAACAGTTGTCCTGTGTCATCATAAACTGTGTACATACTTCATGGAACACCACCATTTTAAAATGTATTTTAAAAATTTCTATCCTGCACTATCCCACAATTCTAGGCAATTACTAGACAAACAGCACTTAAACTTGACCAGACATAAGTCTACTATAATGGCAAACACCTCAACACACATCACAGTATCCTGCAAAATAATTATAGCAATGGCACATATTCATCAAACCTTGCTTTACAACAAACGTAAATGCCTGATTAAACTGTGTTAAAATCATCTTTTTTAAAACTTTAGATAAAAATGGCAAATTGGACACTGGCCTAAAAATATTTGGCAGATCTGTCATAGTCCACAGCTAAGATGTTTCCTCTTACAGTTTTCAACTGAAAAAAAGTGTATTCAGATTCTGATAGGACCTCAGTAATAGCAACATTGTCAAAATCCATTCCCTGTCAGATTCTTTGTGAAGTAACATTAAATCTTATGAAGCTTCTTAGAGCCTATGTAGAAAACCTTAACACCATCAATTCTGAACACACAAATATCAATAACAATACCTTTAAAAAAGCAGCAGTGAATATGCACAACAGCAATATATGTCCCATTGTAAAAGCCAGACAAGTCAGATTGATATAGGTCCCCACACAAAGCACATGCCAAAACACTGAACAACTCTCACCAATTACAGAATAAAAGATCAAAAATTAGAAATTGTCCCGTAGCCCAGCATCAGCCCCCGAGATGCCAACTTACCAAGTTCCAGGCTGGAAATTTTGGGGCTGTCCTGCATTTCTGCCCACTCCATTCTGTTGCATTATGGGACTCGAAGCAATCAATGGGCACTACAAATCCCACACTGTTTTGGGATATAATACTACTACTACTTATCATTTCTATAGCGCTACAAGGCATATGCAGCGCTGCACACCATACACAAAAAAAAGACAGTCCCTGCTCAAAGAGCTTACAATCTAGATATAAGTTCAAAACCAAGACTGCCCCCAAATCTCCAGCCTGGAACTGGATAACTTGGCATCTCTGCAGCCCTGCCCTTGCCTACCCCTTTTCCCATCCTTCCTTGTATCTCAACATCAGTCCTGTCCTTTCCTTCCCCCTTCCCCATCCCCCCATAGCTCAGCATCAGCCCTCCTCTACCTACTCCTCATAGTCTGGAAACAATCCTGCCCTTCCCTCTCTCTTCCCCCATAGTCTAGCATCCCCTCTTCCCTTCCCTTCCCAATCACCCACCCCTACCCAGAAGACCACCAACAGGAAATATACAGCTTTTCTTTAAACTGAACATTGTGAAGACCACATGCACCCAGAAGCCCATCACCATTAAATATAAAACTGTTTTTCTTTTCTTTCTTTTTTTTTTTTTTTACCTGAGGCTATTGCAGAGAAAGTTTCCTGTAGATTTCAGAGAACCCTACAGCCCCGATCAGTGTGTGCAGTGTGCAGGTGGTGCAGTGTTGGGGAGAAGAGGGGGGAGTAGACTACTGACTCACTCCTGGTGCCTGGGGCTGGAGGATAATGAGTGCCCAGATTTCCCCAGCTGCTAAGTTCAAAGCAGCACTGGTCTCCGACTTCTGACTTCCTGACTTTGCCACAGGTTTGGGTCCTGGGGGTTGACTGAGACTTGAGCTGTGCAGGATCCATGATCGCACAGCAGGGGCAAACAAACATCAGTGAGTCAGTGAACACTAAAAAGAATTGCTTGCTATTGCAGCAGCCAACAGAAGCAGAACAGCTGAGACGATGGAGGTAAGCACCTTAAGAGCACAGCAGGGAGCGAACTAACAAAGACCCCAATGCCGGACTCCAGAGTCCAGAGCAGAGCAAAGTAGCAAACACTGCAGGGCTGCTACTTTGCTTGCTTGAAGGTCTGTTGTAGCGCTGGTAAATTAAAAAAAAATATAACACCAGAGCTGCAGGGCTCAGCTCACAAGATTTGTTTCGCTACTTTCTACACATAGCTGACTGAGCTAAGTGATTGGAGCAGCAGCGATGTGATGTGCAAGGCAGCTGGCACCTGATTGGTGATCAGTGAGACTGGGTGGGCCTGAGCCAAAAATGGGTGGGCCTGGATAGCTACGCCCCTGTGTGACTGGATATGTGAAAAGGGAGTAGGGAAGGTAGACTCTTTCCAGTCAGTGGGGGAGATGTATGAATGGTAAAACAGTTTATTTGGATAACATCAAAAAATGACTCTACACAGTTGTGTTTCGGCGCCGAGGCGCCTTCCTCAGGAGTCAACAAGATTAAATACAAATAAAGATAAAAATAAAACTACTAAACTAAACACACAGTTGAGTTGCTTTGGTGTGCTTAGATGGTGAGTCTTCTAAGAACGGAAAATGTACCTGCATATAATAAATAAGCGCAAAACTATGGAATGGCCTCCCAAAAGCTGTGAAAACAAACCACGACCACCTGAACGTCAGGAAATCACTAAAAACCAACCTCTTCAAACCTGTTTACCCCAACGACCCCACGTAAACCTCTTCACCCAGCAACATAGCAAGACTATAATCGTACTGGGCAACATGCAATCTTCATCCCTTCCGACCCTCCACTTAGACCTCATACGATCACTATACAACCTTGTATCTGTTATCAACCGACTAGGCAAACGCCTCTGTCGGTACTAAGTAAGCCACATTGAACCTGTAAATAGGTGGGAAAATGTGGGGTACAAATGCAACAAATAAATAAATATAATCAAAAATGTATAATAAACAATACCATATTAAAAAACGTAAAGGAAAAACATGCCTAGATATGTATATAACATGATAAAACAGCAAATGGATGCAGTACATACATGTAGTCAATATAACCAGTGAAATAAAACCTCTTATATGAAACATGGCTAGACAAAATAAACTCAAAACAGTCAAATGAAACGTAATGTAACATTAATTGGTACAAAAAACCCCAAGATAATAGCAAAACATGCAAGTAAATAGGGACAATTGTATATTGAAACAGATCTAGCTCAAAACGTTTTAGTTTTTATCCTGGACATTTTTGTTTTGTTCCATTATGGCAGAAAAACGTACAAGTCTTAGGAACATAAGAACATAAAAGTAGTGATACTGGGTCAGACCAATGGTCCATCCAGCCCAGTATTCTGTTTCCAAATAGAGGGCAAGTCAAGTCACAAGTACCTGGCAGAAACCCAAATTGTGGCAACATTCCATGCTACAAATCCCAGGACAAGCAGTTGCTTCCCCATGTCTATCTCAATAGCAGACTATGGACATTTCCTCCAAGAAGTTGTTTAAAACTTTTTTAACCCAGAAACGCTAACCGCTGTTACCATATCCTCCGGCAAAGAGTTCCAGAGCTTAACTATTTGTTGAGTGAAAAAATATTTCCTCCTATCTGTTTTAAAAGTATTTTCATGTGATCTCCTTGAGGGTCCCCTAGATTTGTACTTTTGGAATAAGTAAAGAATCAATTTACTTCTACTCATTCTATACCACTCATATCTCCCCTCATCCATCTCTTTTCCAAGCTGAAGATCCCTAACCTCTTTAGCCTTTCCTTATACAAGAGGAGTTCCATCCCCTTTATCATTTTAGTCGCTCTTCTTTGAACCTTTTCTAATTCCACTATACCTTTTTTGAGATACGTTGTCCAGAACTGAATGCAATACTCAAGGTGTGGATGCACCATGGAGCGATACAAAGGCATTATAGTATTTTCGGTCTCATTCACCATCCCTTTCCTAATAATTCCTAACATTCTGTTCACTTTTTTGGCCGCCACCGCACACTGAGCAGTAGATTTCAGCGTATTTTCTACAACGACACCTAGATTTTTTTCTTGAGTGCTGACTCCCAAGGTGGACCCTAGCATCAGGTAATTATGATTTGGCTCTCGGCTACTCTTATGTTCTTATGATATATTCTCCCTGTCTCCTCACCCCACAAGGCCTAGTGTCAGTCTTCCTCTCTCCCTCCCCCATGAGGTTCTCTCTCTCTCTCTCTCTCCTTCCCCACTGCAAGGTCCAGGGTCATTCCCCTCTCTCCTCCCTCCCACTCATGAGTTCCAGGGTGACTCTCCCTCTCTCTTTCCCCTTCCATGAGGTCCAAAGTCGTTCTCCTCCTCCTCCACCTCCAATGCAGCAGTCTTCAATCTGTCCAGGCCGCCAGCACACTGCCTTCAGTCTGCTTCGGAAGCCTTATTTCTGTTGCAGCTTCCTGTTCCTGTGTAGGCAGGGGCGCTGCAGAGAGAAGGCTTCTGGTGCAAGCCAAAGGCAGCGTGCTTACTTCCCTAACCCTGCCAACTGCTCAGACAGACTGAAGACTGCAGTGCTGAAGGAGGAGAAAGGAGGAGAGCGATCCTGGATCCTGCAGGAAAGGGGGGTGGAAGTAAAGAAGGAGATGCCGCACCATCAAGGTAATGCCGTAAATGGAAAGCTGTTTGAGGGGACAATGCTTTTTGAGACTACCGGCGGCCCAACGCTGCCACTGGTGGTAGTCCCGCCCCAAGCATGTGTCATTTCCGAGGGGGAAATGAAAACCCCCAGAAATGGCTTGCATGGCAGTAACCCGGAGGTAATCGGGTTCACTGCATGGTTACCACCTGGTTAGCACTGGAGCCCTTATCACCACCTCAATGGGTGACGGTAAGGGCTCCCCGTCACACGGTCATGCAGAAAGAGTTACTGCATGGCCATATGTGCTTGGGGTCTTTTTACCCTTTTTCATGCAGCTTGGTAAAAGAGCCCCAGAATTTTTGGGTTTTTTAAAGCCGGCTATTGGATGACCAGTTAAGTTAATATTCAGACTTAACCAGCCAGACTGTGGCTCTAGTGACATCTTTATCCCCCCAGCCATCTCTGTTTTTTGCTATTTCTATTCTCTATGGAATATTTTTGTTCTTCTCTTGTTTCTCCTCCATTATTGTGAAGTGCATTACCTTTGAACTTGTGACTGACCACCAACAGAGCAGAATTTAGGAAACATCTTAAAATACACTTATATATTTATTTTATTTATTTATTTATTATGATTATTAAACTTCTTTATGAAGAGATTCACCCAAGGCATTGGCTTGCTTATCCCAGTTGTCAAAGTGATGTAAAATAGTATCATAAATTATATTAGTTAGACAGCCACTCTGTTACATTTTTTATATTTTTGGAGGGCACGGAGGACAACAAACAGGATGTTGGACTGGGAAGCTGAGGAGGGCCTAAGACCCTAGAAGGAGGTGAGACCCGGCTGCTTAGCCCATATGCCTAAGCTCTGAAAGCCAGGGCTGTAATTTCTTTGGGTTTGAACTATGGTGAGAAAAAGAGTGGGGGACTGCATAGACTGTTATGTTTGAAGACTTTGTGATGTTTGGACACTGCAGTGGGAATATCTCTGCTGAAGCTCAAGCTGTGTTTATTGTTTAGATACTGCAGAGAGAATATATCTACCAAAGCTGAAGCTGTGTATATTGTTCGGAAACCGCAGAGAGAATATATCTGCCAAAGATAAAGCTGTGTTTGTTGTTTGGAAACTGCAGAGAGAACATATATCAGCCAAAAGTGAAGGCTGTGTTTTGTTTGAGAACTATAATAACGGGTATTTCTAAGAACTGTTCCATGCTACTTGTGTCTGGGAGGGGGAGAAACCTAGAGAAAAAGAGGTAAGCCATGCCAGATTTTCCTTTGCCCATGACAATAGTCATTCTCCCAAATTCTATATATGGTACCTTAAGTCGTGTGCATTAATTTGGCCATGCAGCCAAATTGTGCACACAACATAATTGATTAACAAGCCTATCAGTGCTGATAATTGGTACTTAACAACCAATTAGCAGCACTAATTGGCTTTAATTTGAATTTACATGCATAACTTTTTTGGCATATTCTATAACGCGGTGCATATAAATTGTAATGTACACAGCTGAAAAGGGGGCATGGCCATGGGTGTGGAATGGGCAAGTTGTGGGTGTTCCAAAAGACTATGCACACTGTTATGGAACATACCAAATATCTCTGAGGTATAAATGCACAGGAGAGAGACCTCTTTCAGTGGAAAGGAAGCAGTTGAACAAAGGGTTATCGTTAGGTGCAAGTATTTTGGCCTAGTTTTAGGTGACCTAAATGGGTGCAACTAAATTTTAGACGTAAGAAGGGCAGAGGCACATATTCTATAAAGTAGAATAGTGCTAAGCACGTGGTTTTTCGGTGCCGATTTTACAGGTGCCATATGTAGAATTTGGCCCCTTATGAATATCCTGAAAATTAAAGTGGCTAAGGGGTACTCAATCTCATCAGTTTCTTGATTAATTTTTAGAACCCAGTTTATTACAAATAGATGAAGCCAGCACAGTTTTGATAGTTTGGAGAGTACAGGCTCTTTGTCCAATTATCAACATTTTCAAATCTTTAATAATACTTCTAGTCATTTGATAATATGCAGGCTTTTCTTAAAAAAATAACAAATCTAAAAGAAAACCCTTTAAGAATATTGTCATACTTAAAACTCTATAACGGGGAAAATACTCAAATAATTTCAAGGGGTGAAAAATATAAAGAGGCCAGAACCCTCTTTATCAGTAACTTAAAAATGAAGACTATTTTTAGGGGATATTTAAAAAGAGAGCAGAAAAACTTCAGTGGTACAGCTAATGCAAGTCATGAAAAGAAAAAGAAAATGCCAAAAATGCATTCAAGTCAAACTCCAGGAAGCACGTCTTCATTCAAGGAATCATAAATGTGTGAAATGGCCTAGCAGGTGGCATTATGAAACTCAAGCACTGGGGTTGTTCAAGAGACTATTAGAGAGGATCCTGGGGAGAGCAGGGCACTGAAAAAGGAATGAAGCTTTTCTGATCCTTCTTAAGAGTTCTTCCATTCTCATGTCATTTACGAGAAACTGTTTCAGAAACCTTAAACTAAACTTAAACTTTATAACACTGCTTAGGAGTTAAAATATACAAAGTGAAATAAATGAAACCTCCTATAAGAAAAAAATGGCAGTATTTACACTTTTTAAAAGAGTGAATATTTTTCTGACCAATTCTATCATCCTTCTCCTTGGAAACTGCAAAGGATCAAGACAAAAATCCTTGTCCTTTATTATGGGTACCTTCATTTTTTAAAAATAATTTTCTGCTTCCTTCTTTCATGAAAAGAATATTATTTAGAGAGTGATGAATTTGGTACATGATAAAAAGCTGTACTAAACTGAAGTTCAATCTGGGGAGAAGGGTATTCAGTCCTTGGTCTGTTTTGATTTTCAATGTTTTTGTAAGTAATACTGTGGAAGGGATGTGGGGAAAGTTTTGCCTCTATAGGAATGGTAATGAGTTTGGTGGCTTAGATTTAATATGAAAAAAAAAGCGTAGGTAAGAATCTTATGTTATTAAATATGCTTAACTAGATTTAACTTGAGCTCTGGAGACCTCATCTTCAAAAGGGCACCAACTAAGATGGTCAATAGTCATTGTCATAAACAATGGAGGGACAGACTTAAAGATCTATATATGTATATTTTGGAAGAAAGGTGGGAGAGAGGAGTTATGAAAGATACAATATCTCTGTGGTATGAATGCACAGGAGAGGGACCTCTTTTAGTGGAAAGAATGCAGTTGAACAAAGGATTATTGTTCTGCCCCCATATACATAGAGGCAGGGTATATTGTTATGTATATTTTGTATGAGTATTATTTGTATTCAATTGCATTGTCTGTGTAATAGATAGCACTCTGTACTGGGGCTTCCCCCTATAGATTGTGGTATCCTGTGATTGACTCCTTGTGAACTTTCCCTATTGGTTGTTAACTCTGAGCCAGGGCCAGCCCTCTCTCTCTCTCTCTGCCCCTGGTAGTTGTGTGAGAGTGTTCTTGTCTTCCTAGCATGCCTTTGTGGTCAGCAGCTGTTCTAGGGGATGATCCCTCCTGAATCTACTGTGATTCCATCAAAATTCTTCACCATTATTCCCAATAATTGGTTCCCACACCTTCCCTTTGAGTATTACAGCTTTACCTCTCTGTTGGGCTGAGGGTCTGGCCATCTCATTGCCTCTGAGGGTTCTAGATATGGACTCTGTGCAGAAGGCAACAATTCTGTCCAAGCAAATTTGTTTGCTATGATTGCTACATTAATGAAGAGTTTGATTGAGAGTTTGAAATTTTGTCACCTCACTTAGCCTAGAACAGCACCATCATAGATAAGAGTGAACGCGGGTAGACTCATGAGTAATCTAAGGAAATATTTCTTTAAGAAAAAGTGGTGGGTATGTGTAACAACATCCCAGTGAAGGTGGCAGAGATTAGGATAATATCTGAATACAAGAAAGCATGAATAGGAGGCAGTAACGGCTGTACCAGGAAATGGCCGCATGGCAGATGCTTAACTTACCACATGTCCATTTCCTTTGTTTTTTTTTTTTTTTTAAAGACCTCCTTTTATGTGCTATGGTAAAAGGGGGCCTCAGCGTGTGGCAAATCCACACTCCTATTCTACTGCAGGGCCCTTTTTACTGCAGCTTGTTAACAGGACCCCTAAATGTGGATTGAGTGAGAACAAAATTAATATTGAAAACTAAGACCTTAATAATCACTACCAGGGCAATCTCTGATAAAAAGCCTCGAGGGCTAGGGTTGATTATGACATCCCCTTCTCTCTTGGGCTCACATCCTTGCAGAATCACAGACTGCCTAAAAAAAGAAACATGACGCTCTCTTCCCACTAGCTTCATGTCTCAGGAAGTCAACTCACTTGCCTGCTCCTTGGAACAGTCATTCTCACTACCATAGCAATGGTGTTTTCTTTTTTTTAACATGGAGCCACTGACTGACAGATGCTTCTTTATTACCTCAGCAGCACCATACTACTGAGGATATTGTGAATTGCTGACACTTCTTATCTCCAATACCTGATTATCATTCCCAATGCTATATACACATTTCTTCACAATGGTGTAGTAGTAGTTTGTATTAAAACATAAACTGAGCTCAAATGCTCTACTAACAACATCTTCTAAATACAGAGCCTTACCTCTTTTCACTCTGGGAACTCCCTCTGTGATTCACCAAACTCTTCATCAGCTCTTCCACTGTTTTATACTATACTTAAAATATCTCCTTATTTATTTTAATACTTTTACATATTTAATTATTGTATTGTAAATCAAAATTCATGATTGACTTATCCTTAAGAGTTGCTGGCCAATAATGCTGACACGGGCCATGTTTCGTAATGTAGCTGCATCATGTATAATATAATGCTTTAAAATAATATATCTAGATAATTCCTGGTACACCAAAACTTACTCTTACCTCTAAATCAATACCATTCCTCTCCTGTATTGTGCTATCAGCATTCTAAAATGGTGGTACTACTAATCCCGCCCTTTACAGACACCTGATGTATTCAAAAAATGGCACCATATTTTACTGGCATCTAGCTTGAAGGAACATGAGACTGCAAAATAAAAACATACTACACTCCAGCTTTTAAATCAATGAATCCCAATCCAATACCTCATTTAAACCCCTAGGAAATACTGTATTTAGTGTAAAAAGCCACTGTTGTTCTTTGTAATTTAAGAGACTTTGTTCCTGCCCTCCCACCTCATAACAGTATGATCTATAACATGCCACCTAATGTCAGATACTAAATGTCCCTTATCCCTCCAGTGTAAAATGGAGTTGTTAACACCTCATTTTGGATTTGCAATTTGTGTTCCACTTATCTTAATTTTATTGGCCTAGACGTTCTCCCTACATAGACCAAATCACCAGGGCACTGCATTATATAGATTATATATCCAGATTCACAGGTAGTATTGGTATGTGAAGATATTTTAAATTGAGTAGTTGGATGAGTCCAATCCACCGCCTTCATAGTGGAGGCACACCGATTATAATGTCCACAACTATCATGACCAGTCAATGAATTGATCATAATTTGGTAGTCTATGCATTAGACTATTATGCATTAGATATAAAGGCATCATATCTAAGGAGACTAATATAGTTGACTGTGATAAGTTTATTCCTTGCAACACTTTCAGAAAATGAGTAGTGTCTTGTAAAAATGACTTTGCTTGTTTCCCTTGAGGAGCCAAAACAAAGTTACTTAGAGGATCCAATACCAAATTCCACATCAAAACAATAGGGTTTATCAATGCTTTTGTGAACTTTAGGTACAACATAAATCTGAGGCATAATTGGATGTTATTTGCACAAAAAGTGATCTCTCTCACTATAATAATATTTCTGCAAAAAGCATCTCCCACTATATTCAAAATCTGTTTCTGGAGATCTTTCGAGGGATCTTCAATTATTTGGTGATGTGTGCTGATCGTTCAATTGCCTGCCCACTTTCTTCAAATAAAGATCCACTTTACCGTTCCGTCATGTATGTCATGTACCATCATGGCTCCCCCCTTATCTGCCTTTAAAATCATTAATTGATGGTTCAATCGTAACTCTTGAAGGGTTTATCTATGTTGCCAAGATAAATTACTCCTGTCATGAACTAATTTGAAACTTGTTTCAATTTCAGTCAATTATTTCAATAGCAATTGTTGGAAAATCACTATAGAAGGCTCTATTGGATCTGGAAGTGTCCAATGAGAAGGATTCCTCATTATTGATATGTCTTTAACACTGACCTGATTTTCAAAATATTTCCTTCAATGAAGCTTCCAAAAAAATTGGTACAATGCTATCCTCATCTTGAACAGGTCATATCTTTCTTCTGGAACAAAACATACATAAGAACATAACATAAGAACAGACCTACTGGATCAGACCAATGGTCTCTGTAGCCCAGTATTCTGCTTCCAGCAGTGGCCAATCCAGGTCACAAGTAACTGGCAGAAACCCAAATAGTAGCAACATTCCATGCTGCCAATCCCAGGGCAAGCAGTGGCTTCCCCCATATTCTAATAATTGATGTTGAGTCTCTGCATAATTTGAGTTATCACTGTTGGTCCTAATACATCTTCATTCTGGTGCAAGGACCTTGATATTCTTGCTGATCTTGGTATCCTCTTTGCTCTGATTCCAATTGTGTGCCAGCCCCCTGCATTGGGGTAAAACATTACCCTGCCTAGATGATGCTCATCTTTCTTCATCACTACCAGAATCAGAGTCACCAGATGAATTATTAAATGCTGTGTGCCGGCCTTGTGTGGATTTACGTTCCTTGCTCATCCAGCAGGGCTAAACATTGTTGGATAACCTTTTTCATCTCTTTTAAATGTTTTACTTTAATCTGGGTGGACCTCCTCTTTAAAAGCTGTCAATTTCTGTGATAATACTGCCTATTGAGGGTCCAATGTAGGTGACATTGGTTGTTTTAACTGGGCCTTAGTGGACTCAATACTCTTCTTCAAACCTCCACTTTGGATGTTGTCTCAATTATTAATAACATTAAGTCCTTACTGCCTTTATTAAGGATAACATTCCATTTGTTTAAAAACTCAGAATAAAAATAGAATAGCTTAGGCTCCTGGTAATGTCTCAAACCCCAGGGAATCATGTGACTTTTTATATACTGAGCCATGGTGTTAGAATGAAATTCTGCCCTAATCAGCCTCTTGTACAAATTCTCTAATTCCCTCCAAGAAATGGGCTGATTTTGACTTCCCTCTTCCAACAAAGTGGGTCTCTGTAGTATCGCAGATACTTGATCCGCTGAATAGCTGAACTCTTCCATCTCAACTTTAGTTTCTGGGTCCAACCAAACACTCTGATTATCAATATTGAATGTGGCTTATTAATTTAGTGGGGGCTTGTTACTACAATACTGATTATTATTCCCAATGCTATATACAAATGTCTTCACAATGGTGTAGCAGTTTGTATTAAAACACAAACTGAGCTTAAACACTCTACTGACAACATCTTCTAAACACAGAGCCTCAGCTGGCAACTCTTTTCACGCGGAGAACTCACCTCCATGATTCACCAAACTCTTCATCGGTTCTTCCACTAATGTTTTATACTACACTTAAATCTCTCCTTATTTATTTTAATACTTTTAAATATTTAATTGTTGCGTTATAAATTAAAGTTCGTGATTGATTTATCTTTAAGAGTTGCTGGCCAATAATGAGACATGGACTATGTTTCGCAATGTAGCTGCATTAGGGCAAGTTCTAAAAAACAAAATTTATATTTTAATGCTTTACAATAATGTATCTAGATAACTCCTGGTAAACCAAAACTTACTCTTACCTCTAAATCAATACCATTCCTCTCCTGTATTGTGTTATCACTGCTCTAAAATGGTGCTGCTATTAAACCTGCCCTTTACAGATGCCCGACATATTCAAAAAATGGTGCCACATTTTACTGGAGTCAGCTTAATGCAACCTGAAACTGCATTAGGAACCAAACAATTTCATGTAAAGAAAGGGCAGGTCTTATGAAAAGAGAAAGAACTGATGGGGTGGAGAAGTGGAGGGAGAAAAAGAAAATGGAGGCTATGGTGGAGGAAGGAAAAAAGGAGAAAGGAGCTAGGTAACGAGATTCAGAGAAAGGAGAGAAGAAACAGGTAATTTGGGTGTCCTTTTACTAAGCTGCAGTAAAATATGAATGTGCTAAGTTCATTTTTGACTGCAGTCGTACAATGGTCAAATTTCCTTTTTTTAAAAAAAATGTATTAATGACCATGTTCTAATGTTGCCAATAGCATGTGGCCATTTTTTAAAAAATTACTGTGTGAGCACTTACTGCCACCCATTTTGTAAGTGGTACAAGCTCCCATGGTATTCCTGTACTAACCAGTTAGAACACAGTAATGTAGCTGCCCTGATTAGTGCAGGAATGCCCACTGTTCACCCCCTGACACCCCCCCCCCTCAAAAATGTATTTTTAGTGCACAATTAGCGTGTGCACATTTGGTAGTTATCGCAGGATGCCTGAGCGTGTCCTGCAGTACACCATTATAAGCTGTGTTATGTGTAATGCCAGTGCCTTACACAGCTTAGTAAGAGCCCCTTGGAGAGGTGAGAAAGATGGGTGAGTGACTGGTTTGGGTGTGAAAAGTTGTGCTACATACATGTTGTAATGCTATAGAAATAAGTGGTAATTTTAAGAAAAGAGAAGGATGGGTATCATTCAAGAATATAAGGGGGGCACTTTTGGGGAAGAGAGAAAAAGTAGACTGGATTAGCAACTTTCAAATCAAGAGATGCTTTTTTCTTGCTGATCCATTCTAGATTTCAACAGAAAACAGTTCAGGCTTGCGGCCTTAACAAAAGGATAAACAGAAAGACTGGACACAATGAGGATTAGGTTTACACAGTCCTGATTTCCAGCCTTTAAACAGGGTCAAACAGAATAACTTCTGACTTTGCCTGAAGGTCTTTCAAGAGCTCTACAAAACTTCAAGCAGGGCCAGCACTGGCATAGGGCAGAGCCTTAGATTTGGGATGCAAACACCACAGCGGTTTGACTCTTCTGTATAAGTATAGCAAAAACTCTGGCTCCTTGCCAAATGAAGAGCTACCTGCAGCCACAAACTCAGACCAACCTGATGTAAAACAAAAAAGTTAAAGAAAAAAATCTCAAACTGTTTCCACTCTTTAGCTGTGTTTACCTTGAGCTCTGTTTTCTGTTCAAATGCTGAGCTGAGAACTCTGTTTTTGCTCTGAATGACAGTCTTTTTCTATAGAAACATCAGGGTGCAGCTTCTTCACCCTAGCAGCTGTCAGAGCATGCTGTGTCTGGCCTCTGACATACTTTACATCATGGTGACAGTCTTTTACCTTGGTAAGATGCCTCCACTGCTTCAGAAAAGCAAAATAAAAATTTAGTTCTACACATATCACAAAAAGTTGGAAAACTGTTTTACGTCTGAGAGGAAGATAAGCCAAGATTGTTTGTTTGTTTGTTTTTTAATGGCATGTTGTGCTGTTCAAAATGCCAATTTCTTACTGAAGTGTTACAAAAAGTTAGACTGAGGACGCAACATTCCTTTTACTGGTACCTGAAAGTAGTCTGCAGTGGGATGACACTGTAGCTTCAAGTTTGAATACAACACTGTAAATAAAATAATACATTTGGAGCTATATTTTCTAAATGCACAATTCGCTCATACTCAGATCTAAGTCATTATTTGCAAAATTCCATTTGGTGCATTGTACATAAAAAAAATAATTTTCCATGGGTCAAGCAGGATTGAGTCAGGCACACAAATGGATGATGCTATCTGACGGTGCCAGAACTCTACAATTTAGTGTAAAGATCTGAGCATGTTTGGCCCTTTCCGTGCACATTGGTATCCTCAGCTCCTCAGTTTTGATTTTTCCACTTGGCCAAAAGGATGCAAATCAAAGCTCTCCTGTGTATTATGTTCCCCAGTGTTTTTTGTTCGGTTTATTTTTTTCTTCCTTCTTGCTTCGTCATCTAAGCAGGGATATGACTGATTTCAACATATACATCAATGGAGCAATGCTATAAACACATTTTTAACATTGATGTCCACGTTACACTCATAAATATTTACAATACTAACACATTTGCATGTTTGTATGCACTTGTGCATATATATGCCTGCATACTGCCTAAGCGCTATTCTGCAAATATCCACTTAACTTATATAGGGGTCCTTTTACTAAGGTGCGATGAAAAATGGCTTGTGGTAGTATAAGCATGGGTTTTAAGTGCATGTCAATCCATTTTTCAGCGCACCTGTAAAAAAGACTTTTTAAAAAATTTTGCTGAAAATGGACGTGCGGCAAAATCATAATTGCTGCACGTCCATTTTGGGTCTGGGACCTTACTGCCAGCCATTGACCTAGCGGTAAAGTCTCATATGGTAACCGGGCGGTAATGACCTACGCACGTCAAATGCCACTTGATGTGCATCCGATACGCACGTCCGAAAATAAAAATTATTTTTCAGCTGCACGTATTGGACGTGTGCCCAAAATGAAATTACCACAAAGAGCTACAGTAGTTGGGTGGTAATTCCATTTTGGCACGCGTTGGGCGTGCGTAGATGCTTACGCGGCTTAGTAAAAGGGCCCCATAATCTGTTGTTGTCTGGTGAGCATCAGGGCAAGTTACTGTAGAGGACTTTTGGACTGGTTTGGTGCTGAGACTAGTAGAGTTAGGAGTTCAGCTGGGACTTTAATCCACACACTCATGCAAGGTTCCAAGTTAGGGGTCACAGACCAAGAAAGGGGTCTAGGTGTCGTCGTTGATGATACGTTGAAACCTTGTGCTCAGTGTGCTGCGGCGGCTAAGAAAGCAAATAGAATGTTAGGTATTATTAGGAAAGGAATGGAAAACAAAAAGGAGGATGTTATAATGCCTTTGTATTGCTCCATGGTGTGACCGCACCTCGAATATTGTGTTCAATTCTGGTCGCCGCATCTCAAAAAAGATATAGTGGAATTAGAAAAGGTACAGAGAAGGGCGACGAAAATGATAAAAGGGATGGGACGATTTCCTTATGAGGAAAGGCTAAAGCAGCTAGGGCTCTTCAGCTTGGAGAAAAGGCGGCTGAGGGGAGATATGATAAAATAATGAGTGGAGTTGAACGGGTAGATGTGAAGCGTCTGTTTACGCTTTCCATAAATACTAGGACTAGGGGGCATGCGATGAAGCTACAATGTAGTAAATTTAAAACGAATCTGAGAAACGTTTTCTTCACTCAACATGTAATTAAACACTGGAATTCGTTGCCAGAGAATGTGGTAAAGGCGGTCAGCTTAGCGGAGTTTAAAATGGTTTGGCCGGCTTCCTAAAGGAAAAGTTCATAGACCGTTATTAAATGGGGAAAATCCACTATTTCTGGGATAAGCAGTATAAAATGTTTTGT
Organism: Microcaecilia unicolor; assembly: GCF_901765095.1. Classification (NCBI taxonomy): domain Eukaryota; kingdom Metazoa; phylum Chordata; class Amphibia; order Gymnophiona; family Siphonopidae; genus Microcaecilia; species Microcaecilia unicolor. The sequence goes on from NC_044033.1 coordinate 414,926,404, forward strand.
ACATTTTTGGGATCTTGCTGGGTATTTGTGACCTGGATTGGCCACTGTTGGAAACAGGATGATGGGCTCGATGGACCTTTGGTCTTTCCCAGTATGGCAATACTTAAGTACTTATGTACACTCAACATGCCACTGTCAGTCAATAATGCAGTCCACACAGTTAAAATTGTTCCAAACTGTGAAGGGTTTACTTAACCTTGGACTTCAGGTAACTGGGACAACTACATCAGAGTAACTATTTTTTTAGAAAAATAGGTAGGTTTAGGAAAGTAAAATTAACAACACATTCCTCTGAATTCTCCTCTCTGACCTCTTTTACAAAGCCATGCTACTGATTCCTGGTGCAGCAAATGAGAGAAAGCACATTCAATTCCTATGGGCTTCTTCTCATTTGCCATGCGGGAATCGCTAGCACGGCTTTGTAAAAGAAGCCCTCAGTTACAGTTCAGAGTAAAAATATTTCTCCACAGAGGAATATCTGGAGTTGAGAGGCCTTACCTCAGTTGTTCTTCTACTCGAACTGGATTTAGTAGCACTTCTTCCCCTCTTCCTCTTTCTGCTCCATGCAGGTTGATGGAAGAGAGGTTCACTGTACTTTGCTCTTTTGAAGCTGTCAAGCAGCTTTCCAGGTTGTGGCACTGGTTACCACTTCTTGCTCTTCAATGATAGTGATAGTGACTGTGTTGGTCAAAGACTGTGTATGGCCTTTTTTACTAGTTTCCATATAATTTCATCGAGTGGCCCCTGGTCTTTGTACTTTTTGAAAGAGTGAAAAATTGACTCACTTTTACCCGTTCTACACTGTTCAGGATTTCATAGACCTCAATCATATCCCCCCTCAGCCGTCTCTTTTCTAAGCTGAAGAACCCTAACCTCTTCAGCCTTTCCTTATACAGGAGGAGTTCCATCCCCTTTATCATTTTGGCCGCTCTTCTTTGAACCTTTTCTAATTCTGCTATATCTTTTTTAAGATACAGAGGGGCATTTTCGAAAGGGATGTCCACGGTTTGATTTGGACGTCCTTGCAAAACGTCCCGATCCAGGGGCGAGGAAACCCGTATTTTCAAAACAAAATGGACATCCATCTTTCGTTCTGAAAATATTGTCAGGGACGTCCAAATCCTTAAATTTGGTCGTCCTTAGTGATGGACATCCCTAGACATGAACATTTCTGATTTTCAGCGATTTTCGAAACCAAAGACGTCCATGTCAGAAACAACCAAATGCAAGCCATTTGGTTGTGGGAGGAGCCAGCATTTGTAGTGCACTGGTCCCCCTGACATGCCAGGACACCAACCGGGCACCCTAGGGGGCACTGCAGTGGACTTCATAAATTGCTCCCAGGTACATATCTCCCTTACCTTGTGTGCTGAGCCCCCCCAACCCCCACTACCCACAACTGTACACCACTACCATAGTCCTTAGGGGTGAAGGGGGCACCTAGATGTGGGTACAGTGGGTTTCTGATGGGTTTTGTAGGGCTCGCTGTTTCCTCCACAAATGTAACAGGTGGGGGGGGGATGGTACTGGGTCCGCCTGTTTGATGTGCACTAACCCAATTAAATTGCTCCAGTGACCTGCATATTGCTGTCATGGACCTGAGTATAACATCTGAGGCTGCCATAGAGGCTGGCAATCAATATTTTGAAAGATGTTTTTGAGGGTGGGAGGGGGGTTAGTGACCACTGGGGGAGTAAGGGGTGGTCATCCCCGTTTCTCTCCGGTGGTTATCTGGTCAGTTTGGGCACCTTTTTGTGCCTTAGTAGTAATAAAAACAGGTCTGGGTGAAAATGTCCAAGTGTTCATCAGGGATGTCCTTCTTTTTTCCATTATGGGTCAAGGACGTCCAAGTGTTAGGCACGCCCAAGTCTCGCCTTCGCTATGCCTCCAACACGCCCCCTTAAACTTTGGCTGCTCCTGTGACGGATTGCAGTTGGGGACGTCCAAAATCGGCTTTCAATTATAACGATTTGGACGTTTCTGAGGGAAGGATGTCCATCTTCCGATTTATGTCGAAAGATGGGCGTCCTTCTCTTTCAAAAATGAGCACAACAGTGACCAGAATTAAATGCAATACTCAAGCTGAGGTCACACAATTTTTTCTAGCAGATCAAATCGGTTCACATAAAAAATTTGAAGAAACAGAACAGTATTTTGCATGTAAGTTGCATGCACCTGTGCCATATTTAGGTGCCTGCACTTACACCAGCTCTACACCTGAAGTTCAGATGTGTAAATGTTAGATGTGCCAATACTAAGTTGCTCTAGTATTTTATAATGAAACTTGGACACCCAGATTCTGTTACAGAAAAAGCTCCTACTGCATTCTTTTGGAGAGCCTAAATGGAGGTGTCCATTTATAGTATCTCTGGGGTCACTTCTAATTTGTAAAAATAGTACATAACAGGAGGGAGAAACTCCTACTCTATTCAAAATCATAAGTACATAAGTATTGCCATCAAGCTCAGCGTCCTGTTTCCAACAGTGGCGAATTCAGGTCACAAGTACCTGACAAGATACCAAAAAAGTTCAATACATTTTATACTGCTTATCCCAGAAATAAGCAGTGGATTTTCCCCAAGTCATTTTAATAATAGTCTTATGGACTTTTCCTTTAGGAAGCCGTCCAAACCTTTTTTAAAACCTGTTAAACTAACCACCTTTACCACATTCTCTGGCAATGAATTTCAGAGTTTAATTACAGGTTGTAAGAGAGAAAGGGAAATAGCTAAGGAGGGGAAAGGGGAAAGAGTAGTGGTGAACAATATGTCACTACGACAGTTGGAATTCAGAAGGAAGAGATGCCAGGAAAGTCTGAAGCGTATGCTCTACCAAAAAGGAAGGTCTTGAGGTGCTTCTTGAAGGTCGGGTGATCAGGAGTAAGTTTGACCAATTGAGGCAGTCCATTCCACAATTGAGTGCTGAGATAGGAGAAGATAAAATTAGTAAGCATTTACATAGGCATAGATTAATGGGACAAAAATCAACACAGATTTAGCCAAGGGAAATCTTACCTCACCAATCTGGTACATTTCTTTGAAAGAGTGAATAAACGTATGGATTACGGTGAACCGGTTCATGTTGTGTATCTGGATGTTTAGAAGGCATTTGACAAACTACCTCATGAACAACTCCTGAGGAAATTAGAAAGTCATGGGATAGGAGCTAATGTCCTATTGTGGATTAAGAACTATTAAAAAGTTAGAAAACAGAGAGTAGGGTTAAATGGTCAACACTCTCAATGAAGAGAGGTAAATAGTGAGGTTCCCCGGGGATCTGTGCTGGGACTGCTGCTTTTTAGCATATTTATAAATGTTCTAGCAACAAGAATAATGAGTGAGGTGATCAAATTTACTGAGAACACAAATAATTATTCAAAGTTGTTAAAGCACAAGAGGATTGTGAAAAATTGCAAGAGGACCTTATGAGATTAGGAGTCTGGGCATCCGAATGGATATGTGGAGGGGCATTTTCGTAAGGACATCCAAGTCAGAATAGTGACATCCAAGTCAGAACATCCTAAATGGACATCCATCTCACTTGTATTTTCAAACAGGATGCAGCCTGTTTGAAAATAAGTGAGATGGACGCCCATGCACTGGAAATGTCCAGCATGAGTATCCATATTACTAACTGAGGGGCCCTTTTACTAAGAGGCATAGGCACCTATGCACATACAATGCATGTCAAATTAGAATTACCGCCCGGATACCGCGTGTCCCTGGCAGTAATTCTAATTTTTATGCACATCCAATTCATGTGGCAGAAAATAATTTCTATTTTCTACCATGTGGCACTAACTGGGCGGTAATCAGTAACGCACGCGCACTGATGATTACCGCCCAGTTAACGCATGAGACCTTGCCACTAAGTCAATGGGTGAGGGTAAGGTCTCAGGCCCAAAATGGACGTGTGCTGATTTTTATTTTGCCGCCTGTCCATTTTCAGCAAAAAAGGCCTTTTTGCTAAAAAATGGACCTGCATGCATCCAATACATGCATCTACACCAGCGCAGGCCATTTTTCAGCACACCTTAGTAAAAGGACCCCTGAAACATCAAAATTTAGAACAGTAAAAACAACAGGCATGGATGTTTGTATAGCAGGCGTCCATGAAGAGTACAAGGTCAGCCTACTGGTTAGTGTAGTGGACTGTAAACTAAGGGACCCAGGTACAAATCCCAGTTTAACAGTTTTTGTAATTCTGAGCCCTCCAGTAACAGAAAAAACAGTGGCGTACCAAGAGGTGAGGTGGGAGAGGTCCGCCCCAGGTGCACGCCGCTGGGGGTGCCGTGGCACGCGCCTGTTGGCTCCGAGTTCGCTAACTTCGCTCGTTCGCTGCAGCTCCCTCTGCCCCGGAACAGGTTACTTCCTGTTCCGGGGCAGAGGGAGCTGCAGCGAATGAGCGGTTAGCGAACTCGGAGCCGACAGGCACGAGCCGCGGCACCCCCCCAGTGGCGTGCACCCGGGGGGGGTGTCATTTCGCCAGGGAGGAGGTGTCATTTCACAGGGGGGGGGGGGGGCGTGCTGCACCCGGGGGGGGGGGGGGGGGGCGCATCGGCGATCCGTCCCGGGTGTCATCCAGGCTAGGAATGCCACTGAGAAAAAATACCTACTGTACCTGAATACACCACATCAATTGCCTTCAGGCTTGTAGGTGTCATATATATGTTTCCTGTTCTGTTAAGAGTGCCTATAATACCTAAAGTTGTCCTAACGCCTGGTATCCCATTCTGGTTTCACTTTCAGAGGAGACAGCAACTATTGGGAGATTAAGGAGGTGTCGTGCCTTCATCCCTGCAGTGGAATTCTACAGGCATTTCCTGAACCCAAACAGATAACACCCACGCTGACACACACCACTGATGAGATTATAATTTGGATCTTTGGGTTCAGTATAAAGTATCAAAATCTACTAAGATTCCAGTTTTCTCCAGGACCAATACAGAACTTGAGGCTATTAGTAACTGTCAGTAAAACAGTTTCTAGTGTTACAAATAGCTATGATTTGTTTTCCGTGGCGTGAAAAGAATGGAGTTGCCCCTAAGGCAGGCATGAGCTCAAGGGCATTTGTCTACTGTAGTTTATAAAGTTAAGTAATTTAGTAGATTGTCAATAAAGAGGAATTCCCTGGGGCTGGTGAAGCTGTAAAAACATATGGCAGAAATATTTGTGCATTCTGACAAGGTTTAGATTACAATCATTTTCCTGAACAGTAAATTCAGACCCAGCAAACATGTTCAGCTTCAGATTTTAATGTATGAAATGTCAGAATATTTTCTGAAGAAACTGCCAAGTTTGTGAATTAATAAATCCATCTCACTCAGGGAATCAGCTAGGGATTCTGCTCTTTCTTTTCATTTATTCCTTTTTGTACATGTTTCACACTAAAGCCAGTGCATTTTTTCTAGGAAAAAAGGTGCCGGTACTCAAATGCCAGGCCACCTTTCAGGGTTGGGGTGATCACTGAGGGACCCACCCCACAATAGCCAGGCCCTTGCAACCAGTCACAGAATCTATGACAAGGCAGAATTTGCATGTAGAGCCTAAGCTCTTTTATTAAAACCTGGGGACCATGGATCAATTTTAGCAGACAATGGAAAAGGTGCCAGTACTTAGTACCCCCTCAAAAAAAGCCCTGACTAAAGCTATACTGCCGATAATATAGTTGCCTGTCAGTCCGTGCATCTGTATGTATGTATTTGAGTGCACATGCATGGCAGCATAGCAGAGTGTATCAATGTGAATTGCTGATGGGGTGCTCAAAATTGGAAGAGCTGCCAGGGTTCTCACCACCCCCAACCAGTAGAAGAACCAGATAAGAAATGTGGACCATCAGCTAGTGGTTTATTTACAGAGCAATATAGATAAAATAGCAAGCAGCAGTAAAGATTCCTATAATGCCTAATAATAATACCTATAGCTAACAAAGCAAGCATGGTGTCCTTGATTTAACACATATTCCAATTTCTCTTAAAATCCAAGGGCCCCTTTTACTAAGCCATGTAGGCACCTACACGTGCCAAACGTGTGTCAAATTGGAGTTACCACCCGGTTACCGCATGGCCCTTGTGGTAATTTCAATTTTGGCATGCGTCCGCTAGGTGCGTCTAAAAAATATTTTTTATTTTCAGGCGCGCGTAATGGACACGCGCCAAGTCAGGAAGTATTTTTTCACAGAGAGGGTGGTGGATACATGGAATGCCCTCCCGCGGGAGGTGGTGGAGATGAAAACGGTAATGGAATTCAAACATGCAAGGGATGAACACAAAGGAATCCTGTTTAGAAGGAATAGATCTATGGAATCTTAGCAGACATTGGATGGCGACGCCGGTATTTGGAGAATAAAACCGGTGCAGGGCAGACTTCTACGGTCTGTGCCCTGAGAAAGGCAGGGACAAATCAAACTCGGATATACATATAAAGTATTACATACCATGTAAAATGAGTTTATCTTGTTGGGCAGACTGGATGGACCGTTCAGGTCTTTATCTGCCGTCATTTACTATGGTACTATGTAAGTGGCATCTAACACACGTAGGTCATTACCACCCAGATTCTTTACCGCTAGGTCTATGGCTGGCTGCAAGGTCTCAGAACCAAAATGGATGCACGGCAATTTTGATTTTGCCGCACGCCCATTTTCGGCAAAAAAAGAGGCCTTTTTTACAAGAACGTTAAAAAATGGACCAGTGTGCGCCCAAAACACATGCCTACACTACCACAAGCCTTTTTTCAGCACGCCTTTGTAAAAGGGCCCCCAACTAACTAAACCCAGATGTAAATGTGATTACAGAACTTAAATATACAACTTGCAGATGGCAGTGCAGTCTTTTTCTCTCTTGATGGTGACAGATGGAGGACAGGCCTGGTTATAGGAGATTGAAGTGATTGGCTGGTCTTTGAATGTCCATATATATATATACTGTTTGTTATCGGTCATGTCCTTCATTTGTCAATAGCATGGTGGATAATGACTAGCTGTGAGTGATTTGTTGATGGTATTCACTCAGTCACAGGGATACTCTCCATGTCAGCTCCAGATATCCTGAAAGGATCTCTAAGTTTTCAGTTGATGCCATTAAAGTTTGCCCTGGGCAAACTTTTATAGATGGGCTCCCACTCTCCAGTGCCTTAGCCCCTTGCCAGCCAAGCTGCTTTCCCCTGAAACAAATGTGACATAAAGGCGTAGAGCCATTGTCTAGGTCACGCTGCTGATGAATCTGCTGGCTCTGCACCTTAAAAATAGGAAGTTCATATCAGAAGAGGCAGGACCGGCAGAGCCATCAGCTGTACATCCTAGACAGCAGCTTCACACCAATACAGCTTTTTTATTTTTATTATTATTTATTTACTGGACGTAGTGCAGGTGGGGGGGGGGGGGGGGGGGGGGGGGGGAGAGATGGTGAACCAGAATGCAGAATGCCAAGGGTGGTCCATCCCAAAGAGTGAGAATGAGAAAGATTATCTTCCTGGAGCATTTTTGGGTATAAATTTGGCACAGTGGTGAAGGGACAAAGACCTAAGAAGGGGCTGCTGCCTACTTTCATTGGCAAGTAATGCTTCATGTGAACATAAAAATGGATTTCTGTATGATGGTATGTTTCATATTTTAAACAATTGTTTTAAGCACTTACTAACTCTAAGTCATTTATACATCTATGGAAACAATTCAACTGTATTAAAAAAAAAAACCCTCAAGAGGCAATATCTTATAATTTAGGCCTGATCAGACAAAAGTCTGCTATAAGACAACCTCCTCAACACACATCAGAATCCACAGTGTGCTCTAAACTAAAATAATATTAACATTTTGATGTAATCTCAGTAAGGCCAACACACGAGCCCTCTATTGCAAAACAGTATGCACAAACATGTGCAAAAGCACACTCCAGAGGCACTCCGGAGTCAGTGAACTTTTATAGGAAAGTGCTTAGCACAGATTTCTATTCCTAACTTTGGGTGCAAGGATTTACACCAGCTAAAACCTGGTGTAATCCTGGCATGCAAGTTGAGTGCATAAATCCAGTATTCTATAACACTGCATTGAAATATTTGGAATGCCCCTGACCAGCCCAGGCCCCTCCCATGGCCACACCCCCTTTAGGGTTATGTGTGAGACACAATCAGGCTTATTTTCGAAAGAGAAGGGTGCCCATCTTTCGACACAAATCAGGAGATGGGCATCCATCTGTCAGGGTCGCCCAAATCGAAGGTGTAACAAAGGCGGGACTGGAGCGTGCTTAACAGATGGCCGTCCTCAAGAGATAATGGAAAAAAGAAGGGCGTCCCTGACGAACACTTGGCCGACTGTACTTGGTCCTTTTTTTTTTACAACCAAGCCACAAAAATGTGCCCTAAATGACCAGATGACCACTGGGGGGAATCGGGGATGACCTCCCCTAACTCCCCCAGTGATCACTAACCACCTCCCACCCCGAAAAAAAAACTTTAAAAACTTTTGTCTTTTTTTTTTTAGAGTATGGGTGAAGGATGTCCTTCACTATGCCTCCGTCCCTGTGACAGCAGTTGAGGACGTCCAAAATGTGGATGTTTCTGTAAGAAGGATGTCCATGCCTTTGCTATGTTTCTGTGAGAAGGATGTAACCACAATAGATTCACAATTACTTCAATTGCTTAACCAAACACCCTGTGAATCATGTGCACACATCTACAACCACTGCTTATCTTGTTACTAGAATGAGAGGAAAAGCCTCATACTTCTGTAGCTTAACTCGGTTATTGAAACCAGACCAGTTCAACGGAGACTATGAAAATCTGTAATAGTCTAATAAATAAAACACTCTGAGCTCACAGTAAAATAGTAATCATAGGCGCAAAAACCTCTCAAAAATTCTATTCTGTAATTTCTAACCTAAATAACTTAGGCGATGAATCTGAACAAAAAACTTATCTGTGTTATGTCATGCTGGTTGCTCCGTTGCTACTCGTTTGTAGGGTGAGGTCCCCGATGGACCCGTTTCACTCGTGTTTCTTCAAGAGTCCTCACCATCTGCCCCCGAGAGCTGCCATCTTACAGTGTGCAAAGCCAGCAACAGACGCAATAGGCACGAGAGCCCAGAAGACTGAGCCGCCCCAGAGGCACGGGAGCCCAGGAGACGTGAGAACGCCCTCAGAGGTGGGTTGCTGCGGAAATGAACGAGGCAGCAAGAGCAGCGCGAGTTGCCCATCGAAAACGACCGGAGACTGGCCCCGAGGACATTGTTAAAAACTAAGTCGACTGCCTCCCCTCTGATCCCAACCCAACTACTCACACAGCTCCAAGGGCTATATTACCCATGCGATCAGGACTACACCGCAGGCCACAGGACCTACTTGGATGTACAATCGAGGACAAAGCTGCCCAGAAAAATAAGGATCCTGAGACATCTCCCCTCAGACTCTCCCCTCAGATCCCCACCACCAACCTCTTACAAAATGCTCAATACTTAGAACAACACATCGGAACAACTAACCGTGAGTAAACCAATTATATTTCACCAATAAATCCACCTCCCCACCAACACTACAAAGGACCCAGAGCTACCACTGAGTTCAATAGCCCACAGCCAAGACGAAACTACATAAAACACTAACACTACAAAGGACTCAGAGCTACCACTACAAAGGACCCAGAGCCACCACTGAATTCAATAGCCCACAGCGAAGACGAAACTACATAAAACACACAAGACCATCACACAAGACCCCAACCAAAGAACAAAGACCCACCACACACCCAGCAAACACGACCTACCAGCAGCCCTCAGCGAATTGATACCATAATGAATACCGGCAAACTGCTCCTAACAATCTACTCCTTATTTTTTTATTTGTTACATTTGTATCCCACATTTTCCTACCTATTTGCATCCTTGATCCACTTAACACTAACCACCCCACTCGCTGAAAGTAACATCATACCAACACTACATAACCTTCAAAGACCACGCCTAGCTCCATCTCTACCTGTTTTCAAATCTATGCTGAAAACCCACCTTTTCACTGCTGCTTTTGGCTCCTAACCACTACTCAATTCCCCTATCCTTGTTCCTTCTCACCCAGTACTTTCCTCGCCCTTAATTGTCTTGTCTGTCTGTATTTTTAGATTGTAAGCTCTATCGAGCTGGGTCTGTCTCTCTGTGTCAGGTGTTCAGCGCTGCATGAGTCTGGTAGCGCTATACAAATGTTAATAATAATAAAGACTGACAAGATACACTATACTTCACCAAACTGACAACAACCAATACAATGGAAGAACACCAACATGTGGACAACCTCAACATAAGGGAAAAAAGGTCATAACAAACCCAAACTAGCAAAGAAACAACTGACAAAAATCCACATCACACCGAACACAGAATACCCCTACCAAAAAAATTCAAGTGGGTTACATCAATGCCAGATCCGTAGTAAATAAAGCAGCATAATAACAGATTGGATCATGTCAGAAAACCTCAATCTGCTTTTCATCAATGAAACCTGGATCCATGATCAAAATAACCCTATAATCCTAGACTTATGCCCCCCGGGATACTAAATCATTCATTGGACCAGAAAGGAAAAGAGAGGCAGAGGCATAGCACTAATCCATTGATCCCAGTTCACCACCGTAACCACTGCCGAGTCCATAACATCCCAACTTGAAATCGCCTCATTCGGAATCCACCACACATCCCTGCTTGACCACCTTGTTTTATAGACCACCAGGTAATTGGAACGAGTGCCAATCACACTTCATTGACTTCATATCAAACACCTGTGTAAACAACTCCAATATAATAGTATTGGGAGACATCAACCTCCACATAGAAGACCCAAACTCTACCAACACACGCGAGTGCAAGGAATTCCTCCACCTATGGGACCTTAAATGGCCACACATTCAAGCAACCCATGTCAAAGGGCACACACTCGACCTTATCTCACACAAACTGTCCACAGACCAGAACCTACTAATGTCAGATATCAGATGGACAAGCACACCATGGTCAGACCACTACAAACTAAAACTATCCCTGCAATGGCAGAAAAAGGGATCATATCGTATACAAGAACATACAACCTATAGCGCAAGAGACCAAATAGACCCGGAAACATTCTGGCAACAAATATACAATAATGAATGGACAGTACAACCAGACTCTACATACTATCTCTCAGAGTGGGATAAAAGATGCAAAAGTATATTAGACGAAATAGCACCCTTACAAACAAGAACCTCACATAGGCATAACTCGATACCTTGGTACAACGAAGAACTGAAAAAACTAAAAACACAATCTCAAACGAGCATGGAAAAAATAAAAGATGCACAGGCACGCAACCCATGGAAACAAACTCACAGAAAATACAAATATGCTATAAGACAAGCCAAAAGGTTATACTACAAAACCAAAATAGGGCCAGACTACAAAGACAAGAAAAAACGTTACCAACTCATGAACAAACTACTAGACATCACCTCGGTCACCACAACCAATACAGACATCCCATCTGCAGACAAACTTGCCAAATACTTAAATGAAAAAATTGTAAACCTACGTAATACACTACTTCAGAACACCACCGACACTGAAAACTTCATCGAGTGTATGGACCCAATCCCAGGTGAATACCCAGCGGACAGAATCTGGACAAGCTTCGGTCTCCTCGCCGTGGAAACAGTCACCCAAGTGATTAATAGATTCTCCAAGACCCATTTGGATACCTGCCCCAGTTACCTAATAAAATCCACTCCCCACCACTTCATAGCAGACCTTACATCCCACTTAAACTACATGCTGCGACATGGTCTCTTCCCTAAGGAAAACAGCAATATCCTACTCACCCCAATACCAAAAGACAACAAAAAAAAAACAAACAACATCACTAACTACCGCCCAGTAGCATCTATCCTACTGGTAGTCAAACTGAAGGAAAGCTTGGTAACCAAACAACTTACGGACTACATAAACAAATTCTCAATACTACACGAATCACAATCAGGATTCCGCTCCAACCACAGCACTGAAACAGTACTAATTACCCTACTAGCCAAATTCAAACAAGAAATTGCAACAGGCAAAAGCGTACTTCTCCTACAATTCGACATGTCTAGTGTGTTCGACACGGTAAACCATAAAATACTACTAAGCATCCTTGAATACTTCAGGATTGGTGGAAGTGTACTTAGCTGGATCAAGGGCTTCCTAACCACTAGAACATACCAAGTAATATCAAATTTGAACATATCATCACCATGGAAAGCAGACTGCGGAGTACCTCAAGGATCACCACTATCACTGATTCTTTTCAACCTAATGATGATCCCACTAGCCAAGTCCTTATCCAATCAAGGCCTTAACCCTTTCATTTACGCAGACGATGTCACACTATACATTCCTTACAAAACATGACATAACAGAAATCACAAATGAAATCAAACTCAGATAGAACACCATGAACTCATGGGCGAATGCATTTCAACTTAAACATAATGCAGAAAAAACACACTGTCTCATCCTCTCATCCCAATACAACACGAACAAGACCACCAATATAAATACCCCTGATTACACCCTCCCTATTTCAGAAAGCCTGAAAATTCTTGGAGTTACAATCGACCGAAACCTCATGCTAGAGAACCAAGCAGAATCTACAACAAAGAAAATGTTCTACTCAATGTGGAAACTCAAATGCGTGAAACCTTTTTTCCCGAGGGAAATATTTCGCATCTTGGTACAATCCATGGTACTAACAATCTTATTTTCGAAAGTGATCGCCGGCCATAAATCGGAAGATAGCCGGCAATCTTGCAAAAGCGGCCAAATCGGTATAATCGAAAGCGGCTTTTTTGACAGCATCACTGCTTTTCCGTCGCCTCACTGGCGAAAGTTTAAGGGGGCGTGTCGGCGGCGTAGTGAAAGTGGGACATGGGCGGGCATGGGCATGGCTACCAGATGGCCGGCTTTTGCGGATAATGGAAACAAAAAAAGTGGCGTTCAGCAGTATTTCGCCGGATTTACTTGGTCCTTTAATTTTCACGACCAAGCCTCAAAAAGGTGCCCCAACTGACCAGATGACCATCGGAAGGAATTGGGGATGACCTCCCCGTACTCCCCCAGTGATCACCAACCCCCTCCCACACTAAAACAATAAAACTAAAAACCTTTTTTGCCAGCCTGTATGCCAGCCTCAAATGCCGTACCCACCTCCATGACAGCAGAATGTGTTCTATCCTCTGACAGCCTTTCCCTGGTTGTGATGTGGCTCTCGGGTGAGTGTGACACCTTTTCTGTTAGGTGCACTGCAGAGTCACATCAGCAATGCATTGTGGTGGGTGTAGGGTAGTGGGCTTTACTCCCATGGTGCTTTTCCCCCTGCTAACTGGTTCAGAGTGTATCCAGTTTTGTTTCCGGTAGTCCATGAGGTAATGGCCATTTTTGTCAGCCAGTTTTAGATCCCTTTCATGTGTTACCCACGTTAGAGAACTTAGTTATTACCTTGAATGTTGCTGAAAGAGGGCATTGTACACCATTCTGCCAGCTCTGACCTACTGCTAATCTCAGTACCAGGGAGACTCTTTGCCAGTGGGGCACAACCTCTGATCTGCAGTTAACTGTGAGTAAACGTGCTTTTTCAAATAAAGGACTTTTTCAAAGAGATTAGTCTTCAGGTGTTAACTGGTGTGCCAAGGTTATACAGCAGCAACAAGTCCTAGAGGCCTGCGTGTATGCAGGTCCCTGGAGCACTTTTAGTGGGTACTGCAGTGCACAAGGCAGGCGGACCCAGGCCCATCCCCCCCACCTGTAACACGTGCTGGTAAATGGGAGCCCTCCAAAACCCACTGTACCCACATGTAGTTGCCCCCTTTACCCCTAAGAGCTACGGTAGTGTTGTACATTTGTGGGTAGTGGGTTTTGGGGTGGGGGGTTGGGGGCTCAGCACCCAAAGTAAGGGAGCTATGCATGTGGGAGCTTTTTCTGAAGTCCACCCCTAGGGTGCCCAGTTGGTGTCCTGGCATGTCAGGGGGGCCAGTGCAGTACGAATGCTGGCTCCTCCCATGACCAAATGCCTTGCATTTCACCGGGTTTGAGATGGCCGGCAGTTCTTTCCATTATCGCTGAAAAACAAAACCGGCGATCTCAACCCCAGCGAACTCAGGCATTTGGCCGGGCTAAACCGTATTATCAAAAAAAAAGATGGCCGGCCATCTTTTTGAAAATACGGTTCCAGCCAGCTGTTGCGCTACCGCCAAAATAGATCGCCGGCGACGTTCGATTATGCCCCTCTAAGTCACCTAGACTATTGCAATGGAATCTATGCGGGATGCAAAGAACAAATCTTAAAGAAACTCCTAACTGCTCAAAATACAGCAGCCAGGCTTATATTTGGCAAAACGAGATTCGACAGCGCCAAACCCCTACGAGAAAAATTACACTGGCTGCCAATCAAAGAATGTATTGCGTTCAAAATCTGCACCCTGGTTTACAAAATCATCTACGGTGAAGCCCCGGGATACATGATAGACTTCATAGACCTACCAACCAGAAACACAATAAGAACAACACGAACATATCTAAATCTCCACTACCCAAGCTGCAAAGGTCTCAAATACAAAACAACCTATGCATCCAGCTTCTCCTATATAAGCACACAATTATGGAACACACTACCAAGTGCCGTGAAAACAATTTATAACCACTTAAACGTCTAGAAATCACTAAAAACTAACTTGTTCAACAAGGCATACCCTAAAGGTCCAACCTAAATGCCTGAACCCTGCAATACAATGAAGCCAAAACCATACTGGACATAACTTAACTCTTTCTCCTCCTTATGATCCCCTATGTGTTTGTCAAACTTGAACTTTACCCTACTACAACATCACTCTGTATTTTGTTCATACCAGAATTGGCGATTGCCTTAACGGTACTATGTAAGCCACATTGAGCCTTCAAATATGTGGGAAAATGTGGGATACAAATGTAAGAAGAAATCTGTCATAACGAGAAAATACAGTTGTTTTATTTTTGAATTTAGTTTTGCATATATTTATGTATATTCTACATGTATATTGTTTTGTATTTGATTTGTTTTTAACTTTTATTGTAAATACACATTTTATAGACTCCTGATGCAGGCCTAACGGCCAAAACACAATGTTGTGTCGAGTCTTTGTACTTCAATAAACTCCTTTTTTTTTTTTGTTACATTTGTACCCTGTGCTTTCCCATTCATGGCAGGCTCAATGCGGCTTACATATTGTATACAGGTACTTATTTGTACCTGGGGCAATGGAGGGTTAAGTGACTTGCCCAGAGTCACAAGGAGCGGCCTGTGCCTGAAGTGGGAAACAAACTCATTTCCTCAGTTCCCCAGGACCAAAGTCCACCACCCTAACCACTAGGCCACTCCTCCACTCTACTCTTTCACCAACATACATCTTCCAGTCTTTGATATCCTTGGTCACCCTCCCACTTTTTCTGTTGTACGGATACAAATGTAACAAATAAATAAATACATACATACATAAATAAATAAATAAGTACATAAATAAATAAATAAATAAATAAATAAAAGAAATGCAAAGAATCTGTATGTAATGAGGGTAAGAGGCCGATATGCATGGCCTAGGAGAGGGACTTTGGGGTGATATTGTCTGAGGATCTCAAGGTGGTGAAAAAAATATGACAAGGCGTGTGCTGATTAATGAAAATAGGCCAAATGGATAGCAAAACCCTTTTTATATTCTACGAAGTGGGTCAGTTTCTTATAAGGGTAATAGTGTGTAGCTCATAGGTAACTACATAAAAAATATAAAATACTTCATGTCTGTAGGCACTTATACAACCTAATATGCAATGGTATCATATCAGAGGACTAAAACCTTTTTTAACAGTGTGCTCACAAGTCTGAGCTTTGCATACGATATGAGCCAATGACGGTGCGCTGTCAAGCCCCCCAAAAATATATGCAATTCATCTGAATCCAAACTGTGCATAATCTTAAGTGCACATAGGGGTCCTTTTACCAAGCTGCGGGAAAAAGGGCCCTGCACCAGCAGTGGGGGCTGTTTTTCCAGTGCACCAGGGCCCTTTTTAGCGCAGTGGGTAAATAAGCCCCAAGACACACATGGCCATGCAGTAAGAGAACCCTTACCGCATGGCCATGCGGCAGGGATCCCTTACCACCACCCATTGAGGTGGCGATAAGGGCTCCCACGCTAACCCATGGTAACCAGCAGCACGTGCCCATGCCCGATTAGTGCCAGGTTATCGCCGTGCAAGCCATTTGTGGGGGTTTTCTTTATCCCCCGGAAATGGCGTGGGCTCGGGGCGGTAGTCCTGGAAGCGTCAGCGATAAGCACACTTACGCAGATAAATGCCAGGTGCTATTCTATAACTTATGCACACAGATTGCTTTGCATACACATGGGGGCATACACATGGGTGGAGCACAGGTAGGATATGAGTGGGTCATCCAGGTATGCATATAATTTACAGAATATTTAGGTGCCAACAGTTACGCCTGCCATGGACATGGGGTAACTATTGTTACCTACATTTAGGTACAGCAATGCTGACTTACACTAGGGGGCCCTTTTACAAAGGCACTCTGAAAAATGGCCTACGGTAGTGTAGATGTGTGTTTTGGGCAGGTGCAGAATCATTTTTCAGCGCATCTGTAAAAAATGCCTTTTTAAAATTTTTGCCGAAAATGGACATGCGGCAAAATGAAAATTGCCGCGCATCCATTTTGGGACTGAGACCTTACCACCAGCCATTGACCTAGCGGTAAAGTCGCATGTGGTAACTGGGCGGTAATGACCTACATGTGTCAAATGCCACTTGGCGTGCATCCAATACGTGTGTCTGAAAAT
Organism: Microcaecilia unicolor; assembly: GCF_901765095.1. NCBI lineage: Eukaryota > Metazoa > Chordata > Amphibia > Gymnophiona > Siphonopidae > Microcaecilia > Microcaecilia unicolor. Next base: position 414,943,267 of record NC_044033.1, read on the forward strand.
AAAAATTATTTTTCAAGCATGCGTATCAGAAACGTGCTAAAAATGAAATTACTGCAAGAGCCACATGGTAGACGGGTGGTAACTGCATTTTGGCGCATGTTGGGCGCACATAGATGCTTACGCGGCTTAGTAAAAGGGCCCCTAGTATTTTGGAAGAGAATTTTGATACTCGGATGATATTATAGAATTGGCATTCAGTGTGCAACATTGGGCCCCCATACCCCCAAATTGTGGGTATCCTGAAAATCTGACTGGCTAGGGTGCCTCAGGTTTGGGAACTACTGACCTAGGCGTATATTGTTATCATGTGGATTTTTCAGGCGCCATATGTAGAATCTAGCCCATAATGTATCCATTCTCACTCAAACACACTACCACCATATTCAATGCTCCACTCTTTGTCTCCCACCAAGTATCTCACCCAGAGGAACTTGGCTCTGCCAATGGAAGAAGGAAAATGTATCATTATGTCACAGTTTAAGTATTCATTTTTCAATGTGATTTTAGTTGGCAAATGTCAAATATGCAGTAGCTTCAGAAATCAAAAATACATTTTCTCTAAAATAGCACAGCTGTGTAATTTGATAACTCACTAAAATACAAGAAATTGAACATGTGCTCAGTGTGAAATAAGATATGTATATAATTAAAGTGGAAAATGCATATGTGATTACAAGACTATAAAGCTGTACAGCACAGATAAAAGTGAATCACTACAAGTCTGTCAGTTTGATCTAATCCATGAAGTTAAAGATGAAGCTGTGACCTGCATGCCTAAGTAAATATTAACTGAGCTTGTATAAACTGATTTCTAATGAACAGATTCATGAAAGCTAGGATTACCAAGGAAGCTCTGACAAAATGAACTGGTAAGGCACATTATTCAATACTGCTCTTTTGTGTCTAACCCTGCATAAAATAAATCATTTGCTACATTGTTAAGGTTTTAACCAGCTAATTTGTGAATATTTTCCTGAAAGCAGAAAATACATAAAAAGAAATTGTAAACCTCAATCTAAAATTAATTTTAAATTATAGGGCTTGGTTCATTCAAATTTTGTACACTGAAAAATATTCAGCAGAAAGAAATCAGAATAAAATTAACTGTTTGCTAACTGGTTCACTCTCAGAGTTTGTCCTGCTAACTTTTTTTTTTTTTGAAGTATTATTTTATTACCACTTTATCAACTTAAAATCACATCTATATGGAACCACAGAAACAGAGAAAATGAAGGCAGATAAGGACCATATGGCCTATCCAGTCTGCCCATCCATACTATTTACTATCCCTTCCTCTCCTTTAGACAAAAAGGCTTTCCAAAAATACTAGGACAAGGGGGCATGTGACGAAGCTGGAGTGCAGTAAGCTTAAAACAAATAAGAGAAACATTTTCTTTACTCACCGCGTAATTCGACTTTGGAATTCATTGCCGGAGAACGGAAAAATCCACTATTCCTGGGACAAGCAGTACAAAATGCTTTGCTCTGTGGATCTTGTCGGGTGATTGTGACCTGGATTGGCCACTGTCGGAGACAGGGTACTGGGCTAGATGGACCTTTGGTCTGTCCCAGTGTGGCGATGCTTATGTCTTATGACATCCTGAGCTAGATTCTATATATAGTGCCTAAAAAATTGGTGTCCAAAAACCCTATGCAAATGGTATTCTATAAGCTGTGTGTACAATTTGCTTAAGCAGAGATGCTGCGTGTAAATTTAGGCATGACCATCTGCACCAACGAAAATGCTCATGCCTAAATTTATGTGTGGAACCCCATTATTCTACAATTATGCACGTAACTCAAAATCACACCCCCCAATCTTCCCCAAAACACCCACGATCCTTCCATTTCTGCACCCCCTTTTTTGGACCATATGTAAGCTTTGGGCGTGGCTCCCGTGCCGAACTTTAGATTGGTATGCCCCAATTAAATCTAATTATTAAAAAAAACAATTATTGGCTCTAATTGGCTCATAGTAACATAGCAAGTGATGGCAGATAAAGACCTGAACAGTCCATCAAGTCTGCCCAACAGTCACACTCATTATCAATTCATGATTAAATCAACAACAAACATGATACTACATACTTGATTAGGATCTTTCTTTGGTGTTTCTGGAACGGTAGAAGTCCATCCGGCTCTGTCCTTATGTTCCAGCTAGTGGAGTTGCTGTCAAAGCCCACTCCAGCCTATCCGAATCCGTCTTTTCATTTGCAGGGCCTAAACCATAACAGGCTACCTGGCACTATCATCAGTTCCAGCTACTGGAGTTGTTGTTGAAGCCCTTTCCAGCCTATTCTAAACTGGATTGCCATATACAGAACACAGTCCTACAAAGTCTGCCTTGCACCAGCCTTAGTTCTTCACAGCCAGAGTTGCCATCTAAGCGCCACTCACACATCCACACACATGCAGCCATATAAAGTTTTTTTTAATACCATCTATTTTCTAATTAGAGATCCATTTTGTTCATCCCACACCTTTTTGAATTCTGTCACTGTTTTTCTCTCTACCACCTCCCTCAGGAGGGCATTCCAGGCATCGACCACCTTCTCCGTGAAAAATAATTTCCTAAGTTTACTACCACACAACCTCAGCTGATATCCTCTACTTTTATTGTTTCCCCTTCTCTGGAAAAGATTTATTTCTATATTAATACCTTTTAAATATTTAAATATCTAGGATATACATATTCAGGTCATCCAGTCTCTTCTCATACGTCTTTTGGTGCAATATCATTTTTGTCGCCTTCCTCTGGACTTCTAGTCTTTTTACATCCTTAGCAACATATGGCCTCCAAAACTGAACACAATACTCCAGGTGGGGCCTTACCAGCGACTTGTACAATGGCATCAACACCTCCTTTCTTCTGCTGGTTATGCCTCTCTCGATGCAGCCTAGCATCTTTCTAGCTACAGCCACTACCTTGACACTCTGTTTGCTTTAAGATCCTCGGACACCATCACTCCAAAGTCCCTCTCCCTGTCTGTGTACATCAGCCTCTCATCTCTTAGGACATATGGCTCCCTTGGATTTCTACTCCTCAAATATATCACATTGCACTTCTTTGCATTAAAGTTTAACTGTCAAACATCAGACCTTTCTTCTAACTTTGGAAGCAAACAGAAGTGGATCAATCAAGGTATGGTATACAACTTTATTTAAAAAAAAAAAAAACGCCCAACACAGGCTGTGTTTCACCCACTAGGGCTGCGTCAGGGGCTTGAAAACGAAAGAAGGTTCACAACGGAGCAAAAAAAAAAACAGCATAATGCGTTCCTCCAAAACTAACTCATTCCATACTACAAATCCCAGGGCAAGCAGTTGCTTCTCCATGTCTGTCTCAATAGCAGACTATGGACGTTTCCTCCAGAAATTTGTCCAAAACTTTTTTAAAAACATAGATAAACTAACCGCTGTTACCATATCCTCTGGCAAAGAGTTCCATAGCTTAACTATTCATTGAATAAAAAAGTATTTCCTCCTGTTAGTATTAAAAGTATTTCCATGTATCTTCATCGAGTGTCCCCTAGTCTACGTACTTTAGGAATGAGTAAAAAATTCCAAGAATACTCTCCATAACAAGGATTGTATTTTATGCAGCTGAACTTTACTAACTCCTGCAAAAGGCATTTCAAATCCTCTTTGGAACAAACATGCAATTTGGGGCAGACCAAGGATCCATCAAGCCCAGCATCCTGTTTCCAACAGTGGCCAATCCAGGTCACAAGTACCTGGCAAGATCCCAAAAAAGTTCAATAAATTTTATGCTGCTTATACCCGAAAAAAGCAGTGGATTTTCCCCAAGTCAATTTAATAATGGTCTATGGACTTTTCCTTTAGGAAGCCATCCAGACCTTTTTTAAACCCCACTAAGCTAACCGCCTTTACCACATTCTCTGTCAATGAATTCTAGAGTTTAATTACACGTTAAGTGAAGAAACATTTTCTCCGATTCATATTAAACTTACTACTTTGTAGTTTCATTGCATGCCTCCTAGTCCTAGTATTTTTGGAAAGAGTAAACAAACAATTCACGTCTACCCATTCCACTCCACTCATTTTATAGACCTCTATCATATCTCCCCTCAGCCGTCTTTTCTCCAAGCTGAAGAGCCCTGCACACTTCAGCTTTTCCTCATAGGGAAGTCATCCCATCCCCTTTATCATTTTCGTCCTCCTTCTCTGTACCTTTTCTAATTTCACTATATCTTTTTTGAGATGCGGCGACCAGAATTGAACACAATATTCGAGGTGCGGTCACACCATGGACCGATACAAAGGCATTATAACGTCCTCACTTTTGTTTTCCATTCTTTTCCTAATAATACCTAACATTCTATTTGCTTTCTTAGCTGTTGCAGCAACACTGAGCAGAGGGTTTCAACGTATCATCAACAACGACGCCGAGATCCCTTTCTTGTTCGGTGACTCCTAACTTAGAACCTTGCATTACGTAGTTATAGGTCGGGTTCCTTTTTCTCACATGCATCACTTTGCACTTGCTCACATTATATGTCATCTGCCATTTAGACACCCATTCTCCCAGTCTTGTAAGGTTCTCTTATAATTTTTCACAATCCTCTTGCGATTTAACAACTTTGAATAACTTTGTGTCATCAGCAAATTTAATTACCTGACTAACTTTGCTGACGACATAAAGTTATTCAAAGTTGTCCAAAGTTGTTCAAAGTTACTCCCACCTCTAGATCATTTATAAATATGTTCAAAAGCAGCGGTCCCAGCACAGACCCCTGGGGAACCCCACTATCTACCCTTCTCCATTAAGAATACTGTCCATTTAACACTACTCTATGTTTTCTATCCTTTAACCAGTTTTAAATCCACAATAGGATACTATATCCTATTCCATGACTATCCAATTTCCTCTGGAGACTTTCATGAGGTACTTTGCCAAATGTCTCTTGAAAATCCAGATACACAATATCAACCGGCTCGTCTTTATCCACGTTTGTTCACCCCTTCAAAGAAATGTAGTAGATTGGTGAGGCAAGATTTCCCTTCACTAAATCTATGTTGGCTTTATCTCATTAATTCATGTGATGGAGCTGGGTATGACATTTGAGGCTGGCATAGAGGCTGGCAAAAAAATGTTTTTTTTGGGGGGTGGGAGGGGGTTGGTGATCACTGGGGGAGTAAGGGGAGGTGATCCCCGATCCCCTCCGGTGGTCATCTGGTCAGTTCAGGCACCTTTTCAAGGCTTGGTCATGAACAAAAAGGGACCAAGTAAAGTCGGCCAAATGCTCGTCAGGGCTGCCCTTCTTTTTTCCATTATCAGCCGAGGATGGCCATCTCTTAACCATGCCCCCATCCCACCTTTGGTACACTGCCGACATGCCCCCTTGAACTTTGGCCGGCCCTGCAATGGAAAACAGTTGAAGCCGGCCAAAATCGGCTTTCAATTATACCGATTTGGCTGGCCTTAGGAGAAGGCCGGCCGTCTCTCGATTTGTGTCGGAAGATGGCCGCCCTTCTCCTTTGAAAATAAGCTGGTTAATCTCTCCGCTATGGCTTTGTCTTCCCTGATCGCCCCTTTTAACCCTCGGTCATCTAGCGGTTCAACCGATTCTTTTGCTGGTTTCTTGCTTTTAATATACCTAAAAAATGTTTTTACAATGTGTTTTTGCCTCCAACACAATCTTTTTTTCAAAGTCCCTCTTTGCCTTCCTTATCAGTGCTTTGCATTTGACTTGACATTCCTTATGCTGTTTCTTATTATTTTCAGTCGGTTCCTTCTTCCATTTTCTGAAGGATTTTCTTTTAGCTCTAATAGCTTCCTTCACCTCACTTTTTAACCATACCAGCTGTCATTTGGTCGTTCTCCCTCCTTTTTTAATACATGGAATATATTTGGCCAGGGCTTCCACCTTGATATCAGATGCAAGCTATAAATCCAGAACCAAACTTAGGGATATACTGTATCTTCCTAATTAAAATTTATAATCTTATAGTATGTACATATTTACAACATCTCTTGTCCATTACCCATCCCTTTGGGCTACATAATCCAAAGCTGTGCTTGTAGCGCACTCCTACAGGAAGCAAACTCCTACAGGACCAGACCCATAGGGGCCAACTTTTCAGAATCATTGGTGGTGCTAAACCCAATTGAAATTACCTCTCCCTGGACATATTAAAGATGTTTGTTCAATATTGGGGGTGCCCACAGAATTGACTCCTATGACCAGACCTGCCTGTCTGTCCCTACTTCCAGAGATGCACTTCCCTGAGCTGCACCCTCTGGCCTTGAACAGGCTCTTCCCTGTTCATGATCCTGGGCAGGGTTCCCTCTTACCCACCTGGAGCACTCCACGTTTCCAGTTACTGCCTTTCGCTGACATAATTCCCCCTTGACTCAGCCTTAGGTTGTTTTAGCCTTTCCAGGACACCCCCTCTCCTTAAGGGTCCTGGCAGGGGTAAAGGCAACCAAAAACTCGTGCAAACCCCAACAACAACTTTTATTAACTCCTCCCTTACTGTCATTCAACAACCAGAAACATTTTCCTCTGCAACTTACCCAAGATCTCACCCCCTTGGGCTGGATCCTTTACCACCCACAACCTTAGAACCCTCCCCTCAGAACTCTGGATAGTTCTGTCATGATTTTTAGTAGTCCCCATTATAATGGAGAATTACATGTGCAAGTGGAGCAAGTGGTGGTCCAAGTGGTGGTGTAGTTGCCTCCTGCGGGGGGTACAGGATCTTTCCTAGCATCTTCAGCCTTGCCAAGGTCCTCCAGGGCTAGCATAACTGTGCACATGTCCTGCGGCACAGGGAAGCAGGGTCTCCCAACAGAATGGGCCCCAGGGTGAGACTTCCCAGTCCACAGTCTCCTCCAACACTTCCTTCTCCTCCTCCCTGGGTGGCTCCACAAACTCCTCCTCTGCCCGCCCCACAGTTTTGGGTACATAAAGGGCCTGTGCAGCCTCTCCCTGCTCCTCCTCCTCCTCCCCCCTTCAGTGCTGTGGAGGTCACTGTCTTCTTCTTCCTCATCCTTTTCAGTCTCTTCCTCCTCATCCTTGCCCTCCTCCTTCTGGCCATTCTTCTCATCTCTATGTGCTGGTAAAGACGTTTCCTGGAAGGCACATATGTGTCATGTTACAATGCATAGGAGTGCATTGATTGAAATGATCTCTCTGCTCTTATGTTACCCAGGACAAGAGCTACCCTTCCATGTGTCAGAGCTGTACAGATGCAACCTGGACACAGCCAGGGTTGCATGTAGCAATCTAGCCAGCATAGTAGTGCCAGCTAGCCTGTACTAGTGCTGTCCAATTCGTGATTTGAATTGATTCGCCAATTCATTTTTGGCGAATCAATTTGTTTTTGTTTTTTTATCAGATAGTTCAATTCCTTCCCTCCCTCCACGTCCCTTTTAAAACTGTTGTTGTTCACCAGCAGCGAGCATGAGCAGCAAGCGACACTGCTCGCGCCAGCCACACAGCCTTCCCAGTTTCGTGATTTCCTGTTTCCACGGAGGCGGGAATACTCCAGAGGGAAAGCTGCGGGGCCCATGGGAGCAGTGTACTCATTGGTTGCTCCTGTTCACTGCCAGTGAAGATCAACAGTTTTAAAAGATACAGAACTGATTCTCTGTTAAGTTGACTGTGCTGCATTTGTGCTTTAGATGTATCAGTGTGATGTAGTATCTTCATTAAGACTCCAAGGAGCCCAGATGGGAGAGTTGCTTCTAACATCAAGATGCAGTCTGATCGTGTGAAGTATTAGAGATTTGTCATTAGTTTTTATTACAGCACTGATATCCTAGCCTAAGTTTCTAGCCGCTATGAAAAACTCATCTCATGGCAACCTGCTTTACAAGTTCCAAAATATGCATCACGCAAGCCAACAGAGTTCAAACCTATTGTGATTAATGTTCTGATAGATTTTTATCCATTAAAATTACTGTCTGGACTTAAATCAAATGGCATTTCTACAGACCAAGCACACATTTTTAATTTACACGGACCTTATTAACCCTATGTAGATTAAGACAGACACACCTTAATCACCTTCTACTGCCCTGTAGAATTGCAATCTGAGCCAAAGAAACAATTCTGTATGAGTGTTTCTGAACTTCATAATGTGCCTGACTATACAAAGTTTAACTGATAAGTGTAATATTATTAATGACTAGTGCACAAATTCATTATAATTTTATTGGCATAAAATTCCCAGTTGTTAATTGGTTTTGCAGATGATGATTCTAAGTCAAGCCTATATAACCTGAGAACCAAGTTTTTAGCACTAACTGTTAACATCTGTTATTTTAAAGAATATTGAATTTGCCCATTAATGTTGAAATTGTATTGTTTTATTGTTGATATGCTTTTGATTTTACTTTAAAGTACTGTATGATCTCAATCTTTATGTGTGTACCTCGCTTTAAGAAATGTTAATGAATAGAGTATGAAATGAGTGTGAGTACCCCAGCTCTTTCCAAATAACTCATAATGCAAATTTTACAAGAAGTTTATTTAATGCCATAAGGTGCAATTGTGGAAAAGGTTGCCAGGGAGCGGGGGGGGGGGGGGGGGGGGGGGGGGGTCCCTTAATCAAATGAAATTTGTTGATAGATCTATTGACTTCACATAAAAATTATACACCTAATCTACTCATTTCCATAGTAGCCTTAAAGAACTGAATCAATTTGAATCAAATAAAAAAATCAATTCATATAAGTAAATTAAATGTCACAAAAATATAGTCTTTGTGGAATATGGTCGTGTGCCCTGCCTACATGAGTAAAATCTTTGTCTAAAGGGTGGAAAATCCACCAGGGACTACCAAATCTAGAACTTTGAAAAAATGTTGTAACCCTCAACTGGCTCTATGCTCTGCATTAGTCCCTCCACCCAACCGATCCATAGAAGGACCCATTGCAATATTAAAGTCCCCCAAAACTAGAAGGAGCAAGTTCAAATCACTACCACCTTAGTCAATGCCTGAAAAAAAGGAAAGAGAAAAACCTTTGGTGCATAAACATTAAGTATCACCAATTCTGTATTATGAACAGTCAAGTGGACTAACACATATATACCTTCCCGCCCTACTAGCCCTTTATGAATCTCACTTGGAACAAATTTACTTATCAAAATCACCATCCGGGCACTATGGGTAGTACCAGAAGAATAGTGCACAGCACCCACCCAACTACGCTGCAACTTTTGATGTTCCCCATCAATGAGATGGGTTTCCTGAAGGCAAGCTATATGAACCCCCTTTTGTAGAGGAATTAAAGTGGGATGCCTATAGTTCTAGTCTCTGAGTGGAGGCATGGGTTCAGATCTCACTTCTGACACGAAAAACACCACCCACTTGTGGGCATGAGCCTAGTGACCATAAAAACCTCCCTGGGCATCTTCTGGCTCCTCTAGGCATGGAATATCTTTTTCCTCCAAATGAAAACAATTATGTCCTTCTTGAGAGTGGGTGGCCTTTCCTCAAGCTCCCTTCAGTCTTTACAAATATCTTCACAAAAGTTTCCCTGGGAGGGGTCAGGTCCTCCCCAGAGAACTTGGCAATCCCGACTCTATCTCTCTTATTCCAGTAAAAAAGGTTAGCATAGTCTAAAACATTTGTCTCCAAATCTCCTCAAATTGAGTGGCAGTCTCCTTTAACTCCTTCCACTTAAAAAGCAGCAATCTTTCACTGATATGTATCGTAATAGCCTGCCCTCCTGCCACCACCCTTGTAGCTTTTTCCATTTAGCTACATCTATTCGTTCTAATCAGGCTGGAAAAAACATTCCAACAGGTACAGTCCACCAGTGGCATAGCCATGGGGTGTCCTTGGGAGCCTGCCCCCCCACACATTTGGGCTTAAGTCCTCTTCATATTTGTGGCACCAGATGTATGACTGGTGGGGATTTTCAAGCCCTGCCAGCTGAAGAGATTGTCCTCTGCCAGCTAAAGAGATTTGCCTCCTATTCTGCCTGAGCAGCGAGGAAGCAGGGGATGCTCTAGGCTCCAACGCTGACACTTCCATGCATGCTTCAGTTTAATGCATGTACTGAGCATGCACGGAAGTGCCAACATCATTGGCTGGAGCACCCCGTGACTTCCTGCTGCTCAGTCAGCATGGGCAGGGCTCCAGCAGTAAATCTCTTTGGCTAGCAGGGCTTGAGCATCCCCGCCAGCCATGCATCTGGTGCCCACGAGTTTGAAGGAGGCCTGAGCCCAAAGTGTGGTGCCCAGGCCCCTGATGAACCCCCCCCCCCCCCATTCTGGCTATTCCACTGATACATAGACGTGCGGGTAGTTGTGTGACAGAATGATGGATGACAGGATAGTAGCATGTGTAGGCCCAACATCAGAAGCAACAAATGACAGCTCAGGTAAATTAGCACAAAATATATACTTGAATGGCATTGGAGGGTCAGAACTATGTGCTACCTGCTGCCTAACGGCATTTATGAGGTGATGCGGCTCTGTCCTCATTCAGTCCAGATGGGTCAGCATGAAGATCATTGCATCCAAGATGTTCCTGAAGTCCTGTTGAACATCCTACCACGAAGACTGAATTTGCAGCAGGACCTCAGGGTTTCAGAGCTCAGTGGAGGGGGGGGACCTCATGTTTTGTCCTCCATTCTTTCCTAATTCCTAACATATTTGCTTTCTTAGCTGCAGCTCCACACTGAGCAACAATGACACCTAGAACTTTTTCCTGGGTGGTGAATTCTAATGTGGAACCTTGTATCATGTAGCTATTGTTTGGGTTCCTCTTTTCTACATACATCACTTTGCACATATTAAATGTCATCTGCCATTGGACATGTGGAGGGGCATTTTCGATATGACATCTAAGTCAGACTTTGGACATTTTGTGCTAAATGTCCCAAATCTGAATTGGAAATATGTCCTTTTTCGTAACAGCAAAATGTCCATCTTTTTTTTTTTTTCAAAAATGGCCACATGCAAGATGTTTTCATGCTCTGTGCATTTATCTTTTTGGGCCATTTTGAAAAAAAAAAAGTCCAAGTGAAAAACGTTGAAAAGCCATTGGGATGTAGGAGGCGTTGGTATTCTTAGTAGACTGGCCACACAGATGTCCCAAGAGAGCAATGGGGCACCATAGAGGGCACTACAGTGGACTTCATAAAAAAGCTCCCAGGTACATATCTCACCATTACCCCCTTATACTGTATATTGAGACCTCCAAAAACCTCTCTATAGTGCACTTCTCTGACCACTACACTTCTGTGTAATAGACCTGGCTATAACATCTGAAGCTGTCATATAGGCTGGTAAGTAATATTTGGGGGGTGGGAGGGGGTCCATAACTACTGGGGTAATAAGGGGGAGATATCCCTGATTCCCTCTAGAGGCCATTTGGTCATTTAGGTCACCTTTTTTTGCCTTATTCATTCCAAAAAAAGTTTTAGTCCTAGACGTTTTTGTTTTGTTCCATTATGGCTGTAAAACGTCCAAGTGTTAGGCACACCCTAAGCCCACCCCAACATGTCCCCTTGTGATTTGGATGCACTGCAGATGAATTGCATATATAAACATCTGCAAAATAGATTTTGAAAATACCGATTTGGACATTTTGAGAGGAAATTCATCCAAATGCTTCTTTGACATTTTTTGGATGTTTATCTCTTTCAAAAATGAGCTCCCTAGCATTCCAGTCTCATAAGGTCCTCTTGCAATTTTTCACAATCCTCTTATGATTTAACAACTTTGAATAACTCTGTGTTATCAGCAAATGTTATTACCTCTCTAGTTATTTCTGTGCACTATCCGCACACTCTTCCGTGCTACCTTCCCTATTGCAATCTTCCCTTCTTGAACTATGTTCCCTTGTATTTGCAATCCCTCTCTGTACTGTTCTAGGCAAACTATAGTTTTCTAGGCAAAGTATAGTGCAGCTTAAACAGCCAGCAAAAACTATCCCCCAAGTAGAAGGTTTACCAGTAGACTTTCCGTAAGCAAATCTTCTTTATTATAGTACTCAGAATAAACAAAGAAAATCCAATTTATAGTTCAGTTGCTTGTAAAAATAAGTGGGGCCTTCTGCATATAGAGTCTGTATCTAGCCACCTCAGAGGCCATAACCTCAGCCCAGCTGACAGGAAAAGCTATAACACTCAAAGGGGAATAAGGGGGAGTAACTCAGGGAAAACAAATGGAGAATGATTTGGGAAGATGACTTGGGGAGATGGTGAAAAATCTTGAAGGAATTATGGTAGATTAAGGAGGGATCAGCACCCTGGAACAGCATGCTAGCAAGACTGGGCTCTCTCACAGACACAGCCCACAGGGGCAGAGAGGGAGGGCTGGCCCTAGCTCAGAGCTAACAGTCAATAGGGAAAGCTCACAAGGAGTCAAACACGGGATACTGCAAACTATAGGGGGGAAGCCCTAGTACACAGTGCTATTACACAAACAATGCAGTTGAATACAGATAATACTCATATTAAATGTACACAACACTATACCCTGCCTCCAAGAATATGGGGGCAAAACACTCTTCCTTCTATTACTTGCCCCTCTTGCACTTTTGCCCCTTGCTGTCTCAATCCTCCTCACCTTTATCAGTTATTGATAGGCTCTTCTGCACTGCATCTGTTGGTGGGAGTTGGGTTTCTACAAACCAATTTGTTCCTTTTTGCTGGTGAGAGTTAGGTTCCCACTGGCCAACTGCTCCAGTCCTTGTCGCAGTTGCAAAACTTCTTCACCATCATTCTGCTCTTTTTCTCACAGCTCCTTCAGGAATATGCATTTATCCCTATGGCTAGGTTTGCTTTGGGATGTTGGTGCCAGAGCTGATGTCTAAAAATGATCCTATTTGTCATTCTTTGGCTAGACTAACCACCAACTGGTAACTGAAAAGGGCTGGAGGTCCTTGTTGTTGATATCTGATGAGCAGACTAGAAAGCTCCATATCAGGCTAAACTTTCCCAGCCCCAATCATAATCTTCCCTGCCTCCCTCTGCACCTATCCTGTATTACTCAGTTTCTTTTTCTCCCCCCTCCCCCCTCCCATTCACCGATGCCATGTAACACAATTTTCTTCCCTTGATCCCAATGCAGCTCTACCGATCCCATGTTAATAACCCAAGACATGTGAGACCGCGGCTCTCGCTTGCCACTATTTTCCTGTACCAGTCCCAGAAATTGACATCAGAGTAGGCGGGACCAGCACAGTAAAGTAGCGGCAGGCTGAGAGCCACGGTCCCATGCACCTTCTTGGGTTATTTATTAGCGTGGGACTGGTAGAGTTGCAATGGGAGGGAGGGAATAAAATTGTGCTCCATATCATCAGTGAATGGGAGGGGAGAAAGAAATTGGGTAATATGAGGTGGGTTGGGAGGAAAAGAGAGAACGGGGTAAGACTGAATGGGAGGGGAGAGGCAGTGGGTTTGGTAGGTGGGGAAGATTATGGTTGGGGCTAGGCAGGCATATGGGGCACCTATAGCCATAAAGAAGTTACTGGACCTTGCTGTTTAATGTAGTCCTTGAGGTGTTGAAGTCACAGCATCTGCTGCTTTGGCCTTCATTTTTATTTATTTATTTACCACCTTTTTGAAGGAATTCACACAAGGCGGTGTACAGTAAGATGTTGTTGCCTCTGTTGTAGCTGCCTGCCTGAATGTTTCATAGTTGTATGGAAGTGAATGTGGCAGTAATATACTAATGCTAATGGTATGGGTGAGGGGCACGGGTGATTATATATCGTTTTTCAGGCCCTTTCGAATAACCTTTTGAGTATTTCAAAATACATCAAATAGGTGAATATCCTGAACAGCAACAGCAAAAAAAACCCAAAACTTAGCAGTGGTCATGACATTCAAGGTAAATCAAGATCTATCTGGCATAATGGTGGCCAAATCATTATAATGGGATGTCACAATGGAGAAGAGCATTAGTTATTAACTATATTCATGGAAGTCTGGTTTCACAATGTAAAAAGGTAATGGAAAATGGAGAATTGGTACTGACTGAATGTCAGACTATTGATGAATCATCGCTGTCCTGACCAGACAAGTTTGGATAGTTATGGAATTGCCATGGAGAACTAAGAACTCCATCCTTATTTTACAATTCAAAAAGAATAACAAATACAAATCAGATATAACCTATAAAAGAGAGTGCACAATTTAGTACCAAAGTCAGAGTACTATTTATATATTAGTATAAAAATATCTAATTTTCTATATTTTGCATAATCTGACATGATTTATAGTCTAATAATTAGGCACACCTCAACTTTTCTGCCTGCATCTTAAATCTATAATGTCATGTTATTCAAATACAGTGAATATATATAAGAATAATGCTTCTAGCAAAGAAAGCTAGGATTGGGATGGCTATAACCTACTACTGTATCTAATGTCAACCTTCTCTTCTTGCTTGACACGTCTAAATTTTAAAATTATTGAACAGCTTGCTGTTTCCAGAAATAAAATATCATGTTGCCATGAAGCATTATGATGACTGGCATGCCGCAGTACTGATTTGGGAGAGGGGCTGGTCACTATTGTACATCATGCAATAGCTATAGGAAAGTAATGAGCAATATGCTGGAGAACAAAATTCCAGGCTGTTTACCTATTGGCAGCATGTTTCAGAAAGATGACGGCATATGGTGAGCATCAAAGCGATCCCCAGGTTGATTAAGCGAGCCTGCCTTATGAAACATTAATTTATTGACAATGAATAGTGCATTAGCATGCTGATTAATGCCAGAGGTTAAAAGTAGCTAACTCTTGTATATTTCAGTTACACTAAAGGCACAAGTTAATTTTAGAATAGCTGTGAAGCAATAAATTGTTATGGTAATCTGGAGTAGACTGGTTCGGCTTCATCTATTGCAACTTGCTAATTATTATGTACCAATATTCTGAACACTGGAGTAGAAGTTAGCAAAAGCCACTTTTGTAGTATTTGTTCTACTAGTTCAGGTTTAAAGATGCATTTGGAAGACAAAATATATATTTGATAAACATTGATAGCATTAATGCTTTTCTGTTTTGCATTTGATAAGAGTTAATCATGTCATTTTCTGCTAGATTTACCCAGTGTGTTTTTTCTAGTGAAAAAGGTGCCGGTACTCAAATGCTAGGCCACCCTTCAGGGGTGGGGTGAACTCTGAAGGACCCACCCCACAATAGCCAGGCCCCCTGAAACCAGTCACAGAATCTATGACAAGGCAGAATTGGTGTGCAGAGCCTGAGCTCTTTCATTAAAACTTGGGGACCATGGGTCAATTTTAGCAGACAATGGAAAAGGTGCTGGCACTCAGTACCCCCAAGTACCCCCCTCAAAAAAAAGCCCTGGATTTACCCATTCCCTGACTCGGTATTCCCATAGTAACTGACACTCTGTTATAGTCCATTTGTCAATATGGAGATAATTTAGGACCCTGTTTACTAAGATGCATTTTTAGCTTGTGCGAAAACTTAGTGCATGATAACCGTGTAGACACCCATAGGAATATTATGAGCATCCACACAGTAAGCGGGTGCAGCTGAGTAAACAGGGCTCTGAGATACTACTGCATATCCTCAGCTATCCTTCCTGTAAGTAGATTACTTCTAACTGCGATGTTACAATTGTTTGAACTGTTCATGTATTTATATTTATTCTCTGGAAGCAGTTTTTTCAGTAGTAACATAACCAAATGCATAAAAAATAGCCATACATTTTCAATATCTATACAATATATGTATTTCAGTTTTTAGATAGGTTTTTTTAATATTGTATGTCCGCTTATCTCATCTTGTGCATACTGGACATTCTTGACATATAGGAATGAGATATTACTATAGTTCTTTTTTAGGCTTCCTGGAATTTCAGATTGTACTGATGCACAATCTTGCCTTTTGTCAATAGCAGTCGTTCCCAGCTTGTGGTCAGTAGACCCCTGGGTATACAAGACCATAACAGGGGTCCTACAGAAGGGATACAAACAAAATGCAGCTGCTGATAAAAAGAGCAGGCTGGCCTCATGTCTATGGATTACCATTCTAAGAGTCCTGCTTACTAAGGCGTGCTAGTGTTTTTAGCGTGCGCTAACGCTAGAGACACCCATAGGAATATATGGGTGTCTCTAGCATTAGCGTGTGCTAATTTTTAGTGCACCCTTAAAACACTAGCGCATCTACAGCGCAGCTTAATAAACAGGGCTTTTAGGGCGCCTACTGCTTAATCCATTCCATTCCTTTTTATTCATTAAATTGATACGCAAAACCATTAAGCAGTTTACAACATACTTGCAATATCAAGAGAGGAAGATCAAGCTTAAGGAGCCCAAAATGTGTGCAAAGGGAAAAGGAAAGAGTGTAGCAGATTAGCTATAAGGACTCTGAAGCTTCTGAGAGTAGATGAGAAAGAATGCAGCCATTTGCCATCATGTGGAGCCCAAATCATCATGGAGAGGAAGAAGGGATGATCACCACCACCACTACAAGAATCAGCAAGATGAAGATCAAGCGGCAAAGAGAATGGTTGATCAATGTCACCAGAAGCCTAAAGCCATACTGAGAAAGGGAAGAAAACTGTGCTGCCAAAAGCACCTTCATTAGTTGCTGCTGTATATGACCAGAAAAGGCAAGTGGGATGATAAACCTGAGAAGCATTTCCTCATATTGCTAGAAGAGTAGTCACACTGGGTCAGGCTGATGATCCAGCTATCCCAGTATCCTACATAAGTACATAAGTATTGCCATACTGGGCAAGACCAAAGGTCCATCAAGCCCAGCATCCTGTTTCCAACAGTGGCCAATCCAGATCACAAATACCTGGCAAGATCCAAAAAAAGTACAAAACATTTTATACTGCTTATCCCAGAAATAGTGGATTTCCCCCAAGTCCATTTAATAACGGTCTATGGACTTTTCCTTTAGGAAGCCATCCTGCTTCCAACAGTGGCTAATCCAGGTCACAAATACCAGGCAGAAACCCACACAGTAGCAAGATTCTATGCTACCAATCCCAGGGACAAGCAATGGATTTCCCCATGTCTGTCTCAACAGCAGAATGTGCCCTTTTCCTCCAGGAACTTGTCTAAACCTTTTATTAAAGCCAGATAAGCTAACCACTGTACCACATCCTCTGGCAATGAGTACCAGAGCTTAACTATCCATTGAGTAAAACAAAATTTCCTCCTATTCATTGTAAAAGTATTACCATGTAACTTCATTGAGTGTCCCCTAGTTTTTGAACTTATCAATATCATCCTACACTACTCAGGATTTTGTAGACTTCTCTCATATCTCCCCTCAGCCACCTCTTTTCCAAGCTGGAGAGCCTTAACCTCTGAAACTTTTCATCATATGAGAGGAGTTCTATCCCCTTAATCATTTTGGTCTCCCTTCTTTGAACCTTTTCTTATTTCACTGTATCTTTTTTGAGATATGGTAACCAGAACTGCACACAATATTCAAGGAGGTTGCACTATGGAGTGACAGAAAGGCATTATAATATTCTTTGTCTTATTTTCTATCCCTTTCCTAATAATTCCTAGAATTCTATTTGCTTTTATGGTTTATAGTTTATTACAACTTGATATACCACTTAATTCAAGAGGTCTAAACGGTTTATAACACAATACCATAGAAAAATGAAAAGGACTCAAAAATGTATAGGACAGCACACCACAAAGTACAAATAAACCAGGCTTGTCCAACCTTTTTTTTATTGGGAGACACATTTAATATTTCGTAACATTCAGAGAGCCAAGACATGTGTGTATGTGCATTCGAGCACACAAGATCTCTTTCTCTCCCATGCCCCCCTGCCTTCATCCATTCTTTCTCTCTCTCTCTCTCATATATATATATATCCCGCCTGCCTTCACTGACAGAGTCCAACTTAGAATTAGCAGCACTGAAAAGAATTGTTCAAACTGGCACCAGGTCACTTCTTTCAAAATATATTATGTCAATGTACACAAAAAGGAGCAACGTGCTGAACACACAACTAATGAAAACTAGAAAAGAAATTAGTTTAAAATAGATAATTAATCTTACAACTGCTTTAGCTTGCCCCTCCCCCATTGTACAGAATAGAAAACTGAATAAAATGAACAAACTGCTGATGTTGCTTGTACTCCATGTGCATCACTTGGTTTCAGATGCCCTTGTCAAACCACAAGCTTAAGCAGCACCACACTGGAAGATCAGGTCATGGTGTCAAGTCTCACGAGACATGAAACCATGGGACTAACCTGAACTTCTGGTGCTGTGTGGCTAAAGCTCACAGTTTGACAAGTCAAGGCAGTAAAGCAGGGATCCCACCAGAGGAATCTGTTTCCACCAAGCTTCTGTGGACCAGAAAAATGATGTTGGCAGGCTAGGGTTTTGCCCCTTGGGCTGCAGTTTGGGCAAGCCTGATATAAGCAAGCTGAGAAATAAATATCTGTCCAGGAGTCACAATACGCTAATCTGGAGCAAGAGCCACGGTTCCATGTTTTAACAGGCAACTGATTCCACAATGTTGGGATATGTCAAAAAAGGAACTCTCCCAAGTTGCCACCAGGTGTGCCCTGGACACAGGGGGAATCGCAGCTTTATGGTGTTGACAGAACATGGGGTCCTCCCAGGTGCATACAAGTGGACCGTACTTGCCAGATAAGAAGGAGACCTCCCATAAAAGTTTTATAGGTCAATGACAGAATTCTAAGCATCACCCTGTATTCCACTGGCAACCAGTGACATTGAACAAATAAGGGTGTCACATGAAACCCCTTAAGGGATCCTGACATAAATAAAATTCCCATATTCTGAAGGCTCTGTAGCTGCTTGATCAAGTACCAGGTAACTCCAGCATACACGATTTTCCCATAGTCAAGCCTGGAGACTAGCAATACTTGTACTAAGGTATGTAGAATAGGCTCATTGAAGTGTCTAAAATGACACCCAAGTATTTGAAAGAAGACGAGACTGGTATCAATTGACCTAATAAAGTAGACTGCAAAGTAGGGAGAGGCAAGTGATCAACTAAAAGGCTCTTGCCTTGCAGTAACCAATGTGAAATTACACTTAATCCTGCAATGAGGTCATAGCCAAGAGATGGGGGAAGCAATAATTCACCAGCAGGATGTCATCTGCTGCCGCACAATGAGCAGATTTCAGTGTATTGTTCATGATGACACCTAGATCTTTTTCTTGGGTGCTGAATCCAAAGATGGAACCTATCATCAAGTAATTATGATTTGGATTACTCTTCCCAATGTCCGTCACTTTGAATTTGTCTACATTAAATCTCATCTGCCATTTGGATGCACAGTTTTCCAACTTCCTAAGGTCTTCCTGCAGTTTTTAACAGTCTGCATGCATTTTTACAACTTTGAATATTTTAGTGTCATCTACAAATTTAATCACCTCGCTCGTCGTTCCCATTTCCAGATCATTTATAAATATGTTAAATAGCACTGGTCCCAGTGATGTTCTTTTGACTTGACTACCAGAGAGAGAATCTGAAGTGAATGAGTTGTATAGCTGTGGTGGGGGGGGGGGGGGGGAGAAAATGGGAGGGGTAACAGCGAGTAAAGGGCAAGAGGTAGGAAGTAATGCAGAATGAGGAAGGAGAGCATTTGGAAGGATCCTGAGGTGATAATAGGAGGGGGTAGAACTGGGGAATGGTGCAAAGTGGGGAGAGGGTATTTGGTCAGTAAGATGTCATTGGCGAGGGGAAGCAGAGCAAGAAGGATAGTTCTCAGCCAGGGGTCATGAGGGAAAGCAAGAGTAAAGTCACTTGAGAAGGACTAGAGGGAAGCAGGGCAAGAGGGAAGGCATTTAGAAAGGGGCCACAGTAGAAGGACAGTAGGGAGAGATGACTACCAGGGTTCATAAGGAAGGGATGGGGAGACAGCTGCCAGGGATCAAAAGAGAGGGTGGGAGAGACAAACACCAGCAGGGATCATTTGACATACCCACATATAAAGTCTGCAGGTACTAAAGTACCTTTTACCGCCACTAGACCTAGAATTTCCGAAGAAAACCCTGGGGGGAGCATTGCTTTCCTTTGAAAAGTCACTTGAAGGCCTGTGGATATGAAATAACAAAGTTGACTTCTAGGGGAGTGGTACTAAAAGGGAGAGAGATTTGTCAAGAAGAACTGGGCAGAAGACAGAAGGAATGTGACTATTTTGAATGTACATATTGTACCTTGCCTAGAGATAAGATAGATGAGACATACATTTTAATAAAATGAACTACCTACTGTACCTCAATGTACTTAGATTTGAGAACCATTAAAAATATGTGAGCTAAATCCTATTAATATGACAATGTAGTGTATGCACCGCTAAACAAGCAACAGTAAAATGCATCAACAAAGAAATGCAAAAATTTAATAATGCAAATCATAGAAGTACAAGATATAATAAAGTGCCCTACCCCAATGTTTCCCCAGTCGTTCCCGGAGTACCCCTTGCCAGTCAGTTTTTCAGGATATCCACAAAGAATATGCATAAGATTGAAGGCAGTATATACAAATCATTGTATGCAAATCTTTTTCATGCATATTCATTGTGGATATCCTGAAAACCTGACTGGCAAGGGGGTACTCCAGGAACGACTTGGGAAACACTGCCCTACCCAAATGAGTATACATTCTGTCTGCCTTTTCAGTTTCTATTAATGTATGTACAATTTTAGGTTATCACAAGACTATTCTGTCCATTATTAAATCATCTGAAGACAAAGGAACTATAGAACTGAAAGCATTTTACTAGCTTTTTGTGAATACACAGTACAGAAATTATTTTTCATAATATATGGTTAAACTATAAAAGCTTCCTGTAAAGATCTGAAAAGCAGAAGATGTGGCCTTTCATATATGTGAATAAAATGTTTCAAAAAGATTCAAGGACACCTTACATGTCTTTGTACAGCAATTGATGAAGGAGAAAAAGGACAGAAAATGAGATGAGGAAGCTTTTACGTGTAGAGGCAAAAATAGATATAGGAAGCAAGGACAAACGCTTTTCTGTGATTTGATCCTTCAACAAGGAGAAGACATGGCCCTATATTTAAGCACATATTTCTACAAATAAAATAGAATGCAGAAATAAGCTTATCTTTCATTACTCTATAATTGAAAATTGATAGTCAGGACAACAGAAAACTGTCTCTGTTGCAGATCTGGATCTACAATGAATGTGATAGCAACTGCTCTAGCAAATATATTTGATAAAATGGGAATAATGAATCATTACTTGTTAAGCAAACCCCTCTATCTATCTATCTATCTATCTATCTATCTATCTATCTATCTATCTATCATTTAGGACTATGTTTGAATTTTTAGGTAAAAGTAAAGCAAAAAGATTGTATAGAACCTTTTGATTTTTTTTTAAAAACCCAGGTCTTAATTTCCTTCAGCTTCAGGAGGGGAGAAATATTCTACCCAGGGAAATGAAGACAGAACAAAAATACAGTAAATGGATAGGGGAAGGGCATGTGTGATGAAAGAGGGGAATATAAAGCAGGAAAGAAAGAAGTCCCAGAGAAGGATGTACTCCCAGATTCTGTATAGTGCACCTAGCGTTCTATGCCCAAATCCAAGCGTATTCTATAACAATGCGTATAACTTAATTGGCTTCACAAACCAATCAGCATAGTTAACAGCACTTAACAAGCAATAATAAGCACTAATTGGCAATAATTAGAATTGACATGCACAACTACCTAAGGGGCCCTTTTACAAAGGCACACCGACAATGGCCTGCGCTGGTGTAGGTGCGTGTTTTGGATGCGTGTAGGTCCATTTTTCAGCGTGCCTGCAAAAAAGGTGGCTGAAAATGGACGTGTGGTAAAATTAAAACCAGCGCACGTCCATTTTCGGCTGAGACCTTATCGCCACCCATTGACTTAGTGGTAAGTTCTCACGCATTAACCGGGCAGTAACCATCAGAGTGTATACACTGCTGATTACCACCAGGTAAGCACCACATGGTAGCCAGGCAGTAGTTCCAATTTGATGCACGTTGTATGCACATAGGCACCTACACACCTTAGTAAAAGGGCCCCTAAGTATTTTGTAACTCAGTGTGTCTAAATTTTAATGCATGCAGGCAAAATGGGGTGTGGTTCTAGGCAAGGAAATGGGCATTTTGTGTGCATTCCAAAATTTACATGCACTGTTATAGAATATGGTCCTCCCCACCTAAATATATATGCCATATTTTCATTGGTGTAAATGGAGGCACTTAGTTTTAGGTGCTAGGATACCATGTAAGCGTATTCTATATATTACGCCTAAATCTAGGTGCCACTTACAGAATATGCTTAGGTGAAAATTTGTTCCACACTGATTTTTTAAGCATCATATATAGAATCAGGCCCTTGGTGAATGGGTTAAGCATCAATGTGTGGCTGTAACAATTTATTCTTTTAGAATCTAGCCATTGTAGTGTAGAATTTGAGACAATGCATGCATCTTACAAACACCTATCAGACTACATCTCCAAGGGAACAAAATACAGCACAACAATTGATTTTTTTAGTCAGTAATGAGCCTAAAAAGTGTATTAAAGGATTAGTATACACTGGTTTATATTACTATGACCTGAATTTGAAAGGATGTATTGCTTACTTTACATTAATTGTCTCTAAGCATTCTGTTTCTGATATCAATCCTTTGGCAATGGTGATATGGATGAATGAATGTAACCTTCATTACCTTTCCCTGAGGCATACATTGATTGTGAGCTAGTGCTGTAACTTGTGATAACATCTTCTGTAGGTCTTCTGAAATATACTGTAGTTCTTAGCAATCTGTTGTGTCCTTTATAATACCTCACTACAAAATGACCAGCTTAATATCCTAATTGTTGCTTATCAGAGAACGAGGGGCTGTATTCTTTACAAATTGTTTTTGTTCTATTTTTCCTACCATCAGTTATGCAGGTGTTTTAGAGATGGATCAACATAGATGATATTGGCTTTGTGTTTGGAATGACTGCCTTCATAATGTTGTGTTTTGGTATTGATTTTGGCTTGGGATATTTTGGGGTGTATCATTATACTTTAAATATAATTTTCCTGGAAGCAGCAGCTGGAGATTGGCCTGTGGAAGAGGAAGATAAATAATGCTGGTAGTCTGTACTTTGACTTGCAGATGAGCTCGGAGAGAGAGCTGTAGTCTGGTGTTGCCCTGCTTCTGTCCTCCAATGTTATCAGTGAGGGCTTCTGGTAATAGCTCAAAAAACTGTCTGGTGTGATGCACAAGAAGTCTATCGAAAAAGGTGTGCCCCTTTGAAACCACTGAGGGCTATTTGCCTGTATTCCCACCCTTTGCAGGACTGGCAAGAAGAAAGGTAATTTGAAGCTTATAATAACTGTACATCCTCTGGCCATGCGAGGGCCTAGGGATTGCCATGCTTTTTTTTTCTTTTTTTTACTCTCATGGCAATACTAGCTCCTGTACTGAAGGTATATTCCTGTTCATGGAGGAATTACAATCTAACTTGTACCTGAGGCAATGGAGGTTTAAGAGACTTGTCAATCATCATAGGAACTGCCTACTGCTCTAACCATTAAGTAACTCTTTCATTCCTCTCTCCAAGCTCCTCTTTCACCTACTCAGAAGACTCAGGTATTTGATTCTTCTAATATATCTGGGTTTTTCTTAAGTCCTTAGGATAGGTTTCTGCTACCTCCTCCAATGTCTGGGGGTGGGTGTTTCTCAGGGTTAGAATCTCCAGGAGTGTTCTAGGAGTACTTTGGATGTGTAACCTCTTCCAAGTCCAGCTAAGATTTCTAATATCCTTTCTAGTGTAGCCTGTGGGATTTCTTTTCACCATTCTCAAGATGCTAGAGGAAATCCTCACAGACACAGCCAATATATGCAGTGACTTCACCTGTCACTGGCAGAATCACAGCTCTGATGATCTGTCTCTCCCTCTATTCCCCCCCCCCCCCACCTTCTTCTATTAGGAGGAAGTGATTAGGGAGTCAGCTGTTATAATTAAAGGAGTAGTTTTTTCTTGGAGGAAATTTTGCAGGAACAAAATTCAAACCGTATCCGTGAAAGTGAAAAGGAGAATAGAGAGAACTACCAATCTGGTGCTTAATTCATGAATCTGTAGAAGTTCAGAGACAACAGAGGAGAAAAAGGATTTTTTGGAAGGGGAATTTGGATTTAACTCATGCTTTCATTCAGAAGCAACTCAAGGGAAGTTACATTCAGGTACTCTATGTATTTCCCTGTTCCTGAAAGATTTACAGTCTAAGGGGGCAATTCTATAACAGGGTATCTCCATTATAGCACCCCAATGATAATCAGGGATCACCTATTCTATAATGGCATCTGAGCAGCAAGTTTCCATTATACCCACTGCTGCTTCTTGTCACATTGGCCAAGTCACTTAACCCTCTATTGCACCAGGTACAAGAACATAGATTGTGAGCCAACTAGGGATAGAGAAAGTATTTTATTTATTTATTTACAGGACTTTCTACATTGCTCTAGCTAACAGGCAGAGCAGAATGGTGTATAGCCTACAAAAGGAAACAGGAAAATAACTCCATTAAAATACAGGAAAGCAAGCAGTCATACCAGGGGTGTAGTAAGTGTAATAAGAGAAAGGGCAATAAGGGGGTTGGGGGAGAGGAGAGGGAGGTGGGCAAACCTAAACCTATACAGCTGGTAATTTCAATCACACTGTTTTTCCCTGCATATAATAAAATGTAAACCACTTTGGTTTTGCCTCAGAAAGGTGGTATATCAAATTCATAACCCCCCTCCCTCCATATAGAATACTAACACAAACCTGCACTGGCACATATACATCTAGGCACCTGCATTTATATCAGGTCAACGGCAAACATAAATGAGTGTGCCTAAATAATCTCTGCTAAGAGTGTAACTGATAGGATTCTATGTTGGAGGCACGCCCATGCCCCTCCCATGCTTCACCCATGTAAATGCCTCCTTGCAGTTCACACTGAGGGGCATAACACTGGTCTACAAAAAAAAACCTTTTTTTCTGTAACAAGAACAATACATACATTTTCTGGAAGATAATTCTTCCCTGAATCCAGATCTCATTTCAAAATTTCTGTATCAGCCTCAGATTTCATGTGATAATGGTTTTTGTAAATGCTTGTGTCGGCATATGTAGCTATTATATGTATCTGGCAAAATGACACGCTTCTGCTACAAGAGTTCCAAAAAAAAAAACTGTGTCAGTTCACAAAGAAATCAAAGATATAAGCAACATAAGAGTAAAAGACCAGTAAAAGATCATTACAAAAGGCCATGTCACCTTCCTTGGAGAAATATTCAGAAAAAATAGCATGTCGATCACAAAAAACACTCACTTTCGTATCGCAAGAAAGAAGATTCCATCCTTTTAATCTTGAACCTAAAAGTTCAGCCTGTTGCTTCGACAAATTTAAATCATGAACAAGATCGTTGAGATCCCCTTGTGTCAAAAAGTGGGGCACATTTGATTCACAGAGGTCCTGAAATGATGGGTCGGTATATGCATATCCCCTTCTCTGTCTTCTGCATGTTCGTCACTGTATTCATCTTCACTCACTATCAAATTCTCAGGAGGCACTGGTACTGGCAATTCTTCACTGTGACATACAGGTCATATAGCAGATGGTAAGTTAGGATATTGCACAGTTTTCCTTGTTTTTGAGGTGATGCCTGCTATTTTTGTCAGACAGAAATAACAGTCTGTTGTGTGATCCATTGGTTCCCTCCAAATCATGGGAACAGCAAAGGGCATGCAACGTCTTCCTTTTAACCAGCCTGTCAGGAGTGTAACACACATCAAAGAGCAAATGTGGGGAGCCCATTTGCGGTCCTGTTCACCAACCTTACACCCGAAATATAGTTCGTAGCACTTTTTTACAAGAGGATTAAGTTTTCGTTTTTGCGATTTCAGAGTAAACTCTCCACAGATATAGCAAAAAGAATTTGGGCTATTTGCACAGGTACGAGGCATTTCTTCTGAAATGACACAAAACACAAACCTTCACAAACGTAGAACTACAAGCAGTCACTTCCAACAGCAATTGTTGACTGAACTCTCAATGCTGAGATACAGGTGGCAACTGACGCAACAGAACGTGTTTGAACATGTTCGAGCATGACTCATGGGCAATGTTGCCAAACCTCCCTTATTTCCTGGTGGTGGCTTTCTAAACTAAGGGTTTTGTATTGTAATTCCTAGTATATTTCAATTGTTTTTCCAACAATTACAACTGCTGAATTAAATTAATCCACAGCAGCAGGGCCGCCGAGAAACTTGGCCGGGCCCGGGACAAGGCCGCCTCGCCCCCGCCGCAGCCCCGCCCCTGAGGTCGCTGCTCCCCTTCCCCCTCCGAGGTCGCCGCTGCTGCTGCTGCTCCCCCGAGGGTGGGATACAGGGAGGGAAGGAGACCCGAAGGGAGGAGTTCCGCCTCACAGGGAGGTGAGAGGGAGAGTCGCAACGCGCGGTGATTTAAATACAGGGGGCCGGCCCGGTGGCAGACAGTCAAACCCAGCGAACTCCAAGGCATTTGGTCATGGGAGGAGCCAGCATTTGTAGTGCACTGGTCCCCCTGACATGCCAGGACACCAACCGGGCACCCTAGGGGGCACTTCTAAAAATAAAAAAAATATATACAAATAGCTCCCAGGTCCATAGCTCCCTTACCTTGGGTGCTGAGCCCCCCAGAACCCCCCAAACCCACTCCCCACAACTCTACACCATTACCATAGCCTTATGGGTGAAGGGGGGCACCTACATGTGGGTACAGTGGGTTTGGGGGGGGGGTTGGAGGGCTCAACACTTAGCACCACATGTGTAACAGGTGGGGGGGGGGGGGGAATGGACCTGGGTCTGCCTGCCTGAAGTGCACTGCACCCATTAAAAACTGCTCCAGGGACTTGCATACTGCTGTCAGGGAGCTAGGTATGACATTTGAGGCTGGCATACAGGCTGGCAAAAAAGTGTTTTAATTTTTTTAGTGTGGGAGGGGGTTGGTGGCCACTGGGGAAGTATGGGGAGGTCATCTCCCATTCCCTCCGGTGCTCATCTGGTCAATTGGGGCACCTTTTTGAGGCTTGGTCGTGAAAATTAAAGGACCAAGTAAACCCGGCAAAATACTGATGAACGCCGCTTTTTTGTTTTCCATTATCCGCAAAAGCCGGCCATCTGGTAGCCATGCCCATGCCCGCCCATGTCCCGCCTTTGTTTCACTGCCGACATGCCCCCTTGAACTTTCACCGGCGTGGCAACGGGAAAGCGGCGATGGTGTCAAAAATGCCGCTTTTGATTATACCGATTTCGCCGCTTTTGCGAAATCACCAGCCATCTCCCGATTTATGTCGGAAGATGGCCGGTAATCACTTTCGAAAATAAGCCTGACTATACACTATCTTACAGAATAGCACATAATGGTATGAATTCTATATATGGCACTGAAAAAAGTTCTATTCTATAAGCCACACAAAGTTAGGCATGGATTATAGAATAGCGATTATGCCTGGGAATTGCACGTAACTTTAGGTGCATCCTTTTGCATCAACTAGAGTGTGGTGCAAATGTACGTGCCTAAATCAGGCAGTACCCCCTTATTCTATAGCAACGTGTGTTAATGCTAGGAATGCCACTGTTCCACTCTGACCCTCCCATTTCCGTGGCACTTTTACTTACGTGTAAAATTTAGGTGCAGATCCCATGTCTAGATTTACACTCATAAATTACAGTTAATCTAATTAGTGCCACCAATTGCTTGCTAAAAAGTCAGTTATTGGTGGTAATTAGCTAATTGGGCACGGAACTTGGGCTCATGCCCAAATTTGCATGCGCAAGGTTTGGCAACTTTTATGGAATTAGGAAGAATGTACTTACCTGTGTAAGTGCCGCTGTTCTTTGCACAAGGTTGCATATAACTGCAAGTGACCAGTTATAGAACTGCCCAAGATTACAACGAGCTTCAGTGGAGAGCAGAGATTCAAGCAGTAAGTGTATGAGAAACCAAAAGAATCCATGAGGACTCAGGGGTCCCAGTAAAGGCAGGGAAGAAATCCAAATATGAAATGTAGGAAAGGAGAGTGCCCAGAAGTGCTTGGAAGAATGGATTTATTCTGCTTCATTGGAACCTGTTGTCATTGACCATTGTTCCAATGTTCTGAAGAAACACTGGGATAGATTCTATATATCACACCTAAAAATTCAGCATCCCCCCAAAATAAGCCTACGTATATTCTTTAGGCGTAGTTTATAGAATATGCCTAAATTTTGGTACGGGCCTTTTTCTATAAATGTTATAGCCTGGATTCTATATATGGTGCCTAAAAATAAAACTGGAAATTGAAGCATATTCTATAACAATGTGCATAACTTAATTGGTTAACTAGCTAATAAGTGCTGTTAAATGGATGTTAACAAGCAAGTATCAGCATTAATTGGCATTGAGATTTATGCGCACAACTCACTAAGTATATTCTATAACGTGCTGCACCAAAATTCTACGTCGCATGGAGGGGCATAATCAAAAGGGACGCCCAAGTTTTCCTGGGGACGTCCTTGCAGGACGGCCAGGTGAAGGGGCGGAGAAACCCATATTATCGAAACAAGATGGGCGTCCATCTTTCGTTTCGATAATACGGTCGGGGATGCCCAAATATTAAAATTCAGGTCAACCTTAGAGATGGTCATCCTTAGACTTGGTCATTTCTGATTTTCGGCGATAATGGAAACCGAGGACGCCCATCTCAGAAACAACCAAATCCAAGCCATTTGGTCATGGGAGGATCCAGCATTCATAGTGCACTGGTCCTCCTGACATGCCAGGACATCAACTGGGCACCCTACAGGGCACTGCAGTGGACTTCACAAATTGCTCCCAAGTGCATAGCTCCCTTCCCTTGTGTTGTGAACCCCCAACCCCCCTGTCAAAACCTAAAACCCACAAATGTACACCACTACCATAGCCCTTACGGGTGAAGGGGGGCACCTAGATGTGGGACAGTAGGTTTCTGGTGGGTTTTGAAGGACTCACATTTACCACCACAAGTGTAACAGGTAGGGGGGATGGGCCTGGGTCCGCCTGCCTGAAGTGCACTGCACCCACTAAAACTGCTCTAGGGACCTGCATACTGCTGCGAGGGACCTGAGTATGACATTTGAGGCTGGCACAAAATATTTTTAAAGTTGTTTTTTGAGGGTGGGAGGGGGTTAGTGACCATTGGGAGAGTAAGGGGAGGCCATCCCTGATTCGCTCTGGTGGTCAGCTGGTCAGTTCAGGCACCTTTTTCAGGCTTAGTTGTAAGAAAAACGGGACCAAGTAAAGTCAGCCAAGTGCTTGTCAGGGACACCCTTCTTTTTTCCATTATGGGTCAAGGACGCCCATGTGTTAGGCATGCCCGAATCCCGCCTTCGCTATGCCTCCGACATGTCCCCAGGAACTTCGGTCATCCCTGCGATGGAAAGCAGTTGGGGACACCCAAAATCGGCTTTCAATTATGCTGATTTGGGCGACCATGGGAGAAGGATACCCATCTCTCGATTTGTGTCAAAAGATGGGCGCCCTTCTCTTTCGAAAATAAGCCTGATAGTTGAAAATGGGGCATGGCCATGGATGGGGTGTGGACGTTTCTAAAATCTATGCACATTATTAAAGAATACACCCAATCTGTGCCTAATTTAGGCATTAGTCTAAATGGATGAGACCAAATTTTACATGGCGTATTCTATATACCACATGGAAATGTAACCCTATTCTATAAAATATAGGCATGCTTTAGAGAATATACCTAGGCTAAATGTTTTTCCATGTGGATTTTTCAGGCACCATATACAGTATAAACTCTACCCTATATTCCTAAATTTACACTCTTAAATTTATACTCCTAAATTTATCACGATAATTTATGCGTGAAACAATTCTTCCCGAGGGAAACATTTTGCAACCTGATAAATCAATGGTACTAACTAGTTTATTTTGCAAAAGAGAAGGGCGCCCATCTTCCGATACAAATCGGGAGATGCGCGTCCTTCTTGCAAGGCCGCCCAAATCTGCATAATCGAAAGCCAATTTTTTGACACCCTCAACGGCTTTCCATCGCGGGGATGACCAAAGTTCACGGGGGCGTGTCGGCAGGGTAGCGAAGGCAGGACTGGGGTGTGATTAGTAGATGGGCGTCCTCGGCCGATAATGGAAAAAAGAAGGGCGTCCCTGACGAGCACTTGGCCTTCTTTACTTGGTCCACTTTTTTTCACGACCAAGCCGTGAAAAGATGCCCGAACTGAGCAGATGACCACCGGAGGGAATCGGGGATGACCTCCCCTTACTCCCACAGTGGTCACTAACCCCTTCCCACCATAAAAAACAGGTTACAAATACTTTTTTGCCAGCCTCAAATGCCATACTCAGGTCCATCGCAGCAGTACACAGATCCCTGGAGTAGTTGTAGTGAGTGCAGTGTACTTCAGGCAGGCAGACCTGGGGGGGGGGGGGGGTTGGGGGGCTCAGCACCCAAGGTAAGGGAGCTATGCATCTGGGAGCAATTTGTGAAGTCCACTGCAGTGCCCCCTAGGGTGCCCAGTTGGTGTCCTGGCATGTGAGGGGGACCAGTGCACTACAAATGCTGGCTCCTCCCATGACCAAATGGCTTGGATTTGGCCATTTTTGAGATGGACGTCTTTGGCTTCCATTATCGGCGAAAACCAAGGTCGGCTATCTCTAAGGGCGGCCATCTCTAAGGTCAACCTAAATGTCAAGATTTGGGAGTCCCCGACTGTATTATCGAAATGAAAGATGGACGCCCATCTTGTTTTGAAAATACGGGTTTCCCCCCCTCTTCGTGGTGCCGTCCTTAGAGATGGACACCCTTAGAGATGGGTGCCCCCGTTTGATTATGCCCCTCCATGCCATTTAGACTACTGCAATGGAATTTTTGTGGGATGCAAATAACAAACATTAAGGAAACTTCAGACCGCTCAAAACACGGCAGCTAGACTTATCTTTGGAAAAACGTGATTTGAAAGCGCAAAACCCCTCCTCGAAAAACTACACTGGCTCCCAATCAAAGAACGCATTGCTTTCAAAATCTGCACTCTGGTTGACAAAATTATCTACGGTGAAGCCCCGGGATACATGACAGAGCTGATCAACCTACCAAATAGAAACACATCCGAATCCACATGAACGTACCTAAATCTGCACTACCCAAGCTGCAAAGGACTCAAATACAAATCAACTTACGCATCCAGTTTCTCCTACATAAGCAGACAACTGTGGAACACATTACCAAAAGCCTTGAAAATTACGTACGACCACCTAAACTTCTGGAAAAAACTAAAAACTAACCTGTTTAAAAAGGCATACTCTACCAATCCAACATAAATGCCTGATCTCTGCAACACAACAAAACTAAAGTACGTAATGGACATAACACAACTCTTCCGTTGTATGATTCCCTAATGTGGCTGTACCATATGAACTTTATCTTACCACAATATCACTTTGTATTTGTTTACACCGGAGTCTGCAAACGCCTCTCCGGTACTATGTAAGCTACATTGAGCCGACAAATAGGTGGGAAAATGTGGGCTACAAATGTAACAAATAAAATAAAATAAATGCTAAATCTATGAGCATAATAGGCCCTAAATTAGAAGTGTAAATTTAGGAGCATAGATCACGCTCTTAATTTAGGAGCGTAAATTTAGGAGCATAACCTTTATAGAATATGGCTCTTAGCACCCATCCACGTAACTAAATTTAGTCATGCACAGTTACACGCCTAAATTAGGTGCAGATCGGGTGTATTCTATAACAACACTCATAGATTTTAGAAATGACAATGACCCCACCCATTCCCATGGCCCATGGCCTCGCCCCCTTTTTAGCTATGCACCTTAGAATTTATGCACATCACTTTACAGAATACACTTAGACAGTTGTGCATGTAAATTCTAATTAATGCCAGTGTCAATAATTGCTTGTTAATTAGCAATTATTGGCACTGCTTGTCTTGTTATCTAATTAAGTTGTGCACGCAAATACAGAATATGACCAGATTTGCACACACAACTTAAATCGCACTATATAGAATCCAGAGGATTATGCAGTAAAGACTTTTGGAACATCATACAGTTGTCTGAAGTGTCTCCTCGAACTAGTGTTATGATAATCCATGAGAATAAGATTTGGAATTAAGTGAGCCCCTGGTTTCTAATATGGAAAGAGAAGTAGAACAGATTAAATTAATTGTAAATGGAGTGTCTTGAAATATTTTAGCAGGGTTCTTAGCCAAATATCTGCAAGAAATCTCATTTTATGGTGCTTAGACCATTTTGGAAAAATGATACGTTCTGCTGTTTGGGAATACTTTTGTCCATTGAGCTGCATGCAAATCTCAGATGGCCATAGTGCAAAAGGCTTGGTGATCAGAATAACCAAACTATGGAAATTAACCTGATCAAATACATGCTGGTATATCTTATGAATATTCATTGTAGATATTCTACAATCCAGTTCTTTTGGCAGATCTCCAGAACCTGAGCTGTCAAATTCTGATCTATATTATGATCGTTATAAAAGTGTCCTTAGTAACATCTTTTGGAATCTAAAAGCACCTCTTACTGATGACAAATATATCAAAGCAAATGCTTTGTTGACTTTAACCTTCATTATCAATTTTTACATGCAGCACATCAAAGGTTTTTGTACTAGGAAATAGAAAAAGTACTTATTGGTATAAGCAACGTGGTAAGGTAGAAGGAGCTGTATGGACAGACTAATCCCAAAATTTCTTTAATCATCCAGTGTCAACCAAGCAGAGAAAATGATTGCCTCATCAGCTGGAACTCTCTGCCTTTCAGGGTTCTTTTTTTAAGAGTAGGACCCCTTAGGAATGCTTATAAATAATCACAACCTGCTGTCACTAACTCCTGAACTCTTCTTATAGAACATTTTAAAACAGCATGTAATCAGTGAATTTCCATACAATTTGCAAAACTGGCTCCACTTGAATACAAATGAGGTGCTGAGGTATAACAAAAATAGAAAACAAATGAGCATTAGTGACTTATCTTTATATTTATCCAGTTTTTGAAAAGGCTTATTATGCCAGCTTTATTTAAAATTCAATAATGCAATATGCCAACAACACATTACAGAATATAAAATTGTCTCAGTGACAGTAAAATATAACTGTTGTTATAATGGGGTCAAACAGCAATAATATATAAAATAAAGACCAACCAATACTATTTGGAACATATAAAAAATAAATAAAAAGCATTTCTAAGATTTTATATAGTTCAATATAGAAAACCTGTATATAAAGACAAAAAGTTGTTGAACAGCAACATATATGTATGCACGCACGCAAACAGCCAGAAAAGGGCTACAGTCATACATAAGTCTGTGGTTGAATGGCCTTAGCCAAGGCAATTTTATAACAGGTTGCCTACCCCAACGACCCCACGTAAACCTCTTCACCCAGCAACACAGCATGACTTTGACCGTACTGGACAACACAAAATCTTCATCCCTCCCGAGCTTCCACATATACCTCATATGGTCACTCTTCAACCTTGTACTTGTTATCAACCAACTGGGCAAATGCCTTTGACGGTACTATGTAAGCCACATTGAGCCTGCAAATACGTGGGAAAATGTGGGGTACAAATGCAACAAATAAATAATAATAATAATAATAATAATAATAATAATAATGTTTGCTTTTCCTTCATGGTTGCCCATGCATTAAGAATGTATGTTTTGTAAGCTATTTTAATGAGGCATTATGGTGACTGAAGTGGGCACAGATATTTTAGCTTATATTCTGAAGGAAGAAAAATAGATTTATGAGGGTGTGTGTGTGTATCCAGATCCAGATGTGCCCTTCAGTCAGAGATGAGTTCTGGAGACCACACAATAAGGGCCACTCTCCCTTCATGGGGTTCTTGGAATAATATAGAAGGCATGGAAGGTTAAGTGACTTGCTCAAGGCCACAAGGAACTGCCATGGGATATGAATTTGGGTCTTCAAGAGGTAACATACCTTTTCAGGGCTAGAAGGTTATACAAATTCATAAGAAGGAAAACAAATCCAGTTACAGCACAACTCACCATTTTCCTTTTCATATCCCTTTCTATACACTTGGAAACAATATAACAGCACAGCATAGCTGTGAACAAAATAACAAACGAGGGAATTTCAGAGATACAAAGAAAACAATATAGAAGCAATTATTTCCCTGCAGTAGAAAAATATTAATATTATGAATAAGGAATGGAAACGGTACAGGTTCTGTAGCAAGGAATGTGGTTGCATGATAAGCAAAAGAAAGCGAAAAAAGGTGATACCTTTTCTGGAATAAAATACATTTTTTGACTCTTTCAGAAGTTGATGCATTCTTCCTGAAGTATGAACAGAAATAGCAAAAATACAGTATTGTCAGAAAAAAATAAGTTTTAAGTTCAAGTTTCTAGTCTATTAATTACTTAGGAGTCCTTTTACTAAGCTGTGACAAAAGGGGGCCTGTGCTGTGTGGCCATTTCGGGGGGGGGGGGGGGGGGGGCGGAGCACTTACCGCCAGGTAAACACCAGAGCTACAAAAATAAAAATATTTTTGTAGCACCAGATATGGCGTGTGCTGGAGATGGGAACTACTGCTTGACTGCTGCGGTAGCCCAGCGCTACTTCCAGTTTAGTGAGTGGTAAGCCCACAATGGGCTTGCCGTCACTTAGTAAAAGACCTCCAGCGAGTGCCTTCTGAGCAGTTTACAATTAGAACTGTATTAAAATTTAAAGTGGTGAAAAGAAACTAGAGGAACTCCATTAATGACAGGAAAGAGTTAGAGAAGTAGAGAAGCTGATTGCTGAGACTCTAAATCCCCTACTGCTGATTTACAATTCTTCTCAGCACTGAGAGTAGAGAGTATATGTTCTACAAGCAGTATCATATAGAAAAGGCATCTTGAAAGAGTGAATCATAAAATGCCCAACATCATTTGACCCTCCCTTCCCCCTCCCCACAACAAGGTAACATTAGACTCAAGCCCCTGAGATCACCAGACCCTTCCCCCCACAACATAGCTACATCAGCCTTACGTCCAACATCACCCAACCCCCTCACAACATGGCAACATCAGCCCCAGGTCCACGACTTCACCTGACCTCCGTCTCCCCCACAACATGGCAACATTAGACCCACCAGTAGCAAAGACACCCCCCCACTTAGAACCCCCACATGCAAGCAGGAGCCCAACACATGACAGCCCCCTAAACTACTGGCAGGCTTTGAGGCCCTCTTGCAAACTTCTGCCCTTGCCTCACTATGTCTAACATCAGCCCTGCTTCAAAGAGGGCATATACATGGGAGGAGCCTGTGAGGGACCTAGGCAGGGCTTCCACTTCTGTGTGTCACAGAATACTGTAAGTTATGTGCATCCCTGCCATCTATAGGCACACCCACTTATAACTGTGGCTGTCCATTAGACATATCAATATTGGGTTATTCTAGTATTCTATAATGGAACTTAATTACATTGGTTCTGTTATAGAATATGCTTCTACTGCACAGCCTCAGGGAACCCAAATGGAGGTGTCCATTATAGAATTGTCATCTATGTGTATTATAGACCACAACAACACTGGCCTTTCTGTGCATTTTTTCTGTTGCTTCTTTTTTTCTGTTATCAGCTCAAAGCTCCTTTTTTAGAATAATTTTGCAATTTGATATTCCAACCTCTCAGTATTTGATTGTAGAAAGAGAGAGTGAGAGAATCTGTGTCATCAGCTTCTTTGCCAATGTGGTAATGAAATGTTACTAATGAATATAAGTGTTCAGCTGAGAATTAAATGAAATGATGATAATCGGACTTTCAAATGGAATCTAGCACAAAAAGAGACTGAATAATCACAAGTTTGAATCTTATGAGCATGTAGTGTCAATTATCTAGGATTCAACCTTAATTACTATTAATTCTCATATATATCTATTCATATACATTTATTTAAGAACCTTCCTAATTCATTTTTTTAAATGTTCATATTTGAAAATAAAGATAAAAGAAAAAATATCTAGACTATGCCACCCTCATTGTCTTATCTTTAAAATGTTGGCATGACTGTAAAACTGACGAGTGTTTCTTGAAGATCTTATTCAGTTCAGATGACAGAGGGTAGTGGTAAATGGAATTTGCTCTACTACTAATCGTTTCTATAGTGCTACTAGATGTATGCAGCACTGTACACATTATATGCAGGTACTTCTTCTTCTGTCCCTAGAGGGCTCACAATCTAAGTTTTTGTACCTGAGGCAATGGAGAATTAAGTGACTTGCCCAAGGTCACAAGGAGCTACAGTGGGTATTAAACCCAGGTAGCCAGGATCAAAGCCCACTGCACTAATCATTAGGCCACTCCTCTACTCCACTCCTTGCTCTGAGAAAAAGGATGGTACAAGTGGTGTACCCCAAGGATCGGTCCTTGGTTCGGCTCTTTTTAACATCTTTGTGAGTTAAATTGTGGAAGAGCTGTCTGGAAAAGTTTGTTTCTTTGCAGATGATACCAAAATCTGTACTAGGGTGGACACCCCGGAGGATGTGGATAGCATGATGAAGGATCTGGCGAAGCTTGAAGAATGGTCCAAAAATTGGCAATTAAGATTTAATGCTAAGAAATGCAGGGTTGTGCACTTGTGTCATGAAAACTCAAGGGAACGGTACAGTATAAGGGGTGAAGAGCTTCTTCCTATGAAAGAAGAGCGGGACTTGGGGGTGATTGTGTCTGATTACCTTAAGGTGGCCAAACAGGTAGACAAGCTAAAAGGATATTCAGGTGCATAAGGAGAGGGATGACCAGCAGGAAAAAAGAGGCGATAGTGCCCTTGTACGAGTCTCTGGTGAGGCCCCATTTAGAATACTGTGTGCAATTCTGGAGACTGCACTTACAGAAAGATGTAAACAGGATGGAGTCGGTTCAGAGGGCGGTCTTGGTCATAAAACCTATAGGGACAGGCTCATGAACCTAAACATGTATACGCTGGAAGAGAGGTGGGAGAGAGGGAATATGATAGAAACGTTTAAATACCTGAGTGGCGTTAATGTACAGGAGGTGAGCCTTTTTCAAATGAAGGAAACCTCTGGAATGAGAAGGCATAAGATGAAGTTAAGAGTAAATAGGTTTAGGATGAATCTGATGAAATACTCTTTCAAAGAAAGGATGGTAGTAGATGTATGGAATGGCCTCCTGGTGGAGGTCGAGAAGATGAGGTCTGTGTCAGAGTGTAAGAAGGTGTGGGACAGACACGTGGGATCTCTTAGGAAAAGGCTACTGAGGATGGGCAGACTGGATGGGCCATATCTGCCGTCATGTTTCTATGACCAATAGATTGGTTATATTGTGAGCTCCCTTCAAGATAAATATCTTGGTGCTTATTGATTATTTGATTAGTCATGTTTCTATGTGCATATTGAGCCACAAAATTAGCAGCCTCTGGTGTATCATTATCATAACTTTTAATCACTAAGGGACAGGGGCGTAGCCAGACTTCGGCGGGAGGGGGGTCCATAGCCCGAGGTGAGGGGGCACATTTTAGCCCCCCCCCCCCGGTGCTGCCGACCCCCCCCCACCATTTTGACCCCCCCCCCCGCCATTTTGATTCCCGCCGCCACCACCACCTTTGACCCCCCCCGGCGCCAACCCTTTCGACCCCCTCTTCCCGCTGCCGCCAACCCTTCCCCGCTGCTGCCGTTGGGTACCTTTGCTGGTGGGGGTCCCCAACTCCTGCCAGCCGATGTCCTTTTCTCTGGCACGACCGCGTTGCTGATCTGCAAGGGCAAGCTTCTGTTTCTGTGAGTCTGACGTCCTGCACATGAGACGATATCAGTTGAAGAAGATATGCAATGAATGAGTTGTAGCGATTGGAAGGAGGCGTGGAGGGGCATAATCGAACAGAAACGCCTATCTCCATGGGCGTTTATCTCCGAGAACGGATCTGTGAAGGGGCGGACCGAATCGTATTTTCGAAAAAACATGGACGTTTATCTTTTTTTGAGCTGGGCGTTTTTGTTTTTCAGCGATAATGGAAACCGAAAACGCCCAGCTCAAAAACAAATAACTCCAAGACATTTATTCGTGGGGGGGGGGGGGGGGGCCAGGATTCGTACTGCACCGGTCCACCTCACATGCCAGGACACCAACCGGGCACCCTAGGGGGCACTTTTACAAAAAAAAAAAAAAAAGGTAAAACAGCTCCCAGGTGCATAGCACCCTTCCCTTGGGTGTTGAGCCCCCCAAATCCCCCTCAAAACCCACTGCCCACAAGTCTACACCATTACTATAGCCCTAAGGGGTGAAGGGGGGCACCTACACGTGGGTACAGTGGGTTTGGGGGGCGGTTTGGAGGGCTCCCATTTACCAGCACAAGTGTAACAGGTGGGGGGGGGGGGGATGAGCCTGGGTCCACCTGCCTGAAGTCCACTGCTCCAGTGACCTGCATACTGCTGCCAGGGAGGTGGGTATGACATTTGAGGGTGAAAATAAAAAGTTGTGAAACGGCATATTTTGTGGTGGGAGGGGGTTCGTGACCACTGGGGGAGTCAGGGGAGGTCATCCCCGATTCCCTCCAGTGGTCATCTGGTCATTTAGGGCACTTTTTGGGGCCTTATTCGTGGAAAAACAGGGTCCAGGAAAAGTGCCCTAAATTATCGCTAAAAACGCATATTTTTTTTCCATTATCGGCGAAAGGCGCCCATCTCTGATTGGCAGATAACCACGCCCCAGTTCCGCCTTCACCACGCCTTCGACACGCCCCCATCAACGTTGTCCGCATCCGCGACGGAGTGCAGTTGAAAACGTCCAAATTCGGCTTTTGATTATACCGCGTTATTCGTTTTTGTGAGATAAACGTTCATCTCCCGATTTAGGTCGGAACTTGGGCGTTTTTCTCATTCGATTATAAGCAGGATAATCTGGTAATTTGAAGGAGGATTGAAGCGTAGGGAAAATAATTTGTTACATTCTATAAGCTGATTGAGAAAAATGACTCCTGCTTTAATCCAGTTATGCCACATAATAGGTTTATTGTTTATTTTAAAAGAGGGATTACCCCAGATCATGACATGTCTACATAAGGTTCCATGGTTTTCAAGGCTGTGTGAGCAGAGGTAAGGATCAAATTCTGCTGTTTATAAGGTAGAGAAAAACAAGCTAAATTGGAGAGATTTAAGTCTTTACATGAAGCAGCTTCATATTGAATCCAGAGTGTAGCTAAGGACATATCAGATACTGTTAACCATCTGGAGTTCTGTTTAAGTAGAAAAACCAGATGGTACATGTAGAAACATGGAAAATGAACACCACCATTTGCTTTGGAGCTCTTCAGCACTTTAGTAGCTATTCTAGGTGTTTTGACAAGTGATTTTTCCATAGATGTATATGTAGATGGTTGAAACAATATAGAAATCATACTTAATATATAATTTAATTTTGGTGCAATCATCATTTCCATACATTCTAACCTACCCCACCATGATGATCTAAGAGGAGACCACTTGTGAGTTAACTCTGATGTTATCTGAAGTAGATGATTCTCATTTAAGCGGACTGTATCCTCTATAGATGTACCAAACGTAGCACTGAAATATTTCATTTCGTCAGGGTTCCATGTAAAAGGAAATTGGCCAACATGATGTGAAAAAGTAGCATTATTCAGAGGCATCATTTCTGTTTTGATAGTGTTAAGCTTATAACCTGAAACCATCGAGTATTTTGAAATAATAATATGACAAGTATGGAGGAGGGAGTAGTATATATTAACACATCATCCATATAAGCAGATATTTTTGTTGAAATTGAGCCCAATTCTATGCCTCGAAAATAGGGAGAAGCATGGATAACAATCAAAAGAGGTTCCAATGCTAGGTTAAAAAGTAGTGGAGAGAAAGGACAACCTTGACAGATGCCTCTTGAGGGTCTGAAAGGGTACCATTTATTTGTAATTTTGTTGTGCGAGCAGAATACAAGACCCAGACCATGTTGATAAAGGCCATAGAGAAACCAAACAAATGAAGAGTGTAAAAAATGAAAAAGGCCATTCAGCACAGTCAAAGGTCTTCTCTTAATCCAATCCTATTGCTAAATAGGGTGTGTTAGATTAGCCTCCGTTATTACATTAGTAAATGATTGTGTATTATCTCAAGTGTATCTACCATGCATGAAACCTGTTGGCTCGGCTGATATAAATTTTGGAAGCACTACTTGTAATCTTTCAGCCAGTATCTTAATGACATTTTAGCATCCAAGTTAATAAGGGATAAAGGTCTATAGTTTTGAACATAACTAGGAACCTTATTAGGTTTCAGCAGTACCATAATAGAAGCTTCAGTTAAAGAGCCATCAACTTTCCCAGAATGAATAAGATGATTAAAGAATGAGCACAACTCTGGCTCCAAAAGGGATTGAAAAGCAATATAAAATTCAAGAGTTAAACCATCTTGGCCAGGAGCTTTGTTATGAGCCATAGATTTAAAAGCATCTAGAATATCAGCTTCAGAGATGAGTTGAGAAAGTTGCTCATTATCAGTATCAGATAGGGTAGGATCATTAATGTGATCCCAGTATGAGAAATCTAACTCAGAATCTAGTAACTCAGATGGTTATAGATCAGAGTAAAATTCTTTGAATCAGTTGGCTATATTTGTATTATTAGTTAACAAAATATCATTATAATCTCTAATACTAGATATAATTTTTGTTCTGTTTCTTCTTTATGAAATTGGCCAATAGATGGTCTGACTTATTACTACCAGAGTAATACTGAGCAGAGTTCATGAAAATCTCTTTACTAGCATTAATGCTTAACATAGAGAGGTGTGGTATTTAAAGAGAGGTGGGCCTTTTTCTACTTTGAATAAACTTCCATATTTCTATTATGATGTATTTTTTCTAAAATCTTATTAGATTGTTCAAGGAATGCCACGCCTGCAGCATGGTCATATCTCCAACTACACTTCCCAAACTGCAAGGGCGTCAAATATAAGATGATTTTCACCTTTTCTTTCCGCTACTGGTGTCCTAAATACAGGAATGCTCTTCTGCAGCACCTCAAAATGCAAATGGACCATCCTCTTCAAGAAATTGCTGAAAACTTACTTCTTTACTAAAACGTACTCCCCTAGTTACTCAGCTGATTGATATTCCCATCACGATCCCCCACCCTGCTTAGTTCTCCATTGTTAGCTACTGCTCCCCTTGTCTATTCTTTGTCAACTTTACAATATTTTCTTAAATTGCAAATTTTCCTAATTTTTTCGGTAAGCCACATTGTGCCTGCATGTGTGGGAAAATGTGGGATACAAATGAACCATAAATAAATAAATAAAGTTCAGAAACCTCTTTGTTCATTTTCTTTTTCCGATGAGAAGTATATTCAATTATGACACCACGTATATAAGCCTTAAAGGCCATCTTGTAATCCAGTTGGTCTCAGTTAATGTGTTTAAAGTAAAATATTATAATATTGCTTTTGAAATCACCTTCCTAAAGGGCTGTTGGTGTAGTAAACTAGCACTGAATCTCCATCCAGAGTTATTTTTATGTATTTGTTACATTTGTACCCTGTGCTTTCCCACTCATAGCAGGTTCAATGCGGCTTACATATTATATACAGGTACTTATTTGTACCTGGGGCAATGGAGGGTTAAGTGACTTGCCCAGAGTCACAAGGAGCTGCCTGTGCCTGTAGTGGGAACTGAACCCAGTTCCCCAGGACCAAAGTCCACCACACTAACCACTAGGCCACTCCTCCACTTGATTGGTGTGATAATAATATTTGCATAGAAATATGCACGATTCGATAATAAAATACTCTCTTGGGGCTTATTTACTAAGGTACGCTAGCATTTTTAGCGTGAGCTAAAAATTAGTGCGCGCTAATGCTAGAAGCACCCATAGGAATCTGTCCAAAACTCCGCCGCACGTCTTATATACCGCGTGAACCGATACTCTCATATCACCCCTCTCCTCAAGTCGCTTCACTGGCTCCCGATCCACTACCATATACAATTCAAGCTTCTCCTATTGACCTTCAAGTGCACTCAATCTGCAGCCCCCCATTACCTCTCTACCCTCCTCTCCCCGTATGTTCCCACCCGTAACCTCCGCTCTCAGGACAAATCACTCCTATCTGTACCCTTCTCCACCACCGCTAACTCCAGACTCCGCCCCTTCTGCCTCGCCTCACCTTATGCCTGGAACAGACTTCCTGAGCCCATACGCTGTGCGCCCTCCCTGCCCATTTTCAAGTCCTTACTCAAGGCCCATCTCTTCTCCCTTGCTTTTGGCACCTAACCACCTTCCCCATTCCAGACACATACACTGACTACATAGCTTATTACCTTTAGATTGTAAGCTCTCTTGAGCAGGGACTGTCCTTCCCCTTGTCTAAACTTGTACAGCGCTGCGTAACCCTGGCAGCGCTATAGAAATGCTAAGTAGTAGTAGTAGTAGGAATATATGGGTGTCTCTAGCATTAGTGCGTGCTAATTTTTAGCATGCACTGAAAATGCTGTAACACCTACAGCATGGTTTAGTAATCAGGGTCCTTAGAAACTAGAAAATAATCTATATGAGAGTATGAATTGTGAGGAGGTGAATAAAAGGTAAAATCCTTATCTTTATCATGCATCAATCTCCACACATCTTGTGATTGTAATAGTGACATTATATCTTAAAGTGCATACCAAGCTTTAGTCTTCTTAAAGAGGAAGATAGATTTCCTATCTAAATAAGGATTTAATATCAAATTGAAATCACCACCTCCATTGCAAGGTGTATCACCCTTGATAGCTATGACATCAGCTAATGTATGGAAAAAATCAGTACAATCAGCGTTAGGAACATAGATGTTAATTATGACTAAGGATATATCATTCACAGTTACCTTTACCTTAGCTATTGGATGAATCCCCAGCTTGTGATACAATTTTAATATTAGACTGTTTCCTGTTTAGAATTGCTACTTCATTTTTTTTACCCTCAGCCAGGGAAAAAAAGGGGTGCATGAGACCATCTAGTATGCAGTTTGGCAGATTCTAATGCTGATAGATATGCTTCTTGGACTAATAATATATCGGGATTATATTTAGACAAAGCAGTATTTTCTTTCCTCTTAATGGGGTTGTTAAAACCTTTAACATTGAGTGATAAGATCGGTGAGGACATTAATTATACAAGTTATTATTTGATCCACTGATATTTGAAACAATGCTAAAAGCCAAGAATATAAAGTTTTGATTAGTATAAACAGCTTACAACACATGTAAGATAGGGTATTTCTTAACAGTAAAGGACAAAGATGCACAGTAGCAAAAACATTTACCACAAACCATGAGATGCAAAACGTGTGTTAGCAACACCCAGCGCTGACTCCCTTATTAGGTAAATAACATGATCTAATATCACGTAACAGCTGTTCATGGAACTGAATCAGATTAGCTCCTTCAGTATTTTGGGGTAATCCCAGCAACCGAATATTGTTACGCCATGCTCTATTGTTAGAATTATCTACAGTGGTGGAAATAAGTATTTGATCCCTTGCTGATTTTGTAAGTTTGCCCACTGACAAAGACATGAGCAGCCCATAATTGAAGGGTAGGTTATTGGTAACAGTGAGAGATAGCACATCACAAATTAAATCCGGAAAATCACATTGTGGAAAGTATATGAATTTATTTGCATTCTGCAGAGGGAAATAAGTATTTAATCCCTCTGGCAAACAAGACCTAATACTTGGTGGCAAAACCCTTGTTGGCAAGCACAGCGGTCAGACGTCTTCTGTAGTTGATGATGAGGTTTGCACACATGTCAGGAGGAATTTTGGTCCACTCCTCTTTGCAGATCATCTCTAAATCATTAAGAGTTCTGGGCTGTCGCTTGGCAACTCGCAGCTTCAGCTCCCTCCATAAGTTTTCAATGGGATTAAGGTCTGGTGACTGGCTAGGCCACT
This sequence comes from Microcaecilia unicolor, assembly GCF_901765095.1. Classification (NCBI taxonomy): domain Eukaryota; kingdom Metazoa; phylum Chordata; class Amphibia; order Gymnophiona; family Siphonopidae; genus Microcaecilia; species Microcaecilia unicolor. The sequence continues at coordinate 414,987,210 of NC_044033.1, forward strand.
CCATGACCCTAATGTGCTTCTTCCTGAGCCACTCCTTTGTTGCCTTGGCTGTATGTTTTGGGTCATTGTCGTGCTGGAAGACCCAGCCACGACCCATTTTTAAGGCCCTGGCGGAGGGAAGGAGGTTGTCACTCAGAATTGTACGGTACATGGCCCCATCCATTCTCCCATTGATGCGGTGAAGTAGTCCTGTGCCCTTAGCAGAGAAACACCCCCAAAACATAACATTTCCACCTCCATGCTTGACAGTGGGGACGGTGTTCTTTGGGTCATAGGCAGCATTTCTCTTCCTCCAAACACGGCGAGTTGAGTTCATGCCAAAGAGCTCAATTTTTGTCTCATCTGACCACAGCACCTTCTCCCAATCACTCTCGGCATCATCCAGGTGTTCACTGGCAAACTTCAGACGGGCCGTCACATGTGCCTTCCGGAGCAGGGGGACCTTGCGGGCACTGCAGGATTGCAATCCGTTATGTCGTAATGTGTTACCAATGGTTTTCGTGGTGACAGTGGTCCCAGCTGCCTTGAGATCATTGACAAGTTCCCCCCTTGTAGTTGTAGGCTGATTTCTAACCTTCCTCATGATCAAGGATACCCCACGAGGTGAGATTTTGCGTGGAGCCCCAGATCTTTGTCGATTGACAGTCATTTTGTACTTCTTCCATTTTCTTACTATGGCACCAACAGTTGTCTCCTTCTCGCCCAGCGTCTTACTGATGGTTTTGTAGCCCATTCCAGCCTTGTGCAGGTGTATGATCTTGTCCCTGACATCCTTAGACAGCTCCTTGCTCTTGGCCATTTTGTAGAGGTTAGAGTCTGACTGATTCACTGAGTCTGTGGACAGGTGTCTTTCATACAGGTGACCATTGCCGACAGCTGTCTGTCATGCAGGTAACGAGTTGATTTGGAGCATCTACCTGGTCTGTAGGGGCCAGATCTCTTACTGGTTGGTGGGGGATCAAATACTTATTTCCCTCTGCAGAATGCAAATAAATTCATATACTTTCCACAATGTGATTTTCCGGATTTAATTTGTGATGTGCTATCTCTCACTGTTACCAATAACCTACCCTTCAATTATGGGCTGCTCATGTCTTTGTCAGTGGGCAAACTTACAAAATCAGCAAGGGATCAAATACTTATTTCCACCACTGTAGCTCGTGTTCCAAAACTGCAATCTGTTTAGTCTGTCTTTGTAGAATTTTAACATATTCTTCAGTTGTTGCTTTTCTCAATTCCAATGATAAAACTTTAGTTTTTAACTGTCAGCTCAGTTTTTATTGAAGTGAGGCCCTCTTTTATGTTGCTGATATCTTCTTTCATCTCGGATAGCATGTCTTTGAGAGCCCTCAATTCTTCCAAAATGGCATTTGAGGCCTGATCACCATTCTTCACCTGATAGTTTTTTTTTCTACATGACTATTAGTACACTCAAGCTTATATATCGTTATTAATTTGAAACGCAAAAAAAACACAGCTTCACACACTGTGTGTCAAATCGGATACTGGAAATAGCTCACTTCAAATCGAGATCACTTAGTATAATTTAAATAGCTATTAAGTGGAGAAAAAAGGCTTCAGTATCGCCACCCAGCCAGCCCGAGATTCATGGACATTAGGCTTGAGCTCGGCGCACCATCATCATGCCAAAAAAACCCCCTCCACAATATAACCATGAATTCACAAATCTCTAGTGAGCAATCTCATGTATCCATATGAAATAGGATCATTATGTGTATACACTGCTCTATAGTTCAATCTCCCGTGACTCAGGCCAATTACTTATCTTTATTCCTATGCATTTGGCTCCGTCACGTCAGTTTTAACCCAACAGGGAATCCCTGTTTCGCTGTTGCTGCTTCAGGGGTTCACTCTCCTTGTAAAGATTATCCAATTTCTCGTCTATTGCCATTAACAACCACATAAATCCTCCTGTGTTGTTTGTGCTGCATGGTCCTCGTCTTCGGAGTGCAGCACAAACAATACAGGAGGATTTATGTGGTTGTGAATGGCAATAGACGAGAAATTGGATAATGGCACTTGTTTCTCTTCCGCCTTGGGTGAATCTCTTCATAAAGGTGGTTAATAAATCCCAATAAATAAATAAATAAATAAATAATAAAACATGTATTTTTTTGAAACACAAAAGTGTGCTGTTGCAATCCCTGCTCTAACCCCACCCTCAGGAGTATTTTCTCCAAATATGAGTAGAAGGGCACATGGGCAGTTTTCAGACAGCCAGTTTAAGTGGGTAAAATGATTTTTACCTGTGGAAATCATTATAAAATTGTCTTCTCCAGGCTGATGGTTCTAATTCTGTTGAATTATGAGAAGCCAGGAATGGAGGAGTGGCCTAATGGTAGGTTTGGAGGAGTGGCCTAGTGGTTAGAGCACTGGTCTTGCAATCCTGAGGTGGCCAGTGTCGCGTGCCCGCCCATGCGGGACGCGCTTTCGAGGTCCTTTGCATACCTTCAGGCTTCTTCTCCGGGAGCGCGGGGTTTGTGAGTCCTTAAGGCAAATCACCCTCCAGGTAGAGAGGAAACAAAACTGGACCGGAACTCCGGACTGGAGTTCTACACTGGAACACTCGGAACTGGAACGCACCGGACAGGTGCGCACTGGAGTGGGGCCCGCTGGACTGGACACACTGGAGTGGCCCCACTGGACAGGAACATACCGGAGTGAAACCCGCTGGACTGGAACACACTGGAACGGAACTGGAACACCCTGGACCTAAGCTTCACCTACACTTGACTGCCTCCCCCTCGGGTTGAGCCCTCAGGTTCTGGCAGCCGGTAGGACTTACAGGAACAACAGGAAGGAAGGTCCAGGGGTGCCCCCTGGCACCTAGGCGAAGGCAAGGCAGACAAGCAGGAACTGTCCGGGTTCTGGCAGTCAGCAGGAATCAACACAATGACTAGTAGACTGTACCCAGGCTAATAGGAACGCTATACCCAGGCAACCAGTCATACACAGGTACATACACAGAGCAAAACTCAGGAGACTTAGAAAAGCTATACACCAGCTAACAACAAAGCTGTGCCCAAGCTAACAAGTCATACACTGGAAACATGCACAGAGCAAACTCAGGGGACTTAGTAAAGCTATACACCAGCTAACAACAAAGCTGTGCCCAAGCTAACAAGTCATACACTGGAAACATGCACAGAGCAAACTCAGGGGATTAGTAAAGCTAAACACCAGCTAACAACAAAGCTGTGCCCAAGCTAACAAGTCATGCACTGGAAACATACACAGAGCAAACTCAGGAGACCTGTAAAGCTATACCACAGCTAACAACAAAGCTGTGCCCAAGCTAACAAGTCATACACTGGAAACATGCACAGAGCAAACTCAGGGGATTAGTAAGCTAAACACCAGCTAACAACAAAGCTGTGCCCAAGCTAACCAGTCAAGCACTGGAAACATACACAGAGCAAACTCAGGAGACCTGTAAAGCTATACACCAGCTAACAACAAAGCTGTGCCCAAGCTAACAAGTCATACACAGGAAACAAACACAGAGAACTAGCAGAGCTAGACACAGAAGGGTAGGAAACCCATAGAGCAATAAACACAGAAGGGCAGAAACCCTGCAGAGCTAAAAACACAGAAGGGCTGGAAACCCACAAGCGATAAACACAGAAGGGCTGAAAACCCACAGAACAAAAGACAAGGAAAGCAAATGGTGCTAACAGCACACTAACCTCGGGACCTAAGGCACTGCAGAGGAAATCGCAATGCAAAGGCCAGGACTGTAGTCTTCAGGTGACTAATAAAGCCCATCAACACCAGAGCCCAGGTGCAGCAATCACCTTGCAACCAAACAGAGGCTTGACACTCAGAGCAGGCATCCCATAGAAAGTAACAGCGGGAGCCATCTTGGATACTGGCAGAGACGAAGAGGCGGCAGCCATCTTGGAAGAGGCAAAGCCCACACAGGTGAGATTCAGTAGGGCAATCAGCACACAGAGCCAGAGAGAAACTAAGACAGAGACAGACACAGAGACAAGCAGAAGCCAGCACAGCCACTGACTCCCTGAAACAGGGTAAGTATGAGGGTAGTCACGGCCATAGTCGTGACAGCCAGTTCAAATCCCACTGCTGCTCCTTGTGATCTTGGGCAAGTCACTTAACCCTCCATTTCCTCAGGTACAGACCTAGATTGTGAGTCCTCCTGGGACAGAGAAATATCCAGTGTATGTGAATGTAACCCACCTTGAGCTACTACTGAAAAAGGTGTGAGCAAAATCTAAATAAATACATTTGTATGGAGACTATGGAGAAATAGCATGGAAGTAAAAACCAATGAATCAATTTTCCTAAGACTATACAATACAAATCTAGAAGATTGACTTAAGGGGCCCCTATATACTGAATTGGTCAAAATAATCAGAAGTACTCTTCAGCTACTTAAACAGCCATACTTTCATTTCAGAATAGGATGCAGGTGTACTAAGAATTTTCCCTATACTTACTAAATAGAACGAGCCCTTTTGCGTATCTAGCCTTTCATATATAGAAAGAAAGAACAGAAAAATGCAAGATTTTTTTCATGGTCACGTTTTCTGTTTTCTAACATAATATATGAAATAAACATTTCAAAGGCAATGAGCAGGCTTGAAATACAAGGATTGCCCTTTCTTCACTGAATTATGATAACAATAAAAATGTCAAACACAAGATGATTGTGATTATATTTATAGTACAATAGAGGAAGGCTTTAGTGGCATGGTACTCAGCAGGGATCTGAAGCACAAAATGTCTCAACACTTTGCAAAGTCAATTGAAGTTTCACTATGAGGGTCTTTTTCTAAAGGTGGCTAGTATTAAGGACATTTATTTAACCAGCACTAATATCTTATTAGAGTCAAGGCAATAAATCATTGCATGCAAACTAAGACCATTTTGCATTCAATTAAATTAGTCTGCTGTTCAATAAGGCCTTATAGTGCATGTTGACAATCATGCACTATAATTATTATCTATGGAGACAATTTTATAAAGCTTTATCCTAGACCAGTGTTTCCCAAGTCAGTCCTGGAATTCCCTTTGCCAGTCAGGTTTTCAGGATATCCACAATGAATATACATGAACTTGATTTGCATACATTGCCTCCATTATATGCAAAACACTTTCATGCATATTCATTGTGGATATCCTGAAAACCTGACTGGCAAGGGGGTACTCCAGGACCGGACTTGGGGAAACACTGTCCTAGACCAAAGCCTATTTCACATGTGAAAAGGGTTCCTATAAGATTATGTTTGGATATATGTTGTGTTTAGTTTGGTTATAACATTTGCATGTATTCTGGGATTTGAACCACAACAATGTTTTTTTTAGGTCTTTACACTGACTGAGGCTACTACTATATGAAAAAAGATTACATATATAAGTACATAAGTAATGCCACACTGGGAAAAGACCAAGGGTCCATCGAGCCCAGCATCCTGTCCACGACAGCGGTCAATCCAGGCCAAGGGCACCTGGCGAGCTTCCCAAACGTACAAACATTCTATACATGTTATTCCTGGAATTTTGGATATTTCCCAAGTCCATTTAGTAGTGGTTTATGGACTTGTGCTTTAGGAAACCGTCCAACTCCTTTTTAAACTCTGCTAAGCTAACCACCTTCACCACGTTCTCCGGCAATGAATTCCAGAGTTTAATTATATGTTGGGTGAAGAAACATTTTCTCTGATTTGTTTTAAATTTACTACACTGTAGTTTCATCGCATGCCCTCTAGTCCTAGTATTTTTGGAAAGCGTGAACAGACGCTTCACATCCACCTGTTCCACTCCACTCATTATTTTATATACCTCTATCATGTCTCCCCTCAGCCGTCTCTTCTCCAAGCTGAAAAGCCCTAGCCTCCTTAGTCTTTCTTCATAGGGAAGTTGTCCCATCCCCACTATCATTTTAGTCACCCTTCGCTGCACCTTTTCCAATTCTACTATATCTTTCTTGAGATGTGGCAACCAGAACTGAACACAATACTCAAGGTGTGGTCGCACCATGGAGCGATACAACGGCATTATAACAATCTCACACCTGTTTTCCATACCTTTCCTAATAATACCTAACATTCTATTCTTAGATCTGTTTTGCCATTAACTTAGAGTGTGGAGAGTTTCCAGTGTCAGTTCTGCTGTCTTGATGTATGTCTGCTTCATACTATTATTGACTGGAAAAGGTAAAGCAGTAAGCGCTGCTCGGTTCTGTATTTCTGTTCACATTGTCTATTGTAGAAGACAACTCTAGTGAGGCTGAATATGCAGTAGATAAATATGGTTCCCTTGCTCAGTTCTGTATTTCTGTTCATATTTCTTCTGTACAATTGCTGTTTTGAACAGTACTTCACTGTATAGTGAACTATACTGCTCTGCCTTTTTGTGCTCCAGTTGCCTGCTGTACAAGAAGCACAATGATGCCCTATGCAATTTGTTTCTTTTCTTTTTTGTTTTAAATACAGATACCCGATGTCTGTTCTTCATGTATAAAGTATGTTTTCCGTGCCTTTTCTAAAGGGTTGCCGTTGTTTTCTGTATCATCTGACTTTTCATTTATCTGACAATGGGTCAGTCTTGTTTAGACTGTACTGAATATCAAATCTGAATAAACTATGCTAAACTAAACTACCATATATACTCAAATATAAGCCCATCCAAAATATAAGCCGAGGTACCTCCTCTCCCTACCAAAAAACAGGGAATGATTGACTTGAATATATGCCAAGGATAGAAATTTAGGAGATTGTGGGGTGTGTTTTCAAATCACTTAGACTTACAAAATTCCATAGGTTACTTTCCTGCTTATAATCGAATGAGAAAAACGCCCAAGTTCCGACCTAAATCGGGAGATGGACGTTTATCTCACAAAAACGAATAACGCGGTATAATCGAAAGCCAAAGTTGGACGTTTTCAACTGCACTCCATCGCGGAAGCGTACAAAATTGATGGGGGCGTGTTGGAGGTGTGGTGAAGGCGGGACTGGGGCATGGTTATCACCCGAACAGAGATGGGCGCCTTTCGCCGATAATGGAAAAAAAGTATGCGTTTGTAGCTAGAATGAAGGGCACTTTTCCTGGACCCTGTTTTTTCACGAATAAGGCCCCAAAAAGTGCCCTAAATGACCAGATTACCCCCAGAGGGAATCGGGGATGACCTCCCCTGACTCCCCCAGTGGTCACTAACCCCCTCCCACCACAAAAAAATGATGTTTCACAACTTTTTATTTTCACCCTCAAATGTCATACCCACCTCCCTGGCAGCAGTATGCAGGTCCCTGGAGCAATTGTTAGGGGGTGCAGTGGACTTCAGGCAGGTGGACCCAGGCCCATCCCCCCCCTACCTGTTACAATTGTGCTGCTTAATGCTTAGTCGTCCAACCCCCCAAAACCCACTGTACCCACATGTAGGTGCCCCCCTTCACCCCTTAGGGCTATAGTAATGATGTAGACTTGTGGGCAGTGGGTTTTGAGGGGGATTTGGGGGGCTCAACACACAAGGGAAGGGTGCTATGCACCTGAGAGCTCTTTTACCTTTTTTTTTGTTTTTGTAAAAGTGCCCCCTAGGGTGCCCAGTTGGTGTCCTGGCATGTGAGGGGGACCAGTGCACTACGAATTCTGGCCCCTCCTACGAACAAATGCCTTGGATTTATTCATTTTTGAGCTGGGCGCTTTCATTTTCCATTATCGCTGAAAAACAAAAACGCCCAGCTCACAAATTGTCGAATAAAATATGGACGTCTATTTTTTTCAAAAATATGGTTCGGTCCGCCCCTTCACGGACCCATTCTCGGAGATAAACGCCCATGGAGATAGGCGTTTTCGTTTGATTATGCCCCTCCAGGGGGCTCATTTTCAAAAAAAGTCTAAAAAGTGGCATAAAACAGCATTTGGATGTTTTTCTCACAAAACGTCCTCATCAGTATTTTCAAAACCCATTTTTCAGACATTTTTCTATGCTGTTCGTCTGCAGTGTGTCCAAATCTCAAGGGGGCATGCTAAGGGTGGGATTTGGGTGTTCCTAAGTCTTAGTTATTTTTCAGCTATAATAGAACAAAACTAAACCAAAACCAAATGAATAAGGCACAAAAAGGTGGCCTAAATGACCAGATGAGCACTGGAGGGAATCAGGGATGACCCCCCACCCAATATGGCCCAGTGGTCACTGACCCACTCCCACCCCCCCCCCCACCCCCCAAAAATGTGAATAAAAATATGACTTACCAACCTATAATTTTATAGCCAGGTCTGTTACTGCAGCATGCAGGTCCCTGGAGTAGTGTAGTGGTCAGTGCAGTGCACTATTGAGTGGTGGACTCGAGTCCCTATCTCCCTCTACCTGTCACACTTGTGGTAGAAACTGTGACCCCTCCCCAAATCACTAAAACCCTACTGTACCCGCATATATGTGCCCCCTTCACCCATAAGGGCTATTGTAGTGGTGTACAGTGGAGGGGCAGTAGGTTTTGGGTGGGATTTGAAGGGCTCAGGGGACACGATAAGGGAACAAAGGTGAGATGTGTACCTAGGATCATTTTTATGAGGTGCACAGAAGTGCCCCTTAGTGCACCCCATTGCTATCCTGGGATGTCTGGGGGATCAATCTGCTAAAAATGCTGGCTCAACCTACATCCCAATGGCTTGATTGTCTACATTTTGCACTTATTCATTTTTTTTTTTTTCAAAAATGGACCAAAAAACAAGATGTCCAAAGCACGAAACCTTGTTCAAAACAGTATTTTTGAAAAAAAAAAAAGACATTTTTCTTTTTCAGAAATGACCTTCTTTCCTGTTCGGATTTTGGATGTTTTGCACAATTGGACTTAGACGTCATATCGAAAATGCCCCATCCACGTTACATTGTAAATACGCCTCTGTGACACTGTGGAGTTTCTTAGTGCATATGCTTTCCCCTAGACATCTGTTTTTCTCATTCCTGGAATATCAGGCCCTCATGACCCACTGCTTGATGTCAGTATTATGACAATATGAAAGTAGAATTTCCCTATAATTTGTATTTCAATATTTTATTACTTTTGTTTATAATAGGATAACAAAAGAACTGTAGGAAATAATTGGCCACATAGTTAGTACCATGACATTTAACCAGTAGAAAGTGAATCCCTGTGCAGAGAGCAGAATCATGCTGGAAAACAGACCATCTTTTGTTTGTATAGGCTGCCTTGCCCAGTGGGACTTCATAGCAGACTAACCAGGACAGAGGAGGATAAGCAGAAAAATGAACCAAAACTTTCAAAGTAGGACATTTTCATAGAGAAGTGAGTGCAGGAACTAGAATCAAGTGAAGGTCTCAGCATGGATAAAGACAATTGACCAAGATCTGTCAATTAGCAGACTGGAGAATTGGGAATATATATCTCCCAGGCACGACTTGTTGCACAGACCATTTTTCCTCCATTTTAACTACTATTATGAATTTTAAAGAATCAATTTTCTTTATTAGTGATTTTGTATATTTTATATATGTGCATGTTATATGCTTATTACATCTTTTTAAGGGCTGTAGGTGCACAGAACTATATCATTTGGATCCCGCATACTTTGCATGTTCTATGACATGTAGACTATAAATGTTATGTATATTTACATAATTTTATGCTTATTTTTATCTCTATACCCCTGAAGCAGCCCCTGTGTGGGTGAAACGTGGACCACATCAGACATTCCTCCAAATTCTATATATGGCCAAACTGCATGCACAACTTAATTGAGTAACAAACCAATCAGCACTGATAATTGGTACTTAAACAATTAATGGCACTAATTGGCTTTAATTAGAATTTACGTATACAAGTTTCTAGGCGTATTCTATAACATGGTGTGCATAAATTCTAATATGTGCAGTCAAAATGTTAGTGGCCATGGACATGGAATGGGCAGGTTGTTGGCATTTCAAAAAACTATATGTACTATTGTGGAATACTCCCAATCTATGACTAACTTAAGTGCAGGTATTTAGGCCTGGTTTTAGGTAACTTAAATGGGAGCACCTAAATTTTAGTCTGAAGTAGGGTGTGTGAGTATATTCTATAAACTACGCCTAACTTTAGGTGTAGTTTACAGCCCCTTTAACAAAGCAGCGGTAAGCCCAATGCAGGCTTACTGCTCACTAAAATGAAAATACCATTGGGTTACCACAGCAGCCCGGCGGTAGTTCTCATCCCCAGCGCACCGTCATATCTGGCACTACAAAAATATATTTATTTTTGTAGCGCTAGTGTGTACTCGGTGCTAATCGAGCAGTTCCACACGCTGCCCAGTTACCACTGTGTTAGCACGGGAACCCTTACTACCACCTCAATGGCCATTTCCAGAAAAAAAGCTCTATCTTTTACCTGCTACAGTAAAAGGGGGCCTCAGCACTTGTTAAAAACATGTGTCGATGCCCTTTTGCTGCAGCTTGCAATAATGGAACAAAATAAAAACGTCTAGGGACAAAATTGAGCATTAAAACATCTAGCAAATGGCCCTTTTCGAAACAATAACTTGGACATTTTTGTGGTTTGAAAATGTCTATGTTCGCTACTGGATTTTTGGACTTCCAAAATCGGATTTAGACGTCATATCAAAAATGCCACTCCAAAAGTCTGTCAAACCCAGTATCCTGTTTCCAACAGTGGCCATTCTGGGTCACAGATAACTGGCAGGATCCCAAAGTAGCAAGATTCCATGTTGCTTACCCCAGAAACAAGCACTGACTTTTCCTAAGTCTTACGTTAATAACATTGTATGGACTGAAGGAATAGGTGTAATGCTCTGCTCACTGGCTGCACATTAAAGCAGAGAGTTTAGAAAGGAAAGTATACATGCATTTCCCCTGTCTAAAATCACTTCTTTTTAGACATATTCCACTTCTGCAACCAGTTCTAAAATCACCTCCCTATTCTTTTTGCCTAGTGGACCAAATGTAAAATTTCAATCTATGTAATCAGTTCATCTTGACCTGTGCTGGAGAAGATTGACCCTGTCATATTGAAAGTCTCTCTTTGCAGGTCTTTTCACAAGCATGTTAGTACAGCCAATTTTATAAAATCAGAAAGCACTGTGGATATATTCTGTTTAGGAAACCAATTTCTTTTTAGATGAAAGGATTAACTGATTCACATTTATTTTCAGCTTTAATGGATTCATCTTTGGCAGTGAAAAAGATTACAACAATCTGTTAGTTTCTGGTTATTGCTAGTTTATCATTGGTTATCCTGTTGAAATATCACAGTGTCAAGAATGTTCCTGATGCTTTTACTGGGGGTTGTTTAAAATTTCCAGGTGGAATTAGAAAAATTAATTCTAAATCATGACATATTACAAATATAAAATCCTCCTCAGAAGAAAAAGGTCATGTATCCATTTCCTTCATTGTTCTAGGGAACTCAGACTTTAAGTAAAAAAAAAATCTTTTTTTTAATAAATAATTTGCCACTGTAATATGAAAAACAACAAAATAGCTCTGGAAATTCATATTAGGTCCTATTATCTAGTTTATCTGACAAGGAGACAGCTAATTTGTTCAATTTTGATGCTCACTATAACATGTATTGCGCCTCACTTCAGAATAAATCAATGGAAGAAGCAACATTCAATTCTTCATTTTTATTTATATAGCTTCCTCTGGTTTTGCAGTTGATATTCTCATTAGGAGTATGTACAAAAATGCAACATCATAATTGGCTTGTAGAGAGTAGCACCAATATATATAGGGCAAAATGAGCTATGAAATCTATTAAAAAAATAAACAATTACATTTCTAAACTCTAATTTGCTACATAGTAACATAGTAGTTGACGGCAAAAAAAGACCTGCACGGTCCATCCAGTCTACCCAACAAGATAAACTTATATGTGCTACTTTTTGTGTATACCTTACCTTGATTTGCACCTGCCATTGTCAGGGCACAGACCGTATAAGTCTGCCCAGCACTAGCCCCGCCTCCCCCCACCAGCTCTGCCACCCAATCTCGGCTAAGCTTCTGAGGATCCCTTCCTTCTGAACGGTATTCCTTTATGTTTATCCCACGCATGTTTGAATGTCATTAATGTCATGAAAGTCATTAATCCAAGAAAATGTAAAACTCAGAAATAACTATCACAAAAAGATCTATCTTTCTACATCTACACACATATAGGGTTCCTTTTACTAAGCTGCGGTAAAAGGGGGGCCTGCTCTAGTGTCAGCTCGTGTTTTTCATGTGTGCTGAAGCCCCCCTCTTATCACAGCTGGTAAAATGCTGTCTTTTTTTCATGGAAAAGAAACGGCCACGTGGTAAGTGAACCACGTGCCATTTCAGGGAGGAGCACTTACCGCCACCCATCGAGGTGGCGGTAAGGGCTCCCTCGCTAACCTGGCGATTACCGCCGGGTAAGCCCCAGTGCTACAAAAATAGAAATTATTTGTAGTGCCGGAGATGGTGCTGTGGGAGTGTGGTAGTCCTGGATTGGCACACGTCAAGCCTGTTGCCACACACCAACCCTATAGAGCCCCATAGGTAGCAATTCTGTAAGTGGGCACCTCCTTTTGGGTGCACTGGTGCAGCGCAAGGAGCCCCTATAACAGCAGCTGGACATCCAGATACCATTACAGAATACTAGTGTAAGTTGGCATTGTGTGGCTAAATGTACGTGTATGCAGTTATACCAGCTATAATAAGAGTGGATGTTTAAATGCAGCAATGGTATGCATAACTTGTAGTAGTCTGTAAGTTACATGCATTAGGGGGCAGATTCTATATATGGCATCTGGGAAATCTGCATGGAAATGATTTTCGCCTAAACATATTTTATAAACTCTAAGAGCCGTATGTAGAATATGCTTAGTTGATATTCCAGTGCCTAAAATTACATGTATCCATCTACACCAACAAAAATGTGGCATAATTCCCTGTGCATAGATAGCTCCTTTGAGCAGGGACCGTCCTTCTTTGTTAATTTGTATAGCGCTGCGTAACCCTAGTAGCACTCTAGAAATGTTAAGTAGTAGTAGTAGCATAGATGTATGCAGACTGAGCCATATTCTATAACAATGCAAGTAAATTTGGGAATGCCCATGAAACGCTCATTTCCCAGCCTATAACCATGCCCTTTTTTTGGATATGCACATTAGGATTTAGGTGCAGCAAGTTATTGCATATGCTTAGGGCCAGATTCTATATATGGCGCCTAAAAAATCAGCATGGAATTAAGTGTATTCTATAAGATTTAGGCACGGTGTACAGAATACGCTTCAATACCGTAGCGTCTAAATCAACACACATCTTTTTACACTTATAAAAACATGGTGTAAATCCATGCGCATAGATTTAGGCACACTTGCCCGTATTCTGTAATTACACATGGAAATTTTGAAACGCCCATAAATACTCCCCTTTTAAGCTACGTGCATTTATTTTGAACTAGGGTTTGCGATTTCCACACATAAATTGTAATTCTCAATTAATGCTCATTATTGCTTGTTAAGTGCTGTTAAAAACACTGATTACCTTGTTATCCCAATTAAGTTACGTGCATATCTCTACGCAGAATCTAGGTGCCATATTTAGAATCTGGGGGTTAGCGTCATGTGTGATGCCCGGGGGGGGGGGGGGGGGGGGGGAGGGGGGGAGACTGTGGATGTGTGTGCTTGGTATCCAGTATCCACCCATGATGCCTATATACTCCAAAACTCAGGAATCTACAATCTTACCACAGGTTTGACCGAGGGGAGATCACTGGCAGCTGGCTCCTAGATAAGCAGTACAGGGATTTCTAACCACATACTCACTCCCCCCTCTTAATGTCACTCCCTCCCTCAAGATGCCCCACACCCATGATCCAAACTCTGTAAAGTTCTTATACAGCAAATTCACACTCATATCTGTGATTCTTGTTCCCCCCTCCCCCCCAGCAAATCTGACTCATGACTCCCATTGTCCACCCTCAAAATGAGGCAGAGGAGCAATACAGTAAGAGCCATAAGAACACCTGGAACATCATTGAGCAGACCTTTGGCCAGCTCAAAAATAGATTTAGATGTCTTGACTGTTCAGGAAGGGGGCTCCTCTACAACCCAGAAAAGGTTGCCAAGATCTCCATGCCCTGCTTCATGCTGCACAACTTGGCAAAGAAGACATTCCCTGCCAGAGGACACACAGTAGCAGTAGCAGCCACTTCCAGTCCAAGAGGATGATGACCCCTGCCCCCTCCCACAGAGCTGACCAGAAACCATACCAGCTGGGGGTTCATGCCAAACACTCATGAAGAGAAATTTCCAGTAAAGTTAAGTGCATTATTTATTTGGGCTCAGCATATCATTTACATCCACCACCACTACCTCATCCCCTCCCCCTCCTCCTACATACCCCGCCCTCTCCCACTGCCCCTATACAATATCCCTTCTCCCCAGCACACACCCCCACCCCCACACCCCTCCTCCCCCCACATACCCTCCCCCACAAACACCACCACAACATGGAAATTAGGTGCCTCACGCCCTACCTCATTCTCCCCCTCCCCATCCATTCTGGGGACCACCTCTACCTTTCCCTCTAGTTGCTGGGGATGGCTCTGGGTTTGCAGAAGTGACCACAGTGTCAGAGGTCTCCCCTGTGGTGCTCCCTCTATCCTTAGAGTCGTCATTACGTACAACTGTCTCTGCTGCTCCATGGAAATCTGGCCACCGGGTTGGCCCGGTGGCTGAACTGCTGTTGGACCCAGCACCCAGAAATGCAGTGTGTGCTGCCCCTGAGGGACCTGGCCTCAAGGTTGACCCACTGGCCTGGGATCATGTGAGTCTCATCTGTGCCTGCTTGGATGATGGTTGATTGTCTGCAGTTGAGGCAGTTGCAGTGAAGTTCAGCTATGTGGTGTGGGCACTGGTGCCACGTTGTTAGTGTGGAGAATGGTGCAGGTGAAATGGTGGCCTTACCTATTCCACTGGGAGGGTCAGGCACCTGTTGGGAGGACATTGTGCTGGACAAGGCCTCAGTGTAATCATGCAGATCTTATGTCCAATATCCCAGCTCTCCTGCTGCAGTCATCTTGGGCTCAGAGCCTCTGCTGCTGATGTTGCACATCATTCAGCAGCTGTAGCTTTTGGCACTGGTAGTCAGCTAGCTGCACATTTTGGGCCAGGAGTTTGGTGGCCAGTCACACAATCGGCCACCTGTGGTGAGGGGTTCCCCTGTGGGCCAGCTGTGGCTCCCCATATTGCTCCTCAGCTTCTACAGAGGCATCTGGCAAATCCAGATGGAGGGATGTCGACCAATAACTGCTCCTGCTCTTCCTTCCCTGCAGGTAGCTACTGGCTGGTGTCCTCTGTGTCCTGTTTAGCTGCCATGGTGCCCTCATGTGACCCCTCTGCTGGCACCTACTAACCCTCCTCCTGCTGAGGTACCTGCACTGGCTGCTGGTTCCAGCTTCTCCTGCAGAGTCAGAGTCCTCACCTGCAGAGGAAAGTAGAAGAAATGTGTCCGTTACACTAGCTAACCTGTCAGTCTATTGCACCCTTCTGAACAGATCCCACTATGTGCACTCGTATACCACAAGTGATGAGGACTGTCATTTTCATGCCACCACACAATATATGCTTCCACATCCCACACTGCAGGAGACAAGGGATAAGGTGCACTGTGGACCTCAGAAGCTAGGATGCCAGACAGCCACACACCAGTTGGTAAAGGGAAATGGAACTTGAAATACCGCCTTTCTGAGGTTTTTGCAACTACATTCAAAGTGGTTTACATATATTCAGGTACTTATTTTGTACCAGGAGCAATGGAGGGTTAAATGATTTGCCCAGAGTCACAAGGAACTGCAGTGGGAATCAAACTCAGTTCCCCAGGATCAAAGTCCACTGCACTAACCACTAGGCTACACCTAGGATAGTGGGAATTCTCTGGAGGGCACAGTGAGAGGGCCACAGATACCTGGAAAGCAGGAATAGCCACTGGTTGATGACCAGCTGAGGTGGAAGGGGGGGGGGGAGAAGAAGGCACCTAAAAATGACAGACAAGCAGGCCTTAAACCAGTGATCTGAGTGCTCCCAGACCTAGGCACTAGCCAATACTCTGTGCTGAATTGTAAGGATATGGTCCCTGATAACCACCCTTTCTGCTTATAGTCTGGTGTGCCTTCTTACCCCCCACCTATCTGATAACCTCTAGTATAAATGGGTTTCCTATCACCCTCCAACACTGTCCAAGCTTGATGGAGAGGGGGTTAAATAGTGAGAGTAGCCAACATAGTCCTTACAAAATAGAGCAGTACAATTTCTCTGTAGGGTAAAGTGGAGGTCCCAGTTAGATTTCAGATACAGTTTAAGATTCTTACTTGACTTTTAAGGCCATCCATGATGGTATCCTGAATTATTTATCTGCTCTTACTATACCCTATGCTCCCCTTCAGGTCTTGCAGTCTCCTAATGACCACAGATTAGTCCTGCCTGGCCCTTCACGGGCACACTGGGATTCCACCTGTAATAATGTTTTTTTTCTTTTTGGCACATGGTTTGTAGAATAATTTACCTTTAGAAATTTGACAGGAATGATCTTATACACTAAAGGCCCTATTTACTAAGGTGCACTAGTGTTTTTAGTGCATGCTAAAATTAGCACACACTAAACGCTAGAGACACTATTTATTCCTATAGGTGTCTCTAGAATTTAGCACATGCTAATTTTAGTGTGTGCTAGAAACGCTAGTATGCCTATAGCACTGCTTAGTAAACAGGGCCCTTAGTCTAAATTAAAGACACATTTATTTACAGAAGATTTTATGTTATGGGGGTGACACTGGATGGGAAGGGATGAGTGGCATTGGCATATTTTATTTTATTTATTTGTTGTTTTTATGTTGGATGAATGGTCTCTATAATGATTTTTGTTTCCTATATTTAATTGGATTTTCTTTTTCTGTTATATTTTTATTTATTTGTTAGATTGTAAATTGCCTAGATTTGGTTGTGTCCTAGACTGGCGATTCAATACATTCTGAAATAAACAAACATAAAATGGATTGCTGTAGGACCCCATATGTAAAAGGATGAAAATCTGACAATGTAATCCCATAGGACTGCCTATGACTTCTTGCCAAAAAAATTATTGAACTAGTCAAAAACAGTGCATTGAATAGCTAGTGTATGTTTCTGTGTGTCCTTGTGTTATAAGAGGGCTATGCAATCTTTAACCAGCTGCTCCTGCTTTTTGTTTTGTTTTCCTGTCTGTGTCTGCCTTTTAAAATCTGGGCCAAGGTGTTGCACTGGGAAAGGCTTTTCAAGTGGAACAGTTGCCATCATTCAGCAGGCTCTGCTTTCCCTTAAAAGCACACAATTGGCATTTTGAAAGGGACTGTTCATTAAAATTACTGATTCAATGTTTCTGCTTTTCAAATTCTGCAAGATAATCCCATTTTCTTCCTGTTTGCCAAATTCAGTGCATTTTCATCTCTTCCTTAGAGTTCTTCCCACAGGCAGACACAAATCCCTTTTTCATAATTCTTTCTAGCATGCCATATGGTGGAAAGCATAAAAGAAGTTTATTTTTTCTGTTAAGGACAATATTTCCCAATGGAATGAACCTCAATTCTAAGGGGGTCTTTTGCTAAAGATTAGCTCAAGTTATCTGCAGCAGCGTCCATAGGAATAAAAGACCCCCTAAATCAAGGTATGTTGGAGATTATCTCAATTTATTAAGGAGCCCTTTTATTTTACTAAGATATGCTAAATGGGGCCATGCACTATGATTAGTGCATGGGTTTCCCCAGGTGCTGAGGCCAATTTTTGCTGGCCACATTTCCATTTTTATCTATTAATGGCCAGGTGCTAATTTCCAAATTAGCACGTGACAATTAGCGCCAGAGCTCTTACTGACACCTACTTAGTAGGCAGAAAGGGCTCATTCGCTAACCATGTGCTAATTAGTAAGCATGCAGCAATGCAGCTGTGCTGATTGCTGGGCACACCAACCCCCCCCCCCCCCCCAACATGCCCCCATGCTAAAAAATACAGAGTATTATTTAGGGCCGGGGAAGAAGGAGCAGATGCCTGAACTACCACACGATGTCTAAGTGTGCCCCATGGTAGTGCATTTGGTACGCAGGAAGCATGTGGTAGTACTTTTCCGCCTCTTAGTAAAAGGAGCCCTAAATTTGGTAATAGTGCTCATCTTACCACTTGCTTTTCTACCAGAGAACCTTCTTTTTGGTAGGTCAGTGGTCTTTGTCATAAAGAGTATGAGGACAGATTTAAAGATCTCAAAATATATACTTTGGAAGAAAGGCAGGAGAGGGGAGATATGATAGAGACATTTAAATACAGGAGAGGGGAGATATGATAGAGACATTTAAATACAAGGCATTAATGTACAGGAAGCAAGTCTCTTTGAATTGAATGGAAGCTCTGGAATGAGGGTGCATAGGATGAAGGTGAAAGGAGATAGACTTAGAAGTAACCTGAAAAAATACTTCTTCACGGAAAGGGTCGTAAATTCATGGAATGGCCTACCGGTGAAGTGGTGGAGACAAAAACAGTATCTGAATTCAAGAGAGCTTAGGACAAGTATATAGGATCTCTAAGGCAGTGATAGGGAGAGTAGTGGGCATGGATGGGTAGACTGGATAGGCCATATGGTCTTTATCTGCCTATATTTTTCTCTGTTTCTATGTTATCTATGTTTCCATTTGTTAGCGCACATTGGTTTGTTAGTGTGCCTACAAATTTTTATTGTGCACTAAATCAATTTAACAGGCATTAGTCTACAAATTAATGTGTTAAGTTGATTAGCATACATTATGAAGTTTCAACGTGCAATAAAATTGTGTGAAACGAAAATTGGAAACTGGGATAAAAGGCCAAATAAATTGAAATGAACTAAATTGCTTTTTTCCCTATTCATACAACTAGATCCTGGAGTTCAATTTCAAGTTTAATCAATGCTAGATATACCACCCAATCAGGGCGGTATATCTAGCATTATTCTGAACAATTTATATAATTAAAATTCAAATGTGGGAGAAAATGAAAGGAAATTATACCATGAATGGGAAAGGAGAGAAGAGGTACAGTCCAAGCAGTTGATGATGCTCCCAGCTACTCCACCAGGGGGTGGGCAAATACAGGGGTGTCTGGTACTGACTAATTATATTGTATTATATGCTATAGGTATCCTGAAATAGAAATGTATTTAGGCCTTCCTTGAACTATTGCAATATGATAGTCACAATTCTATTAAGGGCGCCTATCCACATGGGGGCGCAAATAATCTGGCACATGTGAAAGTGCATAAAGATTAGTATGATTGTTCCCCTTAGAACCTGTACGTCTAGCCCCGTCTTTAGCCGTTTTCAAGTCCAAACTCAAAACCCACCTCTTTACCACTGCTTTTGACTCCTAACTCACTTACCCTTTATCCTCACCTCTTTATTCCCTTACCCTTAATTGTCTTGTCTGTTTACCTGTCTTAGTTAGATTGTAAGCTCTTTGAGCAGAGACTGTCTTCTGTGTATGGTGTACAGCGCTGCGTATGCCTTGTAGCGCTATAGAAATGATAAGTAGATAGATAGATAGATAGATAGGCAAGTCTTGGGAGGGCTACAAACCTCTGGCATAATATATCAGTGAGATGACTGTTCAGCAGAAGCTGTATACATTGAGGGGCAAAATCGAAAGGGACATCCAAGTTTTCATGAGGACATCCTCGCAGAACGTCCCCAACCAGGGGCGGGGAAACCCGTATTTTCGAAACAAGATGGACGTCCATCTTTTGTTTTGATAATACGGTCAGGGACGTCCAAATCCTGAAATTTGGTCGTCCCTAGATTTCGCGGTCTGATTTTTGGTGATAATGGAAACCAAGGACATCCATCTCAGAAATGACCAAAGGCAAGCCATTTGGTCGTGGGAGGAGCCAGCATTTGTAGTGCCCTGGTCCCCCTGAAATGCCAGGACACCAACCAGGCACCCTAGGGGGCACTGCAGTGGACTTCATAAATTGCTCCCAGGTACATAGCTCCCTTACCTTGTGTGCTGAGCCCCCCAACCCCCCCAAAACCCACTACCCACAACTGTACACCAGTACCATAGCCCTTACGGGTGAAGGGGGCACCTAGATGTGGGTACAGTGGGTTTATGGTGGGTTTTGGAGGGCTCGCTGTTTCCTCCACAAACGTAACAGGTAGGGGGGGGCCTGGGTCCGCCTGCCTGAAGTGCATTTCAGTACCCACTAAAACTGCTCCAGGGCCCTGCATACTGCTGTGATGGACCTGAGTATGACATCTGAGGCTGGCATAGAGGCTGGCACAAAATATTTGTAAACATGTTTTTTGAGGGTGGGTGGGGGTTAGTGACCACTGGGGGAGTACGGGGAGCTCATCCCCGATTCCCTTCGATGGTCATCTGGTCAGTTTGGGCACCTTTTTGTGGCTTGGTCATAAGAAAAACAGGACCAGGTAAAGTTGTCCAAGTGTTCATCAGGGACGTCCTTGTTTTTTCCATTATGGGCCGAGGATGTCCAAGTGTTAGGCATTCCCAAGTCCCGCCTTCACTATGCCTCCGACACGCCCCCGTGAACTTTGGCCGTCCCTGCGACGGAAAGCAGTTGGGGACGTCCAAAATCAGCTTTCAATTATACCGATTTGGACGACCGTTTGAGAAGGACGCCCATCTTCCGATTTGTGTCGCAAAATGGGCGTCCTTCTCTTTCGAAAATAAGCCTGAAAGTGGGCCAAGAAGGCCAGTCAAGGACCAAATTCTATAAATAGCACTGAAAAATCAATGCAAAAAAAATAACGTGCTAAGCGCTATTCTGAAAGTTAGGCGCCATTTATAGAATATACTTAGCGCCTAACCCTGATGTAACTCTTCATATCTAAATTAGGCACAAACCTCCCTTGTTCTATAACAGCACATATAAATACTAGGAATGCCCCTGATCCATCTATGACCCTCCCATGGTCGTGCCCCCTTTTTGAACTGCATGATTAAATTTCAATTAAGGCCAGTTAGTGCTGATAGGGGTCCTTTTACTGAGCCACGACAAAAAGTGACCTGTGGCAGTGCAAGCGCATCTTTTGGGCATTCGCCAGACCAGTTTTTACAGCGTCCTAGAAAAATGGCCTTTTTAAGGGTCTGGAAAATGGACATTCGGCAAAATAAAAACCAACACGCGTCCATTTTCAGCCTGAGACCTTACTACCACCCATTGGTTTAGCAGTAAGGTCTCATGCGCTACCAAGGCGGTAGGCATGCAGCGCGTGCCCACTGCTGTTTACTGCCGGGTAAACGCCATGCGGTGGACAATAGAAAATATAAAAATATTTTCTGCCGTATATTTTCGGCACACGCCAAATTCAGAATTACCGCCCACGGCATGAATAGCCTTTGTAAAAGGGCCCCTTTATTATTAGCACCCCATTACCAGTGGTAATTGGCTTGTTAATCAATTAAATTGTGCATGCAAATTGGGTGCACACCCAAATATGCGTGCACAATTTTAGGCGACATTTATAGAATTTGGGGGCAAATGTGGAAATAGTCACTCAACTTCTCTCCACCCCTCTCCCTTCTTCTTGTCCACAAAGATAGAAGCACACTATCTGAAGCAGCACAAGCCCCCAAATCTGGAGAGGATCCAATGGGAGCTGGATAGAGAGAGAGAGAAAGGTCAGTAACAAGCCACTGTAGATGACTCCACATTGACATCATCCACAGACAACTGGCAGTGGCTATGTCAATAGGAGGAACAGGCTACTAACTAGGATGGCTGCATCTGGTGAGTATGCCAACATGACCCTGGCATGCACTCCACCCTTCCAGTTCTCCTCTTCTCACAGCCAGCCCTGGCCCCACTGTGATTCTCTACCTCTTGCAAGCCCTACTACAAAATGGAAAAAAAAAACTTTCTTGATGTGTCCCTATATGCACGGCCCACACTGAACTGCCATTTTTTCCTGGCAGCCTCTGACAGGGAGTGTATTACAGAGGAAGTCCACCAAATGGGGCATCTCAGTGAGAGCCTTTACTTACACAAGGGCCATGGAATGGCATTGCTTCTCTGAAATTCTGCATATCCTAAAAGCATGTAAGGGGGTCTACCATGGAGGTAAGGCCAAAACATCTCTAGCATCATCCTCATCTATTCATGCTGAGTGTGCAACATGTTTGTGAGGAGGCACCCCAGCCAGTCATGTTTCCAGGATACCCACAATGAATATTCATGAGAGATTTGCATGTACTGCCTCCACGACATGCAAATCTATCTCATAAATACTCATTGTGGATATACTGAAAACCTGACTGGCTGGGGTGCCTCCAGGACCAGGTTTGGGAACCACTGCTCTAGTGCAACTGTTGGGTGCTGAGGGCAACCCTCATATTTGCTCTAGAATGTGCTGCTATCATCAACAATTACTACCTCTGATGGCTCTTAGCTAAGTCCACCCCTTATGAATGGTGCTGCACTCCTGGGGTTTATCCTCCCAGCCTCCCACTTTCCCCGTGTTACCCCTCTCCCCTCCCATGGGAATATTTTTTTTTGTATTACATTTGAGAAAATAATTTTATTTGCATGTTTTATATATTTTGAATTAAATTTTATTTAAATGATGTCATAGGTTTGTGACTGAACTTTTGGCAAAAATGTAATTAAAAAAATTATCATTTAAAAATGTTATCAGGGGTATCGTGTGTTATTTCACAAATAGATGTCTCCCTGGGCAAAGGTTTCTGTGCACTCAGGGGTCCTTTTACTAAGGTGCACCGAAAAGTGGCCTGTGCTGGTGTAGACACGTGTATTGAACGCATGCAGGTCCAATTTTCAGCACACCTGCGAAAAAGGCCTCTTTTTTTTTTTAACCGAAAATAGACATCTGACAAAATGAAAATTGATACGTGGCCATTTTGGGCCTGAGACCTTACCACCACCCATTCACTTAGCAGTAAGGTCTCATGCATTAACTGGGCAGTAATCATCAGTACGCGTACAATACCAATTACTGCCCCAGTTAGCGCAGCGCGCCAGAAAATAAAATATATTTTCTGGCGCACGTAGTGGACCTGCATCAAAAATTAAATTACTGCCCGGTCCATGTGGTAGCCAGGCCGTAGTGCATTGGGCACGTGTAGGCGCCTACGAAGCTTAATAAAAGGGCTTCTCACTCTGGTATAAATCCACCACTCATGAAATTGTGAGGCAGGTAGACCTATGATAGTATCAAATCAGCTACAGGCCCACCCTCTTCAAAATACCATGTCAGAACACATATAGATACACTTCATAGACCCTCACTTTTGTACATTATCTATATAGAGAGTCACTAGGAAATCAATCTCTGTTCCAGGAGTGGAAGGATCCCATATTGGTCTTTTTACCCAGGGGAACTAGGCTTCATCCTTGCTGCCCCCTCTAGTGATCATCTGAGGTAATTGCAATCCTTTCCTTGTGCCTCCCCCCCCCCCCCCCCCACCCCCCAAGGGTACTCTCTGGGTCTTTCCCTTATTTTTAGGATCCCAAGGATTTTCCCGGGCTTGGGTTTGTTAGGGCCTTCCCTCCCAGTGGGGATCCCTAAGCCTGCTTCATCACAAACTTTACTGTAGCATTTACTCAGTGAGGACAAATTTCAAAGCCATTTACCTGGGCAAATTGACTCTGAAAATTACTGTCAGAAGTTTTAGCTAAAAGGAAACATACAGGCTTATTTTCGAAAGAGAAAGACGCCCATATTTCGACCCAAATCGGGAGGTGGGCGCATTTCTCATATGGGTGCCCAAATCGGTATAATCTAAAGCCGATTTTGGGCACCTCCAACTGCAGTCTGTCGTGGGAACGAACAAAGTTGATGGGGGCGTGTCAGAGGCGTGGTGAAGGCGGGACTGGGGCATGTTTATCGGCCGAGGAGAGCTGGGCGCCCTCGGCTGATAATGGAAAAAAGAAGGGCGGCAGTAGCGAGAATTTGGGCTGCTTTTTTTGGACCCTATTTTTTCACGAACAAGTCCCCCAAAAGTGCCCCAACTGCCCAGATGACCACTGGAGGGAATCGGGGATGACCTCTCCTGACTCCCCCAGTGGTCACTAACCCCCTCCCACAAAAAAAAAGAACTTTAAAAACTTTTTTTGCCAGCCTGTATGCCAGCCTCAAATGTCATACCCAGCTCCCTGACAGCAGTATGCAGGTCCCTGGAGCAGTTGTTAGTGGGTGTAGTGGACTTCAGCAAGTGGACCCAGGCCCATCCCCCTACCTGTTCCACTTGTGCTGGTAAATGGGAGACCTCCAAACTGCCCCCAAAACCCACTGTACCCACATCTAGGTGCCTCCCTTCATCCCTTAGGGCTATGGTAATGGTGTAGAATTGTGGGCAGTGGGTTTTGGGGGGGGGGGGGAGGTTGGGGTCTCAGCACACAAGGGAAGGGAGTTATGGATTTGGGAGGTATTTAATTTTTTTTTTACTTTTTACAAGTGCCCCCTAGGGTGCCCGGTTGGTGTCCTGGCATGTGAGGGGGACCAGTGCACTATGAATCCTGGCCCCTCCCACGACCAAATGCCTTGGATGTGTTCGTTTTTGAGGTGGGCGGCTTCGGTTTCCATTATCGCTGAAAACCGATACCGCCCATCTCAAATCCGCCCAAATCCGATGCATTTGCCCGGCACCAACCGTATTATCTAAACAAAATATGGACGCCCATCTTTTTCAAAAATACGGTCTGTCCCGCCTCTTCGCGTACCCGTCCTCGGAGATAGTCGCCCATGGAGATGGGCGTCCGCATTCGATTATGCCCCTCTATAGACTGCCGTAACATGCATACGTTTAGCTGAACTGAGGGAAGGTGTTCCCTGGGGTTATGTTCTGGGTGGGATTACAAAATAGTATGCACAAATTGATTATTCAAATCCATGTGCTTTTCATAAAAAGTTTAATCACAGAAAAAGCAGGTGCAAACATTTGCAGGTGCTTTGTCCACCTAGCAATTTTCAAAGGGAATGCAAACAAAGATTTTTCCATTGAAAATTAAGTGACTTTGGGGTATTTTTAATTTAAAATTATTATTATTTAATCAGCATTAGTGTTTTTATTTACTATGGATCTTCTTTTAAAATATAACCTGCAAATTATGAGAACATATTAAATTAGGGTTGAAGTGTTTTTTGCAGGAATATGAATATATTGCTAAATCTATTATCATATTTTTGCCACACCATAACAAATTGACTATGATTCATTAGTTTTCAATTCTATCGACCTGTTGCTGAGCATCTTCAGTGGCTTCATTCATTTCTTCTTAATTGGTTTTCTTTTTTGTTTTTAATTGTAATTGATTTTGTTTCTGCATAGTTCTTTTGACATAGTATATTTTGATCAGGGCTATCTGAAAATCAGTAAGAACTGGAGTAGGATATTCTATTTGGCTTTCTTTTGAGTTTCTGAACAGAATCAAGATCTGGCATTTCTATTCTTTTCTTTTCACAGTTTTTCTCTCATAAACCAGCCGCAGTTTTATTTGTTAACAACACAATCCAATAACATGTTATAGATATCTCCTTAATGGACCTAAACCAAATACAATAACAACAACACTTTCCAACATCCTGCTCTCCACTAGTTAGTCACAACAGAAGTGTAGCCAGGTTGAGGGTGCCAGGGGGTGGAGAGAAAAGCAGACTGCCGACAGCACCAGCGTGTATTTTAAATGCGACAGATTGTATGACAAATAGGCACCGGTGCCTTCAGAAGTCTGTTTGGGGGGGAAGCGATTCCAAGATGGCGCTGTGAACGGATGCACCTGTGTTGGCTCCTGGGGTTGCTCTGCTGATCAGCTTCTTCGCTGCCTCTGTAGCCTCATTTTTTTTCGATGGGGAAACGGAGGGGAAAGGTTAAGGAACATCCCTCGGCTCCTGAAACGCCTTCAACGTTGAGGCAGACGACTCTGCAATTCCCGAAGCAACAACCGGGTCCCCGGGGAACTTCAACCCCTACTGCAACTCTCGATGCGTCGGTGTCAATTGAGAGCGCTAACGGGGCTTCCCTGAGCCCCATGGAGCGCATTGCTCCGCCTCAGCCTGGGAGGGAGTTGTTAGCAGCCCGAGCAGCGATGGAAACCAAAGTGGTTCTACCTAACCTGCTTGAGGGAAGGACTGCAGCGATTGAGAACGGACCTCAACCACGAGAGTTATTAATTCAATCAGCTCTACAGGTATTACTCCAGGATATTGTTTCTAGATTGTCTTGTGCTGAGGCTCAATCTCTCCCAGCTGCTAGTGGTGTGGTCAGTCCAGCAACTGTGACAATAGAGTCACTGTGGGACATGGTTTATAACATTCAAACCTCTATGCAAACTACATTAAAAGAAAATACTGGTGATATTAAAATTCTTTCTGAAGCTGCGTTACTCCAAGCGCAAGTGACTGCACAGCAATCCTTGAGACTGGAGAAAGTGAATACTAAATTACAAGAAATGGGAACTTTAGAAACAGCATTAGTTAAGGATAATAATTTCCTGCATAAACGAATGGAGTACCTGGAGAACCAGGCTAGGAGACTTAACCTGAGGTTTCTTAACTTTCCCAAATCTCCTTTAATTCCACCTGTGAAAATGGTGAAAAAGTATATGGTAGACATTCTTGGAATGGATAAGGATTCACTACCCCCCATAACATGGGCCTATTACTTCTGGAACCCGAAGGGGGTTGATGGATACCCCCCAGTAGTGGGGGATGGAATGAATCCGACTTCATTCCTGGAGAGTTCACTGGAAATCATTACTCAGAGATCAACTATGCTGGTCACTTTTGTACTGTAGCCTGATCGCAATGCTGTTTTAAAACTTTCCCTAAGACACTTAGAAAACTTGTTTTGGGGCTCAAAGGTCCGTATCTTTCCTGATCTCTCAAAGCCTACACAAGTGAGGCGCAGGGCCTTTTTGGAGCAGCGCCCTAGAGCATTGGCATTGGGAATAAACTTTGTATTACGATTTCCTTGTATATGTAATTTACTGCTTGAGGGTAAACATTTTCAGTTTGTAGACCCAAAACAGTTAAAAGAATTTCTTGATGCTAGAGTTGATATGAATGTTATATGCCCTCCCTAATTAGCAGGCTAGGGTCGGTAACCCGAAGTAGCAACCATTAGATTATTTTCTTTAAACTTCTTGGTTGCTTTTTTTTTCAGATTTCTCTATTCTTGGAATCTAATTTCTCTTTAATTGTGGACGAATAGGCCTTAAAGACTTTTTTTCCTTATTTTATTATGAATTTCCTGTGTATAATGCCAATTGCATATTCACATTGTGTAGTGAAATGTTGAAATATATTAAATAAAAATAAAAAAAAAAATAATTAAAAAAAAGAAGTCTGTTTGGGGGTTGCGGCTGCTCCCCCGGTGACCCATCTAGCTATGCCTCTGAGTCACAACCTAGCACAAGGCAATGGAGCAGTAAGCCCTTTGAAAATTAAATTAGAACCAGCATTGTCTGCAGTAACGCAAAACTAAACTTGTGTCATGTCAAACTCATGATGGTATCATGCAGGGGTCCATTCTATTCCCCATACAGATACAACAACCACTCTCATATACTTTTGTTAGGCCCCTTTTTCTGAGATTACTTCACTCCCCAACCTTCCACCACCATCAGCGACAGTCCCAACTTGTCACTGCTCTTCCTCCCTCAACTGGGGCCAGCGACCAGTTATGCTGCACACATGCCTCCACCAGGAGGTGAATGGAGGACATAGCAAGCCCAATATTAGATAAATTTACTCCATCTAGGCAAAAGAACACCGAATAATCCACTTTTAACAAATTGTGCACAAGCACCAGGCCCTGCAAACAGCACACAAAATGAGAACCTCAGTATTCACTCTACACTGAAGTTTCTCTTTGGCATGAACATCTCTGGCATCCCTCCAACAGACTTAGGAATAATCTGAAACCAAATGATGCGAATGCTGGGAAAGTAGTATTTGATTACCACCAATACTTGTTTCATCTGGTGAATGAGCTCCATACCCTTAATGTGACAAATATCATTACCTCTAAGATGAATTAGCAGAATCTCAGATGATGAAAAACATTGTGCTTGCAGAAGTAAAAGTAATATTTGTTCCTACAATAAGCCTTGCAATCTCAGCAATTGAATTCAAACTCCTAAGGGTGCCAAGCCAATATCAGGTCCCTACCAGGATCGATGAGCTTGATTCAGGGTCCAAAAAAAAAAACCAAAAACAGAATGTCCACAAAGCCACACACAAATCTCCAACAGAGCAAGCACTGCAAAAGAAGCTGACAAAGGAAGAATATTAGCCAATGAAACAGAATCCAACCCCTAGCGCACATAACTCTTGTGTGCATTAGGGCGCCAATGCTCCACCCTTTCAATCAACTCAAATCTCCCTTATGGTGCTGCCACACTACTGGCCAACCTTTGCAAAATGAATGGGTCCCATACAGCTTTGTGTCAAACACGTATCAAGCCAATCATTTCTTCAATACTGCAGTGAACTGAAATGTAGTCAATATACACTGATCCTGATGAGACAAAGAAAAGAAGGCATCTGCTGGTGGTATCAACAAATATGTTGAAAGATACCTTAATAGATAAGAATAGCCATACTGGGTCAGACCAATGACCCATCTAGCCCAGTATCCTGCTTTCTACAGTGGTCAATCCAGGTCACAAGTACCTGGCAGAAAGCCAATTAGTAGCAACATTCCATGCTACCAGTCCTGGGGTAAGCAGTGGCTTCCCACATGTCCATGTCAATAACAGACTATAGACTTTTTCTCCGGAACTTGTCTAAACCTTTTTTAAACCCAGATACACTAACCGCTCTTGTCAACTTACCACATCCTCTGGCAACGAGTTCCAGAGCTTAACTATTCTTTGAGTGAAAAAATATTTCCTCCCATTTGTTTTAAAAGTATTTCCATGTAATTTTGTTGAATGTCCCCTGGTCTTTGTATTTTTTAATGAGTGAAACATTCATTCACTTTTACCTGTTCTACACAGGATTTTGTAGACCTCAATCATACGCCCCCTCAGCTGTCTCTTTTCCAAACTGAAGAGCCCTAACCTCTTTAACCTTTCCTCATAAGATAGGAGTTCCATCTTCTTTATCATTTTGGTTGCTCTTCTTTGAACCTTTTCTAATTCCACTATTATCTTTTTTGAGATACAGCAACCAGAACTGAATGCAATACTCAAGGTGAGGTCACACCATGGAATGATATAGAGGCATTATAATATTCTTGGTCTTATTTTGTATCCCTTTCCTAATGATTCCTAGCATCCTGTTTCATTTTTGGCCAACGCTGCACACTGGGCATAAGATTTCAGCGTATTGTCTACAAAGACACCCAGATCTTTTCTTGAGTGCTGACTCTTAAGGTGGAATCTAGCATTGGGTAACTATGATTCAGATTATTCTTCCCAATGTGCATCACCTTGTATTTGTCCACATTAAATTTCATCTGTCATTTGGATGCCTAGTCTTCCAGTTTCCTAAGGTCTTCCTGCAATTTTTCATAATCTGAATGTTTTTTGGCAACTTTGAATAGTTTTGTGTCATAAATATGTTAAATAGCACCGTTCCCAGTACAGATCCCTGTGGCACTCCACTATTCACCCTCCTCCAATTAGAAAAATGACCATTTAACCCTAACTTCTGTTTTCTGTCCAATAACCAATTCCTAATCCACAGCAGAACATTGCCTCCTATCCCATTAATCCTTAGTTTTCTTAGGAGTCTCTCATGAGAAACTTTGTTAAAAGGTTTCTGAAAATCTAGATACACTACATCAACTGGCTCACCTTTATCCATATGTTTATTTATACCTTCAAAGAAGTGAGCCAAATTGTTGAGGCAAGACTTCTCTTAGTTGAACCCATGCTGACTCTGTCCCATTAAACTATATTTGTCTATGTGTTCCCTAATTTTATATTTTATAATAGTTTTCACTAGTTTGCCTGGATACAATTCTACAATTTCCTTGCCATTGAAAAAGATTTACTTCTTCTGCTTTAATTCCTTCTCAGATATTTGAATTTCTCTAAGGGCATGCATGGGTAAAAGGGGGCATACATTGCATAATAATGCATACTAACGCTTCAGTCTGTTCTCACAAGACTTTTGGTATAGACACTGTATCAGTTGGTTGCATTTCTCTGAACCATCTTTTACTTATCTATATAATTTCAGAGGTATGGTACTCAGAGGTAGACATGACAGTCTAAATAAGATATCAATAATGAGCTGAATAGAGGTATCATCATCCCTTTTTAATACTGTTATATCTCTCCATATGTATCTCAGCATCTCTCTGTTTCTGGCTACTGCCCTATTGCATTGTTTTGCTACCTTGAGATCATCAGAACTATCACCCTGAGATCTCTCTCCTGATTGGTTCACATCAGCCTAACCTCCCACCCTGCACCCCTTGCACACACAGAAAACCTCAAATTCTATAAATGGTGTCCAAAGTTAGGAGCTTAATTGGCACTGGTTTGGTGATAAATACCAATAATTGGTATTAAACAATAATTGGTGTTCATTTGCAAATTGCGCATTTAACAGATTTACACCTTTATTTCAACACATTACGCAAATCTAATGGGATTTACATTGGTTACCAATTGAGGAAAGAATTGTGTTTAAAATATTGCTTTTGATTCATACAGCATTGAAAAATGAATCTGTACACCATCTTTTATCCTAAAAATATACATATCTAGCTGTTCTCTCAGATCAGAAGCAGCTGTCCATTTAACTATTCCAGCCCTGAGGAAAGTATTCTTTGAAGAGACACACAGGAGACCTAGCAGACCCATGCTTTCTTTGAACATAAGAACAATAGGGATACAATGCAATTTAAAAGACTATTAAAATGTTTGTTAAAGTCCTTGGAACTATTTTGGGAATGGAGAATGTACAGCAGGTATAAATCGGAACATGAATGTTTTGATGAATATTATTCTATAGGTTTGATGAACAAATTGAAGGTGCAGGAGAGTATTATGTTTGAGTGAATGTTTTGTATGTGTTTATTTTACTGTATTTTTATTATTTGTCTTATATTCTGAATTTTAATTATGCATGTAACCTTTGTAGAATATAAATGAATAAATTCTTAAATCTTAACCATAAATAGACCAACTAACTTCTCTCACACACTAATGTAAAGGAGGTATTAACGTAGGAAGGCCATGGGCGTGTCAGGGACATTCTGACTATTCTTGCACCCACTTTATAGAATAGTTGCATTTAGTTGTCCAACTGTCACATTTATGCCAGCATAGAAATGGCCTAGAGTTTGGCATGCAACTGCTAACTTATGATAGTATTCTATAACATTTTTGGCTTTCAGTTCGCAAGAGATATGTTTAAGTCTGTCTGCATGATTTTTCTGGCTATTTCTGGTCTTACATCAAAATTGGTGATTAACTTAATCTGTGAACCTCTGTTTAGATCCTTTCTAGGTTATGGTCCTTGAAGGTTCTTCTTCTAAGTGCTCGAGGGTGAGATTTTCTAAGATTACTGGTTCTATCTTTTCTTCTTTTGCGATTTCCAAATGGAATCTTTACCGTTGGATATTAGAGTCGAACTATCTTGCTTTTCATAAGAAACTTATGACTTTTAAAAATTTGATAATGACTATTTTTAAATGAGGTTTTTTAAATCTTAGATATTGGTGGAAACTGTTTCTTTTGTAATGCTGTATCTATGTACTATTGTTGTGAAGCGCATTGGACCCAGAAGTGGGTATATGGTGGTATAAAAGAGAAATCTTGGACATTGGTATTTGCACTCACTTTTGGTGCCTTTAGTGACCTATATTGAACTACCCCAAAATATACTTTTCAGCATGCAATGTATGTCTCTGCACTTTTTTGCATTGAACCTTAACTGCTAGGTGATCTATCATTTCTATTCCCTTTCACCATCCCCTCACTAGCTAGCCTCAGTTGAAAGTGTTGGATGTATTGAGAAAAAAATCACTTCTGTCTCTGCAGAACATTACAAACTTGTAGTCTTACAGAAGATAATATGCCTTTATCCAATACAGATGAAAAAAGGCCACAAGACCCCCAATGTTTACATAATTATTAATCATGAAAATACATATAAAAATCCTTTCAATATATCTCTGCTTCATGATTACTGATTCTCTCTTAAAATCCTTGGAAATAGAATATAATCTTTGCAGTGAAGAAACTGTTACTGTCCTGAATGTGAGTCCTTGGATCATCGTGAGGGCTCTGACCCAAAGACCAGGGAACCTCAGGTGACGGCATATGAGTCACAGAAGTCAGTGAAGGGCTGAGCTGGAGCAAGCACTGCAGGCACACCGGCCATGGCAAGGAGCTGTATCAAACTTAGCTGGCACTAGAGTGGGAGCAACTGGAACTGGAGACAGGCAGCACCATGGCTTTAACTGGACCTGGAGCTGGATTGGGAACAGTTGGTACATGGCAAGACAAGGCTTGGCAGGAACAAGATAGAACTGGAGCTTGGCAGGACTGAAGTAATGTCAGAAAATTCTTTTTCATGGTTGATGCCTGGAATTCCCTCCTGAGAGAGATGGTATGGTGGAATTCAAAAAGGCGTGGGATGAACACAGAGGATCTCTAATTAGAAAATGAATGGTATAAAAAACAAAACGTGTTGCATGTCAAGTCATGCTTAGATGGCAATTCTGGCTGTATCAACTAAGGCTGGTGCTGGGCTGGCTTGTAGAGTGAGTCCCGCATTTAGCAATCCGGTTTATGATGGGGTTGAGAGAGCTTCGATGGAAAACTCCAGTAACTTAGAATGTGAGGAGAGTGCCAGGCTGACTTTTACAGTCTGTGTCCTGCAGATAACAAGATAGATTTGGATAGGCTGGAGTGGGCTTTGACAACAACTCCAATAGTTGGAATATAAGGATACAGCAGGGCAGACTTCTATGGTCTATGTCCCAGAAACACCAAAGAAAGACCACAATCACGTATATAATTCATGTTCATTGTTGATTTGATAATGAATGTGACTGTTGGCAGACTGGATGGACTATTTAGGTCTTTATCTGCGGTCACTTACTATGTTACTATCAACATTATTTTCGAAAGTGATGGGCGCTCATATTTCGACCCAAATTGGGAGATGGGTGCCCATCTCGCAAAGGCGCCCAAATCGGTATAGTCAAAAGCCGATTTTGGGTGTCTTCAACTGCAATCTGTTGGAGAAACGGGCAAAGTTGACAGGGGCGTGTTGGAGGCGTGGTGAAGGCGGGACTGGGGCATGTTTATCGGCCGAGGAAAGATGGGCGCCTTCGGCCGATATTCGAAAAAAAAGGCGTTTTTAGCGCAAATTTGGGTCATTTTGTTTGGACCCTTTTTTTCATGAACAAGTCCCAAAAAAGTGCCCTAAATGACCAGATGACCACCAGAGGGAATCGGAGATAACCACCCCTGACTCCCCCAGTGGTCACTAACCCCCTCCCAACATTAAAAAAACAACTTTAAGAACTTTTTTTTCCAGCCTGTATGCCAGCCTCAAATGCCATATCCAGCTCCATCACAGCAGTATGCAGGTCCCTGGAGCAGTTGTTAGTGGGTGCAGTGGACTTCACCCAGGTGGACCCAGGCCCATCCCCCCCTACCTGTTACACTTGTGGTGGTAAATGGGAGCTCTCCAAACCGCCCTCCAAACCCACTGTACCCACATGTAGTGTAACAGGGGGTAGAAAGAGGGAAAAATAATAAAAGTTTTTTTTATTTATTTTTACCTGGGGAGGTCCGGTTGGGGGCTCCTGGTTTGGCTTCTGGGAGCTGAAGAGAAGAGGGGGGGGGGGCGCTGCTGGAGGAACAGCACCATTTTTGAACTCCCGGGGACGATTGGACATGTCCCCGGGAGTGAAGAGAGGCACCGGGAGCATGGGGTGCGCTGTTTGGGGCCGGGTTTGGGCCTGGTTGGTTGTTTCGGGCCGTCTTCGGGGCTTCGGGGGGCTGCGCTTATGGAGGTAGCGTTGGGGCCGATTTTAGGCCCGTTGTTGTATTCGGGGCTGGCCGTCGAATTGGCGAAGGCAGGAGAAGGAGCGCTGGAGCGATGCGCTGTGAGGAGCACATCGGGTTTTGCGGGCCGATTTGGGCAAGAGGGAGGACCATTGCATGGCTGGAGGCCGAGGAGGAACCGGAGAGCCGGAGGAAGATGGTCGGCGATTCGCGGGAGTCATGCGCACGCGTGCATGAGGCAGCGCGCCTCATGCACAAATCGGGAGCTTTTGTCAGGGGTTGAAACACCGTGTAGGCCGAAGCCGGGGCCTAAATTTTGGGCCGGCTTTGGAGCTTTTTTTGTTTTGGCTCCGTTTTCGCGTGGGGACATCCGGGACCGGAATCAAGGGAAGTCATCGTATAAGAGGAAAATCCCGGATCAGGTAAGGGGTCACTTGACCCAAAATGTTAAGTGGTTGATTTTAAATTTGCATAAATACCGTTTTTTATTTTTAAAAATTCGGGGTTTCAAGTTATTTAAATTTAGTTTTCAGATTTGGGTTCGGGGAATTTTTTAGGATTTTTGTGGTGATTTAGTTTTTCAATTTTTATGTTATAAATAGGGGTTTTGGATGAGCGGGGGTTTAAAAGAGATAGGAAAGGGTTAAATTGTTAGATTCTATGGGGCAGGTTAAGGAAGTATTTATTGAATTTTTGAAATGGTTTTTACTGAATTTGGGATTTTTGGAAGGGGTTTAGATGAAATAATGGCGGGCGGACGTTAAATTTTGGAATATTTAAATTATAAAAATACAGTTAGGTAGGGAATGGGAAGCTTAGTGGGCATAGGAAATTTGGGGTGATTTAACATAAATTATTGTTGTTTTGAAGTGATTTAGGAATTTCCCATAGATTCCTATGGGGTTTTCCTATTTAAAATGGAGATTAAGTTGTGCTGCTCAACATTCCGCTTGTCAGCAGGCAGGTGCGGAATGTTGAGCAGGACTTAGGATTGGCATGCTCGGGTTTGGAACCCCAAGCCGAGGGTCCGTTTCCTGGGAAACAGCTTGGCTGGCAGTTGGTCAGAGTGATTTGGGACCTTCAGTGAGTGAGGAAGCGTTGTGGTGTCTGTGAGTGGAAGGGTGTGATTTGATGAGTGAAAGAGGAGAAAGAGTGTTTATAGGGTATCTTGATAATTAAGGGAATAAGGAAAAGTGTTGATACAAGCGGGAAGCGTGTGCTTTGGTGTTTGGTCGCTTAAGGAGGGTGAGTGGTGTTTGAATAGTGAGTGTGTGATAGAACGAGTTTGATTAAAAAGGGGAGGGGATAGATGACAGTGTTGTGCGAGATTAAAGGTGGATTAGGAAGCTGGAGTGAAAGTGAGGGCGCATATGGGAAATGAAGGAGTGGAATGTTGAGGGGTAAGCCTAGTAACAGATTGTGGTGAGTTGTGCTGCATCGCTACAAGAAGAACAAACACTCTGTTTAGATTAGGGAATAAAAGTATAAAGAACAGGTTTGAAAAGGACAGGGTAATTTATTTAAATTTATTTCCTTGTAATTAGTAGCCCCAGTTATGATTAAAAACCCTTGTTGACGGCTTCCAGAGAAAGTAGGAAGGCAGGGTATTGCTTCCTGTTTATTTGTTAAGTGAGAGGTGTAGCTGAAGAACAACACCGCTGGAGAAAACATCTGTCCAAAGGGCCCCACCGCAAGAAAGACCTCGTGAAGTTTTGCAGCACCACAGCTAAGTACATTTGAAAAAGAGCATTATTAACAATCATTATCACAAAAGGGCTAAAGTTCATACTTACCTTAATTCCGGAAGAGAAGAGATACCTGAAAAAGAGAAAAGTGGAACAAAGAATCAATTTCTTAATTGAAATATTTAGGAGTCAACTATGTAGAAGGGTTTTGTTTTAAAAAGAAGGTTGCATGACTGCACATAGAGAAGAAGTTTTAAGGGAAACAAACTTATCTGATAGTTGCTGGACTCTGATGGTAAAGGTGTTTGATCTGAAAGAAAGGAAAATTTAAGTCTAAAGGGTTTCACTCTTAAAGAAATGTATGACAAAACTGAGAATAGTTGATAATTCCGAGTTCTGAAAAGATTTAATGTTATTTCAATACTTTTGTTACTTGTATTTCTAATAAATGTAAATTGTTTAACAGTAAAAGTCTGATTTCTTCCAAAATCAGGAACAATCCAATTTAGATTATTTTCCCTCTTCACTTTATGGAAGTGGAGAGCGTGGTTAGTGACCTGTGCAGTTTTCTGACGCTCGGTGGTGTGGAAGCTGGGAGATGGTCACGACTAGTTACAGACTCCCAGCGCAGCACTATTAACTGAGCGTGAGCATAGCTGATTACAGAAGAGATGAGAGTGCTTCCTAAATCTGAAGAAGATAGCACTATTTCGGAAAGTCATGACACAGTGAATGGCAGGTTGACATCCGTGAGACGTTGTTCTGTGACTGATGAAAGGCCTTGTCCTAAAGTGGAAAAGGGGGAGGAGGCAGAGTTGAATACTGCTCTGGTGAATGCTAATGGTGACATTATCCCTGTGGAAAGCAAGGAAGTCACGGACGTGAAACCTGTAGTGACTGCATGTGCAGAACAGAAAAGAGGGGTGAAGAGGGAGCAAATGCTGGAGTGGGCAAAAGTCATCTATGGAAGAAAGAAGACCAAAGAAAACCAAAGAAACCCTTACCAGCTGGGATGCCATGCTAATAACCTGAAGGCAAGGGTGGAGCCATTCCGAGTGGGAGAGTGGGTACTGCTTCGAAGGCAGAGATTTTCTGGGAAGCATAAAATACAGAACACTTGGGAGGTGGAACCTGTTACTGGATCACAGACTTTTCTTGCAGAACATTTTATTTTGGGATAAGAGGGAAAAGTGGATGTAATATCTCAGAACCAGTTTGAAAAATGTAACAGATTTTTGATTTAAATAAAATCAAGAGTCTGATTTAATGTGAATGTACAAGAACTGAAAAATCGCAAACATTGTTTGGTTGGAAACAATGTTCGTTTTGGCCAAAAATAAGAATGTATTTAGAAAATCAAAAGTAGGCCTACTCTGTTAGAATAGGGAACTCTGATATAACCTGAGTCAGAGAAAGGGAAGATGTGTGATGAATGATATGGATGATAATGCGAGTTTGCTGTATTTGGGTAAGTTAATTAGTGGGTGGATGAAAGGGTATTGGGGTTGGGAAATGTCTGATTTGAGAAAGTACGATGGATGAGGAATAAGGATTGATAGGTATAAGAAGGGAATGTTGGGGACAACATTCGTTTTTAAAGCATGGGTGAATGTAACCAAGGGGTTAAAGGAAAGAGAAGGGGAAGGGAAAAGAGGGGAAAAATACTTTATAGTCTATGGGAAAATCAAAAGTAAAATGGGGTTGTACTTGTGCTGGCGAATATTCCGCCGGTCAGCAAGGTAACTTGGAATGGGAAGCTAAGGAGGGGTTGTCTAGGAAACTGGAGCTTGTGACAGTTGAGTGGTGCTTATGGCTTTGAAGAAGAAGGTGTGTTGTGAGTGAGCTCTGAGAGAGAGTTGAGGATTTGAAGGCATTTGTAAGGAGAAAGTAGTATGGCTAAGGTAGAAGTGTGGGAATGAGAAAAGAGAAAGGAGGGTAATAGGGAAAGTGTGTACAGAAAGTCTGCCTGGTGTAAAGTGGCTGTTGGATGATTGGGGTAAAAGGAAAGGGATTGTTAGTGAAAAGGGGAGGGCTACAGATAAAGGGTGAATGAAAGAAAAAACCCAGTCTTAGGTGCAAAGGAGGGAAAAAGGAGGCTGTGGGGGTATTCTTCATATTAAATATTAAGGGAGAGGTGAAAAGAATGTTCACTGATTGAAGAGAGAGAGAGAGAATCTTGAGCAGAGTGAGTGACAGCTAAGCACCGCAGCACCCAGAATAGGGAATTGCAGTACAGCTTAGGTGTTAGAAGGGAATATCTACTTAATTTTATTTGGATTAGAGAAGTTGGCCACAGTATTGCATCATTGTTTAATATCCCTTGAAGGTTGCTGGCAATTCTCAGGGAGAGAGGGTCTTGCTTCCAATTATTTTAGTTTTAAAGAGAGAGGTGTAGGAAGAAGAACGGAAGAAGAAGAGAACATACCTCGATGATCCGGGCCCCAACGCAAGAAAGTGTTGCAACTTTCAACATCAAACCAACAGCTAAGTGACAGAAATCCCTAAAGGAATAATTCTGGGGAAATAGAGAAAAAAGAGAAAAACAATATACTTACCTTGACATCATGAGGGAAGGGAACAGTAACCTGAAAGAGAGAGAAATAGACACAAAGCATCAAATTCTTTTTCTTGACAATTATTAAGTATTTAAGTTCTTACATCTGATCTTTAAGTATCACATGAAATACTTATCTGATAATTATCTGTGTTGACTGAAGCAAGTCCAAACCTGTTAAAAAAACAATAGAACTAGAGTTAATTTAGTTAAATGTTCATTTAAGGTAAAAAAAACAGACATTACAAACTGTAAAAGTAGATGTTGTTGAAATTCTTGATAATAATATTTTTCTTGATTTCTAATTTCTTAAATAAACTAATCTTTGTATTATTAGATTGGATTCTTCCTGATCAGCATAATCCTGTAATTAGTTTCTTTTCCTCCCGCTCTTGTTTCAGTGATGGGACGAGGTTAGTTTATTGTGTCCTGCTTCCCCCTGCTCCGGAGCTTGATGAACACTCTCCTGGCACGACTACAGACAAAGGAGGGTTGTCATCACTTATTTACTAAAGAAACATCCCTTCAGAGCGGGGAAGAGGGCAACAGTAGGTGCCCCCCTTCAGCCATAAGAGCTATGGTAATGGTGTAGAGTTGTGGGCAGTGGGTTTGGGGGGGGGGATTTGAGGGGCTTAGCACCCAAGGGATGGAAGCTATGGACTTGGGAGGTATTTTACTTTTTTTTTAATTGTTACAAGTACCCCCTAGGGTGCCCGGTTGGTGTCCTGGTATGTGAGGGGGACCAGTGCACTACGAATCCTGGCCCTTCCCATGACCCAATGCCTTGGATTTGTTCGTTTTTGAGCTGGGCGCCTTCGGTTTCCATTATAGCTGAAAAATGAAACCGCCCAGCTCAAATCCGCACAAATCCGATGCATTTGCCGGGCACAAACCATATTATCGAAAAAAAAAAGATGGACACCCATTTTTTTTGAAAATACAGTCTGTCCCGCCCCTTCATGTACCCGTTCGCGGAATAGACGCCCATGGAGATGGGCGTTCACGTTCGATTATGCCCATCCACGTTAAGCTTGGCAGGAACAAGACAGGACTGAGGCTTGGCAGGAATGAAGCAGGATTGAGGCCCAGGTGACACACAGCAGGCATGCTGAGAAACAAGTGATGAGGAATGGCACTGGCAAACTAAAGTAGGGCCCAGAGGTGACATCATCTGGGGGCACCTGTTGCTGACTCTCCCATAAAGGCGTGCATGGGCCTCACTCACATACCTAAAGCACACTGCCACAAGGGTCCTTCAGAGGGCATCTGTTCCCATGCTGCCATGCAGGCCCCGAGCAAGGATGTCAGCTTCGATCAGCTGCATTCTTCCCTGCTGTGGGAGGTGAATCCGGGATCGGCTGGGCCATGACACAAACTGTAAGGGAAATTTTCTACAGCTTCACTATGGTAACTTTGAAATTGTTAACATTTTATTAACATCAGTGGATTTGATATACTGCCTTTCTGTGGGTACAACCTAGTGGGCTCATAATCTAAGTTTGTACATGGAGCAATAGAAGGTCACAAGGAGCTGCAGTGGGAATCAAACCCAGTTCCCCAGGTTTTCAGCCCATAGAACTAACCATTACGCTATTCCTCCACATCATTTTTATAATTTTTTATAATATCCATAAACAGTATCTGGAACAGTATATTGTATCTGGAACTTCAAATGTTGATCCCTTAAGTCAAACCATTCCTAGAAATCCCTTAGATGTTCCAAACTACCGTGCCAAATCATAACAACATCATCATCAATATATCATCTCCAAAGTAATATATGCCAGAAACTGATATTCAAACTATGCAACATATACATTTGTTATATTTGGTACCATAGAGACACCCATAGCAATTTGTTTTTTCTGCTTATAGAAAGTGCCATCAAGTAATATAATCTGTATGATAAATGCAATTGGTATCCTGTGGAGGCTTATCCTTTCATGTAATATTTTTCAAATGATATCAATAGCTTCTAACTGCAGTATATTGCTATATAGTGAATTGATATCTAAAATTATAACAAAGATTAAGGGGGGAGTTATCAATGTGGAATACTGTTAGGAGTCACTGACCAGGAAAGAGTTCTAGGCATCATCATTGATGATACGTTGAAATCCTCTGCTCAGTGTGCAGTGATAGCTAAGAAAGCAAATAAAATGTTAGGTATTATTACGAAAGGAATGAAAAACAAACATGAGGACATTATAATGTCTTTCTATCGCTCCATGGTGTGACCACACCTTGAATATTGTGTGCAATTCTGGTCACCGCATTTCAAAAAGGATATAGTGGAATTAGAAAAGGTACAGAGAAGGGTGACGAGAATGATAAAGGGAATGGAACAACTTCCCTATAAGGAAAGGCTAAAGTGGCTAGGGCTCTCCAGCTTGGAGAAGAGACGGCTGAGGGGAAATATGATAGAGGTCTAAAAAATAATGAGTGGAATGGAATGGGTGTACTTGAATTGCTTATTTACTCTTTCCAAAAATACTAGGACTAGGGAGCACGCAATGAAGATACAAACTAGTAAAATTTAAAAGAATCGGAGAAAATATTTCTTCATTCAATATGTAATTGAACTCTTGAATTCATTGCCAGAGAATGTAGTAAAAGCAGTTGACTTAGCAGGGTTTAAAAATGTTTGGATAGCTTCCGAAAAGAAAAGTTCATAAGCCATTATTAAAATGACTTGCGAAAAATCCACTGCTTATTTCTAGGATAAGCAGCTTAAAATGTATTGTACTGTTATGAGATCTTGCCAGGTACTTGTGACCTGGATTGGCCACTGTTGGAAACAGGATTCTGGGTTTGATGGACCTTCGGTCTGTCCCATATGGCAATAATTATGTACTTATGTAATTCAGCCGGCTACTGTAAGTGTTTAAAAAAATGCTCACTGTTGCAGACTGTTTTTGTTTTTTTGTTTGGTGGGAATATGTTTGATTGGTGGAGTCACCTATGTTCTGCAGGAAATACAAGGAAACCTGCCTTTTTAAACACCCTAGTATTCTCTAAAATATTCAATAATATTTTCATATTGAAAATGTTCAATATGTTGTGGATGTTAAAACGAGTGAAATCATATCTTCCTCTAAAAACCTTCCGCAACCTGGTTCAATGCACTGTACTTACCCACGTTGACTACTGCAATAGTATTTTCATTGGATCCAAGGCCCAAATCCTGAAAAAACTTCAAACCGCCCAGAACATGGCAGCCAGTCTTATTTTTGGTAAGTCGCGATTTGAAAGCACAACACCTCTCCATGAAAAGCTTCATTGGCTCCCTATTACTGAATGAATTTACTTCAAGGTCCACACCCTGATTCACAAGATTATCTACGGAGAAGCCCCGGGTTAGATGTACAATCTGATTGACCTTCCAGCCAGAAACGACTCAAAATCTTCTCAAACTTATCTCAACTTACATCTCCCCAATTGCAAAGGACTTAAGTACAAAACTTACTATGCATCCAACTTCTCCGTCATAGGCAGCCAACTATGGAATGCCTTACCGAGATCCATTCAAACAGTCAATGACCATCTACCTTTCCGGAAGCTGCTAAAAACTTACCTCTTCAAGCAAGCCTATACAAATTACCTGACAGACTTTGAGTCCACCTGCGCTACCCAGATCAGACTATGAAGACTGATCCTGGAATATGCTCCCTATTTCTCCCTATTTAATCCTTTCTAACACATCCCTCTTCCTACTCCTCCCTACA
Organism: Microcaecilia unicolor; assembly: GCF_901765095.1. NCBI lineage: Eukaryota > Metazoa > Chordata > Amphibia > Gymnophiona > Siphonopidae > Microcaecilia > Microcaecilia unicolor. The sequence continues at coordinate 415,029,147 of NC_044033.1, forward strand.
CATTCTCCCATACTTAACTACATGCTAATCCCAATATACACCCTCCTCCCATTCCCCTACCTTTACCATCCTCCTTTATTGCCCATCTTACCTATCCACATCTAAACGACCACCTCTTTACTTACTATATTACAGCTACATCCACTCTATGTTACTTTGTTAACCTGATATACTATGTAAGCCGCACTGAACCTGCCAGTGAGTGGGAAAGCGCGGGGTATAAGCATCACAAATAAATAAATAATAAACTTCAGAAAGTTTGAACACCACTGGATTTATTTTGCAGAATGCTTGATGGGCTTTACATGTACCTGTTCTTATTCTTATATACAGCGATTCATGGATGTATCAACTTGAATCTCCATTAATACTTGCTTTTTATTTATGTATGTTATTATGGGGCCCTTTACTAAGCCAGGGTAGGCACTAGTGCATGTCTACCGTGCAGCAAAAACATTGTCGTTGGACGCACTGAGGCGTCCTGTGGTACTGTGGTAATCTGCGCAATCTGTGCCCAGAAATATGTTGTATTTTTTAGTGTGGGAGGTGTCAATGGCCAGAGAGTAGGCATGCCCTGTGTCACTCGGGTAGCATGGGCACATTGCCGTGTACTGCTCGATTAGTGTGGGGTTAGTGTGAGAGCACTTATTGCCTAGGTGGAGGTAAAAGCTCCTATGTGTAATGGTGACACATTAATTGGGAAATTAGCATATGGCCATTACAGGGCAAACTACAAATACAGCCATTTTACCACCACACTAAAAGTGGCCTAATCACGCAGTAAACCCACATACTGCAAACAGCGCTGGGTACTTTTTAGCGTAGCTTAGCAAAGGGCCCCTATATGTTTAAAACTAATAAAATATATTTGAGAAAATATATATTTGTGGGCAATAAGCCTCTGGTATTGGTGGTTAATCTGATAACAGGCATGCTCTTACTGGATTCTCACTCTTTAATTAATTCTAACCTAGATGAGAAAAGAGGAAGGAAATCTATAAAATCAATATGAAACTACTATTTTTACTATATTATGGGCAAGTAAATGACTTCAATCTATAGCAATTACTTTTTACAAATGCAGTCATTAGTAGTTGTAAAAAAGTTGTCCAGTACTGTAAATCAGATTTTCATGCTCATTATAAGGCTAAATTTCACACTATCCACCGCAGGGGCGTAGCTAGGTGGGGCCACGGGGGCATGGGTCCCCACTGATTTAGCCCTGGCCCCCTCTACTTTCAACCCTCCCACTGATCCTCCCCCACCACTTTCAATCCCCCCTCCCATCGCCGTCAACCCTCTCCCGCTGCCAGGTACCTTTGCTGGAGGGGGTCCCCAACCCCCGCCATCTGAAGTCCTCTTCAGCGCCAGTCTTCGGCGCGTGCCATTCACTGATCTGTTTCTATGAGTCTTGACTCCTGACGTTCTGCACGATGTCAGGAGTCGACTCACAGAAACAGATCAGCAAATGCGCCGGAGACCAGTGCTAAAGAAGACTTCGGCTGGCGAGGGTGGGAACCCCCGCCAGGAAAGGTACCTGGTGGCGGCAGGGGAGGGTTGGCAGCGGAGGTGGGGGGTGAAATTGGCGGGGGGGGGGGGGGGGGGTCGAAAGTGGCGGGGGGGGGGGGGGTTGGCGGCACCAGGGGGGCTAAAATATGCCCCCTCACCTCGGGCTCTGGACCCCCCTCCCGCCGAGATCTGGCTATGCCCCTGATCCACAGTGTTGTAAAGAGAAAAATATTTCTTACTTGTGAATTTCACTACATTGCCATTTTTCTCTAATCAGTGACCTCACACAATGGCATATTATTTTCCTATGTTATAGACTTGGAAACAGTTTGATTCAGAATCAGAGTACATCAGATTACTTGTGCTTTTGAAGTAGAGGGACCCTTTTATATATCAATAATGCAAATGGACTTTTAGATTGCTGCTTGGAGTGCTTATCCTAAGTAAACCTATAATTGGTGATGCTTGATTACCCCAACAACAGATTAAAATTTAGGCTGGACATTACTTTGCTCAGATTTGTTCTTTTCTTCTTTATTTTGTTCTTTTGAGAATTGAATGACAATTGTTAGAATACACCTGCAATTTGTACTATAGCAGTCGCAGTGCAGTAATACACCAGCTTTACATTCTGTTCAGTGGCCTTTACAGAACAACGATGCCTGAAGTTAGATAATAAATTTGGGGGAAGCACCAACATGATCTCAATGACACAAGTTAAAGAAGATCGTCTAGAAGTAAAACCAACAGAACCAACATTATCTATTATCTATGTGTTACATAAATTTTATGCTTATATAACAGCCTCAGTATCCATTCCAAGGTCAATTCATCAGCAAGGTTGCACATAGGATACTTGATAATAAGCTGGTCTTATAGATGTGATATGGAAGTGGATCTTGGGTTATCTTCTCATTGTCAAGCAAGTTCTTGTATTCTATCACTGTATTACGCGCTTGTGTCATTTCATTCAATAACCAGTTCTATTATATTCTGATATACATATGGAACAATAATTGGTCACTAACAGCCAATGGTTGGCGTTAATTGGCACCAATTAAAATTTGCATGTGAATCTGGCTGTATGTTATTCTACCATGCATGACGTCGTAATACCACTGCATGCAACTGAAAAGGGGTTGTGACCATAGGAGCGGCATGTGCATGTCAGGGCATTCCAAAATGTTGCATGAATTGTTACAACATACCAGATCTCCAGGTCCAACTTGGGCACCAACATTTATAGCAGGTTTCAGCATGCATAAATTTGACACCCAAAATTATTATTATTATTATTTGTTACATTTGTATCCCACATTTTCCCACCTTTTGCAGGCTCAATGTGGCTTACATATAACCATTAATGGCGTTAGCCGATTACGGTCTGAACAAATACATGGTATGAATGAACACAAAGTGATATTGTAGTGGAATGAGGTACATGTATGGTAGTATTCCTTTGCTGCTTGGGTAGTGGAAGTTTAGGTATGATCGTGCAGATTTTGTGGTGTTTCTGGTTGGCAGGTTGATGAGGTTTGTCATGTATCCCGGTGCCTCGCCATAAATAATTTTTTGAACAGTCGTGCGGATTTTGAAAGTGATACGTTCTTTGATTGGTAGCCAGTGCAATTTTTCTCCGAGTGGTTTGGCGCTGTCAAAACATGTTTTTCCAAATATAAGCCTAGCTGCTGTGTTTTGGGTGCGGGAATCGCTAAGCATGATTCTGTAAAGGGCATGTGCCCACCACTAGACTATTGCAGGGATCTGCATGCTGTTCTAATAGACCTGAGCATAACATCTGAGGTTGGCATATAGGCTGGCAAGTAATGTTTCTAATCACATTTTGGGGGTGGGGGGTGGGAGGGAATTAGTAACCACTGGGGGAGTAAGGGAAAGGCATCCCTAATTCCCTCCAGTGGTCATCTGGTCATTTAGGGCACCTTTTTGTGCCTTATTCGTTATAAAAACAGATCTAACTCAAAACGTCTTAGTGTTAGTCTTGGACGGTTTTGTTCTGTTCCATTATGGCTGAAAAATGTCTTTAAGTCCTTTTTTTTATCAGTTCCAAATCTAGTGGCAGGTACAACTCTACCCATATTGCTGGGCAGAATAGATAGGCCATACTGGTCTTTATCTGCCATCAGTTAATATGTTACTGTGTTAATTTGTTGACTATAGTAGAAGCATCCCTATATTCAAATATAAACCCTAAAATGTCTAGAGAGGCTCAGACATTTAAATGCCATTTTAAAACTGGGGTAAATCAAACATGTGAAAGCTCACTACATGTCAAAGCAGCAAGGAGTAAGGAGAGCATAGGGAAAGGAAGTGGTCTGGGCTGGCCTTGAAGACAGATGTTCATTCCCTGTTTCATAAAAGGAATCCATGTTTGTGTGAAGAAACAGACATCAGTGTTTACAACAGTGGCGTAGTTACGTGGGGCCTGAGGGGGGCTGTGCCCCCGTAGATTTGGCCCTGGCCCCCCTGCCGATGATCCCCTTGAACCCCCCTCCTGCCACCAACCCTCCCCCGCCGTCGCCGCCCGCCCCGCCACTGCATCAGATACCTTGTTTGCTGGCGGGGGTTCCCGAACCCCACCAGCCGAAGAGAGTCTTCTTCAGCGCCGGAGTAGCACCTTCTTTCAACTAAATTCCTGGTGCGATCAGGCTACATGCACGGTGCAGGACGTAAGGCGTCAGAAACAGCTGATCGCACCAGGAACTTTGTTGAACAAAGGCGCTACTCCGGCTCTGAAGAAGACTCTCTTCAGCTGGCGGGGTTCGGGGACCCCCGCCAGTAAAGAAGGTATCTGATGCGGCGGCAGGGCAGGCGGCGACGGCGGGGGAGGGTTGGTGGCAGGAGGGGGGGGGGTTCAAGGGGGTCGTCGGCAGGCCGGCAGGGGGTCCAATGTGGCAGCGGCGGTGGTGGTGGGGGGCTGCTAAACAGTGCCCCCCACCTTGGGCTCTGGCCCCCCCTCCCAGCGAGGTCTGGCTACGCCCCTGGTTTACAATTGCCCTGAGACCAGGGGCATAGCCAGACACCCAATTTTGGGTGGGCCTGGGCCCAAAATGGTTAGGCAGAAGAACTTCCCCTCATCCCACAGATGATGTGGTCCCTCCTTCTCTCACCTGCATGCCATATGGCCTCTCAAATATCCTCCCTCTCCCGCATACCTTTTAAATAGCAGATTTTCACTGGCAACGGCAGCAACTAATACACACTACTGATGTTAGCTCCATACCCTTCCCTCTGATGCAACTTCCAGTTTCTGCCTAGGCAAGAATACATCAGAGCGAAGGCTATGGGGCCGGTGCAAGCAGTATGCATCAGTCACTGCTCACTGCAGGTGAATAGCTGCTATTTACAAGGTATGCAGGAGGGACAGTTGTTGGGAGTTTTCAGCTGGTGGGGCTTGGGGATCCCTGCCAGCCACATTATAGCTATGCTGGTACTGGGTGGGCCTCAGCCCAAAGTGGGTGAGCCTGGGCCCACCCAAGCCCACCCTTGGCTACGCCACTGCCTGAGACACATCTAAGTGCCTGCTGTAGGGGCAGCTGTAAACAGCAATGTCCAGGCTTCCTATGATGCCAGACCACCCCCCTGCCAACCAAGCAGCTTCCCTTACCTGGCAGAACATGACCCCCCCCCAGCAACAGCCCCACCGACAGCATCTGATCCCCCCAAAGAGCACCCAGCCTCCCCCCTCAGTACCTAACCGCCAAAACAGCACCCCCCTCCCCCCACAGAGGTCATTGGTGTCTAGTAGGATGTGAACGATGCCCACTTGCTCCTACTTCATGTCTTCTGCTCTGGCAAAATGGTCACTGTGATCTCTATTGTCAATATTGTGGTATTACCGCTGGGGGTCAGGCTTCTATGTATGTACAGATTGCTTTTTTGTGGTCCTATCTGTCAACTTAGTTATTCAGGCAGCAGCAGTGCATATTGCCAGCACCCATAGGCGTAGACTGGGGAGGCGAGGGGGGGCAATGCCCCCCCAAACGACGAGGACGTGGACTGGCGCTAGAATGAAAAAAAAAAAAAAACAAGCAGGCACGCCCTCGTCTCCGTCCGCTTCGCTGCTTCCCTGCCTTCTCTGTCTGCGTCCCGCCCGAAAGGAAATGACATCAGAGGAAGGCGGGACGCAGACAGAGAAGGCAGGGAAGCAGCGAAGCGGACGGAGACGAGCGTGTCTATCTACCCCCTCTCTTCCTACCCTCCGGCGAGGCAGCACCAATCTTCTCTAAGCCTTTCTTGTTCCTGGCAGCGGTAGCGACGTACACGCTGCCTTCAGCTCTGCCCCGAAGCCTTCTCTTCAAGTTCCTGTTCCCGCATAGGTGGGAACAGGAACTTGAAGAGAAGGCTTCCGGGGCAGACCGAAGGCAGCGTGTACGTCGCTACCGCTGCCAGGAACACAGAAAGGCTGAAGAAGACTGCTGCCTGCACCGGAGGGAGGGAGGAAGAGAGGGGGTAAACGGAGTCACGATCCTGGACCTCGCGGGGGGGGGGGGGGGGGGAGCAGAGGGAAGGACCAGGAATTGGATTGGACTGGGAAAGGAGGTGAGCAGAGGGAAGGAGCAGGAGATGGATGGGACTTGGAGGGGTGGGTGGGTGGGGGAGCAAAGGAAGGAGCAGGAGAGGATGGGACTGGGAGGGGTGGGGAGCAGAGGGAAGGAGCAAGAGATGGATGGGACTGGGAGGGGTGGGGGGGGAGCAGAGGGAAGGACCAGGAATTGGATTGGACTGGGAAGGGAGGTGAGGCAGAGGGAAGGAACGAAAAGATGGATGGGACTGCGAGGGGGTGGGAGCAGAGGGATGGACCAGGAGATGGATGGGATTTGGAGAGGTCAGGCACAGCAGAGGGAAGGAGCAAGAGATGGATGGGACGGAGGGATGGTGAGCAGAGGGAAGGAACAGAAGATGGATGGGACTGGGAGGGGTGGGGAGCAGAGGGAAGGAGCAAGAGATGGATGGGACTGGGAGGGGTGGGTGGGGAGCAGAGGGAAGGACCAGGAATTGGATTGGACTGGGAAAGGAGGTGAGCAGAGGGAAGGAACAGAAGATGGATGGGACTGCGAGGGGTGGGGAGCAGAGGGATGGACCAGGAGATGGATGGGATTTGGAGAGGTCAGGCACAGCAGAGGGAAGGAGCAAGAGATGGATGGGACGGAGGGATGGTGAGCAGAGGGAAGGAACAGAAGATGGATGGGACTGGGAGGGGTGGGGAGCAGAGGGAAGGAGCAAGAGATGGATGGGACTGGGAGGGGTGGGTGGGGAGCAGAGGGAAGGACCAGGAATTGGATTGGACTGGGAAAGGAGGTGAGCAGAGGGAAGGAGCAGGAGATGGAGGGGACTGGGGAGGGGTGGGTGGGTGGGGAGCAGAGGGAAGGAGCAGGAGATGGATGGGACTGGGAGGGGTGGGGAGCAGAGGGAGGAGCAAGAGATGGATGGGACTGGGAGGGGTGGGTGGGGAGCAGAGGGAAGGACCAGGAGATGGATGGGAGTTGGAGAGGTCAGGCACAGCAGAGGGAAGGAGAGCAAGAGATGGATGGGATGGAGGGATGGTGAGCAGAGGGAAGGAACAGAAGATGGATGGGACTGGGAGGGGTGGGGAGCAGAGGGAAGGAGCAAGAGATGGATGGGACTGGGAGGGGTGGGGGGGAGCAGAGGGAAGGACCAGGAATTGGATTGGACTGGGAAAGGAGGTGAGCAGAGGGAAGGAACAGAAGATGGATGGGACTGCGAGGGGTTGGGAGCAGAGGGATGGACCAGGAGATGGATGGGATTTGGAGAGGTCAGGGCACAGCATGAGGGAAGGAGCAAGAGATGGCTGGGACGGAGGGATGGTGAGCAGAGGGAAGGAACAGAAGATGGATGTGACTGGAGGGGTGGGGAGCAGAGGGAAGGAGCAAGAGATGGATGGGACTGGGAGGGGTGGGGAGCAGCGGGAAGGAGCAAGAGATGGTTGGGACTGGGGGGGGGGGGGGAGCAGAGGGAAGGAGCAGAGATGGATGGGACTGCGAGGGGTGGGGAGCAGAGGGATGGACCAGGAGATGGATGGGTTTGGAGAGGTCAGGCACAGCAGAGGGAAGGAGCAGAAGATGGAGGGGACGGAGGGATGGTGAGCAGAGGGAAGGGAACAGAAGATGGATGGGACTGGGAGGGTGGGGGAGCAGAGGGAAGGAGCAAGAGATGGATGGGACTGGGAGGGTGGGGAGCAGAGGGAAGCCTACTGGAAAGAAGACACTGCATAAAACAAGAAGACACTGGGTCAAAGCGAATAGAAAAACTACATGATCAGACAACAAAGGTAAATAAAAGTTTATTTTATTCATAATGTATTAATTGAAATGTGTCAGCTTTTTGAAATGTGCATCTGTGATATTTTGCCTGTAAATTTCATTTCCTTCCTCCATATTAGCATATTCATTTGCATATGTATATATGCAAATGATATGCTAATATGCTCCGCCCAATTTTTGCCCCCCCAAATGAAACAGTCAAACTACGCCTATGCCAGCACCTGCATAACTACGACTCTGCCCCTGTAAAACCCCTCTTTTGCCTGGTTTCAAGATGGCAGGTTAGTGCTGATATTCTGCAGCACTGCCTGATTAAGTGCTGCTGATTATTGGCAGCCAGCCTGCTCAGCTTGACTTAAGTAGGCAAGAGCCTTAAATTGGGTTACTGTTAGGGACACAGTACAGAGACTTCTTTTACTTTCTGACTTAGTTGATCACCAGCTTTTATTGGCAGAGCTTCATGCATTTGGGCTAGGTGGAACAGTTCTTCAATGGCTCAGTTCTTTTTTTAACCAATAGATCTTTCAAATTTCCTGACCAGATCATCTTTCTGTAGAAATCAGGGTCCTGCAGGGTTCTATTTTGACCCCCAACACTTTTTAATGTTTTCTTGCCTCCATTATTCACCCTTATTCAGGGATTTGATTTCAAAATTGTTGCTCCTGATGACCCTTTCATCCTAAGCTTCTATCATTTAATTCCTGATTATTTACAGTTGTCATTTGGTTGCAAACATATAAATTAAAGCCTAATCTAAAGAAATTAGATTCTATTTGGTTTTCTCACAAGCTGTCCTCTCTAACTATAATTTCATTTATTGTCAATGACTCAGTGATGTTTAAATGATCAACCTTAGCTCTTGGCATTGAATTAGATTCCTCTCTACATTTATTGTAAGTATAATTCTGGTCTGATTCACTCTGCTTTTTCATGCTGAAGAAACTTGTCAGGATGGGTTTTTTTTTTCTAACAAAGATCTATCAGTGTCTGACTCATTCTCTTATTTTTAGTAAATTGTGCTATTATAATTTACTATTGGCCAGGCTAGAGACTCATTCCTTAAAACAATTACAAATAGTTCAGAATTTTGTTGCTTTATTTTTGTTTAGGGCTAGTAGGTATGATCATGTTTTCCACTTACTTTAGTCTCTTCATTGGCTATCTATATTCTACTGCATTCAGTGTAAGGTTATTCTTCTGACAAATGCGTTTCTATATTGGTTTTCATGTTACTTATCTGCTTCTAAATGTCCACTCAGATCTGGTTACCTTCACCTTCCGTTGTCTTTCTTCTAAGAAAGTAGTTGATCTTGTGCTTATGTTTATGCTTGTTGACTTGATATACTTCCTGTCACATTTCACAAAGCAAGGCGGTTCTTATTTGGCTCCATACTTGTGGAATAATTTATCAGTGGAAATTAGAGCTAAGGCTGCCTATTTAAAGTTGGAAAGTACTTTGAAGACTTGGAGCCCATTTTACCAAGCTGAGGCAAAAGGGGGCCTGTGTTGGCATTGGTGTGTGTTTGTGACATGCACCGAGGCCCCCTTTACAACAGCGGGGAAAAGGTAGGTCTTTCTTCTTTCAGGAACTGGTCGTTCGTCAAGTGAAGCACTTGCTATGTGGCCATTTCAGGGGGGTACCGCAACCCATTGAGGTGGTGGTAAGGTTCCCACGCTAACCTGGCAATAACTGGGCAGCACACGGCACTGCCTGATTACCGCTGGGTACACAATGGCGCTACAAAAATAAAAATATTTTTGTAGGAACTACTGCTGGGCTTCTGCTGTAGCCTGGCAGTACTTCCTTTCTAGCGAGCGGTAAGCACACGTTGGGTTTACCGCTACTGTGTAAAAGGAGCCCTTGGTTAATTAGCCACACTTTTCATAGAGTTTTTATTTCTGTAGATCATTTAGTTTTGTTCAACTACCCTCCCTATTTTCCTAGCCATTCTCTTGTGTTAAAGGTTTAGAGCTTTTTTTTTTTACAGTCGCACGGCAAGTGAGAGGAAACCCATTCAGTTCCTATGGGCTTCCTCTCATTTACCGCATAGGAATTGCTAGCGCAGCTTTGTAAAAGAGGCCCTTACTGATGTGTTAGATGACCCCATGTTTTTTCTCCTCTTGTTGTTGCATTGTGGGTTATTTTTTATACTATTATGCTATTTTATATTGCTTTGTTTTTCTTTTCCATAGTTACTCCATATTTTGCATTGCACACTGCCTTGCTGTTTTTCTGAAGGATGGCTAATCAAATTTTAATAAACCTTGAACATTACAGGTGAGACAACTCTCTATTTGTGATCAGATTGTTCCCATCACATGAGACCTAATGCTTAGTCAGTGGTACAGATATAGTCATGAAAGCTCTGTCTAAAATGGCCATGAAGCAATCATATAGGGGATACATATGCATAGCCTATTTGAAAACCTCAGGAACCATGGGATATGGTACATATATGCACAGCTGCTGACTATTTCAGTAAGAACCACATGTGAAATGCTGATGTACTGTAGATGTGGTAGCTTTTCCATGTGTATGAAAGTGCCATTTACACATGGATCTTTTCATTATGCAAGGGAAGAGAGCTATGCTGCTACACTATCTACCATGGCATCACAGAGGAAAACACTCATTAGAAATGAAAATGTCAGGCCATCAAAAGTAGATGTGATAGGCAAAGAATCAGCACATACGCTTAACAGATACTCTGGATGGGGATCTGTCACAAATTCAGTGGGATCTTCCAAAATAACAGAGATCAAATGATCTAAACAGAAAATGGTGGGGTTGCATAGAAAAAAAGGTTAGTGGCAGATCACAAGTAGGAGAGGTGAAGACACTCACAGACCAAGAGAGATATGTGGTAGAGATACTGGATGAGGACTCTTTTTTTTTTTTTTTGGGGGGGGGGGGGGAGACATGACCTACTGAGATATCTAATAAGTAGCTATTATAACCCTTTGATATATATCCCCTTACTCCCTGACAGCTCACCTCAATGTTTAAGGCATCCTTTCTATTTACCTTTGATGCTGTGTGTTACTTTCATGCATCACTCACAGGGATTTCAGCTTGCACATTGCCCCAGAACTGCCATTACTTTCTTCAGGTGTGGCCTGCAGTTGGGATTTCTATAGAGCCCTGTGCATATCCCTTCTTTCAGACAGGCATGGTACTACATGAAACCACTTTCCTGTATGTGGATTCAAATGGTAGTCCATTAGCTGTCCTGGAGAGGCATCCCTATTTTGGTAAGGGATCTACCAGCTACACTGCTTGCTTTTGGAGTTATGTGCTCCAGATTCAAGTGTCTTTCCGTGCTGCTCCCTATCATTATTATGTGCTCTGGGTTATTTCTTGGGCACTGGGACATGACTATCATTGGTCGATATATGTGTGACTGCTTTATAGCTCTCAGAACAATCAATTGACCTACTGTCAGCTGGGGGGGGGGGGGGGGGGGGGGGTTGAGGCCCTGTACAGCTCACTTACATCCTGAACTTCACCTCAAATCTTTGTTGCTGCATTACAGTTGGATATGGAGGACCAACATTGCTGCCCAAGGATGGGTACATTTTACAAGTCTGACATGACCTGTGTTGCATTCACGTACTCAGCAGTCTGAGTGCTAGAGCAAAACTTGTGTTGGACACAGCTATACCATCCTGCATGCTAAGCATTCAAAACCATAGCCTAAAGACTGGTATAGCAGACCTTTGTCCAAGCAGAGTATGTGAAATGATATGGGAATGTATAAGGATTCTTCATATTGAAGATATTAGCCCACAGGCAGATAGATGAGCCATATTATTATGTGCTCTATGCTTCCTAATTCACACATTCTGGCTGCACTGCAACAAAGGAGAGAGTTTGTAAGATACCGAACATGCAATGATGTGAAAAGCAATTCTACAACTGGAGGCCCACAATTACTACTTTTTCAAGAAATGTTATTGATGTTTTAAGACAACACAAAAGTAATAACGAAGGAAACAAAAGGAAAAAAATCAACAGTCATAATAATGACTATCAGGCTCATTTTTTAAAGAGATGGATGTCTAAAAAGTAACATAAATCGGCACTTGGACGTCCATCTCACAGAGACGTCCAAATCGATATAATCGAAACACGATTTTGGATGTCTTTCTCAGAAGTCCGTTGCAAGGACGTCCAAATCTCAAGGGGATGTATCGGAGGTGTGGTTGAGGTGAGACTTGGGTGTTCCTAAGACTTGGACGTTTTTGAGCCATAATGGAAAAAAGCAAAGACTCCCAGGACTAAAACTTGGATATTTTCACCCAGACTTGTTTTTACGAATAAGGCACAAAAAAGGTGCCCAAAATGACCTGATGACCACTGGAGGGAATCAAGGATGACCTCCCGTTACTCCCCCAGTGGTCATTAACCCCCTCCCACCCTCAAAAAACATGATTAAAAATATTACTTGCCAGTCTCTATGCCAGTTTCAGATGTCATACTCAGGTTCATGACAGCGCATGCAAGTCCCTGGAGTAGTTTAGTAGTAGGTGCAGTGCACTTCAGACAGGTTGACCCAGGCCCACACCCCCCTACCAAAACCCACCAGAAACCCTCTGTACCCACATATAGGTGCCCCTTCACCCGTAAGGGCTATGGTAGTGTACAGTTGTGGGTAGTGGGTTTGGGGGGGGGGGGGGCTCAACACACAAGGTAAGGGAGCTGTGTACCTGGGAGCAGTTTATGAATTCCACTGCAGTGCCCTCTAGGGTGCCCGAATGCTGTCCTGGCATGTCAGGGGGACCAGTGTATTAAAAATGATGGCTCCTCCCATGTCCAAATGGCTTGAATTTGGACGTTTTAGACTTGGACGTCTTTGGTTTTGAAAATGAACGAAAATCAAAGACGTCCAATCCAAGGACATCCAAATCCAAGGATGTCCACGATATTTTCTAACACAAAGATGGATGTTCATCTTTTTTTAGAAAATGACCTTTTCCTCGCCTCCGAATTTGGACATTCTACAAAGACGTTCAAATTCCAACTTAGACGTTTCTTTTGAAAATGCCCCTCTATGAATGATAGTCTGTGAGAACATATCATAAGCAATGCTCATGTAATACCCCATAGAATGGGTATTACTAGAGCAATAGATTTTTCTAGTGTCATGGGGGGAGAAATATTCCTGCCAGAGGGCAGGAGTAGTAGAATATTCCTGGGTGAGAGGAGGCCCAGCCCATGGGGAGTGGTTTGGAAATAGAATCCAGGGGAAAAGAGTTACCCTTGTGGTGAATGGCAGGAGGGAGGAGTTGCAAAGTAGATAAAGGATAGAATTATGCCCATAAAGGGGTCATTGGTTGCCTGATGGTCCCCTGCCAAGAGACCAGGAGGAGAAAAGGGGAATTCTGAGTGAGGAGTGTGATCACTGGCTGTAAAAGAGGGTTGCGGCTCCTGAAAGTGGCAACCGGAAGATTGTGTGTGCTAAGAGTGGGCAGAGGAGAGACCCAGCCCCGGAGCAGGGGATTGAAGCCAGGGAGAGGTCATTGTTGGCAGATGGTCAGGTCAGAGGAGGGTCTGAACTCACAGAGGTTTGAGTCTGTACAGAAAAGAGGAGAAGCAGTCAGGTGGTAAAACACTGTCCAAGGTATAGGCATGAACAGGAGAACTGTATATATCAGTGGTTTTGCTGGCAGGGGTCCCCAACCCCACCAGCTGAAGCCTTGTCCAGCACCAGTCTCTGGCACCGCCGTGTTGCCTGCTCTGTTCTGTTTTCCCCTAACATCCAGCACGCTCCTTTTAGTGAAACTGAGCATGCTCAATTTCACTAAAAGGAGCATGCAGGACGTGAGGGGAAGACAGAGCGGGGCAGGCAATGTGGCAGCACTGGGCAAGGCTTCAGCTGGCAGGAGTTGGGAACCCCCGCCAGCCAAGGTATTTGCTGCGACAGTGGGTGGGGAGTGGGGGGGGGGGGTTGCGGCAGGGCGGCAGACCAAATTGCGCCCCCAACCTCGGGCTCTGGCCCCCTCCCACCGCGAGGTCTTGCTACGCCACTGGTATATTTGTACATATTCCCTATTGGGAACCTGCCCTTGTAAATAAACCTGAGGAGAGAAGTGGTAAAGGAGTTCTTCTGAGGAACAACAGAAAAATTGGAACATAGTTTGTCTTTACCTGGAGTTGAATCACAAAAGACTGTTTGATGTTGCTGCCGTTGCAAAGCTTGGAAATAAAAGTTTGAGTACTTGCATAGACTGTGGATTACAGCATGTCTTTGGGGACCGAGAGTTGAGAGTGAACTGATCCCTTAGAATGTGAGTGCCTCTCAAACTCCTGGATCTCTGTTCTGGACCACTGACCCACTCCCAAGCTCAATTGCATGTGTACTGCAATTGATGAGTAAGGGGAGAGTGGCCCTGAATGTGACTAATCTGCTTTGTGGCCCAGGACCGGAGGTGGCACACAGGTGAGACTATTAACTTCTACTGTAGATTCCAAGGAAGGAAGGAAGTCAATACCAAGATATTTTACGCTTTTGGAAGACCAAACTAAACTGAAAAGGACAATAATGTCAGTTTTTGTATGTTACTTTTATAACCAGAGGAGGAGGTGTATGTCTCTACTAATTTTAAAAAATCAGAAATAGAATGTTTAAGATTAGATAGGAAAAACATCATAAGCTGATGCTTTAACTTCAATGGAACCCATTTGGACACTGGTTATTGAAGCAGAAGACCATAAGACAGTTAGAAAAGGTTATAGGGCTATTTTGGAAAGCATGGGGGATGAGGGACCTCTCTTTAACAAGACAATGTCAGATAGGGAATTGTTTGTTAAAATATGGGCTGAGGGATTAGTATAAATAACTTTTATTTTGTTTATAAATGATTCTGGAGTCCCATATTATTTTAAGACATGAAAAAGGTATCACCATTCCACCCTATCAAACGCAATGGGCTCTGAAAAAGATTTAGCTGTAATTGAAATACTATGAAACAGGCAAGCATTGCCGGTAATCAGTCTGTTAGGAATAAACCCATCCTGATTGGGATGGATGATTTTAGAGATGATTTTGACTAGCCTGCCACCTACTTCTGGTCCCAACAGAAGCAAGGACACATCCAAGCCCTGCCCATGCCCTGTCCCGTTTGATGATGTCACTACCCACACCTCACCCACACCTATGTCTTGCTCCCTTGATGACATCACCAGACATGATGCTATAGTAGCTCTGCCTAAGCCACACCCCTTTGCATAACTCCATATCAAACCTGCCTCACCCCCTTTTTTCATAACCGTGCCCCTAGCCCCACACACTTTTGGTAATATCACATGAAGTGACATGATAACCACACCCCTTTTTCCAAGATAGCAGCTAAAACTGGATGTACTATATCATTTCCTGTTTCTACTACTGGCTGCCACCTTGGATGGGGTTACATGACAGGAAGTGACATCACTCTCTCCTCCCCCTCTCAGCTTTTCAACAAGTACGCTGTTCTCTGTGTGAGATCAATAGGTCTGCAACCTCCACCACGACTTCCTCCCCTTTCCCTAGCAATCAGCAAACTTACAGGGAATCCCAGCTCTTTCCTTCCAAGAAGTATGGACATAATCAGTAACCATAAGGCAGATGCACTTTTCCTCCCTGCTTTTTCAAGATTTTGTAACAGAGCTGTTTTTGCTTTATAAGACCACAAGCCCCCAGAACTAGTGTGAATGCTACAGGCTGTTCCTCTCTGCTTTTCAGAGCTCGGGATAAAAGTTACAGATAAGCAAACTTTTTTCCCCTTATTTAAATGCTTTATTTTCTTTTAGTAGTGTTCACCTAGAAAACAGACAACCTTTTCTTTTTTTTTTTTTTAAGTTGAATACAGCACCAGTAAAAGAAATAGCAATGAAAAGTAATGGCAAAACAAAATGCTTTTTATACACGGATTGCTTTTACTCCTAACAGTATCATCTAGGAAGCATACAATGTTTAAAAAGTTAAGTAAAACATCTGCAGAGAGTATGGACATAATCGGTAGCCATAAGGCAATGTGTTAAAATTGTGAAACAAAATCATCTGCCTAGGACCCAAATGCATAGGAGGTGCCCTCTCTGAGATGTTAATTCAGTGGGTCCCAGGGTAGATTATTTCCCTAGTAAAGTCAGTGGCTAGCAGAAAGAAGAGTTGTGTCCACTCAGATTCACCGAGGAATATATTTTAAAAGTGTGTGTGTGTGTGTGGGGGGGGGGGGGGGGGGGGGGGGTCGACGACCTGCTTCTTTGCCTTAGGCACACCAAAAGATTAATCCAGCCTTGATTCCATCCTATGACTCTTTAAAGAAGATTTCTTTGAATTAATATCTAAGGCAAGCACAAGTGGTAAATTTGAGAGACTGAGGTCATATACCATGTATTCTGACTTAGCTGTAAGGTTCACTGCTGTCGCAGTATGTACAAAATGAAGGCATTAGAAGACACTGCCCCAAGAAAAGATCTGCATTTGGTATTCATATTCCTACCAACATTTGTCAATTCAGAAATAACTGTGCATGAATAATTCCATCCACAGCCATGTTTTTTTTACAGTTGTACTATGTACTTTGTTTAAAAAATAATGAAGAAAAATGTACTTAACAAAATATAATAAGGCTTGTTTCACTGAATAATCATCTTTTACAAGTTTTAACATGAATTCAATAATAATGAATATTCAGTAAAATGTATTGTTGTTGCTGGCTGCAAGTCCCCTAGCAGTTTGTTTCCCTCTTGACAAGTCTAGTGGAACTCTTGCCAAGTACTGTGTTTTATGCCAATTAAATGTCAAATGATATATTATGTACTGTATAAGAAAATCATATGGGTGGAAGTATTATCCCTTTGTTACTGTGTTCTGGGTGTATTCATTGTTTATTGTGTTTTCAAAATTATTTCAAATTTCTTTTCTAAATGGAAAAATGGATCACAATGCAGGGTTTCAATCTGCCTTTTTATGATAAATAAATATTGGCTATTGCAAGTTCAAAATATTAAAGAAACTTAAACAGGCAAAGAAACAAAGGGCTTGATTTTGTCAAGTTCTTTTTTTTTTTTTGTCAAGTGTAGGTTGACTATCAGGCTCATTTTTGAAAGAGAAGGACGCCCATCTTTTGACACAAATCGGAAGATGGGTGTCCTTCTCACAGGGTCGCCCAAATCGGTATAATCAAAAGCCGATTTTGGGCGTCCCCAACTGCTTTCTGTCACGGGGATGACCAAAGTTCACAGGGGCATGTCGGAGGCGGGACTTGGGAGTGCCTAACACATGGACGTCCTCGACCCATAATGGAAAAAAAGGGTGTCCCTGATGAGCACTTGGGCGACTTTACCTGGTCCTGATTTTTTTACGACCAAGGCACAAAAAGGTGTCCAAACTGACCAGATGACCACCGGAGAGAATTGGGGATAACCTCCCCTTACTCCCCCAGTGGTCACCAACCTCCTCCCACCCTCAAGAAACATCTTTAAAAATATGTCCTGCCAGCATCAAATGTCATACTCAGGTCCATCACAGCAGTATGCAGGTCCCTGGAGCAGTTTTAGTGGGTGCAGTGCACTTCAGGCAGGCGGACCCAGGCCCATCCCCCACCTGTTACACTTCTGGTGGTAAATGTGAGCCCTCCAAAACCCACCACAAACCCACTGTACCCACATCTAGGTGCCCCCCTTCACCTGTAAGGGCTATGGTAGTGGTGTACAGTTGTGGGTAGTGGGTTTTGGGGGGATTTGGGGGGGCTCAACACACAAGGTAAGGAGCTATGTACCTGGAAGCAATTTTTGAAGTCCACTGCAGTGCCCCCTAGGGTGCCCGGTTAGTGTCTTGGCATGTCAGGGGGACCAGTGCACTACGAATGCTGGCTCCTCCCACGACCAAAGGGCTTGCATTTGGTTGTTTCTGAAATGGCGTCCTTGGTTTCTATTATCGCCGAAAATCAGAAACGACCAAGTCTAGGGACGACCATCTCTAGGGCGACCTAAATTTCAGGATTTGGGTGTCCCCGACCATATTATCGAAACGAAAGATGGACGTCCATCTTGTTTTGATAGTACAGGTTTCCCTGCCCCTCCACCGGAACATTTTGTGAGGACGTCCTCAGCAAAACTTGGGCGTCCCTTTCGATTATGCCACGTCAAGATGTTTGGAATTTGGTGACTAAGCTAGATTAAAAAGTTGTTTGCATTGGAGTTTAATGATCTGCATTACATGAAAGCACATAAAATGTATTTGCCCATAACTCCCCAATGGCCCTGTTTCAAATATTTGGTGGGTTGTGGACAGTGTTTTTTTGGGTGGTTGGTCGGTTTCAGTTTGGTGAAGCAAAATTTTGATGGGTGGTTAAACTGTTGGGGAGGCCTTTTATAAAGTAGGGAAATGAACGAAAATAATGGATTTGTTACATCGTGCGCGTCACCACCACAATTATTTTGTCAAGTCCTGCATTACCGCAGACATTTGGGATTGGATGGGAGTAAGGCTAAGTGCTTGTTGAGGCAAGTTCGACACCGACTGCCTTCATTTTTGAAAAAAATAGGCCTCTTTAGGATTTGGGTTTTCTGGTAACTTATGTTATGGAGTTTAAATTAATATAGGGTCCTTTTATGAAGCTGCGACAAAAGGGAGGCCTGCGCTGGCATCGGCGCGTGTTTTTGAAACACACTGAGGCCCCCTTTTAATGCTGTGGGTAAAAGGCAGGTCTTTGTTTTTTTTCAAGAAATGGCCATGCGGCAAATGAAGCACTTGCCGTGCGGCTATTTTGGGGGGAGCAAGGGTGGCGGTAAGGGATCTCGCACTAACCTAGCGGTAACTGGGCAGAACGCAGCACTGCCCAATTACCACCGGGTACACACTGGCACTACAAAAATTGAAACATTTTTGCAGTACCAGAATTGGTACATGCTGGGGGAGGGAACTATCACATTGGGCTTACCTCCACTTCGTAAAAGGGTTCCTATATTTGTTAATTTTGCAAAGTTGTTAATAACGCTGTGGATATAGCAAAAGAGAGGGAACGAAGTACAAACTAAAGTCCAAACAAAAAAACAACACCACAGGCTTATTCGTTAAAGAACTGTGTTCCATTTTAAAGGCCCGTGGTGCTGTTTTTTGTTTTAATAATGCTGTGGCCCATTTTATGCCAGACAGGTGTTTTATTAATTTATTTGTGTGACTGCTATTTGGAGCATGGCTTGATGTGAATGTTGATGTTATGGCATAAAGGTCTTTTTGCTAAGCCACGGTAAGCACTAATGCATGCTTACAGCACCCACTACCTGCACGCTAAAAAATAAAACTTATTACTTAGTGCTTGGAGGTCGGAGGCAGAGAGTAGGCACATTCTACGCTAATCGGTTGGTGCAGTTACATTCCAGTGCGGTAACCAATGAGCAAGTGGTTAGTATGTGAACTCTTACTGCCTACAAAATAGGTGGCAGTAGAGGTTTGTTTGGTAATGGCCATACACTAATGGGAAAACTAGCACAATAAATTGCAAAAATAGAAAAATCAAACATTTTCCCCATGCAGAAAAAATGGCTTTAGCGAGCAGGGATGACCCAGGTAAGCATATGCTAAGGTCACTTTTAACTGAAGTTTGATAAAAGGGTCCATAAATTACTGTTAGTGGGCACAGTGGCAATTTCCCATTTGTCAGATAGCAAAACAGCACAAAAGAAGTACAGGTGTCTCAAAATTTAAATATAGAGTAGAAAATATGCTTACCTTGACCACCTAGATGGTCTGATTCTGGAAAATTCCAAATTAAAATACAAAAACAACATGAGCTAGACATGTGCATGGAGAAAATATTTTGTTTTCAGATTTTTCAGTCTTTTACACGATTATCAGGCTTTTTCGGGTTCATTTCATTCATTTTAATAAAAATATTTTAAGATGCGCTAGAACTCTAACATTCTCAGATAGATTCCATGTGCATTTATTTCTAGGTTAACACATGTTAAATTGAGATTTGTGATTTTTCAACAAAAGCATGTTCCTAATGAGAAGCTTATTTTCCAGCTCACTAAAATCATATATAAACCACAGTATGGGCCCTGTTTACTAAGCAGCGTTATAGACACGTTCACGTTTTTAACGCATGTTAACCATGTACGCTCATTAACAATGTACATGCCTACAATATCCCTATAGAGGGGCATAATGGAAAGATCGTCCAAGTACAAATTAGGACGTTCTTACGAAAACGTCCAAAAATAGACATGTATAATGGAAAAATAGTGTGGGCGTTTTTCGATAATCGATTATCCCTGTAAGAAAACAATCAAATGACGAGCGCATAAGCGTCACTAAATTGGGCGCCCTAAGATGGTCGATTATTGCAGGTGCAAACGACCAAATCACGTGGTGTGTGAAATAATGTACATAGGTGTATCGCAAGTACAGTACATGTTGTTCAGGCCATCCAGGTACGGAAAAATATGAGGAACGCGTATATGTGTCAACTAAAGACATATCATGCTGCTCCACCCATACTTTCATCATATGTGCCCATCTGAATGTCCGGATCTGCATGCACTGTACACCTACTGAACATGCAGCTATGCATATTGTGTATATGTGAAAAGGGTCGGGTGGGGTGCGTCATACTCATCTATATAAGGCACGTTCCACACACGTGCAGGCATGTGCACGTCAAAGACGTCTATGCTTACGAGGGCATCCACGTGCTGATAGGGGCCATATATGGAATGGTCATCCATATATGGAGCTGTGCATGAAACGACGTCCCTCACGCAAGGTCGTCTATATAAGGCACTTCTTTTCCAACACGTGGAAAAATGGCACACCGGCGAGAGCCCAATTTTGGCGAGGAGGAGAGCTTGCTGCTCGTCCGGCTGTGCCTAAGGCACCGGCATCGCCTATTTAGCCAGCACTACCACCTGCCCCCCAGGCTGCAGGCCATGCGAGCCTGGTCCCGCATCCGGGAAAGGCTAGAAAGGTAAGGTTATGGCCCAACCCCCCTCCCCTCCTGTACCTACACATATAACAGCTCCGTCATCAATGTTACCAGCAGTAACTGGAGTGTCCATGCAAGGATCATGAGTAATATAGGAACATGCACAATCACTAATAATTTGTATGTTATTGAAACGACCACCATTCCCACATCCCTACAAGAATGTATTTCGTTAGGTTAGGTATGTGACTATGCTATTAGTGTTATGTGACAATTTCGTTAGTTATGTGAAGGCCACATTTTCCAACCCCTCTTTGCAGCCAGTGGGTTACAACGCCTCCGAATAGTGGAAGCATGAGACCAATGAAACCTATACCATACTTTATAACATGGTCAGGATAACACATATAAAGTAGTTTAACAAGCATACATTATAATGTATACAAATGGTACTGTCTGGCCTCATGCCCACCTCTCTGGCATCATCTGCATAGGAACCAACTCGGTGGCTGCTGTGGGTGCTTGACCACCCCACCCCCAATATCAAATATGTATGGAGGGAGGGGTCATCTCCACTGGGGGTTCCACCCCCCAAAATGGTAAAAAGGTGGCTCCTATGATTCACTACCAATGGAGGTGCCCCCCCCCCAACACTGTAGACCCTCTCTCTCTGGTATGTGAATAGCAAATGAATGTGTGCAGAGGACAAAAAGGACCAACACCCCTGACCCCTGCTCTACAAACTTATATCTTACAGATGCTTTGGAGTCCACCGGGACCTGGAGTCCCTCAGGAGGCGGTTCCGCCAGGTGAGGCGGGAGAGGCCCGACCTCATCCGGGCGGTGCGAAGGCACCTCAGGGCTCGCCGTAAGTATTCAAAAACAGGACACCTGTACAGATTACTACATACATTTCATGAATAAAGCAAATGTGTTGTACAATATCAATTCCCATGTGCCTAATAGCCACCTAGTAAGTAATACCATATCTGTCCCAGATCAAGGATGCAGGTTGCAGGGGTTCTCCCATGAGCGTGCCTGCAACGTCCGACCATCCCCCCGAGATGAATGAGATGATATGCCACACTTTACTATTCCCCTTATTGTGGTGGCTGATTACTGTGTCCTGGTACAGCTGCCTGAGGCCCTACTTTTACTGCATGTTATGGCCTAAATCACATAAAAGAATTGTGCTCAACACCCTTCCCACTGCCCCCCCCCCAATAACTCCTACAACAACTGCCCATCAACCCCTTGTTGCATCTCACAATGCAAACATGCTGGTCAGCAATGAATTTGGTATGGCAACATGTCCTGCGTGGTGTGTGTCAGAGGAGGGTCCAGGGTTCTGTTTCATGTCATCTGATGCAGCTCATTCCCCATGGGCATAGGCTACGCCTTACCACACCCTGCCCCATCCCCTGCCTCACGCCACCCAGCTACTGCACTATGCAAGCCATGGTGTATGCACTGATCTCAATCACATTCCTTTTACATACACAGGGCTCCACCAGCAGGAAGCCGAGCGGGAGGATGAGGAGGGCCACCACCTCCAGGAGGAGGAGGAGGAGCAGGAGGAGGAGGAGCAGGAGGAGCAGGAGGAGCAGGAGGAGGAACAGCAAGAGGAGGGGCACCTGGATGAGGAGGAGGAGGAGGAGGAGCAGCCAGGCCAGGAGGCGGGCCACCAGGAGGAGGAGGAGGAGGACTCGGAGGAGGGAGTCCTCATCATAGATGAGGATGAGGACATTCATGAGGACCCCTCCCCACCTGCAGCTCCGTATGAGGCCTCTCCCTCCCCTCAGCCAGCGCCATCGCCTGGCCCACCTCCATCCCCTGGGCCATCTTCAGTGTCCCCTGGCCTACCTCCATCCCCTGGGCCATCTTCAGTGTCCCCTGGCCCACCTCCAGCCTTTGGCCCTGCTACTGTGGTGCGGCTCCTGCAGCAGCTGGTAGATGGCCAGCAGCAGCTTCTAGTTGGCCAGCACCAGCTGCTGCAGGAGGTGAGAGCCCTACGGCAGGACAATGAGCAGCTCCAGGGCCCACTAAGGGTACTGCTGGGGCTGCTCATTGCCCTGCTACAGAGGGCCTTGCTCAGAGGGCGTGGCCGCCCTTAATTTAAATAGGGGGGGCCTGTTGGGGGTGTGGGGAGTGGGTGGGGGAGGGAATTGTTGGGGTTGTGTGTGTGGGGGGAGGGAGGGAAATGTTGGGGGTTCTGTGGGGGGGTGGGGGAGGGAATTGTTGGGGTTGTGTGTGTGGGGGGAGGGAAATGTTGGGGGTTCTGTGTGGGGGGGAGGGAAATGTTGGGGGTTCTGTGGGGGGTGGGGGAGGGAATTGTTGGGGTTGTGTGTGGGGGGGGAGGGAAATGTTGGGGGTTCTGTGGGGGGTGGGGGAGGGAATTGTTGGGGTTGTGTGTGGGGGGGGGAGGCAAATGTTGGGGGTTCTGTGGGGGGTGGGGGAGGGAATTGTTGGGGTTGTGTGGGGAGTTGTGGGGGGGAGGAGGGCATTGTTGGGGCTTATTTTGTAGGGGTGGGGGTGGGGGGGAAATAAATGTTTCTCTTACAATATAACTATCAGGGTGTGTGTGTGTGTCAGGGGCGTATCTGCGTGGGGCCACAGGGGCCTGGGCCCCCGCAGATTTCGCCCTGGCCCCCCTCCCCGCCGTCAACCCTCCCCCGCTGCTTACTTTTGCTGGCGGGGTCCGACCCGCAATCTTCATATTTCGGCTTCCTCCGTGGCCATGTGCTTCCAGGAAGTAACGCTGCAGCGCTGATTCGTTGAATCTAGTTCGGCGTCTGACGTCCCAGCGAAATATGAAGATTGCGGGTCGGACCCCGCCAGCAAAAGTAAGCAGCGGGGGAGGGTTGACGGCGGGGAGGGGGTGGAGAGAGGCGGCGGCGGCGGGGGGGGGGGGAGGCAAAAATGTGCCCCCCCTCTCTGGCTCTGGCCCCCCCTACCGCCGGATTCCAGATACGCCCCTGGTGTGTGTTTGTCTCCCTTGTGCATTACATATCACCAAATGGTGCTGTTGAGTTGAGAGGAAGGAGGCAGCAATATGCATAGCATTAAATGTGCTGTGTGAATGAGAAGGTGATGTATGTCTGAGAATGTTGGCCATACAGAACGCCACCTGTTCATTCCAACCTGCATGGCCATATGTGCAGGGGGGTTGGGCCGGGGAGGCTGGATGGATATTTGTGTTCATGAATAAAAATGGCCAGCCAGCATCTCTCTCTCCCTCCCTCCCCTCCACCATACTGACCCACAATACAGAGTGCCATCAATAAGAGATTAATAGTGTACCACGTGTGATCTGCCAGGTACACATTTCCACATAACTCCAGGTACCACATACACAGTGTTTGCTGTCTGATGGACACATATCCTTACCCACAAGCCACATTGGTGGGGGGGGGGGGGGGGGGCCAAGAAGGACCTACAAACAGCTGGCTCATATTTTCACATTGAATACATCAGCTATGGTATATAATGCTGAGGAGCAAAAGGGAAACAATGGGAAACCCAATAGATGGATGGTTACTTCATCACAGTTGCAATGTAATACTTGTGTTAGAGAAGGGCACAAATAAAAATGGTGCTCATTATTTGCAGCTGTGATCACACTTTCTCCAGTAGTTGATCAAGGTGTGTTACATTCAAGTATTCTGGGTTTGTGTCAAACTTTGTCCCTGAAGTGACTTGCCTTAGGTGGGATTTGAACCAGCAACCTTAGGATTATAAGGCTGGTGCTCTAACCACTAGGCCACAGCAGCCACCAGACTTTGGCCACCACCAGTTACTTTGGGTTGGTACCTGTACACACACCCCTCTCCCTCACCACCACGTCATAGGCCTCAGTGGCACTACCTGTAGCCACCTCGATCATTTTGTCCAGGCTACCGATTAAAAACAATGTAATGTGCATGTTCCCTACCCTACTACCTATGGAGCTATTTAGGAAGGTGTTCCATAATGTGCTATACAGATCCATTGCATTAATCATTCTCCCCTCCCCCGCCTATGGACCTTGAGAATGGGTGGCCACTTCATAAATGGGGACTGGGGTACACCACATAAACAAGGAAGATGGAACCTACCGGGAACCAATACAGCACCTCCAACAGCTGGCCCACACCACTGAGGACCTGCCAACCCCACAGTACAGTGCACAGGAACCTGGTGAAAAGAGAGCTACCTAACATCTGACTCCAGACTACATACATACAGTGAATGCACACTCCTTGACTATGAGCACAAAGAGAAGAGGTGGCAGACAAATGAGAGCTTACCATGAACGTCTGTTTCAAGACTGTGTAGTGCGCCTTTTATCTTCTGGAACATTAGCTGCACATCTCCCTGATTGAAATGACCCTTACCGAGGGGTGCTTGATTTGGGCCGACTGTACTAAATTCTTGGCCCCCACACACTGCCTGCTACAACCAGGCAGAGAGAATGGGAGAAAGGAAGGGAGCATCAGGCGATGTGGAAGAGAGGGAACGGAAGGCATGGTGGCTGAGGGCCAACAATAATTCCCCCCCCCCCCTAAATACACAGGTGTACCCAAGCATACATTGCTAAACACATACCTTCATATAAGTGAGGGTAAAACCCTGTAAATGATTATTACGAACAACCGGCAAGGTCTCAGTGCAGGAAATGGCAGGTAAAATGGCAATGAAGAAAGGGAAGGCAGGTGGAGACGCCCATACTTATCTACTCATAATCAAAACCATGTGTTCCTAATCGCTATCTGAGCTGGGCACGCTTAGGAATTGTGTGTAAAATGGAACAACAAACGCCCATATCAGAAACGCCTATTCCCCCGTCTCAATGGGCGTTCTTGGCGCCTATATAAACGCCCACTCCGTATTTTCGAAAACCCCATTGGTACAATGCCACCACGCATGCCGCCGACCCGGAAGGGTAATTTTGTTGAAGCAGAGGTGGAGCTCCTGGTCCAAGAAATAGTACAGCGGCACCGGAGTCTGTTTGCTCCCACAGGGCAGAGGCTGGCTGCAACAATAAAGCAGCGCGAATGGGAGGCAGTACGGGACAGCCTGAATGCTGTCTTCCATGCTGGGAGAGACGTGGAGGATTGCAAGAGGAAGTGGCAGAAGCTGAGGAGGGATGTTCGGAGGAAGGCGGGGGCCAATCCCTCAGGCAATGACACTGCCAACCTTACGCCCATGGAGCTGATGGTGCACTCCCTCCTACCCCAGGAGGGCATCCACGGGATTGGCTCCCTGGACACCTCGGGCCAGGCTGAGGACTCAGGTAGGTGTTTCATTATGCAGTTGGGGTATCTGTTGTGCTGCAGTACACTTGTGTTATAGAAGTTGGGGTCAGGGGGAGGGAGGTGAGGAGTGGGGGCAGGAGGAGGGAGGTGGGGGGGGGGGAGTATCTCTGGCTGTCTTTATGTATATTAACAGGCCACCTTTATGATGCTGTTGTGACCTGGTAACCCCTACTCACTAGCTCTCTACCCTTACTCCCTATCCCTACCGTTGTCATTGGGTTTCCTCTTACTTGTCCTGTGTGCCCATATTTATTGAATTAATTGTAAGCTCTATTTGAGTAGTGGTAGTGGTCATGTGTGTTATAGGAGCAAGCAGACAGGGTGGGTGCTGTGTGTGTGTGTGAGCACCCCCAATATTGAGGAAAGATCATGTAGCTGTGCAGGAAGGAGTGTTGGTCACTGGGCTTAGCACCCCCAATACTACTTTCCAGTTGGCTCCTATGGGTGTGTGTAGGTTACTACTGTGGCAGAACTTTGGGGGCCGTCCTTCCCTACTACTCCTTCCTATTTTCCCATTACCAAACTGTGCCTAGTTCCTCCTGTGACCTCTGTGCTCTACTGAGTGTGGGCCACATGCATTCAACTGAAGGAGCCTGTAATGGGGGTCATAAAGCAGTTCTATGCAGTTTAGCAAGTCAGTAGTAACACAACACATGCTGCAATGTTGTTCAATGTAACAATTATACAACTAACAGCTTGACCACAACGTTGTGAGTGGTGTCCATCTCTTGGCTGCTCATCCACCACCTCTACCCAGCTGCCTGCGGGGCTCTCTCTTTCATACCCGTGTCAATTCCATTCCTCCTCACCATCTCTTTGCTGGGTCATCAAGTTGGGGGACATGCCAATGTATATGACTGCTGAAAGACAAAAGTGGGTTATTTGCACCAACACTATTCCTCACTCTTGTGCTATACAGGTGATGACTCAGAGGAGGCTGGCCCTAGTGGCCTGCAAGGCCAACGCCCTACACCAGGAGTCCAGCCTCAACCTCCACAGCCTGCAGCACCCGCAGTCCAGCCTCCACCACCTGCACCAGCTGTGCATCCTCTGCGTCCACCACCACCTGCACCAGCTGTCCAGCCTCTGCCACCACCACCACCACCACCACCAGCTGTCCAGCCTCTGCCACCACCACCACCACCACCACCACCACCTGCACCAGCTGTCCAGCCTCTGCCACCCCACCACCACCACCACCACCTGCACCAGCAGAGGCCGCACCTCCAGCACCGGAGGACTTTGGTGAGGAGGAGGAGGGCCCAGCTCCCCGCCAGAGGCCATCCGGCCAAAGGAGGCAACTCCTGCGGCTGGCCACGGAACTACTCCGCCACAACGTGCGCTTGGAGGAGTACTGACAGCAGAAACTGGAGCTGCAGCGCCAAGCACTGGAGGCACAGCAGCGAGCACACCAGGAACTCCTCCAGGCGCAACGTGAAGGCCACCAGGAGGTGCTCCAGCAACTGAAACGGCTGGAGCAGAGCATCCAACACCTGCGCCCTCAGGGCACCGCGCCTACTCCAGCCCCCGTGCTGCTGGAGCAGCCCCGCCATCAACATCCTTCTCCACTGACCACCACCAACCACCAGCTAAGAGGTGGGCATTGCGATCCTCAGCCTCCGCACCCACTCCTGCAGCACCCACCAAACTGCTCCCATTCTGGGTCCTGTGGCCAGACCACTAGAACCAAGAAGGTGGCCCGATTTCCACGGTGCAGCCGAAGCCGCAGGCTGCCATGGGGATAGGGAGGAGGACACTGGGAGCAGCAGCTCAGAAGAGGGTGAAGAGACTTCCCGTGCAGCACCAGCTGCAAAGGAAGGGCGTGGGAGGGGTAGGAGGGGACGGGGGAAGGGAAGGGGAAAATGATGGGACATGCTGTAGGGTGAGGGTTGGTGGGAGGGGGGTGGTGGTGGTGGTGGTGGTGGGGTTGAACACACATGCACTTAATGTAAAAAATAAATGTTCACTTACTTTCACCTAAAACTTGTTTCAATGAGTCTTTGTCTTGCTCTTACACCAAGCTGGTAGGCATTGAGCTCTGCTCTGTGGGCTGGGGGTGGAGGGGGCTCCTCTTCCAGCTCATCTGGGGCCTCTTCTGGTGGGTGCTGTGGCTCCTCTGGGAGAGGCTGTCCTCTGCGCTGGGCCAAATTGTGTAACATGCAGCACGCCACAAAGATCTTGGCCACCTTTTCTGGACTGTAGAGCAGCTCTCCTCCAGACCGGTCCAGACAGCGGAAGCGGTTTTTCAATAAACCAAAGGTGCGCTCAATGATCCCCCGGGTGCTGCGATGTCTCCTGTTGTAGGTTTCTTCTGGCCCTGGTTGTGGGTGGATCAGGGGGTCATGAGCCATGTCCTCTGCGGGTAGCCTCGGTCACCTTTGCAGAAAAGCAGAATGAGATAGATGAGTGTGTATCGCTTGGAGCAGGTACAGGGGGGGCGGGGGGATTTGGCTAGTGGGTTGTGGTGGAGGAAGCCAGGGCGGAGGGTTGCCCAGTGGAGGAGGTCTAGTATGGGTGGTACATGCATGTTGCACTTACCTAGTAGCCATCCACCAATAAACTCCCCTCGGAAGATGCCCGAGTGCTGTAGGATGTAGGCATCGTGGCTGGAGCCGGGGTACCTGGCACACACGTCTAATATCTCCCCCTGGGCATCACATACAACTTGCATGTTCATAGAATGAAATGCCTTCCTATTTCTGTAGGTGGCTTCGTGTGCCCGGGGGGGTCTGAGGGCTACGTGTGTGCAGTCTATCACACCGATGACCGAGGGGAATCTAGCAAGAGCATAGAAGGCGGCCATGTTGTTGTGCAGGGCCTGGGGGGTGGTGGGGAAAGTGATGTAGTGTGAGGTGTGAGTGATAAAGGCATCCAGGAACTGGGTGAGACAGTGTGAAATAGAAGCCTGGGTGAGGCCTGTGTTAGCAGCTAATACGGATTGAAAACTGCCAGTGGCCAGGACAGAGAGAGCGGAAGTGATTTTGAGGTGGGCAGGGATGGGGTTATTCCTACGTGTCTGGGGCTGAAGGAGGGGTTTCAGCTGCTCACACAGCTGACGAATGGTGGCCCTATCAAACCTGAACCTTGTTAGACACTGCTGGTCAGTGAGTTGTAGGAAGGTGGTGCGGGGCCTAAACACTCGGGGCCGTGAATACCTCCTGCGGTGGGTGGCCTCTTCGTGTAGCATGCATGCCACAAGTGCATTAAGTGCATCCATATCCCCACCACCACCAGTGCAAGTATTAGGACTAGTAGTCAAACAGCAACACACACAGATCTGTCACTTCCAGCCACCACGCCCTCTGGCCACTCACTCGCCAAACAGTACAGGCACACAGAGACAAACGGAGGTCAGGGAATAAAGTATACACGTGGGAAGAGTGAATGGGGAGGGATAGGGGGAGGGGAAGGGGGCGATGGAGCAAAGGAGTAGGAGTAAGGAACGGTGAAAGGGTATGACACAAAAAGAGGCAGGGCACACAGACGACCGTCACAGGTACTCAACACGCTCAGCTTTCTCTCTGCAACCACCACTTCAGCTCTTCCACCAACAATATCGCCACTCTCCAACTACACACAATCACTAATGGGTCTAAAGACGCTTTCCCCCTTGCTCTGGTCACTTTTATTTCGGGTCCATCATATTACGCCCATCTTCCCGCTCAACCAGAGCCATTTCGCTATTCGTTATACGTTGTACCCGTCCACGTCGTATCACCGCCTCTAACACGCCCCCGACACGCCTCTTATTTGGACGTTTTTACGTCCACGTACGAGCGACATGGACGCACTGAAACATTGCTTTCGATTATATGGATTTACTCGTTTTTGTGAGATTAACATTCATCTCCCGATTTAGGTCGGAACTTGGGCGTTTTTCTCGTTGGATTATAAGCAGGATAGTCACCTACATGGTTAGCACGTGTGCTAAGTGTAAGCGCGCTAAAAACTCTAACGCACCATAGTAAACAGGGCCCTAAATGTTGCAACACACATTTATTTATTTGGATTTAGTTATCACTTTTTTGAAGGAATTCATTCAAGACAGTGTACAGCAAGAATCAAATATAAGCAATAGACAATTACAGCAGTAAAAATATTCAAACAGCAATACATTATAATGCCAACACAATACACAATAAACCATTTTAATAGACAGTATAGAGTGTAATCAAAGATGGAACATATAGCTAGATAAGAGAGTAATGGGAGTAAGAAAATAAGGCATTAGTTAAAGAGAGTGGTAAATGAGGTCAGAACGGTGCTTGAACATTATCTTGGCTAGGGAAGGATTAACCGATGATCCTGGCTATAAGTAGAAGCATGCAGAGATAAAACATGTTGAAAACCACACCTGTTTATATTTTAAACACTGGTTTTATTGCTGTATTATTGATATAGGAGCCCTTTTACTAAGCTGCGCTAAAGAGTGGTCTTAGCACCCCTTACATGGGGTTTCCACAAGCTAAAGCCATTTTTGCTGAAGCCAGAAAATGGCCAATTTTCCATTTTCCAAATAAATGGCCATGAGCTAATGTTCCAACTCAAACAGATCAGCTGATGGAGTTATAGACAGTGGCGTACCAAGGGGGGGGGGCGGGGGGCGGGCCGCCCCGGGTGCACGCCGCTGGGGGGGGGGGGGTGCCGCGCACCTGTTGGCCAAGTCCGCTCGTTCCCTCCCTGCTGCTCCCTCTGTGAGGAACAGGTTACTTCCTGTTCCGGGGCAGAGGGAGCAGCAGGGAATGAGTGGACTCGGAGCCAACAGCTCGTGGCACCCCCCAGCAGGTAAAAATGCATCCGGGGGGGGGTCGCTCTGCACCTGGGGGGGGGGGGGAATTGTGCGGGGGGGGGGGGGGGGGCGCTGCACCCGGGGGGGGGGGGGGCGCATTGGCGATCCGCCCCGGGTGTGAGCCAGCCTAGGAACGCCACTGGTTGTAGGAAACATCCACTATATAACTCTATCTTAACCAAGACATTTTCCTATATAAAGCTTAATCTTAGATCTCAGCGGTGCAGCTCACCAATAATATGAATGTCTCGTTATGGCAAGTCTTATGCCCCCACCTTATCATTGGTCATAAGGTATATTTAAGCTTGCTATGTTCTCTCAAACCACTAAACTCTTTCTCATTTGTTATATCTTATCAATTATTAATAAATAGTATGTTTGAATATACTCATCTTTAAGATAAAGGGTTTTAACCCAGGGGAATGTCCATCTGTCAAGGCAATCCCCTGCAACCATGGGCATTTTGTGGGCGTTTCATGGGCATTCAACTTACACACATTGTTATAGAATATCGCCCTCTGCACCTAAATCTACACACTGGGATTTACGCCACATTTTATCAGTGTAAATGAATGCATGTAATTTTAGGCGCTAGGATATTGACAAAACATATTGTATATACTGTGCCTAAATCTAGGCGCTGCTTATAGAATACGCTTAGGTGGAAATGTTTTTTTAATTGGATTTTTTTAAGCGCCATATATAGAATCTGGCCCATTGGGTTTTTACTGCAGGACACCTCAGTGCGTCCCATAGTAAGCCCTTTTATGCTGCGGTAAGCGCGTACATGCTGCATCTTAGTAAAAGAAACCCATAATCATATGTGATCCAGGATACTTGTTAGTGATTCAGTAAGTTCTAAATATGATCAGATAAATTAAAATATATATATATATAGATATACATCCAAAATGTATCATAAGTCCTTGAAATACACGCACATGACTGAACATAAAATACAGTGATGGTTACTCAATAATCAAAATGGCACAAAGCTCAACCCTTAGAAATTGTTCATTCTCCTACTACTGTGTTCTCATGTTTGAGTCCAAATTTTAAAATTCAGTTTTCACCTCATTGCTGTATAGTAACAGTGATGGTCTGATGGATCATATTCCCCTTTTGTGGAGCTTTCTATGCCAGAGTAAATGCTATATGTAAATGTAAATCTACAAATCAATTTTCAATCGTGCCACACTCAGCATACCATTTTTATTTCCATCATAATTATAAAAAGTTTCTTGTCTTCTATGCAAGTAAAGTTCTATAAATCCATTTATATCCAACTTATTTAAAATATCAATATAAAAGTCTTAGGGCCCTGTTTACTAAGGTGTATTATCATTTTACAATTAGCCTACAATTAGCGCACGCACTAACTGTGTAGGTGCCTATAGGGATATTGTAGGTGTGTGCACAGTTAACGCACATACATGGTTAATACACGTTAAAAATGTTAATGCATGGCTTAGTAAACAGGACCCTTATTTTAAAGACTAGCATTTTTGAGATTGAGTGTACTTGTCTATTGAGGCTCTCACTCGTTTAAGCTTTGGATTCTGACCTTTTAAATAGCATTTTTGAATGGCAAGTTTTATATTTTTTTTCCTTCTTTGTTTCAAAAGGCTTAACAGTTTTCCATTTTCATGTTCTGAGACATGCACTGTGTTTCAATAGTCAGCTGTCTCAGGGAAAAATCACCATATATCAAATATATTGCTGAAATTTAGAATCAATTCATCACTACATAACGGTCTGATAACTATAAAAATCCATAATTCAAAGTTTTTGACTGCCACTTCAGGGAGATATCATCCATCAGTTCATCACTGTATAACAAATGTAAAAATAGAAAAAGAAGCTTTTACCTTGTCCCCCCCTTCCCCAGAGAGGGGGAGGGGCGTCTTGCAGCAGACAGGGAGGGACAGAGGGCTTAGGGCAGCCCAGAAACAGTGCTCCAAATGAAGACTGGCACTGACACCTTTTTCCATTATCGGCCATCTCTTAACCACGAGGATGGCCATCTCTTAACCACGCTCCCATCCCGCCTTCGGTACACTACTGACACACCCCCTTGAACTTTGGCCGACCCTGCGATGGAAAGCAGTTGAAGCCAGCCAAAATCAGCTTTTGATTATACCAATTTGGGTGGCCTTGCGAGAAGGGCGCCCATCTCCCGATTTGTGTCGGAAGATGGCCGCCCTTCTCCTTTGAAAATAAGCTGGATAATAACATAGTAGATGATGGAAGATAAAGACCTGTATGGTCCATCCAGTCTGCCCAACAAGATAAACTTGTACGTGCTACTTTATATGTATACCTGACCTTGATTTCTCCCTGCCATTTTTAGGGCACAGACCATAGAAGTTTGCCCAGCACTAGCTTTGCTTCCCAATTAACTGGTGTTGCCACCCAATCTCTGCTAAGCTTCTGTGGATCCATTCTTTCTGAACAGGATTCCTTTGTGTTTATCCCATGCATTTTGAATTCCATTACCGTTTCATCTCCACCACCTCCTATGGGAGGGCATTCTAAGTGTCCACCACTCTCTTCATGAAAAATACTTCCTGACATTTTTCCTGAGTCTACCCCCTTCAACCTCATTTCATGTCCTCTAGTTCTACCGCCTTCCCTTCTCCAGAAAAGGTTTGTTTGCAGATTAATACCTTTCAAATATTTGAATGTCTGTATCCTATCACCCCTGTTTCTTCTTTCCTCCAGGGTATACATGTTCAGGTCAGCAAGTCTCTCCTTGTATGTCTTGTAATGCAAATTCCATACCATTTTTGTAGCTTTTCTTTGCACCGCTTCAAGTCTTCTTACATCCTTAGCAAGACAAAGCCTCCAAAACTGAACACAATACTCCAGGTGGGGCCTCACCAATGACTTGTAGAGGGACATAAACACCTCCTTTCTTCTGCTGGTCTCTATAGAGCCTAGCATACTTCTGGCTAAGGCCACCGCCTTGTCATTCTGTGTCATTGCCTTCAGATCCCCAGATACTATTACTCCAAGGTCCCTCTCCCTGTCTATGCATATCAGACTCTCACTGCCTAACACATACGTCTCCTTTGGATTTCTACTCCCTAAGTGCATCACTTTGCAGTTCTTTGCATTGAATTTTAATTGCCAAACATTAGACCATTCTTCTAGCTTCTGCAGATCCTTTTTCATGTTTTCCACTCCCTCCAGGGTGTCCACTTTGTTACAAATCTTGGTGTAATCTGCAAAAAGGCAAATTTTACCTTCTAACCCTTTGGCAATATCACTCACAAATATATTGAACAGAATTGGCTGCAGCATCATTCCTTGAGGCACTCCAGCCGATAGGAGCTAGGGCCTGGCAAAGGACACAAATTTGGACAATAATATATCAGGAGGCAGGGCAGCCTAGGAGAGAACTGGAAAGGAAAAGCAGGAAGTGAGAGAGAACAAACCATGTGTGTGTGTGTGAGGCTGCAGGCTAAGAGAAAGAAAACAAGCCAGCCAGACTGCATGAGACTGGCAGGATGAAGACATGGAAGAAAGCCTGAGGAAAAGGAAGCTGCAGGTTGGAAAAGGCAAGCCAGCACAGAGAAGGCACTACATGCTGTTGAGAGCACAAGCCTGAGCACAGGACATAATAGCTGGAGTCTGAGAGGCGAGTTTGTACTGGAGAAGGAAGCCTGAATTGTGAGATACCAAAGAGACAGAGTGAGAGCTGCAAGCAAGTCTGGGGAAGTTTAGGGCACTGAAGCAGGCAAGCAGTAACTATTACTGTAAATTTGAATACCTTATTGCCTTTGTAATTTATTGTGTGTTTTAAATTAACAGTGAATGATTGAATCCTAAAATATCCTCTATTGAAGAGATTTCTTCTCGAAGTGGATATCAGGTGAGCTCCTCATCGTTCAAAAAACTGGTACTAGAAGTTGTGGCTCGAATCACTAAAAAAAATACCTACAGTTGCAATTTACCAAAAGACGAATGGCAAGCCCTTACAGCATTAAAAACGGATGACTCCATAATCATCCGGAGGGCCGATAAAGGTGGGGCCTTAGTAGTTCTGGATAAGGAATACTACAATAGTGAAGCTTTACAGCAACTGGTGGACATATCTACACATACCCCCCTTAACACGGACCCTACTGAAGAAATACAGGAATTGATTCTAGATATCACGAACAAGGGGCTGGAGGAAGGGTTTCTTACTAAACATGAATTTGCGTTTCTGAACAAAACACATCCTCGAGTCCCATTGTTCTGTACTGTACCAAAGATACATAAGAATCTTGAAGGCTCACCTGGAAGACCTATAGTGGCTTCTATGGACTTGTGTTAGAACCACTCTCTCAATATATAGACTAGTTTCTTAGTCCTATGGTGCAAAGCTGCCAGTCCTAGCTAAGAGATAGTACCCATTTTCAGACAATTCTTGATAGTATACCTCCTGGAGCACATCCTTTAATCATGGCCACCCTGGACGTCACCGCGTTGTATGCATCCCTACCCCAACAAGACTGTTTAGAAATTATAGAAGATTGCTTAGAAAGAAGATTCCACCCACATCAAGTGCCTACTTTTTTTTTCTGATGGAACTAGCAAGGATTGCCTTAACAAAAAAATGTTTCTTGTTCAATGAACAGTTCTATCAACAAAATCAAGGAGTAGCAATGGAAGCCACATGTGCCCCATCGACTGCCTGCCTGTAAATGGTCTATTTCAAGGATAAGTGGCTACAAAGGAACCCCTGGAAACAGTTTATTCACACATGGCATAGATATAAAGACGATGTTTTCATGTTGTGGAAGGGGACCCATGAACAACTACAGCAGTTTTTCATGTGGCTTAACAACAGGGTTACCCATATACAGTTTACAATGCAACATGCAGTCACTCAAATTAATTTTTGGATACACTGATCACTCAAAAGCAACAATCGTTTAGTACAGAGGTATATATTAAACCAACGGACCGGAACACTCTTCTGCATTATCAAAGCAATCATCCAAGAATAACTACTGACAGTCTACCCTTCTCGCAACACTTAAGATTTCACAGAATCTGTAGTGATAACCAGATATTCAAAAACAAGGCAAAAAATTTATTACAGAAATTTAGAACAAGAGGATACCCTGATAAAGTCTTGCAAAGGTCTTACACTAGGGCTAAATAGAATCATAGGAATGCTTTGTTGCAACCCAGAATCAAAGATAAGGATTCAAATATACAAACCTGTGTCCTCCGATACACACATGGCACCAATAGGGTCGCCCATATCCTAAAACAGCACTGGAGAATTTTACAAACCCATCCAGTTTTCCGTAACTATCAGTTGAGAATAGCTTATTCTCATGGGTTAAATCTTAGGGATCTGCTACAATCAAAACCACAGCTTCCAAGATTAGATATGGACATAGGTCACAAGGAATGTGGCAAGTGCAATTTTTGCCCAAGCAAAATAAGAACTGACACTTTCATTAATCCCCATGATAAGAAGAAATATCAGCTTAGGTACCACACGGACTGTGAAACCACACATGTTGTATACGTTTTAATTTGCCCGTGTAGAAAATTATATGGGGGGAAGACCACTCGGGTGCTAAAACAACTGCTTAGCGACCTTAAATTCAATTTAACTCATCAATGATTAGAGGCCCCTTTGGTAGCACATAGTAGGGCAATCCCGCATGTATTTGAGGACTTCAAATGTGTTGCAATAGACCATGTAGCGAAATCCACAAGAGGAGGGGATCATGCCCAAAAATTACACCAGGTTGAGCAGCGCTGGATTTATAAGTTAAAATCTCTAGCGCCTTCAGGACTTAATAATCGAATAGAGTGGAATGCCTTTATTTAAATATTTAAGGGTTCTCCAAAGTGTCTCCAGTTTTTACTTTCTTTTGTCACTTTAAATCTGTTCCTTTAAGAATTCATAGTCCTCCGGTGATTGGAGGGAAATTCAAGGCATCTGTTTAAATGCAGGCAGCCATTACACAGTCTGAATTCTGATAGAAAGAAGGTAGAACACTAATTGGTAAACGACTAATAGCTTTACTCTGTTGCCGTGGTCTCTAACATTCCTCTCAAGTTCACAGACGTATGTACTTTTTCAGAGCACTAAGTATGGCCATGGACTTCGCTCCTTAAGAAGCTCAAGCGAAACAGAAGCTTTCTGTAGAGCATCCCCAGTCGAAGCAACTACTACAGCTCAGATAAGTGCTGCCTGTTTCATAGCTGTATAACTTATAGTTATTTCCCTTTAGAGTAAAGGATGACAGAAGGTGTTCCTTCATAACTTAAGGGCCGCCATAATTAGGAGGTCTTTTTGACTGATGAACTCATCTCATATCCATTTTGAGAAGAAATCTCTTCAATAGAGGTTATTTCGGGATTCAATCATTCACTGTAATTTAAATCACAACAGAGAATGTTGAGCGTCTGAAGTCTTTTTCCTCCTTTAAAGCACTAAAACACACGAGAGAGGTTTACTTGCTATTTAATGAATTAAACCTAAGTTTGTCAGCAAGTACCATCAGAATTTTGAATTAATCTTTGTAATTTATTGCAACGCATTTAACACCTTGTACTAACTCTATTTAATACCACCAAACTTTAACAATTGGTACCAACTTAAAGAAACATATCCAAGTGTATTCATTGATCTTACTATTTAATAAAATATCTAATATTTTTCTTGTCACATTCCTTGGCTCTGTGGAGCTTATTTTGGAATCCTACTTGAAACCGTGACATTTCTATTTTCATTTATCTATTTGTTGCAATTACCCACTCCACTCCACCATTAGGGGGTTTACACAAAACAGCTTCCTGAATCTTCAGGGACTTTGGGAGAGGGACAGAGCAATCAGTCAGTAGCAATGGAAGATAGGGGGGTGTTTGCTATTTCCCTCTGTCCTACTTGAGCTGTAGGACTGTCGGATGGGAGAGGGGCCTAGAGGCCAGTATTTTAAGTGATGAAATTGTTGCTTATTCACTACTTCTGTTTATGTCAGTGGACCAGAGATTGGTGCCAGGAGAGACCTCAGTTTCCAGTGCTTCCTTCTCTCTGGACCTATGAGAGAGGTCCAGAGAATGTTCCAATCTCAGGAGTGAATCATGAAATAGCACTGCTGCCTTCTGCTCTTTGGTGCAAGAAATTTGGAACATTGAGCTGTGCAGTTCTCAGATACCCTCTACTCCCATTTCCTGGTCCACATGCAATCAGGCTGATATGTTAGGGTCCATAATTACCAAGCTGATATACTATGGGGCTCATTTTTAAAGCATTTAGACTTTCAAAGTTCCATAGGTTACTAAGTTGTGGAAAAAAGGGCCCTACGCAGAGGCGTAGCCAGGTTTTGACATCAGGGGGAGCAAACTTTTGTAAAATAGGCGCCAGTGCGAGGCTGAAGGGCCAGGAGAGAGGGAAGGGTTAAAATCCTCATAGGCATATATGTGATCAGTGACTAAGGCTAAGGTGGGGTGAGGGCCCTAGAGTGGAGTTGGGGCAGGACTAGATAAAATCCTTAGGGTGAGGGCAGCGCCTATGACAGCAGAAAAGGAACAGTGAAGGTAATGTTGAACACAGCAGTGAAAGACCCCTTCACTGTGTCTGTGGCGCAACTGCACCAGTCATTTCCCCCCTTGTATCTCTATTACTGATGGTATTATGTACACTGAATACACTCCAGGGAATATGTGCTGAAAATATCCATATACTGTAAACAATAATTCTACTACACAGTAGAAATGAAAACCTGCTAAGCATGGTTTAGCCCCTACACAACCCAGGAAGGAGCACCGCATCAAGGGTTGTGTACTTGCATCTCCTGTGAGTCCAGTATCTCTTCCCTTCTCTTACTCACGCTCTCCATCCCCCTATGGCCTTCTATCTTCTTCCTTTCTCCCTGGTCCCTCATAGTCTGGCATCTCTCCTATCCCCCTACCCCTGCAGATCTAGTACTTGTCCCCTTCCCTCCCTCTTTCTTCCCCCTCCCATGGGTTCAGCACATTCTCCTCTCCCCAATGAGTCCAGGACCTTTCTTTCTTCTTCCCCAAATCCCCCCGGAGTCCAGAAACCTCTCTTTCTGCCCATCAGCCCCCCCCCCCCCCCATGAAGCCAAATAGGGTTAGTCTCCCTTTCCTTCTCCTCCTCACCCAAAACAAAACAAACAAATAAACAAACCTACAAGCTGCTCTATCCACATTGTCATTCTTTATTGTTGGTAGCATTTTTATTTGATCTCACTTACATTTTCAAACATGCCGGCTTGTGCAGCATATGGATGTACACAGGGGAAGTACTGGTTCCATCAGTTAGAGTATTAATTAGTTCTAAATTGTAAATCATTGTGTCATTTAGAGGGGCTGGTTATAAGGGCTCCCTGTATTCATGCACAGATGTTCTCACCTAGTAAAGGGCCACCAAAAGAATCAGGTGCTTAACAATCAGAAACCTGATTTTTTTTTTAATTATACATATAAACACATAATTAGGTTAAAACCTGGGAGCATTTAACATCTTTTTCCCTCAAAAGCACAGTCAGTCTAAATGTACCAACATTGTCCAGTTGAGCACAATATTAGCTTCCAAGTTCACACAAAGTTAATTATGTTCAGTGGAAAATAACTCTATTGGCTCAGGCTGCTTGCTATGTGAATATTTCATCACCGTTTCATGACTGCTACCAAGTATTACATATTAAGTACCTTTGCTGTAGGTGAATCCTAAGGGTGGCAACCTCAGTTCTTTTGGGATAATGTGAGATATAAATGTAAAAATAATAATAATCCCTTATCCTTCACCTTTTAAGACACTGCCTATCCAGCAGGATGGTGATGGCACAAGGAAAGCAAGTTTGGTCCAGTGAAGAACAACTTAAAATAACCTGTTCCTTAGCTAGACTCTCTTATGCTGAAAATGCAACCATACCATGCCTCTATGGTTATGTTCCACTACCAGGTGATTAACTGGCTTTCTTGACAATATTATATAACATTTGGATGCATGAGTAGAACAAAAACAAACTTATTTATTCAGTATCACAATTCCTCATGTACAGCCACAAACCAACCTTTTAGGGTGGATAGTGTTCACAATGAACTCCTTTTATTATCGACCAGATAGAAGAGGATAAGAGTTTTCAGTTTTAGCACAGTATAAGTCACCATAGAACAAAATAAAATAAAACCAATGGGCTAAATTAAGGGTTTATAGCTCATTTAGTTATGTTAAAAGAAATCTGCAAAACATAAAGTGAAGAGGTGATTCCATAAGCCCCACTGAAAGGATAGTTTAATTTTACTTCCAGTTAGTTTCAATAACACCAGGCTTCCCAAGGCAGATTACAAACAACAGTAAGATGAACCCATTAAGAAACAGGATATCCTCACTGAAATCTCTCATCTGTATTGTATAGAAGGCACAGAGCAATAGAGTAAAAACTATCCAAAAGTTTACTGTACGTTTATGAATTGCTTTAACATTTTTACTGCTTTGTGAAGCACACCTTAATGAACTGTGTCACAATTATCTTGATAACTAAGAACTGCCAGCTGGAATTACTGTCTGGAAATCCTGAGTCTGAAATAGAGGTAAACTACCAAACCAACTTTAGCTTATACCAGGCCTTCTTTATCACTTGGATCAATTTGTGAATCCAACACTAAAGTTGAAAATAGCACACCCCAAGACTTTAATTCCTGCACACAGGTACTGCTACAGTCAGTGTTGCCAATTGGGCGGTTTTCCGCGACCCGCCGCAGGAAAGTTTTGCCTGCGGCGGGTTGCGGTTTTTTGGGCTTCTTTTTTTTCTTTTGGGCGTTTTTTCAGGCGGTTTTTTCGGCCGCGGGGGGCGGGGTTAGTGACGTTTTGGGCGGGGTAGTGACGTTCTGGGCAGGGCCGATGACGGGGGAGGTGGGGCCGGTGACGGGGGAGGCGGGGCCGATGATGGCGGGGGCGGGGTTGATGACGGCGGGGGCGGGGGTGATGACGCGGGGGTGGGGGGTGTCAGGGGTGGGGTTTGAGTTTGGGCGGGTTTTGGGCTGTTTTTAGGCTGGATTGGGTGGGAAAAAATTTTTCCACCTGGCAGCCCTGGCTACAGTACTGACCCATAAAATTCCAGTTTTTTGAAGTGTTAAGCAATAGAAAAAAATGAGCACAAGTCAAAATGCAAAGTTTTTAACTGCTGTTTCTATCAGCTACACCCTTTTTTTTAAAGCTGTTGTAGTGATGTTCAATTTTATTTTTGTAAATGGACTCACCCTGTCTTCATCCAACTTCCTCGGCTGCTGATACCGATTCCAGTTTTCTAAACTTCTTATTCCTGCCCTTCCATCCCTCAAATCTGTTTTTCTTTAGCAGCCCCTGCAACGATAACATGCTGCCCGAGCCGGTTCCGAAGTTGTGTCAGAGGGGCGGAGCAGAAGGAAGCATTCGCGAGAGCAATGGCTCAGGCAGCCTGTCAGCCCTATAAGAAAGCAGGTTTGAGGGACAGAGGGAGGGGGAAAGGGGACGCAAAAGAGTCGTCTGCGAGACTCGGGCGGGGGTGGGGGAGAGAGAGAAGAGTTGTTATGCCTCCAAGACAAGTAAAATCCATGGTGCTGTGTGACGGCCTAGCAGCAAGAGAGATAGGCGCCGTTTTCCCCTTGAAATCTGATTAGGGGAGCAGTTGCTCCCCTGGCGCCCCACCTAGCTTATGCTTCTGCCCTACGGTAGCAGCAGGGGCTGTTTATCCCATGAGCCAGGGCCCTTTTTACTGCAGCAGGTAAAATGCCCCCCCCCCCCCAAATAGCCAAGAGCTCCACAGTAAACTGGCGATAACCTGGTAGCGCAATGCAATGTCCAGTTACTACCAGGTTAGTGCCAAGCTACAGAAATTTTTTTCCAGAGTGCTGGAAATAGCGCGCACTCCAGGCAGAACTACTGGTGGCAGCTGCATTGGGCCAGCGGTAGTTTCAGATTAGCGAGTGGTAAGCCCGCGTTGGGCTTACACCACTTTGTTAAAGACCACCTTAGTGCTTTGAAAATATGCTACCACCTCCAAATGCAGGCTGATATATTTTACTCAGTTTGCAAATCAGACTGATTGTTAAATCATCTCCCCCCCCCCCCCCCCCGTTTCAGTTTTAATATGTTATTTCCCTTATTGTAGGTTGATATACTATCAGGCTATTTTCAAAAGAGAAGGGCGCCCATCTTTCGACACAAATGGGAGATGGGCGTCCTTCTCTCAGGGTCACCCAAATCAGCATAATCGAAAGCCGATTTTGGGCGGTCTCCAACTGCTTCCCATCGTGGGGATGACCAAAGTTCCCGGGGGGCATGTCGGAGGCTACCAAAGGCGGGACGGGGCATGCCTAAATGATGGACATCCTCGAGCGATAATGAAAAAAAGAAGAGTGTCCCTGACGAGCACTTGGCCGACTATACTTGGTTCATTTTTTCTTATGACCAAGCCTCAAAAAGGTGCCTGAACTGACCAGATGACCACCGGAGGGAATCGGGGATGACCTCCCCTGACTCCCCCAGTGGTGACTAACCCCCTCCCACCCTGAAAAAACAACTTTAAAAACTTTTTTTGCCAGCCTGAAATGTCATACTCAGGTCCATCGCAGCAGTATGCAGGTCCCTGGGAGGGGAGGTATGTGTGTGTCAGCGGAGGCATAGCAAAGACGTGGACGTCCTTCTTTCAAACATTTGGATGTCCTGAACTGCCCCCCCCCCCCCCACAGGGACAGCCAAATTTCAAGGGGCATGGTGTTTGAGTGGAGGAGTGGCTTAGTGGTTAGTGCACTGGTCTTGCAATCCAGTGGTGGCTGGTTCGAACCCAACTGCTGATAGTTGTGATCCAAAATCCAAATAAAGAAAGAGGGGTGTCAGAGGCATAGCAGGCATGGATATCCTTCTCACAGAAACATCCAGGCATGTACCTCCTTCTCACAAGAAACATCCACATTTTGGACGCATAGGCAAGGACGTCCTTCACCAATACTCTAAAAAAAAAAAAAAATGATGTCCCTGACAAGCACTTGGATGTTTTCACCTGGACTTGAATTTTTCTAAGGTTGTAGATAGCTATTATACACACAG
Organism: Microcaecilia unicolor; assembly: GCF_901765095.1. NCBI lineage: Eukaryota > Metazoa > Chordata > Amphibia > Gymnophiona > Siphonopidae > Microcaecilia > Microcaecilia unicolor. The sequence goes on from NC_044033.1 coordinate 415,072,028, forward strand.
CTTCTCTGCATGTATGAAGCCGTCTTTGGCATGTGCAGAGCAGCCATGCATAATGCTTGGCTGCTCTGCACTGGCTTCCCCTCCTTAGGAAGGAAATCGTGTGCAAATGAGCTAACAGTGAGCAGCTCATTTGCATGTGATTTCCTTCATGCATGCCAGTTCCTTTCCGAATCACTAAGGGATTGGTAAGGGAAGGGTTTTTCCGTTCAGTTAGTGCATCAGTTAGTCCACTGCAGTGCCCCCTAGTTGGTGTCCTGGCATGTCAGGGGGACCAGTGCACTATGAATGCTGGCTCTTCCCACAACCAAATGAGTTGGATTTGGTCGTTTTAGAGATGGGCGTCCTCGGTTTCCATTATTGCCGCCATCTCTAAGGTTGACCTAAATGTTGAGATTTGGGCGTCCCTGACCGTATTATCGAAACGAAAAATGGACGCCTATCTTGTTTCAATAATACGGGTTTCCCCGCCCCTTCGCAGGGGACGTCCTGCAAGGACGCCCTCAGGGAAAACATGGCACCCCGTTCGATTATGCCCTCCATGGGGCTCATTTTCGAAAGAGAAAATTATTTAAAAACTAGTAAAAAAGGCCCGTTTCTGACACATATGAAACGGGCGCTAGCAAGGTTTTCCTCATAATGTGTATGTTTTGGAGGAGTGTATGTGAGAGTGAGTGTGTGTGATAGAGAGAGTGAAAGTGTGAGTGTGTGTTGTGAGAGAGAGAGTGAGTCTGGGTGTGAGCGTGTCGGTGAGAGAGTGTGTGTGTGAGAATGAGAGTGTGTGCAATTGCGTATGGAGACACAGTGTGATAGAGAGAGAGAGAGTGTGTTTCACACAGATACAGTGTGTGCGTGAATGAGAGTGTGTGTGAGGCACAGATTGTCTGTGAGACTGAGTGTATGAGACCAAGCGAGTATGTAAGTGACTGTGTGACACATAGAGAGTGAATGTGATACAATGTGAGACATAGAGTGTATGAGAGTGAGAGACAGAAACACATTGTCTGTGAGAGAGAGAGTGTGTGTGTGTGTGACAGAGATACCTCCCTCCCTCCCTCCCTCTCTCTCTATGGTGTCAGGCCCCCCTCTTCTCTGGTGTCTGAGATTGCTGCCACTGCACCTAAGCAATTGGTGTGCTGGAGGAGAGGAAGAGAGAGAGAGAGTGTGTGTGTGGGGTGGGGGGATGTGTTGGAGGGGTTCAGCTTGGAAGAAGAGGGGTGTGGGGGATTCTGGATGTGCTGCCAGATGAAAGTAAGTGAGTATGTATGTGTGTGTGTGTGTGTGTGTGGGGGGGGGGGGGGTTCAGGAAGCAATGGCAGATGACAGAGTGAGGGAGTGTGTGTGGGGGGGGGGGGCAGGGGGTACAGGAAGCGCTGCCAGATGAGAGAGTGAGTGTGTGTGTATGGGGTTTCATGAAGCGCTCCCATCCTTGAACCCCCTCCCCACCTCAGTCCCCTTCTCTCATTCAAGAACCCCCTCCCAGTCCTCTCCCATCCAAAAAACCCCAGTTCCCCTCCCACCCGTCCCCTTCTCCAATCCGGAGAACCCCCTCCCCAGTCTCTCCCATCCAAAAACCCCAGTGCCCTTCCCACCCGTCCCCTTCAAGCATCCAAGAACCCCCTCCCCCATCCTTGAACCCCCTCCCCACCTCAGTCTCCTTCTCCCATTCAAGAACCCCCCTCCCCAGTCTCTCCCATCCAAAAACCCAGTCCCCTCCCCACTCGTCCTCTTCAAGTATCCAAGAACCCCCTCCCCACCTCAGTCCCCTTCTCCCATTCAAGAATCCCAGTCCTCTCCCCATCCGTCCCCTTCTCCCATCCGAGAACCCCCTCCCCCATCCTTGAACCCCCTCCCCACCTCAGTCTCCTTCTCCCATTCAAGAACCCCCTCCCCAGTCTCTCCCATCCAAGAACCCCAGTCCCCTCCCCACCCGTCCCCTTCAACTATCCAAGAACCCCCTCCCCACCCCCTTCTGCTTCTCCCATCCATGAACCCCTCCCACCTCAGTCTCCTTCCCATTTGAGAACCCCTCCCCCCCCACCTGAGAGCCCCACACCCTTCTCCCATCTGAGTCCCTCCCCACCTACCAGCTCCATTCTCCTGCCCGCCCAGGCCCACCACCCTCACTGCCTTAAAAAAAAAACCCAATTTGAAGCACTGGAGTAACAGGCAGCAGCGCCTTGCGTCTGCCCTTCTACTAAAAATCTCTTCCACGACGTCATTGGGCCTTCCCACATGAGTCCCACCCGCCCTCGCGGGTAATTGGAAGTTACTGAGGAGGGCGGGACTCAATGTGGGAAGGCCCAATGACGTCGTCGAAGAGATTTTTAGTAGAAGGGCAGACGCGAGGCGCTGCTGCCTGTTATTCAGCGCTTCAAATAGGGTTTTAAAGGCAGGACAGCGCCGGGAGCGGACTCGCAGCAACCCCCCACCCGCTGACATCTGGGGCGGAGCGCCCCCACCACGTCGCCGTCGTGCGTTGCTGGAGAGGACTCGGAGCACCCCCCACCCGCTGACATCTGGGGCGGAGCGCCCCCACCACGTCGCCGTCGCGCGTTGCTGAACTTGGGAGGGAGGGAGAGTGGTGCTCGGAGTGGTCGGGGCGGGGCTACCTGAGGCGCGCGGCGCGGTTGGTAGCCAGCATTTCCTTGGCAGGGGGAGGAGTACTCCTCCCCCTTCCTTGATGCGGTCCCTGCTTTCATTTTTCTGTTGGTTTTCCGCCCTCGACGTCATGACGTTTGACGCGAGGGCGGGGCAGCAAGTCGTTCAGTGGCTTCACCACCACGAACTTACGAACCGTTCTGGGAGTCTGAGTGACTTCAGAACGTTGTCCTCAGAACGTTGAGAGTGCCTTTTATTATATTAGATTGGCATAAAGCAGCATTTGGATGTTTTGTTTGCCTAAATGTTCAAATCGCTATTTTTCAAAACCTACTTTGCAGGTGTTTATCTACACAGTTCATCTGCAGTGTATCCAAATCACAAGGGGGCTCGTTGGGGGCCGGTATTAAGGTGTTTCCAACACTTGGACTACAGTATAAACATTTTGGTTTAGACCTGTTTTTCTCACAACTAAGTCAGGTAAAAAAGTGCCCTATATGACTAGATGACCACTGGAGGCTCCCCCAGTTATAATTGACCCCCTCCCACCCCCTCAAAGATGTGAAAGAAACAGTATATACCAGCCTCTATGACAGTCTTAGATGTTATAGCCAGTCCTATTTGAGCAGCAAGCAGGTTCCTGGAGTAGTCTGGTGGTCAGTGCTGTGTACTGTAGAGATGGGGACCCAGGCCCATATACTGTTCTGTTACACTTGCGGTGGAAGATGTGAGCTCTCCAGGACTCACCAAGGACTTACTGTACCCACATAGAGGTGACACCTGCAGCCATTAGGGCTATTATAGTGGTGTTCAGTTGGGTATAGTGGGGTTTTGGATGGCTCACCATACAATATAAGGGGTTAATGGTGAGATATGTACCTGGAAGCTTTTATTTGAAGTCCGCTACAGTGCCTCCTAGGGTGTCCCACTGTTCTGCTGGGTTGTTTGTGTGGCCAATCTACTAAAAATGCTGGCTCCTCCTACATCCCAATGGCTCGATTTTGTGCGTTTTTCATGTTTTATTTTTCAAAAATGGACCAAAAAAGATAAATGCACAAAAACACCTAGCAAGTGGCCATTTTTGGAATAAAAATTACATATTTTGATTTTCAAAATTGCTATATTCGCCACTTGGATTCTGGCCGTTTTGAGCGAAACATCCAAAGTTTGACTTAGATGTCATATCAAAATGCCCTTCCACACCTCTTTTCCTATTCCAAGTTGATAAACTATGGCACTCATTTTTAAAGAGAAAAGTCTCAGAAGTGGCACAAAGTGGCAGATGGATGTTATTCTCATGAAAATGTATAAATCATTATTTTTGAAAAGGCAGAATTGGGACTTTTTCACTGAGTTCATCCAAATAGCAAGGGGGCATGTTGGAGGTGTGTTCTGGGTGGATATACAATCTGGACGTTTTGTGCAATAATGGGACAGAGAGAAAGGTCCAAGGGCAGAAAAGAAGGATGCTATTCAACTGTTTTTTTTTTTTAAAGCCTACCATATAAACGTATACTGTTTATTGTAAGCCACATTGAACTCAAACTTGTTTGGGATAATGTGGGATATAATGTCAGAATTAAATAAATGAAAGAATAAATAAATAAATAAATAAATAAATAAATAAATAAATAAAGTATTACAGTAGTCTAATCCATCAATTCAGATGGCTAAATGGCCATGATTTGCTCACATCGTTTCATGTTTTGTTTCTTCTAAATAGTTTTATTCATGGGCTTGCCAATTGTCCACTGAAAAGGGTTAAGCTTTTAAAGAATATGATAGTACATTTTGCACTGATACAGAAGAGTTGGATCATGTTTTCCTCCCTTGTTTATATCAATTCACTAGTAACCAACTGAATTTTAGAAGACAGTTTAGAGCCTTATGCCTGATTTCCAAAGATCTTGTCCATGAGGTTCCCTGATATATTGTTGATTTATACAAACCTATGTGTCTGGAAGATCTCTGTACTCTGCACTCAATCTCTATTGGTACTCTGTGGTGGGTTGAGACTCCATTGTTCCTTATGCAGGAATATAACTTAATCACCTTCATGAAAGAATTGGAAAACCTATTTATTTAGGAGCCCCTTTACCAAAGGCAGTTGCCATTTAGGAGATGGTGAGGGCTTTGGCGGTAACCTGATTACTGCTGGGATCCTGTGGTAACCCAATTACCACTGGGAACACCCCCCAGCACTTGAAAATATGAAGGTATTTTCTAGCACCAGAAATGGGTGTGCTAGAAAACTGGATCTAACACCGGACTCCTGGTGAGCCTGGCGGTACGAGCCGATTTTACTGCATGCCAAGCCGGTGGTAGCCCTACAGCCCTTTGGTAAAAGGGCACCTTAGACAGACTTCTTCTGATTCTGTCTGAGAAGAAGATAGTAGTTAAGAGATGAAGGAAGTTATACTGGTTTTGGTTGTGTGTTGAAATTTATTGAATATTATAACTATCCTTTGTATGATTACAGGCAGACATGAAATCAAGTGATATAAATTAATACGTTTTCACAGGGATGATAGTAGATGCCTGGAACGCCCTTCCAGGAGAGATGGCAGAGTCAAAAACAGTGAGCTAATTAAAAATGCATGTGATAGACACAGCGGATGCCTAAATAGAAAGAGGATGGAAGCACAACATAGCTGTTGAGATGTTATATTGGGAAAGAGTCGAGGGAACTAAGGCCAAAGCTGGACAGATTTCTATGGTCTGTGTCCCACAAACAGCAAAAAGGCAGAAAGAAGATCGCCAAGTCCAGCATGGGGGAACTAAGGCTGATGCTGGACAGACTTCTATGGTCTATGTTCCACAAATGGCAAGGAATAGGTGAAGCTTTGACAACTCCAGTGTTGTAGATTACTTTACTGTCATGTGCTGCGAGTGAGGGTGCAGCTCAGGGGGGAGGGAAAGACATATTTACTGATAAGTTGAATACTGTTAGCAATGCATGGGGATGACATATGGTTATAACCAAGACTCATCATGCTTGGCTGTCTATATGGTTGGCATAGAACTTGACCTCTAGTAGTTAAGCATGAGTGGCTGGCACCCCACACAGAGTGGCGGGGTGTTGCTCTGGCCAGCTTGTTGGGCAGACTGGATGGACCATGGGGGTCTTTATCTGTGGTCATTAATGTGTTACTGTGCTACTGTGTAATAAATAACAGCATGCCTCTTAAACTATATAAAGGATTGATTAGCTATGCTCAAATAATTTCAAAAGATGGAAAAGACCTCAGGCATTTTTGACATCTCATGTGATCATTACTTTGAGTTCAAGCATTTTGAGTGCATTTTAGAAACAATTTACAAATCAGAATTGAGGCTTTCAGGTCAGATATGTCAAGTTCCACAATATTTTAGAACAGGATCTGCCACCATTGAGCCTATTTAAAAAAAAAAAAAAAACATTTATGCACCAGGTATGTGCTGCAGGAACATCCATTTCAGAACCATAAATATTTCAAATATCAGTGGTGTCATGTTTATGTGCAGAACATTTTTACTAGCCATTTTATAGATATGAACACTTCCATTCCCTAAGTTGTCAAAGGGCCCATTGCTAGTTTGCAAGGGGGAAGGGGGGAGGACATCAACCACTGGGGAACTTAAGGGGGTAACTTCCTTTAATTCCTCCAGTGGAGCATTGCTCATTATGAGCACTTTTCTGAAACCTAAACATCACAAGTAGCAGGTTTAGATCTCGATGGACATAGTTTTACATTCCCCTTCTGAAATGGGAAATAGAAGCTAATTTTTTTTTGGCTGCCCCAGTCCCACCAAAACAACCCACTTGGAGAAATGTGTGCTTAAAAATGCTGGCAAGTACTTGTGTTTTAACCAAAAGTTCTTTGATCATGCCTTGAGACAGCTTTGCAGGGAAACTCTGGCCACAGTTGGTGTGATTGATATTTAAAGCTGAAGAGTAGCTTCTTGAAAGCTAAATTTTTTGTCTTTCCTTTTTGAGTCACATAAAAGTTTTGTGGATCCAGTGAAATTGAACACAATGGAGTTTTAACAATTGTTTTTGGAAAAGGGCTTTTTATGCTTGTGATGAAAACAGACCCTTGTTTAAATCCTCCTGCCTTAGAAGTCTAAAGGGGTAGAGTTGAGGGCACTGACACCTTTCCCTTTCAAATTTATTGTACTCTGTGAGTGGTTTATTGATAATAGAGTACATTAAGCTTCTTGCTCAGAGAGTATTTGGAGTGAATAATTATTTTAGAAGTGCCTTTGTGTATTGGACATCCATATCCAGCACTTAGATGTTGATCATGCATAGACATTTAATTTCTGATTTTACAAAGCTGGGATATGGACATCCATAAAATCAAAGAATGTCCAAATGGCAAGGAGGTATGTTTTGGGTGGCACTAGGATGGGCCAAAAAATAGACATTTGGTCCTCATTTCAGACAGGGAGTGAACGTCTACATCCCAAATGATGGACGTCAAGAATTAAATCTGCTTCTCAGGACATCCAGGTTTCAGAAAACTGCTCCTATTGAGCAGGACGGCACTGGAGGGATTAGGGGAGGTCACCTCCTTCATCCCTCAGTGGTCAGTAGGGATGGGCAACCAGAAAATTTTCAATTTTGTGAGTTTTTTTTTTGGGGGGGGGGGGGTTGAAAGCACTATGGAGGAGATTCTACATATGGCACCTAAACAATCGGCGCCAAAATCAGTGCCTACTAAGCATCAGGGGCGTAGCCAGACAACAGATTTTGGGTGGGCCTAGGCAAGAAATGGGTGGGCACCAAGTGTTCTTCCCAACCCCCACCAGAAAAATATCTGAGCTGGTGGGAAAACGCTTCTTTCCACCTTGGCAGTCTGCAGTAGGCATGGGCTGAAAACTGAGTATGCATAGGTGCCAGTATCGTGGAGGAGCAGCGTTTAATTACTATCAGGGGAATGTCTTCAGCTGGCGGAGCTTGGGATCCCCACCAGCTACCGCTAAATGTGTGCAACTGTTGGGTGGGCCTGAGCCCTAAGTGGGTGGGCCCTGGCCCACCCAGGCCCACCCATGGCTATGCCACTGCTAAGCATATGCTAGATTTAGGCGCTGATTATAGAACATGCTTAGTTCATATTTCAGTGCCTAAATCTATGTGCATCCATTTACACCAAAGAAAACTTGATGTAAATCCCTGTGTGTAGATTTAGGCGCACTAGGCCATAGTCTATAACTAAGCGTAAATTTAGGAACACCCACCACAAAATGCCATTTCTCCACCTTTAACCCCACCCTTTTTTGCCTGCATGCATTAGAAGTTCAGCACACATCGTTACAGAATATGCTTAGTGAGTTGTGCACCTAAATTCTAATCAGTGTCAATTAATGATCATTATTGCTTGTTAACTGTTGTTATCAGCACTCATTAGCGTGTTAAGCTTGTTAAGTTACGTGCATTGTTAAAGAATCTGCGTCAATTTTGGAGCAGATCTCAGTTCTTTTGCCATTTTAGAAGATGCCCATTTTAGAAGATGATGCTGAGGCAGGAGCAATTGAGGCTTAGTCTGCTCCCATTGTTCCTAGACCCCTTAAAATGAGTTATATTATGGGGAGCAGAGCAGAGGGATATAAAGCCAAGCCTTAAATCATTTTATTTCAGGAGACATGTATGTCTGATCAGGGCTAAGGAAGACTTAGGCCCTCTAGAAACCAGGCATCAGAGGCCCATTGGGGGAGGGGAGGTCCATGGGGACTCTTTATTAATTCATTTATGCTCTGCATTGGGGCTGATAGGGCATGTTGTGGGCCTAATAGATACCAGGGATCAGAGGCTGCTTGGGGGGGGGGGAGGGGGCTTGGGACCCTCCAGTTCAGGCCCTTTCATATCCTGCCACCACAATATGAAAAGAAAAGTTTTATAATTTCTAACGTTACCGTGCAAGAAATTTCATGCAAATGTTAGCTAAAGGACGTCAGTAGTAGGTCAAGAACTGAGTTGCAACTCATCGCTAAAGTTTGCTAAAGTGAGTTCTAACCTGTGAACATTTTTATGAGTTAGTACATTAGAACCTAGTCGTTGCCCATCAATCCTTGTATCCCTGTGTTTGTATGCTGGAAAATACACGTCTATAAATTGTACTATTAGGATTAATAGTTTTGGAGGCCGTATCTTGCTAAGAATGTAAAAAGAATTGAAGTGGTGCAAAGAAAAGCTACGAGAATGGTAAGGGATTTGCGTTACAAGACATATGAGGAGAGACTTGCTGACCTGAACATGTATACTCTGGAGGAAAGGAGAAACAGGGGTGATATGATACAGACGTTCAAATATTTGAAAGGCATTAATCCGCAAACGAACCTTTTCCGGAGATGCGAAGGTGATAGAACAAGAGGACATGAAATGACATTGAAGGGGGGCAGAGTCAAGAAAAATGTCAGGAAGTATTTTTCACAGAGAGAGTAGTGGATGCTGGGAATGCCCTCCCGCGGGAGGTGGTGGAAATGGAAAACGGTAACGGAATTCAAACATGCGTGGGATAAACATACAGGAATCCTGTTCAGAAGGAATGGATCCTAAGGAGCTTAGCCGAGATTGGGTGGCAGAGCTGGTGGCGGGAGGCGGGGATGGTGCTGGGCAGACTTATATGGTCTGTGCCAGAGCCGGTGGTTGGAGGCGGGACTAGTGGTTGGGAGGCGGGGATAGTGCTGGGCAGACTTATACGGTCTGTGCCAGAACCAGTGGTGGGAGGCGGTGGCTGGTGGTTGGGAGGCGGGGATAGTGCTGGACAGACTTATACGGTCTGTGCACTGAAAAGGACAGGTACAAATCAAGGTAAGGTATACACAAAAAGTAGCACATATGAGTTTATCTTGTTGGGCAGACTGGATGGACCGTGCAGGTCTTTTTCTGCCGTCATCTACTATGTTACTATGTTACTATAAGTACTAAGGAAAGATTTTCTAGCAAAAACCAGGCCTTTTTGTCTTTAGCAGCAAACTACAATATCATGTGAAAGTCCCAACTTCAAGCATCAAAATTAATCTACAGTTCATAATCAAGTGTGATGTTCCTCTATCTCATTAAACAGGAATCAGCTTTAACTGTGTAGAGTTCTATCATATTTGAATGTTATTGTAACACTTGCAGTCATTCTATTAACACCTCCTAATGTTAAAATCACCACACGCTGAAATTAGTTTGAAGTAATATATGATCTCATGGCTGCAGAGCGGAATACTAAGAAATGGTCTATCACATGCTACTTTATATGTAAGTATACTTGTTCTGTGAAATGAAGAGAAAAGATTAAAGGGTCCTTTTACTAAACTGTGGTATGCACTAATACGTGCTTACCGCAAATTAAAATACACTACCATGGTTTGCTGTGAGGTATCCGTGGTAATTCTTTGTTTGGCATGTGCTAAAAATTATAAAATATTTTTTAGTGCTGGAGGCATGTTTGGGGGCAGAGAGTAGGCTTGTGCAGGGCTAATCGGTCAATGCAGCTGCATCACAGCTCACTAACCGATTAGCATACGGTTAGCACATGAGCCCTTACCGCCTAGTAAATAGGGAGTGGTAGGGGTTTCCACACTAATGGCCACGTGTTCATTGGGAAATTAGCACATGGCCATTAATACAAAAAAATGGGAAATGTGTCCATTTTACAGCTGCGCCAAAAGTGGCCTTAGTGTGGGAAAATGGCCTCAGTGCGTGGGAAACCTCCATGCTACTGATACCATAGGCTACGTTTTAGTGCAGCTTAGTAAAAGATACCTTAAGTATTTTTGCTACACAAGAATGTTATTTAATTTTTATTCTAAAATATTTTTAGTTAGATCTGTCAATTTGAAATGCATTCAGAAAAGTGATACAGTAAGGTGGTAACATAAGGGCTCTAATACATGTCTAACGCAGCAAAATATGGATTACTACAGGACATGCTACAGCATTACAGAGTAGTTTTTGAATGTGTGTGTGCCAACTGTGCATTATTTTAAAAAATATTTTTTGATGGGGCGTGTCAGGGGCGGAGAGTAGATATTATATATATCTACTATGTTTCACTTGTTCTATATGTAACTAATTGTGTATCTACTCTTGAATGACGCTTGACATGATGTAATATTGTAAGCCACATTGAGCCTGCAAATAGGTGGCAAAATGTGGGATACAAATGCAACAAATAAATAAATAAATAAATATTCCTGATATATTTGGGTTGTTCAGAGAAAATGATTAAGAGATTGCAAACATTACAGAACATGACTTTGAGATTACTACTACTACTACTTAGCATTTCTATAGCGCTGCCAGGGTTACGCAGCGCTGTACAAGTTTAACATGGGGAAGGACCATCCCTGCTCAAAAGAGCTTACAATCTAAAGGTTACAAACTATATAGTCAGTGTAGGTATCATGAGTGGGGAAGGTGGTTAGGCGCCAAAAGCAAGGGAGAAGAGATGGGCTTTGAGTAAGGACTTGAAGATGGGCAGGGAGGGCGCATGACGTATGGGCTCGGGAAGGCTGTTCCAGGCATTTGGTGATGCGAGGCAGAAGGGGTGGAGTCTGGAGTTAGCGGTGGTGGAGAAGGGTACAGATAGGAGTGATTTGTCCTGAGAGCGGAGGTTACAGGTGGGAACATACGGGGAGAGGAGTGTAGAGAGGTACTGGGGGGCTGCAGATTGAGTGCATTTGAAGGTTAAAAGGAGAAGCTTGAACTGTATACGGTAGCGGATCGGGAGCCAGTGAAGTGAATTGAGGAGAGGGGTGATATGAGAGTATCGGTTCACGTGGTAGATAAGACGTGCGGCAGAATTTTGGACAGATTGAAGGGGGGATAGATGGTTAAGCGGGAGGCCAGTGAGAAGAAGGTTGCAATAGTCAAGACGAGAGGTGACGAGCGAGTGGACGAGGGTTTAACTGGTCTGTTCAGAGAGGAATGGGCGAATTTTGCTAATATTATAGAGGAAGAAGCGACAGGTCTTAGCTGTCTGCTGGATATTGGCAGAGAAGGAGAGGGAGGAGTCGAAGATGACTCCGAGATTGTGGGCTGAAGCGACGGGGAGGATGAGGGCGTTGTCAACAGAGACGGAAAGTGGGGGAAGAGGAGAAGAGGGTTTGGGTGGAAAGACAAGGATCTCAGTCTTTGCCATGTTCAGTTTCAGATGCTGGTTGGACATCCAGGCAGCGATGTCTGAAAGGCAGGCCGAAACTTTGGCCTGGGTTTCGACCGTGATGCCGGGAGTGGAGAGATAAAGCTGGGTGTCATCAGCATAGAGATGGTACTGGAAACCATGTGATGAGATCAGCGAGCCCAGGGAAGAGGTGTAGATCGAGAAAAGAAGCGGTCCAAGGACAGAACCTTGAGGAACCCCAACAGAGAGCAGGATGGGGGTGGAAGAAGAGCCATTAGAATATACTCTGAAGGTGCGTTGGGAAAGATACGATGAGAACCAGGAGAGGACGGAGCCCTGGAACCCGAATGAGGACAGTGTGTCAAGAAGTAAATTATGATTGACAGTGTTAAAGGAGGCAGATAGGTTGAGGAGGATGAGGATGGAATAGTGACCTTTGGATTTGGCAAGGAACAAGTCATTACAGACTTTAGAGAGTGCTGTTTCTGTCGAGTGTAGTGGGCGAAAGCCGGATTGGAGTGGATCGAGGATGGCCTGAGAGGAGAGGAAATCAAGGCAGCGGCTGTGGACAGCGCGTTCAAGTAATTTGGAGAGGAAGGGTAGAAGAGAGATGGGACGGTAGTTGGAGGGACAGGTGGGGTCTAGTGATGGTTTTTTGAGAAGTGGTGTGACTACAGCATGCTTGAAGGTGTCAGGGACAGTAACAGTGGAGAGAGAGAGGTTGAGGATGTGACAGATTGAGGGGTTGACTGTAGGAGAGATGTTGTTAAGCAGATTGGTGGGAATGGGATCAGAGGAACAGGTGGTGCACTTAGAGGAAGAGAGAAGGCGAGCAGTTTCCTCTTCGGTGATCTCAGGGAAGGAGGAGAAGGAGGAGGAGGCCAGGCTAGGTTGGTTGGGGGAGTGGGTTAAGAAGTCACGGGGAGGAGAAGGCTTGGAAGTGAATTCAAGGTTTATCTTCTGCACCTTATCGCGGAAGTAGTCAGCTAGTGTTTGAGGAGAGAGTGAGGGGGGGGGGGGGGGGTGGGAGCGGAGGGCACTTTAAGTAGGGAGTTGAGGGTGACGAAGAGGCGACGAGGGTTGGAGCCAAGAGAATTAGTTAATTGAAAATAATATTCCTGTTTGGCAAGGAATAGGGAGGACTGGAAGGAGGATAGCATGAATTTGTAATGGGTGAAGTCTGACAGGCTGGGAGATTTCCTCCAGAGTCGTTCAGCAGATCGGGTGCAGGAGCAAAGGTAACGGATGCAAGGGGTTAACCAGGGCTGAGGATTAGTGCGCTTAGTGGGTCGAGAGACAGATGGTGCTAGGGTATCCAGAGCAGTGGAGAGAATTTCATTGTAGGCAGAGACAGCCGTGTCGACAGATTCGGAAGACGAGATGGAAGGGAAGAGATTGGAGATGTGAGAGGATAGGGTAGGGGGGTCGACGGCCTGGAGATTCCTGAAGGCAGTGGCTATAGTTGGGCGAGGTTGAGGGGGAGGGTGATGAAGTGTGAGAGTGATTAGGTGATGATCTGAGATAGGCCAAATATTTGGCCAAATATTAGTATATTTGGCCAAAAAAATTTGTTGTGACTCCTTTATCCCAGCAATTGCATTGGCTTGGAATTCATTCATGGATACTTTTAAGATCTGTACTATGGTTTTTAAAATTATTAATGGTCAGACCCCTCAGTATCTGACTGATCTGTTGTTAGTTCCAAATGATAATGCATTTGAGACAACATCTGAGACAACTAAAATTACACTTTCCATCTTAGAAGAGTGTTAGATATAAATGGGTACACACTAACCTTTACTTACCAAGCAGTTAAGGTGTGGAATGGCTTACCTTTGGAACTCAGATCGATATCTAAGTACATGTTATTCAGGAAGGGTCTGAAGACCTTTATTTCCAAGTTATGTTGCTGATAAATTGTAATTTATTCAACTTTTATGTATAATTATTCTGTACATCCTAGTTATGCCTAGTTTTTAAGAATCTTTAGTAACCCGCATTGAGTTAATTTTTTGGTATGTGTAGGATATAAGAATTACATTGATATTGATTTAACCAACTATGCTTCAAAATACCAAAAGATGGGATGGGGGGAGGAGTTATCGATGTATGGTAAAAGATTAGTTTATATTGAATCTTAATTTACCAAGGGAGTCATCAACCAGTGGTAGTTCAGTACTGAAGGTTACTGATTTCCATGGTAGATTGCCCTGTGTATTGGTCAAACCAGAGACAGTACCAACTAATTCAGAATTCTGCAGCACAATTGATAGAGGGCTGCAAGTGTTGCAACCACATCACATCCTTCCTGCAAAACTATACTGGCTACCAGCATATTACAGAGCCAAATATAAAGCTCTATCTTTCATTTTCAAGATCCTCAGACAAAATGGGCCAGAGAACCTGAAGAATAAGTTATTATTATTATTATTTATTATTTATTGCATTTGTACCCCACATTTTCCCACCTATTTGCAGGCTCAATGTGGCTTACAGAGTGTTGTAATGACAAAGTCATGACAGGATATTGGAAACAATCAAAAGTAAACAGAGGATAGATGAGGAATTAGAGAAGATGGAATCTTTGTGTTTTGTGTCTTTAAGGGTTCTTTTTGTAGGCTCTATTGAAGAGATATGTTTGCAGAGATTTGCGAAAGTTGCTTAGATTGTCCATAGTTTTTAGGGCTGGGGGTAACCCATTTCATATCTGTGTACTTCTGTAGGAGAAGGTAGTGGCGTATGCCTGCTTATATTTAAGTCCTTTACAGCTGGGGAAGTTCAGATTGAGGAATTTGCGGGCTGATCTCTTGGCATTTCTGGGTGGTAGGTCCACAAGGTTAAACATGTACAGTGGGGCATCTGCATGAATGATCTTGTGTACGATCGTGCAGATCTTGAATTCGATTCGTTCCTTGAGTGGAAGCCAGTGAAGTGTCTCTCTTAAGAGTTTCGCACTTTCGTATTTGGTCTTTCCAAATATGAGTCTGGCTGTGGTATTTTGGGCTGTTTGGAGTTTCTTGATAGTCTGTTCTTTGCAGCCAGCGTACAGTAATCCAGGTGACTAATTACCATAGATTGTACCAAGGTGCAGAAAATGTTTCTCGGGAAGAAAGGCTTAACTCTTTTTAGTTTCCACATCGAGTGGAACATCTTTTTTGTCGTGTTCTTCATGTGGGTATCGAGAGTGAGGTTTCGGTCGATGGTAACTCCAAGAATCTTCAGGTTTTCTGAAATAGGAAGGGTGCAGTATGCTGTGGTTATAGTGGAGTAATTGTTTGTGTTGTATTGAGAAGTGAGTACTAGGCATTGAGTTTTTTCTGCGTTGAGTTTTAGCTGGAATGAATCTGCCCAGCTATGCAATGTTCTGAAGCTTTGGTTGATCTCATTGGTGATTTCATTTAGATTGTGTTTGAACGGGATGTAGATCGTGACATCGTCTGCATATATGTAAGGGTTAAGGTTTTGATCGGCTAAGAGTTTGGCTAGAGGTATCATCATTAAGTTGAAGATGGTTGGTGAGAGGGGGGATCCTTGAGGAACTCCGCATTCTGGTATCCATGGAGGTGATCTTTCGGCGTCTGTTATTACTTGGTAGGATCTGGTGGTGAGGAACCCCTCGAACCACTTGAGGATTAGGCCTCCGACTCCGAAGTATTCTAGTATATGAAGTAGTATTCCATGATCAACCATGTCGAAGGCGCTTGACATGTCAAATTGTAATACGAGTATGTTCTTACCAGTAGCAATTGTTTTTTTGAATGAGTTTATTGCCGCCACTAGTAAAATTTCGGTGCTGTGATTTGATCGAAATCCTGATTGTGACTCATGTAGAATTGAGTATTTTGTTAGATAATCAGTGAATTGTTTTGTAACTATGCCCTCCATTATTTTGGTTATGAGCGGAATAGATGCCACTGGTCGATAATTGGTTAGATCCATTGTGCTTTTCTTAACGTCTTTTTGCAGTGGAGTGAGTAGGATGTTTCCTTTTTTCATGTGGAATAAACCGTTTTGGAGCCTGTGGTTTATTTGGTCCATGAGGTCTTTCTTGAATTGTTTAGGCTTTTATTAGGCTAACAGGGCAAATGTCTAGTTTGCATTGAGACTTGCCATATTTTTTAAGCCAATGTGAGAGTTCATCTGCTGAGATTTTGTCGAAGTTGGTCCATGAGCGATCTGCTGGGTATTCCCCAGGTTTTGGATCAAGGCATTCAAGGATGCTTGTATAGTCGGTGATATTCGGAGGTATCATGCGTCTGAGTTTCAAAACTTTTTCGTAAAAATGTTTCGCTAAGTTGGTTGTGGATGGGGTATCTATGTTGTTAGAGGTAACCTGTTTAGGAGTTTGTTCACGAGTGAGAAGAGCTTATGTGTATCCTTGTTAGCTCTCTACACACATATGGGGCCTTTAAGGTCCTCTCAAAGAGCATTACTATCTGTACCCTCATCAAAACAATGTGATACCTGCCATCAAGCTTTCTTGGGAGTAGCTCCCACACTCTGGAACTCATTCCCAGAAGGGCTACACCTAACTCAAGACTACCTCTACTTCAGGAAGTAGGTGAAAGCTTGGCTCTTCTCCCAAGTTTTTTTAATACATGTGGTGACTGACTATTCTCCCACTTCTCCCCTGTACTAGCTTATTGCACAAACTGTAATTTACCAGATTAGTTCCACATATTTTATGCTAATGTACATATAATTTGCCTTCAGTTTGTCCTGCCTATATTTCTCAACTGCATTTGAACCTCTTGTATATCTATTATGATGTTTCATTATATTGTACAAACAACACTAACATCATATCTATGGGGGTCATTTACAAAGGCATGCTAGCGTTTTTTAGCATGCATTAATGATTAGCGTGTCCTAAATGCTAGAGATGCGAATAGAACTATATGGCTGTCTCAAGTGTTTAGCGCATTCTTATTTTTAGTGCGTGCTAAAATCACTATCATGCTTTTGTAAATGGGGCCCTATGTTATTTGAATGTTTTAATTAGTGCCTATTAGGTGTTTCATTTGTACTGTGGTGACATTGTAAGTATTGTATCTATGTTATATGAATATTCTTGCATCCTGCCTGGTATTATTTATATTTTGATATTTCTTGCACTTGGGGTGAAGAAACCCGAGAGAGATACCGAATAGGAGGGGAGAGATTAGTAAGCTCGACTTAGGAGAGAGACCATGGGGTGTTGGTGTCTGAGGATGTAAAGGTGAAGAAACAATGTGACAAGGCGACGGCAGTGGCCAGAAGGATGGTAGGCTGCGTAAAGAGGGGTATAACCAGCAGAAGAAAAGAGGTGTTGATGCCCCTCTACAAGTCATTGGTGAGGCCCCACTTGGAGTATTGTGTTCAGTTTTGGAGACCGTATCTTGCTAAAGATGTAAAAACACTAGAAGCGGTGCAAAGAAAAGCTACAAAAATGGTATGGGATTTGCGTTGCAAACCGTAAGAGGAGAGACTTGCTGACCTGAACATGTATACCTTAGAGGAAAGGAGAAACAAGGGTGACATGATACAGATGTTCAAATATTTGAAAGGTATTAATCCGCAAATGAACCTTTTTCGGAGACAGGAAAGCGGTAGAACTAGAGGACATGAATTAAGGTTGAAGGGGGGCAGACTCAGGACTAATGTCAGGAAGTATTTTTTCACGGAGAGGGTGGTGGCTATGTGGAATGCCCTCCCGCGGGAGGTGGTGGAGATGAAAACGGTAATGGAATTCAAACATGTGTGGGATAAACATAAAGGAATCCTGTTTAGAAGGAATGGTTCCACAGAATATTAGTGGAGATTGGGTTGCGACCCTGGTAATTGGGAAACAAAATGGGAGCTGGGCAAACTTCTACAGTCTGTGCCCTGATTGTGACTGAATAGAGAGGGATGGGCTGGAGTGTAAATTTTAAGGGGCTTCAACGTTAGCTTCAGAACTTAGTACAAGAACAGTGCTGGGTAGACTTCTACGGTCTGTGCCCTGAGAAAGTCAAGGACAAATCAAACTCGGGTATACATATAAAGTATCACATACCATGTAAATGAGTTTATCTTGTTGGGCAGACTGAATGGACCGTACAGGTCTTTATCTGCCATCATGTACTATGTTACTATGATTACATTTATCTGCAGCCTGAACGGGCACCACCACCAATCCTGCTGGTTATTGCTGATTAGTTACCTACTTGACCTGGTTCATAGAGCTGTTGCAAGGGGACTGAATGCCTTTTCACCCCTGGTCAAGCTTCCACTGCTTGGCTATCAAATACTGGCTAATGCTAAGTGCACGGAATCAGATATAGCACAAATTAGTGTTGCTCTGGTCGATGGACAGAATTCATTAATCTGGACTGATCCTTTGGGACTAAAGGAAATAAAATTATCAGGAGCCAAACTTGATGACTTTGTTGACTTCACATCTTTTGGTTTAGCCACAGTCCTGCTTCTTCAAGCTCACAACTGCCTAGATGCATGCTTGGTTATTGCCTACATGTTGGCGGTCTTTACACAGCTCTGCTTCTTTTGCAGTGGAATCCCTTTTGTGTACCGTGAGCTGCCATGTCCCTTTGCCTCCTGCATCCTGGTATGTGCCTTCCTGTTGATGGGTCACTATTCACTCAATTGGAGTAGTTTTCAAGTGGGGTATTCAAATGTTAAATAATACTTAAAAAATGCCAGCACTCCAATAAATATATTGCATTTTTCAAAACTTCAACGTTTTTGGCTGGGGTTATTTTTGCCTGTGATAACATTGCTTGTGGTTTTCACCACAAGCCTCATTTGTGAATTTATATAAAATAATGGGCTGCTTTCCATTCATTTGCATTTTTTCCATCTCAGTGTATATAACCCAAGGTAACTTAATATGCCATGTATTATGGTACTAAAACTTGTGGTAGTTACCGTTAACATAGGTTAAGAGGCAAATAACTCGGGTTATAGCTGTATTGCAGTTTGAAAATTAACTCCCTTAGTCCTCTCTTTATTAATCTTTGTTAAGCCAATTAACATGCACCGTGTGCCAATAAAGCAGATTAACACGTGATTTTTTGCCAAAACACATTAAAGAATAATGAACTGCAAGGCATGCAAATATATGCAAAGCAGTCCATTTTTATGCAGCATAAATAATGCAGCTTGAATTAAACCTGCAAGCTGTGTTATTCCTGGAAAGGTATCAGCACTTTGAGATATTGTGGCATATTTTCAAAGCACTTAGATTTCCTTTTATGAAGCTGCGGTAAAAAGGGCCCTGCACTAGCGGTGGGGGTCCTTCTTGCCATGCGCTGTGGCCCTTTTTACCACAGCAAGTAAAAAGGCCAAAAAATGACATGGCCATACAGTAAGATTTCACTTACCATGTGGCCATTCAGGGGGAGCACTTAACCCAGTGAGGTGGCATTAAGGACTCCTGCGCTAAACTGGTGGTAACTGAGTAGCACGTGGCATTGCCCAATTATCTGAGTATATGCACTGGGTATTCTTAAAGTCAGTTTCTTATATATGAATATAAGTAAAAATCAGAAACTCCAATTTTAACTCAAAATTTAAATATACAAACAATGAATAGATTAAAACATGTTTTATAATATGTGCTCAGTTTTAGGTGTATACACTTAAACTCAGGAACTGAGATGTTATAGCACCTTTCCATACATCATAGCACACCCTGCCTCCTCCTGATAAGTTATAACTCAATCAAATCTTCAAAGTAAACCAAAGTAAACCAACTTCAGAAGGAAAACTTCTCCAAATTGGTCTTAGCCTGTGAAACAAACACCCACACCTTAGCCTGTGAAAAAAACGCCCACGTACCAATTTGGAGAAGTTTTCCTTCTGAAGTTGCTGTATCTTGAGTTCCCTGAAGACGCCATTTGACTGGCGAAACATGGCCCATGTAGGGAACTTGGGAAGTTGTGTTGATTTGAATGAAGAAGTTTTGCACTATATATTAAAAAAGTTATACACTAACCAGGAATCTGTATGAAGCGACTTGTACACACCATTGACTGCATTAAACCCACTGATTAAGCTAAGTAACAGTGCTACATAATCTGTACTAACAAAAAAATTCTTTTTGGTTTACTTTGAAGATTTGATTGAGTTATAACTTATCAGGAGGAGGCAGGGTGTGCTATGATGTATGGAAAGGTGCTATAACATCTCAGTTCCTGAGTTTAAGTGTATACACCTAAAACTGAGCACATATTATAAAAAATGCTTTAATCTATTCATTGTTTGTATATTTAAATTTTGAGTTAAAATTGGAGTTTCTGATTTTTACTTATATTGCCCAATTATCGCCAGGTTATTGTTATGATGGAAAATATCTAGCTATTTTCCATAGTGCAGCAAATGTTACGCACCGGGGCTTGAACTACCACCGGTGCCCACGTTCGGACAGTGGTAGTTCCAGATTAGCATGTGGTACGCCAATGTTGGGCTTACCACTGCTCTGTAAAAGGGCCCCTTAGAGTTACATAGAGGGGCATTTTCGATATGACGTCTAACTCCAACTTTGGACATTTTGCATAAAATGTCCAAAATCTGAATAGGACAGAAGGCCAATACTGTTTCAAACAAGGTTTTGTGCTTTGAATGTTTTATTTTTTTGGTTCATTTAAAAAAAAAATGAATAACTGCAAAATATAGAAAATCAAGCCATTGGGATGTAGGAGAAGCCAGCATTTTTAGTAGACTGGTCCCCTAAACATCCCAGGAGAGCAATAGGGCACCCTTATAGGTCACTTCTGTGCACTTCTTGAAAATGCTCTCAAGTACACATCATCACCTTTGCTCCCTTATCTTGTCCCCTGAGCCCTTCAAAACCCACCCCAAACCTACTGCCCTCCACTGTACATCACTACAATAGCCCTTATGGGTGAAAGGGTCACCTATATGTAGGTATAGTAGGGTTTTGGTGACTTTGGGAGGGGTCACAATTTCCACCACAAGTGTGACAGGTAGAAAGAGATAGAGCTGGGTCAAGCATGGGCTGACACTCCTCGGTTTCTTCTGGTGGGTCAAAGGATCGAGACAAGGCATCTGCCTGGACGTTTTTCTCTGCAGGGCGAAAGCTGAGGCGGAAATTGAAGCGAGTGAAAAACAAGGACCATCGGGCTTATCGAGGATTAAGTCTCTTAGCATCCTGCAGGTAAAGTAGGTTCTTATGGTCCGTGATGACGGAAATCGGATGCACTGCTCCCTCCAAGAGGTATCGCCATTCCTCCAAGGCCAACTTGAGGGCTAACAGTTCCCGATCTCCCACAGTGTAATTCCGTTCGGCCGCTGTGAATTTCCTAGAAAAGAAGAAGCAGAGATGCCGCTTCCCTGCCTCCGCGGTCTGTGACAGGATGGCCCCCACTCCTACCGCTGAGGCGTCCACCTCTAAAATAAAGGGTCACTGGGGATCAGGACTATTAAGAACCAGCGCGGAAAGGAAAGCCTTCTTGAGAAGTTCGAAAGCTTCGATGGCTTGCGGAGACCAATCCCGAACATTAGCGCCTTTCTTGGTTAAGGCGGTAAGGGGAGCGGCTATTACAGAGTATTGGTGTATAAACTGTCTGTAGTAGTTAGCGAACCCTAGGAACCGTTGGAGCGCTCGCAATCCCTGTGGTCATGGCCAATCTTGAATAGCTTGCACCTTCCAGGGGTCCATCCGTAATCCAGTTGTTGAAAGTATATAGCCCAGAAAAGGGAGACTGCGTTGATGAAATGCGCATTTCTCGAGCTTCGCAAAGAGGTGATGGTCCCGCAGTCATTGAAGCACCATACGGACATGCTTCACATGTTCTGGAAATGAGGAAGAAAAAATGAGAATATCATCCAGGTATACGATGACCGATGAGTATAGAAGATCCTGGAAAATGGAGTTCACAAAATCTTGGAAGACGGCTGGGGCGTTACAAAGGCCGAATGGCATGACCAAATATTCAAAATGCCCTTCATGAGTATTGAAGGCCGTCTTCCATTCGTCCCCTGGCCTAATCCGCACTAGATTGTAAGCACCCCGTAAATCCAATTTAGAAAAAATGGTGGCCCCTTGGATTCGGTCAAAAAGCTCCGGGATGAGAGGCAAGGGGTATCTATTCTTGACGATGATGGCATTCAACCCCCTATAATCGATGCATGGCCGTAATGACCCATCTTTCTTGGCCACAAAAAAGAACCCCGCGCCAGCCGGCGAGGAAGAGGGTCGAATGAAGCCCTTCGCCAGGTTGTCCCGGACATACTGCCGCATAGCATCTGACTCTCCGCGAGAGAGGGTGTATAATCATCCCCAAGGTGTGATCTGTCCCAACACTAAGTCGATGGCGCAATCAAATGGTCGATGAGGAGGAAGTATCTCTGCTTCCCGGGCATCGAAGACGTCCTGGAACATTTGATACTCAGTAGGAAGCCCAGGGCACTGGGCCCTTACCTTCCCGGTGGCCGCCTCCACTTTAGAACTGGGTAGAACCACGGTCTCAAGACAGGTCTCCTGGCACCGAGGACTCCAACTGGCCACATCCCTCGTCTCCCAGTTGATCTGCGGCATGTGCTGGCGTAGCCATGCCATTCCCAGGATCACCGGATGAATGGCTTTGGGCAGAACATAGAGCTGAATAGTCTCCGTGTGACTCCCCCCTAATCTCATCTGTAGGGGTTTTGTGACTTGGGTAATGGCATAGGGCAATGCCATGCCTTGGACTGAAGTCACCTGCAACGGTGATACACAGGTCATACAGGAACTCCCCAATCCAGGCAGGAGGTCCGCAGCGATGAAGTTGCCCCCTGCCCCAGAATCAATCAGGGCAGACGTGGATACTACCGCGTCCTGAAATTGCAGGGTCAGGGGAACCACCACCAGCTTCTCCGCTGGCGGGGACTCTGGTTCTGGCTTAGAAGATACATGACCCAGGGCCACCTGTCTCAGTGGTCCTGGGCCTGGTCATTTCCCGACTTGTTGGGACATTGGCCTACCATATGGCCGGACTCTCCACAGTAGAAACAGAGTCGGTTTCTACGCCGAAACATTCGCTCCCTTTCGGTCAGCCAAGACTGGCCGATCTCTCTGCTGGAACTTCCAGAGCTGGTCTCGGAGTTAGACAGGCCTGCGGGGTGGAGGAGTGTCTGAGTCCAGGGCGCTGTTCCGCCCGCTCCCGAGCTTTCTCTTGGAACCGGACGTCTACCCTAGTGCACAAGGAGATTACGGCATCTAGGAATGTGGGTACTTCTCGTCCGGCTAGTTCGTCCTTGATGCGGCTATTCAATCCTTGCCAAAATATGGCGATCAGCGCCTCCTGGTTCCAGCCCAGCTCGGCTGCAAGGGTCCGGAATCGGATGGCGTACACTCCCACGGAGTCTGTACCCTGCTGCATGCGCAGCAGCTCTCCGGCTACAGAGGAAGGTCTTCCGGGCACATCAAATACCATTCAGAATTGGCGTAAAAACTCACTGAAATTAAACAAAACTGGATCCCTCTGTTCCCACAGGGGGGTAGCCCAGGCTAAGGCTGGTCCAGACAAAAGAGTCATCATGTATGTAACTTTGGCTTGATCTGAAGGGAAGGCTCGTGGCTGCAGGTCAAACAACATCCGGCATTGGTTAATGAATCCGCGACAGGCGGCGGGAGTACCATCAAAACGTGGCAGGTCCGGAAGGCGGAACCCGGCGGGCGGGCCCGCCGGCTCTGGAGGAGCAGAAGCGTTGGACCGGGTGGTCTGGATTGTCTGAACCTGAGCACAGATGCTCTGTAGGGCGGTGGTCAACTGATTTAGCTGACCCTGCTGCTGCTGTACAATCCGAGCTAGTTCGGTAAGGTCGGGTTTGTCCGACGAGCTCATGGCTTCGGCTTTCTGTAATGTATCTCCACGGAGAGGTAAGCCCTTGAACACGATGAAGGAAACCCTCACCGGGCTGTTGGCCAAAACCCTGAGTCCTCTCTGTGCCTCCCGCCGTTCCCCAGGAGTTGAGCCCCTGAGTTTGGGCGGCCAGCAACAGAGAGAACAAAGTCCAGCACAAAGTCCACAGGGTTAGACCAAGCAGCAGGTTACAGCAAACCAGGGCTAGGCAACATGTCAACACCAGGCAGCGGTCACTAGAAGGTCCAGGAACAGGCAGGGGTCAGTACCAGGCAGCGGTCAAAAGCAGGTCTAGGAACAGGCAAAGGTCAGAACCAGGAATCCGTCAGAAGTAGATCCAAAGCACTGCTACTAGTCAGCAAACCGAGTAGAAGCCGAAGCACTGATAGACTGAGGGCAGAGCCTTAAATAGGAAGGAATCAGGCTCAACCAGGCACAGCTGAAAACAAGATGGCAGCCCCCATCAGGAACACCCTGCGACCAAATAAGGGCTTCCTTCCTGCAGCTGCCACCTCCAAGATGGCTGCCCTGGCCTAACAGCCCTCTCCAAGATGGCTGCCAAACCCTGGAATAAACCTGAATCCAAGATGGCAACCAGTGCCCAGCTCAGAACAACCAGGAAACGTGACACCTCTGCACACAACTCTACACCATTACCATAGCACTCATGGCTGAAGGGGGGCACCTAGATGTGTGTACAGTGGGTTTTGGGGGCAGTTTGGAGCGCTCCCATTTAGCAGCACAAGTGTAACAGGTGGGGGGGAAGTCCATTGCACCCACTAACAACTGCTCCAGAGACCTGCATACTGCTGTGATGGAGCTGTGTATGACATTTGAGACTAGCATACAGGCTGGAAAAAAAGTTTTTAAAGTTCTTTTTTTTTTGGTGGGAGGGGGTTAGTGACCACTGGGGGAGTCAGGGGAGGTCATCCCCAATTCCCTCCAGTGGTCATCTGGGCAGTTGGGGCAGTTTTTTGGGACTTGTTCATGAAAAAAAAGGGTCCAAAAAAAGTGACCCAAATTCTCGCTTCTGGCACCCTTCTTTTTTCCATTATCGTCTGAGCGCGCCCATCTCTTCTCAGCCGATAAACACACCACAGTCCCGCCTTCACCACGCCTCCGACATGCCCCCGTCAACTTTGTCCGTTCCTGCGACAGACTGCAGTTGGAAGCGCCCAAAATCGGCTTTCGATTATACCGATTTGGGCGCCCATGAGAGAAAGGCGCCCATCTCCCGATTTGAGTCGAAATATGGGCGTCTTTCTCTTTTGAAAATAAGCTGGACTGTAACCTATAGAAATGAGCCCCATTGTTAACTTTCCTTTCCAAGATCAACTTAAAGGAATCAGTCTTACAGAAAAACTCCCCTTATTTGGAAGCATGCATCCTAGCAGTAATATTGTGTCTATTACTTGAGGGCGTGAGGTTGCCATTTTGACCGAGGGATCCACTGGATCACTTCTGCTCCCTATTACCCATCGAGGAGAACTTCAGTAGGTGTCATGAAGTGCACTGCATTACAGAATACGCTTAGGGAGATGTGCACATAAATTCTAATTTTCGCCAATTAGTGCTCATTATTTCTTGCTAAGTGCTGTTAACAATGCTGATTGGTTTGTAAAGCCAATTAAGTTACAAGCGTTGTTACAGAATACGCTTGGATTTTGGTGTGGAATGCTAGGTGTGCTATATAGAATCCGGGGATTAGTCCTATAATAGGAACATATAACACACCTTAAAATAGGGCACACAGAGCATAAAGGTTGCTTACATTGGACTCCTCCAGGTCAGTGTGAGTGGCTTAGAAATCAACCAGTCTCTGCCTAATGCAAAGCCAGAATCACTCATATTTCACACAGAAAAAGTGTGTTCAAAATAATAGGCTTTCAAATATTGTTTTAAACTAAGAAGAATTCTAAGTATTAGCACAAAGCTTCAAAGGACCAGGAAGCTTATAACAATGGTCCTGCAACAAAAAAAAAAAGCATGAGCAAAAGTCTCAACATAATGAAAATTTGATCCTGATGGTAGGATTAATTGCTTTGCATTTTCAGATCTCAATTGCCGAAATGGCTGATATATTTTCAAGGCCCTAGAGATATACATTAGCACACATTCTTTGATGAATCAAAAGCAAGATTTTAAATTGTACTCTATACATAACTGGCAACCAAATGAAGTGATTTTAGTATAGGGGTAATATGCTGAGGCCCAGGAGGGAGCAAAGAGATCCTGCTCCCACCTGGCACCACTGACCACTAATGCTGACCTCAGATAGGATTCCGGAAGGGATAAGAGGAGGTGGAGGGAGGGCCAATCTGTTTGGGGGTGCTTGTACCTGGGGGTGGGGGGTTATGGACAGGGGAACAGGGTTTAACCCTTTAGTGTCCAGTGTTCCCATCAATCTGTTCCCATATGGCTTATTACGGGAACATTGGACACTAAAGGGTTTTAAACCCAGGATTTGGAGTTTAAATAGTGGTATTGAGGAGGGAATTCAAAGCTGTCACTGTCGAGAGGGGGGTGGAAGCGTGTTGGGGGGGGGGGAGATCTAAGGTTCTCACTGTATCAGAGGGAATCAAAGGCAGCCTGTCACTATGTGAGGACATATCAAAGGAAGGAATCCAAGGCTATCACTATGTGAAGAGATGTCAGAGGAAAGGAATCCCAAAGCTGTCACTGTGTTGGGGGTATAGGGGCAGGGGATACAAGTAAATCACCATATTGGCGGGTATTGAGTGCAGCAGATCCAAGGATGACACTGTTTTAGGGGTCTCAGGGGGAGGGGAAACCAAGGCTGTCTCATGTGTCAGGGGTGTTGAGAAAGATGTTCGAATATGCAGGAATGGGGAGGGTATATGTGTGGTTGGTAGCACCACTGTACCAACTCTCTATTTATTTATTTTAGGCAGCCCTGCACTGGGTTACATGCAGTGCCTGATATGTGGGTGCTCCTGTGTTATCAGGCATTACATGTAATGTGGGGGCCATGTGCTGTCTGCCCTGTGTGATAAATGCAGGGCATATTCAGGGCAAGCCCTCTGTATTTAGTACACAGGCTTTACAATTACCACATGTTCTAATGGCAACATTAGCACATGGCCATTAATACAAAAAGGCCATTTTTACATCTGTGGTAAAAGTGGCCGTAGCATGCAAGAAAAACCCATGTAAGGATGCTCTATGGCCACTTTTTTGCAACTTACTAAAAGGACCCCTTAATTTAGCCAGGGGAACCCAGCTGCTTTAGTTTACTCCTGATCATCATCTTTTTAAGAGCCAATTAAGACAATTTGAATGGTTCTGGAGGCGGTCCTGAACAGCCGAGGCATTGACTAGATATAAATCCTTCTCAGTGCTCTATAAGACTGCCACAGATACAACAAAGCACAATTACTATTCTGAACAAATACTCCAGATGCCTAATTCAAGTAAAATCTATGATATCATGTATTCACTTACTACTGATTGTTCAATGGCGATAATGCCCGATTTCTCTTTCACAGCTGAGGATCTGGCTGTTTATTTTACTCATAAGATTGGCATTCTTCATTTAGCATTGCATCCAATAATAGTTTCCTCGTTAGATTCTGCTTATCCAGAATTCTGTTCTAGATTCCTTTGCTTTTCCATCTAATGCATTGTTGCTGACCACAATAAACAATTTGCATTCTACTACTGCACCATGTGATCATCTTCCCTCTGGTATAATGAAGGCTTATTCTACTCTGTTCCTTCCTTTTCTTCACTTGCTACTGTCTGCATCTTTTACCCAGGGCTGTCTTTCACAATTATGGAAAACAGCCTATGCCCTACCGAAGATCAAGGATCCTAACATAGATATATCGGTTCTAGCTAATTTTAGGCCACTAGCACATTTACCATTTGTTTCTAAATTGGCAGGAAAGGTGGTGCTGCATCAACTTATGGAATATATTGACAGTATGAACTCCTCAATCTCTATCAGAAGTGGTTCTGCCATTCCCATAATACTGAGACTGCACTCTTGGGTGTTTTACCCACTATATTAGCTAATAAGGCACACCAGAAGACTTCTGCACTTCTTTCCTTAGATTAAATGGTGACGTTTGGTCTTCTTTTTCTTCAGCATCTTGTATCATTGGGCCTCGCTCATTCTGCTCTTGCATGGTTCACTTCCCATCTGCGTGATAGTTTATTTTTTCCTGGAAAAATATAGACTCAGGGTCCTATACAGTGCCATGTGAGTTACCCCAAAGATCAGCTCTGGCCCCTAGACTTTTTAATATATTCCAGACACGATTACTTGATCATATCCAGCCCTTAGGCTTTATTCCATTTGCTTATGCAGATGATTTTCAGATACTGGCGACACTTTCTGATAATTATTTGACAGAGTTGCAATCTTTAAATGTCAAGCTTTCAAGTGTACTGGATTGACTGTGTTCTCATCATCTCATCAACAAGCAAACACACAGAGTACTGTTGGGACCCCACCTTGCCTGTCACACAACACTTTCAATCTGGAAAGGCTGTTTTAAACAAATGAGTTTTTAATTCTTTCTTAAATTTATCCAAGTATACTTTCAAACAGAGAGACCAAAGCTGTGGACCTACAACGCCAAAAAAACACTTGAGCAGGTTCACCTAAAGATAACTGAACAACAATTAGTATTTCAGTTTACTCACTCAGCAGGTCTTTGAGTATCAACCTAAAGATTTTAAGTGCCAGATTGTGTGTGTGTATATATATATATATATATATATATATATATATATATATATTAAGGCTGCATGTTGATTAAACATTTTAATTGTACAATTAATCATTATTCAATTTTTAATGGTATGATTAATCGCATAAAGCACCCTCCTCACATTTTCTTCTATACAGTGCTGTGCTGTTCTAGGCAAAGTATAGAGTAGCTTCAACAGCCATCTTAAACTATCCCCAGGTAGAAGCCTTACCAGTAGACTCTCAGTTCTTAAGCAAATCTTCTTTATTGTAGTACTCAGAATAAACAAAGAAAATCCAATTTACAGTTCAGTAGCTTAGACAGAATTGGTGCCTTCTGCACAGAGTTTGCATCTAGCCACTCCAGAAGCAAGGAGTTGGCCAGAACCTCAGCCCAGATGAGAGGAAAAGCTGTAACTCTCAAAAGAAATAAGGAGAAGAAACTCAGGGTAAATAAAAGGTGGATGACTTGGGGAGATGGTAAAAAATCTTGATGGAATTATAGTAGATTAAAGAAGGATCTGCTCTGTGGAGGAGTGGCCTAGTGGTTAGGGTGGTGGACTTTGGTCCTGAGGAACTGAGTTCGATTCCTGGCACAGGCAGCTCCTTGTGACTCTGGGCAAGTCACTTAACCCTCCATTGCCCACCACATTGAGCCTGCCATGAGTGGGAAAGCACGGGGTACAAATGTAACAAAAAAAGAACAGATGCTGATCACAAAAGCATGCTAGCAAGCCTGGACTCTCTCACACAGCCTGCAGAGGGAGAGAGGGAGGGCTGACCATAGCTCAGAGCTAACAGCCAATAGGGAAAGCTCACAAAGAGTCAATCATAGGATACTGCAAACTATTGGGAAGGGGGAGCTCACTCAAAAAAAA
This sequence comes from Microcaecilia unicolor, assembly GCF_901765095.1. NCBI lineage: Eukaryota > Metazoa > Chordata > Amphibia > Gymnophiona > Siphonopidae > Microcaecilia > Microcaecilia unicolor. The sequence goes on from NC_044033.1 coordinate 415,101,159, forward strand.
TAAAAAAGTTCAGCTTTGGAAATGTTAAGTAGTAGTAGCATGAAGTTAGTGCATTCACATTTCAAAACAACCACATGACACTGTAACACATCCCACGGTAGTCCATTTTTTGCTGCATTAGGTGTGCGTTAGCACTTAATGTAGCTTAGTAAAAGGGCCCCTATCAATTTAGAAATCCCTAGCTTTCAACTAGAGATATTGATGGTCTGTAAAAGGAAACATGTTTTATTACTTGGAGCTAATGAAATTGTGAGCATGATACCATGTAGGTTTTTTATCCTCTATTACTTTTGGCTTTAAGATGTTAAGGGTTTTTTTTTTCTTTTTTTAACAAGTTCAAGATGCCACAGAAGAGTTTCTGAGTTATCAACTTTTCTCATCTCAGCTTGATTTGAGAGCTTTTTCATGCTTTATACCTTACTTTCATGATCTAACTGCAGGAGGCAAGGGAGCATTATGAAGGAGAGTGAGGCAATAGCATTTATAGTTTATATTAATGTTCTGTTCACTCTGTGGAAAAGGAAGACTGTAATTTCCTGAGGAAATAGAGGACAAGACTTGTATGCTCTGATGCTGATTTTCGATGTAAGTTGGAACTATGAGTGAAGTAAACAGAGATGCATGTCACAGTAAAACTTCTTCCATTTTTCTGCCCTACTCCCATACTGAGCCCAGTAGTGAGTGCTCAGTGTAGCATTACCAGAAATGCTATTTTACGGCTCATGTTTACTTCTTGCTTCAGTGAATTTAGTTCAAAAACACTTCTTTTTATAATATGGAAAAAATGGATAGATGGGGGGCTAAAGAATTTTAAAATGAAAATCATGTTCTCTCAGGGAAGTGTATGAAATAAAACCTTATCTGATAGTTAAATCTTTAAGGATGAGATGAGTAAAATCCCACACCCACTAGCAAATGCCCCCCCAAATGGCTTTTTAATTCAAGCTTCTAAAGAAATGATGAGGGAAGTCCTTAAGAGGCAATGCTGCTCATTCACCCATGTTACTAGTTAGGGCTTGTTCAGTGTGATATTTCCTAAGCCTGTCCTGCAGTCCCATTTTCATAATTGCCAAAATGAATATGCATAAGAAAGATTTCCATATACTGGTCTCCCAATATGAGCTTATTTAACTTATGCATATTCATTAGGGCAGTTTTGAAAACTGAGGGCCCTGTTTACTAAGGTGCGCTACCTTTTTTAGTGTGTGCTAAAATTAGCGCACGCTAAACGCTAAAGACACCCATATATTCCTATGGGTGTCTCTAATGTTAGCACATGCTAATTTTTGGCATGCACTAAAAATGCTAGCATGCCTATAGCGCGGCTTAGTAAACAGGGTCCTCAGGGACCCTTTTACTAAGCCTCGTAAGCATCAACGTGTGCCAAACACACACCATAATGGAGTTACTGCCCAGCTACTACGTGGTTCTTGCAGTAATTTCATTTTTGGCGCGTGTCTGATATGCGCATCAGAAAAACTTTCAGAAGCGAGTATGGGATGTGCGCCAAGTGGCATTTGACACACGTAGGTCATTACCACCCGGTTACCGCATGAGTCTTTACTGCTAGGTCAATGGCTGGTGGTAAGGTCTTAGACCCAAAATGGATGCGCGTCAATTTTGATTTTGCCGCACGTACATTTTCGGCAAAAGTAAAAAATGGTATTTTTTGCAGGCACGCTGAAAAATGGATCTGCATGCGCCCAAGACATGAGCCTACACTACCAGAGGCCATTTTTCAGCACACCTTAGTAAAAGGACCCCTCAGTTGACCAGCTGTGTCTCCCGGTCTGGGTTGGGAAATGTTGATTAGTGGTAGGGAGAATGATTTTTTTTTTTTTACATCAACTATAAATTTGTAGAAAGCATACCAATCCCCTTTTCTGCACAGTTATGTTGTTGTTGTTAATTCTTGAGTCTATAACTATGACTTCAAATTTTTCAAATACTTTTCACTAACAGAAAAGCTTACATATGGACCCTTTTACTAAGCTCCAGCACAAAAGTGTCGTAGAGTGAACCTTGTGCAGGTTTTCCCATGCACTAAGACAATTTTTATTGCAACCTTAACAATGACCTTTTTCTATTTTTTGTATTAACGGACATGCACCAATGTTGCTATTAGCGCTTGGCCATTAAAAAATCAGAGCATGTGCAGTTATTGCCACACATTTTGTAGGTGGTAAGGGTTCATACACTAATCCTGCGCTAACCAGCTAGCATGCAGTAATGTAGCTGTGCTAATTAGAGAAGGAACACCTACTCTCAGCTCCCCAGACATGCCTGTTTAAAAGACATTAAAAATATTTTTTACTGTATGTACATTTGACACTTACCACAGGACATCTGAACGTTTTCCACAGTATGCCATTTTAAGCTGCATTAGGTGTGTGTTAGCGCCTAGTGCAGCTTAGTAAAAGGGCTCCATAGTAACATAACAAATGGGACTAGAGAAGATCATAATGGCAAAATGTACGTGGGATTGGTGATGAGCTGATGAAGTCCCTATTCATAAAAGCGGAGCAGAAACTACAGGCCAGTAAGCCTCACATCGGTGGTAGGAAAAATAATGGAATCACTGCTGAAGGAAAGGATTGTTGACTTTTTAGAAGCCAGCGGGTTACAAGATCTGAGGCAACATGGCTTTACTAAAGGAAAATACAGCCAAATGAATCTGATTGACTTTTTATACTGGGTGACCAAAGAATTGGATGAAGGACATGTGCTGTATGTAATCTACTTGGATTTCAGGAAAGCCTTTCATATGGTCTCTCACAGAAGATTTGTGAATAAGCTGAGAGGGCTGAACTTAGGACCCATAGTGGTGAACTGGGTTGGAAACTGGTTGACCAACAGGTGGCAGAAGGTGGTGGTAAATGGAATCAGCTCGGAGAAAGGAAGGTGAATAGTGGAGTGCCTCAGGGGTTGGTGCTGGGGCCAATTCTGTTTAATATATTTGTGCAAGACATTGCTGAAGGGTTAGAAGGAAAAGTTTGTCTTTTTGTGGATGATACGAAGATAGCCAATAGAGTAGATATCCTGGAGGGAATAGAAACCATGAGAAGAGATCTCCAAATGTTAGAAGAATGGTCAAGGGTCTGGAAGTTAAATTTAATGCCAAGAAGTGCAGGGAGATGCATTTGGGGTGCAGAAAAACAAAAGAGATATACCAGATAGGAGAGGAGAGATTGGTAAGTTCAGCTTGGGAGAGGGACCTTGGGGTGATGGTGTCTGAGGATCTCAAGGTGACAAAACAGTGCGTCAAGGCGGTGGCCATAGCCAGAAGGATGCTAAGCTGCATAGAGAGGGGTATAACCAACAGAAGAAATGAGGTGTTGATGCCACTGTACAAGTTGTTGGTGAGGCCTCTCTTGGAGTATTGTATTTCGTTTTGGAGGCCATATCTTGCTAAGGATGCAAAAAGACTTGAAGTGGTTCAGATAAAAGCAAACAAAATGGTATGGGGTTTGCATCGCAAGATGTATGAGGAGAGACTTGAGGACCTAAGCATGTGTACCCTGGAGGAAAGGAGAGGCAGGGGTGATATGATATAGACATTCTAATATTCCAAAGGTATTAATTTAGCAACAAACCTTTTCCAGAGACAGGAAGGTGGCAGAGCTAGAGGATATAGGTTGAGGTTGCAGGGGAACTGACTCAGGAATAATGTCAGGAAGTACTTTTTTATGGAGAGTGTGGTAGATACCTAGAATGCCCTCCCATGGGAGGTGATAGAGATGAAAATGGTAATAGAATTTTAAAATGTGTAGGGTAAACAGAAAGTAATCCTGTATAGAAGGTGTAAAACCAAACAAGCTTAGCGGTGATTAGATGGAAACACAAGTAACTGTGAAGAGAAGCAACTGCTGGGCACAGTGGCGTTCCGACGCTGGCTGACACCCAGGGCGGATCGCCGATGCGCCCCCCTGGGTGCAGCGCAACCCCCCCCCCCAGCAAAATGACACCCCCCGGGTGCACGCCGCTGGGGGGGTGCCGCAGCATGCGCCTGTCGCCTCCGAGTTCGCATGTGTTCACTGCTCCCTCTGCTCCAGAACAGGAAGTAACCTGTTCTGGGGCAGAGGGAGCAGTGAACACATGCGAACTCGGAGACAGGGTGACAGGCGCGTGCCATGGCACCCCCCCAGTGGCGTGCACCCGGGGCGGACCGCCCCCACCATCCCCCTTTGGTACGCCACTGGCTGGGCAGACTTCTATGGTTTGTGCCTGATTGTGGCTGGGCATATTCAGCTTCCGTAACTGGAGAACAAGGCTATTCCAAGGCAGACTTCTATGGTGTGTCCCCTGAAAATGGCAAGGACAAATCAGGATCAAGTATTTTATTTATTTATTTGTTGCATTTGTATCCCACATTTTCCCACCTATTTGCAGGTTTAATGTGGCTTACATTGTTCCGTAATGGCGATCGCCATTTCCGGAATGAGAAATACAGAGTTATATTGCATTAAGGTTCGTAGATTACAGAGTAGATTAGGCAATCAAGTATAAAGAATTCATTTTTATGATGAGAAATAAAATGGTATTGCGTTAAAGTTCAATCGTGACAGAGTAACGTGGAGGGGCATAATCGAACGGCGCCGGCGATCTATATGGCCGGCCCCGTAAAGCGGCGTCCCAACCATATTATTGAAATAAGATAGCCGGCTATCTTTCGTTTCGATAATACGGTTGGAGCTGGCCAAATCTCAGTATTTGGGCCGGCTTTAGAGATGGCCGGCATTGGTTTCCAGCGATAATGGAAACTAATGCCGGCGATCTTAAACTCGGCCAAATCCAAGGCATTTGGTCGTGGGAGGAGCCAGCATTTGTAGCGCCAGGACACCCCTGACATGCCAGGACACCAACTGGGCACCCTAGGGCGCACTGCAGTGGACTTCATAAAACGCTCCCAGGTGCATAGCTCCCTTACCTTGGGTGCTGAGCCCCCCAAATCCCCCCCCAAAACCCACTCTCCACAACTCTACACCACTACCATAGCCCTAAGGGGTGAAGGGGGGCACCTACAGGTGGGTACAGTGAGTTTTGCAGGGGGGGGGCGGTTGGAGGGCTCCCATTTACCACCACAAGTGTAACAGGTAGGGGGGATGGGCCTGGGTCCACCTGCCTGAAGGGCACTGCACCCACAAAAAACTGCTCCAGGGACCTGCATGGGAAGCTTGCCAGGTGCCCTTGGCCTGGATTGGCCGCTGTCGTGGACAGGATGCTGGGCTCGATGGACACTTGGTCTTTTCCCTGTGTGGCATTACTTATGTACTTATGTACTTATACTGCTGTCAGGGAGCTGGGTATGACATTTCAGTCTAGCATAGAGTCTGGCAAAAAAAAAAATTTTGTTTCTTTTTTTTGTGTGGGAGGGGGTTGGTGACCACTGGGGGAGTAAGGGGAGGTGATCCCCGATTCCCTCCGGTGGTCATCTGGTCAATTGGGGCACTTTTTTGAGGCTTGGTCCTAAAAATAAATGGACCAAGTGAAGCCAGCGAAGTGCTCGTCAGAGCCGGCCTTCTTTTTTCCATTATCGGCCGAAGCCGAAGCCGGCCATCTCATAACCACGCCCCTGTCCCGCCTTCCATACCCTGCGGAAACGCCCCCTTTAACTTTGGCCGGCTCTGCGACGGAAAGTAGTTGGAGCTGGCCAAAATCGGCTTTATATATATATATATATATAAAAGGAGCTGTAACATTCATAGATTCATATCAAAAGCTAAATAGCATATATAGGTATCGGCCTGCTTAACTGACATTGCTACATGGATGTCCAACCGCCACCTGAAACTGAACATGTCCAAGACTGAGCTCATCATCTTTCCACCAAAACCTACTTCTCCTCTTCCTCCACTTTCCATCTCAGTAGATAACACCCTCATCCTCCCCGTCTCATCTGCCCACAACCTCGGAGTCATCTTCGACTCCTCCCTCTCCTTCTTGGCACACATCCAGCAGATAGCCAAGACCTGTCGCTTCTTCCTCTTCAACATTAGCAAAATTCGCCCTTTCCTCTCTGAACACATCACCCGAACTCTCGTCCACGCTCTCATTACCTCCCGACTTGACTACTGCAACTTACTCCTCACCGGACTCCCACTTAGCCATCTATCCCCCCTTCAATCTGTTCAGAACTCTGCTGCACATCTTATATTCCGCCAGAACCGATATACTCATATCACCCCTCTTCTCTGGTCACTTCACTGGCTTCCAATCCGATACCGCATTCAGTTAAAGCTCCTCCTTCTTACCTACAAATGTACTCAATCTGCTGCCCCTCACTACCTCTCTACCCTCATCTCCCCTTATGTTCCCACCCGAAACCTCCGTTCACAGGACAAATCCCTCCTCTCAGTACCCTTCTCCACCACTGCCAACTCCAGGCTCCGCCCATTCTGCCTCGCCTCACCCTATGCCTGGAACAACCTTCCTGAGCCCCTACATCAAGCCCCCTCCCTGCCCATCTTCAAGTCTCTGCTTAAAGCCCACCTCTTCAATGCTGCCTTCGGCACCTAACTCTTACCTTCAGGATATCCGGACTGCCCCAAATTGACTGCCCCCATTGTATCGTCTACTCACTTGTCCTTTAGATTGTAAGCTCTTTGAGCAGGGCCTGTCCTTTTATGTTAAATTGTACAGCGCTGCGTAACCCTAGTAGCGCTTTAGAAATGTTAAGTAGTAGTAGTAGTAGTAGTGTATATATATATATATATATGCTGTTTAGCTTTTGATATGACTTTAAGCACTGATATAATTTTTCCTACTGCAATAGCTAAATCTGAATAAGTACTCTTTGGGGTTCATTTTCGAAAGAGTGTCATGAAGCACCATTTAGACAGATTTCTTCTAAAAACGTCCTAATCAGTATTTTCAAAGCCTGTTTTGCAGAGATTTGACCATGGTAAACTTGGAAATGGCAAATTGAAACCTAGTAATAGGACTAACATAATTTAACAGCATTGTATAACACTCACATAACAGAAATATGCAGATTACACTTTGAGTAATTCTAAATTTCTTAAAGTGTTGCTTATTTATAGGTACCAAGAAAGCACCTTTTTGTACTCTATTCTATAAAGGAAAGTATGTAGGTATATTTAAGAACATTAGAGTTTACCTATTGGCTCAGACCAAGGGTCCATCTTGCTCAATATCCTTTTTCCAACCGTGGCCAGTCCAGGTTACAAGTACCAGCAGAATCCCAAAAAGGTAACACGATTCCATGCTATCTAACTCCAGGGATAAAAAAAGTGGCTTTCCCCAGGTCTACTTTGATAATGGCTTATGGACGTTTCCTCCAGGAATCTGTACAAACCTTATTTAAACCCTGCTACATTAACTGATTGTACCACTTGCTCCGGCAATGAGTTCCAGAGTTTAAATATAAATTGAGTAGAAAAAAAATATTTTCTATTTGTTGTTCATGTACTATTATGTAACGTCATGGAGTGTCCCTTAGTCTTTGTACTTTTTGAAAGAGTAAACAACTGATTTGCGTTTACCTATTCTACTCCATTCAGGATTTTATAGATCTCTATCATATCTCCTCTCAGCCATCTCTTCTCCAAGTTGAAGAGCCTTATATGAGAGTTGTTCCATCCTGTTAGTCATTTTTCTCTCCTCTGTACCTTTTTCAGGTCCTCTACATCTTTTTGTGAGATGCAGCACCCAGAAATGCACACAATAATCAAGGTGCTGTCTCATCATGGAGCAATGCAGAGGCATTATGATATCCTTTGATTTATTTTCTATTCCTTTCCTAATAATTCCCAGCCTTCTGTTTGCACTTTTGGCCCATGCCACTGCATGCTGAGAAGAAGATATTGGCCTCCTTCCACACTGCTTCTCAGGCTTGCCTCACATGCCCCTCAGACAGTGTTGCCAGGTGGGCGGTTTTACCGCCCAATTGGGCAGTTTTCTGCGACCCGCCGTGGGAAATTTTTGCCCGCGGCGGGTTGCGGTTTTTTGGGCTTGTTTTGTGTCTTTTGGGCGGTTTTTTAAGCGGTTTTTTCGGCCGTGGGGGGCGGGGTTAGTGACATTTTGGGCGGGGTTAGTGACATTTTGGGCGGGGTTAGTGACGTTCTGGGCGGGGCCGATGACGGCGGGGGCGGGGTTGATGACGGCGGGGACGGGGTGGGGGTGTCAGAGGCGGGGTTTGAGTTTGGGCGGGTTTTGGGCTGGATTTGGGCTCCTTTGGGTGGGAAAAAAATTTTCCACCTGGCAACCCTGCCCTCAGACTCCCAGCTTTCCCTGGGGCCTTAGCCAATCAGGAGCCTTGTAACAGACTTCACTGCACAACCCCCCACAGTTACAAACTCATAAAATTTAAACACCTCTAGCATCTATGGGCACCTGAGTTCTTAGTTTTATAACAGTGCTTGAGTATTTTAAGCATTTTAACTAAAAGGTGTCAGTGCTGTTTCTGGGCTGCCCTGAGACCTCTGTACCTCCCTGTCCTCTGCAAGATGCCCCCCTCTCAGGGAAAAGGGGGGCAAGGTAAAGGCTTCTTTTTTCTATATTTACACTTGCATCATGTAGCTATAATTTGGGTTCTTCTTCCTATGTGCATCACTTTGCACTTGTCCATATTAAATTTCAGCTACCATTTGGATGCCCAGTCTTCCAGCCACCCAAAGTGTGACTGATATAAATGCTTGCACCTAGACTGCTTTAGAAATTAATGTAAAAAACTGTGTGCCCTGGTCATGCCCCTCCCACATGCTACCTATATGTATGACCACCTGCAAACTACATGCTATTTTACAGAATAGTGCCAAGTTAAAGTATTGGCATTTGTGTGCATATGTGCACATATATGCAAATATATTTAATTTAATTTAAATGTTGGCATCTATAATCTGCTTAACCATCAAGTTCTAGGCAGAGAATAGATCTTTTAAGTAGAGCAACACTTACAATTAGAACAGTATATGAACATGACAAGGAACATTACAGTTGCAGTTGGAATAGTATGTGCACATTACATGGAACATTGCTAAGTCACAGAAAACAACTCTGTGTAAATTACCATAACATAACTAAACCACAATGGAAGTATATAGGAATTATAGACAGAACTGCAAGTCTCCAAGATAGTCCATCTATTATTGGCATAACCTCAGAGTGACTATTTGTTTGTGAGTTCTTGCAGTTCCAATCCCTGAGTGATGTACTATCTTGTCTCTTTTTATTGACACCCTTGTGATTTATTACGAGTGTACATTGCATCAGTTGGGTACATTTCCATTCTGTTATCCTCCCTAGATTATCGAGAGAGTGTGCATTACATCAATTGGCTTCATTTGTGTGGATCATATTGCATTCCATAGTGCTTTTGAAATAGCCAGGTTATCAGCAAGTGAGAGAAACACATATACTCCGACGTTGCTCTTGTTCCATAGTTCTGCACCTCTTCCTGATAAGGTTCAACTGAAGATCTTTTTCAAATGACAGTCTTCTTATGCATGGAGATAGACAATGCTTGTACTTTAATCCATAGGGAAGTGGAAGGAAAGTCAACAATGGAGTTAGATTAAGGAAGGTGATAACACCTGAGGTTTTGCATTAATTACATGTGCCATTTTTTACAGGAAAAAGTACCCATAGAAAAAGTACCCACAAGTGCAAATCTGTAGCAGATACTTTTTTTTTCCTGAGCAATTTTCAAACAGAAAGTAACCCCCTAGTGGTTTCTCAGCAACCACTTAGAATTTCAATGTGAAATTTTACAACTTTATTTGTATTACTATCTACATTTATGTGCTAAGTGGAATGAGATTATCTTTTAACATGGTGAAGTTGCAGACTTTTTAGCATGACCATTCTGTGATTTTCATTTTCAAAAATGTTTGCACTGTAAAACTAAGCTAAATACATCAACCTTTGCTCAAGAACCTTTGTTAAAGAAGACACTTGGCTAAGGATTATTGTTCAATTTAAACAAACGGAAGCCTCAACCATACCGAGGGAAGTTGTAGATTTTTCAACAAACCTCAGTTGGTTATCAATCATTGGCTTTTGTCTGCCTGAAAAAACAATGGTAGAAAACAACTCCCCTTCCTGGGAGAAAAAGCCACCATTGGAAAAAACAGTCAGACCCAAATTTATTTATTTATTTATTTATTCATTTATTGTTCACTTATATCCCACATTTTCCCACTCATGCAGGCACAATGTGGCTTACAAACATTAAATAAAATACAGAATAGGAAAACTTAGAAGAATATACAAGGAGTATGCAGGGGGAGAAGCATCTAACAGGGTGAACTAGCAGGGTAGGAGCCAGGGAGGGTGCATCAAGCAGCAGTATAAAGTGAGGAGTAGGTCTTGGCAAAGAAGTAGGTTTTCAACAACGTCTTGAAGAGGGCATGGTCCGCTTGAGTTTTAAGGTGTTACGGGAGAGAAGTCCAGTGCTTAGGACTCCAATAGCGGAAAGTTGAGGCAAAAACCCTCTTGTACTTGACACCCTTACAGTTTGGGAAGTGAAGGTGGAGGAAGGAACGAGCAGCAGGGTTGTCATTCCTGGGTGGGAGGTTGATCAAGGGGTGCATATACTCTGGGGCAAACCCATGGATAATTTTATGGGTCAAGGAGCAGAGTTTAAAGGCAATGCGCTCCTGAACAGGCAGCCAGTGTAATTTGAACCGTAAGGGTTCGGCATGTGCAAAACGTTGCTCTCTCAGGATGAGTCTCGCAGCAGTGTTCTGAACTGTTTGGAACTTTTTCAACAGAGAGGCCTGGCAGCCCGCATAAATTCCGCTGCAATAGTCCAAGTGGGAGAGGACAAGCCAGTGGACAAGTGTGCGGAACAAATCTCTGGGAAGGAAGTATCTGATAAGCCGAAGCCTCCACATGGCGTGAAACATTTTTTTTGTGACCAAGTGCACATGATTGTCCAGCTGGAGGTGTGTGTCCAGTTGCACTCCTAAAAGCCACAGGTTTGTGGCAATCGGAAGGACAGAGCCCAATACTGGGAGCACTGTGTCAGTTACTGGAGTGTGGATGGACGAGAGGATGAGACACTATGTTTTGTCCTTGTTTAATTTGAAACGGAAGACCTGAGCCCAATGTCAAATAAAAAGTGGAGGTCCAAATAAAAAGCCAGCTGTCTCCTAATCTCAAGTTCTATTCAAGTCTTAATTATAGATAGTGGGGTACCCCAAGGGTCTGTGCTGGGACCGTTGCTTTTTAATATATTTATAAATGATGTGGAAATGGGAGTAACTAGTGAGGTAAAGTTGTTAAATCACAAGAGGATTGTGAAAAATTACAATAGGACCTTATGAGACTGGGAGACTAGGCATCTAATTGGCAGATTACTTTTAATGTGAGCAAGTGCAAAGTGAAGTATGTGGGAAAGAGGAACCCGAATTATAGCTACGTAATGCATAGTTCAACGTTAGGAGTCAACAACCAAGAAAGGGATCTAGATGTCATTGTTGATGTTACATTGAAACCCTGCTCAGTGTGTGGCAGTGGCTAAGAAAGCAAATAGAATGTTAGATATTATTAGAAAAGGAAGGGAAAACAAAAATAAGCATGTTATAATGCTGTTGTATCGGTCCATGGTGTGACCTCACCTCAAATATTATGTTCAATTCTGGTCACCGCATCTCATAAAAGATATAGTAGAATTAGAAAAGATACAGAAAAGGGCATCAACAATGAAAAAAGGGGATGGGACGATTTCCATATGAGGAAAGACTTAAGCAGCTGAGGCTGTTCAGCTTGGAGAAAAGACAGCTGAGGGGAGATATGATAGAGGTCTATAAAATAATGAGTGGAGTAGAATGGGTAGACGTGAATTGTTTGTTTACTCTTTTCAAAATACTAGGACTAGGGGGCATGCATGTGATGAAGCTACAAAGTAGTAAATTTAAAAATGTGTAATTATACTCTGGAATTTGTTGCCAGAGAATGTGGTAAAGGCGGATAGCTTAGCGGGGTTTTAAAAAAAGTTTGGACGGCTTCCTAAAGGAAAAGTCCAAAGAATATTATTAAAATGACTTGGGGAAAATCCACCACTTATTTCTGGGATAAGCAGCAGAAAATGTATTGAACGTTTTTTGGATCTTACCAGGTATCTGTGACCTGGATTGGCCACTATTGGAAACAGGATGCTGGGCTTGTTGGACTTTTGATCTGTCTCAGTGTGGCAATACTTATGTGCTTATGTACTTATACCAGTTCCATAGAATAGAGCCACAATGAGACAATAAAGAAGTATTTATCTTTCCAACACATGCTGTTTCACTGCTTGCACAATGCAAATCTTGCAACTTGAATCTTAATTAAAAGCTGTCCCGTATCTTCAAGGCTCAAATTCAATACCCTGAAAAGGGGCCCCCTTGTTTCGTGATAGCTGCTTCAGGAGGAGGAACAAACTTCCGCAAAGACTGTAGACTCAAGATGGCGACAAGTCTATTTGAGGACACCACCACAGAATTGACAATTGGCACACAGAAAAAAAATTAAAGGGATACGTACCCCATTCCTAAAAAAACACGTCCCATTATAAAGGACCATTCAGTTCCTGCAGATTCACTATTTGAAGTTTTATAAATCCATTGCTGCTCACACTGCTTTGGTTGTATAGAGATGTCCCCTCTGTGTTTATTTACATTCACTTGATCTATCACTATGCACTTTCAGTCACTGAATTGGTGATAATACTCTGTACAGTGTTTTACCACAGGTGCTGCTAGTTTTTCCACTGTAATGCAGTGTTTGTGCTCTATCAGTCTGGTTTTCAGAGCACGTTTTGTTTGACCCATATATCATAAGTCACAGGGACCCCGTATCATATAAACAACCACTGTAGATAAACATGTAGTTGAGAAACATGTTTGTATAATCTTCTAGCCCATAGGCCAAAAAATTCCTGACCCTCTTCCATATTTCTACAAACTGAACACTGTCCACATTTCTTGTGTCCTTCATACACAGTAATATGTTTAGTCTACACATCAGAATTAGATAACACATCAACTAAATTTTCTTAAGTGCATATGAAATCAAACAATTAGATTGACAAAATCGTTCATGGACAGTGAGGCCCCGATAATCAATAGCAAATGCTGGCGATGGAGGCCAGCAGCACTGGACTAGCGCCCACATTTTTCTGCACCATAGGATCAGAGCCAGTGAGCGTGTAACAATGAGCTTGCCGGCGCTGAACACTAATAGCATGCAAATGCATGCTAAACAGGGTCATTAACATTCCTCCCCAATGCTCAGCAGGCAGCACGCCAAACAAGGGTACTGCTCCCATGGCAAACCTTATGGATTTGCCAGCACAGGATTACCAGTGCATTGGGAAGGAATGGGGAGACGCTAGCATGCATATGCATGCTTCCAGGCTCCCTTACCCCCCACATGCAAAAGCCCCTCCCCAAAAATCAAAGACCCTAGTACCCCCCCAAACCCCCTCATAACTGGAAAATGGAGGGAGGGAGCACTGCCTCAAAATGGAAGTGCCCTGCCCGATGCATCCTGGGACTTTACTACCATATAAATTTGCATGTTAATAGCACTGATCATCGGGGAATTATTTCCCCACGCTGTTCCGGTGGAAGTTTTCCCTGCACTATTAGGAACAGCATAGAGAAATGACCATCAGCCCATCAGTGAGCTGTAAACTACCATTACTTGAAAAAAAAAGGAGTACCTGCTTACTGTTAATGACGGTACACTGACTTTGACTTTTGTAAACAAATTCACTGGACCTAAACCCCATGGACTGGCATGTCTGGGGAACAACATTGGAAGCCTATCACAAACTCCATCCAAAGCCATAAACAATCACCAAACTCAAGGAAGTGCTGCAGATGATCTGGGACAGCCTGCTACAGGGACCAATCAACAAGGCTGTTAAGAACATCCCAAAGCGAGAGCTAGTAGCAGACTGTTCTGCCTTTCCTGCAACAGGCAGTTGGAAGGACACCCCTGTTCATCTGGCTAGTGAGAGGCCCCCAGCACTTCATAGTGGAGGTGTTTCACTTGACATTTGTCAACATTTGCTCATTTCTGATCTGAAGAAGAAGGTGTTGCCTTCAAAAGCTAATCAAAAAAATGTATTGTTAGTCCAATAAAAAGGTATCATCTTGTTTTCTTTTCTCTGTTTTGTTTTATTCTATTTATTACCTTGAAAAGGCAAAAAAAAAAAAAAAAGCTGCAGTTGAGTTCTATTTCAAGTTACTGCAAAATGATGACTATTAACTGATGTTAACTCTAAGCATCATATTGGTCAGAGAATAAATCTTAGGCCACAGGAAGTGGAGAAAATATTGATGACTGTAGGTAGGACTTTGTCTGAATACATGACTAATTGTTCAGGTTTTATAAAGACAATTATTTCTTTGAATCTTAATGGCATACTTGCAGGAGAGTTTAAGCTGAATTACACCTACTTGAGTGGTAACTTGGGAATGTAAAGCAATAAAATTTTTCCTCTTGATCTGTGTAGCTCAATTGAATGTCTTAGTCTTACAGCCACTAAATTCTAAGGGCCTGATATTCACATCCAGCCTACACAATGCTTAACTTTATTTGTATATTCAGCTGTGCTATCCACTTGAATTGCACCTCTAAATATACATACTGTATGCTTGGTGGCTATACCATTGCTTATACATTTGGAATACCATACGTATATGTGAAGACAGGTCCAGAAGTGGAGGTTGCAGGCACACATCTCTACCCCACAAAAATATCATGGAAAACAATGCAGGGCACCTACATTTCTATGCAATGGTAAATATGCAACAGATACACCTGTACGGTGGCTATGTGCAATGAGAAGGGCAATATGTGCAGGTTTGGGATAATGAGGATCCGTTTGTATTCCCCCACCCTACAGCTGCATGCATGTATTAAAAAGCTCTTTTGACAGGTTTTGTTCACAATGGTGGTTCAACTTATGTGCCAGTAAGATTTATGTTGGACTTGCCATCGTTGCAGAAAACAGTTAGATATTATAGGTAAGCTACAGTGTTTTTTAATCATCCAGTAGAGTCTGCTTGTAGAAGAGTTTAAGGGAGTGTTCTGTGTCCCTTTTGTCTTTATTTTCGAGAGCGACTGTATCTTTGGATCCCTGAGGCAGACATTGGTACACCGAAACACAGTCTGTGTCAGGTCGTTATGAATAAAGGACTCTTGATTGTTCCAGACTTGAAGGCCCTGCTGTGCTTTTCTTCTTTTGCTGCATATTAAAAATCTGGCAGCAATGGTGATATCCACTTGTATATACCCCCATGTTGTGTTGTACATACATGTGGAATACATGTGAAAGCAGCACTGTGTCCACCATTTATACACACCCTCATGGAGCTTCAGCAATGTGTTTCCGAATAGAGAATGACGTGGGGACAAAGTTTGTCCCCATGCTTCCGCAAATTAAACTCCATCCCCACACCGTCCCCACAAGCTCTGCCCCTGTCCCTGCATGTCATGTGGTTTTATATATTATGTAGGGCCTTTTGTAGGCATTTAACCAATATAACCAAAGAAAAACATTATATGTATATTTTCTAATTTTAATAAAAACACTGTTATGATTTAAATCCATGGACAAATAATAAGTTAAGCAGAGGTGAGATGAAATGATGCAACATTGCAATGCATTAGCCCCACAGGAAGGAGCTAGAGAACGATACGAAGACAGAGTTTGTCTCCATCCCCGCAAACTCAAACTCCATTCCCACCCTGTCCTCGCAAGCTTTGACCCCCCATCCCCATCCTGTCCCCGCAGTAATTCCATTAAAATACCATTAATGCGGATTACCATATGTCTCCATCCTCATGTCAATCTCTATTTTTGATACTGGGTTACATAGCAGCCATCTTCAAAGACTGCAGAGAGCAACCTCCTGGCATACCTTATGCTGGCAAATGAAGATTCACTGTTCCACCCCCCCAAGGGTCAGAGGCTTGATCACATTACAGCAAGGAAGTTCTTGGAATAAATTTGTGCAAATAAGTGCAAATCAATAAATTTAGATAACATATGTCCCCATGCACCTATACCTAGATGTGCCAAATACTCATATAGCAGAGGGATGCCATCTATAGAGAAGGCACTTGGACAGTAAATTGGCAGAAATGCTTTCACATCCTGCATTGTATCTAGAGAATGGCATGGGCACAAAGTTTGTCCCTGTCTCCACTCCATCCCCATGAGCACTGTCGGATCCCATCTGCACAAGCCTCAAACATATTAAATCATTTTATTAAAGCATAAACAGAAATAATATTCTGTACAACTGTCATTTTATAAATCACAAACTGATGCACTGAGAGCAACGGCAGCTTGGTGGCTGTGCTCCGGGGTCCCCTCCCCATAAACACGGATTAAACGGCTTGGAATCTCCCTTGGGGCACTACTAACACGGTGATCGAGTGCATAAGCAGTGTATGGAAGCTTACCTGGTGCCGATGCCGCCCGGATCCGCAAAGAGAAGTGTAAAAGGAGAGAAAGGAAAGTCGCCACCGGCTCCAGCGGTATCCAAGATGGCGGACACCTCGATCGAAACGCAACCGGAGTTCTCAACGAGGCAGCTGGCCCAAATCACTAAAGCTGTGGAGGCGGCTCTGGAGCCCCGTTTCGAGTCCCTCGCGGGACAGCTGGGTCAGATGGAGACGCGGATTGCTGAAACGGTGAGGCGGACAACAGAGCTAGAAAACCGCGTGTCAGAGGTGGAGGACACGTGGAATCAGAACAGGCCGGCGCTGAAAGCGCTGGAGGACAAAATACGAGCACAAGGCGAAAAACTCGAGGATCTAGAGAGTAGGGCCCGCCGCTCCAATATAAGGCTGGTGGGGATACCAGAGACAACCCCAGACAAGAACTTGGGGGCCCTGCTTGAAACATGGTTGCAACAGGAATTTGCGCTATCAGACAGTCGCGGGGCCTTTTGCATCGAAAGAGCACATCGCTTGGGCAGATTCCAAAAAGAGTCGCCGAAACCAAGAGTGGTAATTGTGAAAATTCACAACTATATACATAAAGAGGAAATAATGCAGGGATACAAAGCTAAAAGAGACTCCTTAAGATATAATGGAGCACCGATATTGATTTTCCCGGATTACCCAGTGGGCGTTCAAGAAAAAAGGCGCCGCTTCCACCCGGTGTGCTCGAAGTTAGTGGAGAAAAAGATCCGCTTCACATTAGCTTTCCCTGCAACCTTAAAGATTTACCAAGATGGCAAGTGGAATAATTTTGATTCTGATAAGGCGGCGATGGAATTTATTAATAAACAACAGCGAGACCTTCAAAGTGGAACTTGACTGAGCCTAGGTGCGAAAGAGGACAAAATGTGGTAATTGTATGCGGGTGAAAAACCTGGACTGTCTCGAGACTGTGCCCGAAAAGGGAATTACTCTGTTTACACATTTCACTGTTATTTTGTTTCTGAGGTATACTGCACAAATAGAAGCACGGGATGTGTGGACACCTTAAGAGGGGAGGGGACCCTTTGCATTAGAGTGAATCTCAGCGATGTATGTAAAGTCATCGCCAAGGGCAATGGGATGTTTGGGACAGGGAGGGGGGAAGGGGGGGGTTGCGGGAGTTGGGTTTAGGAAAGGGATAGAGGTACTTTGTGAGTCAGACCACAACACTCTTAAAGGGCATGGCATGCGGCAAGGCTTGCTTAAAAAGCTTAAGGCCTCTGTTGACACCAGGGTGTGGGGGAGGGGCTGGGCTCCCAGACCCGTTAAGTCGGTTAGTGTGACATCCATGACTGATTACATACTTATAAGGGATTGTTTCCTATAGATTGATAACTTGGAATGTGGGGGGGATCTCCTCTCCCATAAAACGTAAGAAGGTCCTTACACACTTAAAGTGGCTTGATGCGGATATAGTATGCCTACAGGAGACCAGACTGTCCGCTGTAGAACACGAAAAGCTCAAGAAGATGTGGGTGGGACAAGTAGATTATGTGTCCTCGGGTTGCAGGAAAGGGGGGGTAGCGATTTTATACCGCAAGCACTTGGTGTATTCATCTGAAATTGTGTTTAAAGATGAGGAGGGGCGCTACTTGATGGTAAAGTTGAACATTCAGGGTAGAGATCTGTACTTACTGTCAGTCTATGCTCCCACTCCCCAAACACCAGATTTTTTCCCTGAACTGATGCGGGCTCTCCTCCCGTTTAGAGATCAAGAGATAATCCTAGCAGGAGATATGAATGCACTTATGGACAGTGAGGTGGACTGTACGGGGAGGAGGAACATGAGGGCTGATAATAATAGAGGGAAGGACTTGCTATCCTCTCTTGTGTCATCTCTTGGGTTGATAGATACATGGAGAGCTCTACACCCAGAGGGTAAAGACTTTACACATAGATCCCGAGCACATGGGACGTGGGCACGCTTAGATTACATTTTCGTGTCAGCGCCTCTGTTTCCGTGTACTGTGAAGGCCTCTATAGAGCAGATTATAATCTCTGATCATGCTCCGATGATGATTAATCTAGAACTTGGGGGGGGAGGCTCCATAATGAAACATTGGAGGTTCCCGGGCTATATGGTGAAGGATGTGGATTTTACTAGTTTTTTACATAATAAATGGGAGGAGTTCGCTCACCACAACCAGCAGCATAGGGAAGACCCAGTCTTGTATTGGTGTACGGCAAAAGTAGTGATGAGGGGAGAAGTGATTTCATATATGGCGGCCAGGAAGAAAAAGGTGGCCACTAGCATCATTAACCTGACAGCACAATTGAGAGATGTCAAGCGTGCACTTATTGCTTCCCCCTCACAGACACACAGGGACAATTACGAAACGCTACAAGTAACCATAAATTCCTTAATACAAGAACAAACACAAAAAAATTTTACTTATTATAAATTTAGGTTGCATAAATACGGAGATAGGCAGGGAGGTTTGCTGGCCAGGATGGTTAGCCCCCCGATGGGGAATCGTACCATCACCGCACTGAGGGACCCACAGGGGAACATTCAAACCAAAACCAAGGAGATATTGAGATTGTTGCAAGACTATTTTAAAAACTTATACACGGCAGAGGGCGCGGCCTCCATGGTAGATGTGGATAGGTTCCTGTCTGATTCAGGGTTGCCCAGGTTGGATGACGGGACTCGTGTTACCTTGGGACAGCCCCTCCAAATAAAAGAACTTCAAAGTGCTGTCCGCAGTCTTAAGTTGGGGTCGGCCCCGGGAATAGATGGATTCTCAGGGGAATTTTACAAAGCCCTACAGCTGCCCGTAATGGCACCCTTGATGGAATACTATCAGGCGGTGATGGATGAGGGGAGGCTCCCACGGCATGAAAACACGGCATTGATTACACTTATACTCAAACAGGGTAAGGAGGCGCTGGACCCAGACTCCTATCGTCCTATTTCTTTGATTAACGTAGACGTTAAAATATTAGCAAAGATATTGGCCAATAGGTTAGCAGCGAATATCTCAGAGCTAATAAGCCCAGCGCAGGTGGGGTTCATCCCTAAGCGCCACTCGGTCCGACATGTAAGGAGAGTCTTCTTGGCTATGGCCCGCTGCAGTGGTCAGGGGGATTCTGGCATGCTAGTGAGCTTAGATGCAGCGAAGGCCTTTGATCACGTGGACTGGAGTTTTCTGTTCAGGGTGCTGGAGTGGATGGGGTTCCCAGAAGGATTCGTTCGCCCGATAAGAACCCTATATGAAGGACTAGGGGCGCAGGTGATAGCAAATGGAGAGAGATCTGAATGGTTCCCGGTATGTAGGGGAACAAGGCAGGGGTGCCCCTTGTCACCCTTTCTGTTTGATCTGTCATTGGAAGCTTTGATACGGACATTGAATGGCACTGCTGACATTAAGGGGGTGGACATTGCTGGTGAGGAAGTGAAAACGCTGGCTTATGCGGACGACATTTTGCTGGTCTTACATGAGCCACAGGCGTCTTTGCAGCGTGCCTTGGAAGTGGTGAGGAGATATGGGGCCCTTTCGGGGTTTTCGTTGAACCTTCAGAAGTCATGCGCGCTTGCTTTAGATGAAGGGTTGCAGCGCACGTGGCGGGGGAGCTTCCCATTACGATGGGCAGACACAAAGCTAAAATACTTGGGGATAATAATTCCGCGAGATCTGTTGACTCTCTATAAACTTAATATGGGCCCAATGATGGAAAAGATGAAATTAAAATTGACATTGTGGCAGGCTCTCCCGCTCTCTCTGTGGGGGAGGATTGCACTCTTTAACATGCTAATGGCCCCGAGGTGGTTATATCTTTTCCAGCAGCTTTCGCTGTTCTTAAAGGGGAAAGAAGAAAGGATATTAAATGGGATATTGCAAAGATTTCTCTGGCGGGGGAAACGTCCTAGATTGCCCCTATCAGTGATTTGTACCCCTAAGGAACAGGGTGGGATGGGGCTTTTGAGTTTAAGGTACCTTTCGATCGCATGTGCCATGAGGCATGTTAACGATTGGTTTCGGGGAACGATGGAGTTTTCCAATACAATGGCTGAGACGACAATTTTCCCTGGGACACATTTTAGTTACCTCCTTCACATGGGTACCCGACTACCGCCCTCAGCATACCAGCGTCATCCCCTATTGCACTCTCTTAGAGCAACTTGGAGGTGGATGTGCAGACGGCACAATTTCAACGCTAGAGTCACTCCGCTGCTCTCCATATGTAATAATCCAGAGTTTCCCCCAGGGTTGGGTGCCAGTGTCTTTGGTAGATGGAGGACTAGAGGGGTGGTTTATTTGTCCCAGGTAATTAATGAAGAAGGGCAACTTAAAACATTGACTGATCTTAGGGAGGAGTTTGGCATATTGGGCACACACTACTTTGCATATACACAACTAAAACACTATGTGGCCTCTCTCACATGGTCTGACCTCACAGAGGATGTGGTAGATGTCCTTACAGAAAATTATTCGCTTAGGGCACAGGAATCTGTCCCTTTGCGGTTTCATCTTCAGCAGTTAAAAGACACTACCCAAGAAATAGACTATACACGGCTGGCTGCAAGCTGGTCAAAGGACCTAGGGTGTACGTTGACTCTGGAGAATTGTAAGAACTTTATTAGGGAAATTCATCTACAACACCTATCAATACCACAGTGTGAAAAATTATATAGATTCCTATTGAGGACATATTTAGCACCCAAGAGAGTAGCTTGTATAACAGAAGTTTGTGATGGGACCTGTAACAGATGTGGGGGTGGGTCAGCCACATTGGGCCACATGTTCTGGCTTTGTCCTCGAGTACAGCAATTTTGGGGGGATATCCTACACACTCTGCACTCACAGTGGGGGTGCTCTTTAGTATGTGACCCTATGATTCTATTTTATATTTACAAGTTTACAGAGAGACCGCCACCTGGGTTTAAGGGATATGTAAAGTGGACGATGTTGTTTGGAATCTTGACAATTCTGAAAACCTGGAGGTCAGATCTGGGACCACCAGTATCACTTTGGCGCTCCCTGATGATTCAACAAATGAAGCTCGACAGATGCAGGGTGCGAACACTGGACAGCGTGGAAGGAGAGGTGTTCCGGAAATTATGGGAACCTCTATGGCTGACCATGCCATCACGCGCGAGAAGCTATATTTTGAATATCTGACTGACTCACAAAGGGGGGGGAGGGATGAGGGGAGGGGGGAGTTATTTGTTTAGGTTTGGGGTTTCATAGTTGGCTCAGATAATGGAAAAGCAACATGACTGTTACATGCTGAAGTATGTTAATTGAGGTCTGTGATGTGAACTACAGTATATGTTGTTAATAAAAATGATTATACATAAATCACAAACTGCCAAAATGTGTCCAGACAGAGAAGCGGTTTGATTTGAGAGTTATGAGGCAAATTTTGGCTGTTTTCCTCTTTCCCGCCAAGACTAGTGTACTTCACAGAGTGGTTCCACCATACCTGTTCTCATAGTGGTTTTTACAACCTATACTGAAAGCAGTATTGATCGTATTGTACAGATGTCTTGACACTAACCACTGTCAAGATATTTCTTTGAGTCATCTTCACTGTTTTCTCTGTGTTTTCGAATCTGCGAGGATTTGTATTCTTATGTGTGTACGTCAATTGCCTCTCTGTGTTCATATATCATCCCTATCCTTATGCTCCCCTCCATGCCCATCATCTCCCTTCTGCTTCTGTATACTGCTCTTCCTCCCCCACACCAATGTGCCACTCTTCCTCCCTCTGACCCCCCCCCCCCCCCACCCATCTGCTGTTCGTTTAGAAATTCACTCCCTCTTGTTTCGGTATCTCTCCTTCTTTTCCCTTCCCTTCTCCTCCCTCTACCTGCAGGTCCAGCACCTCACTCCCTTCAATCCCTCTAACCTCCTCATGGGACTCCAGCACTTCTCTCCCTTCCCTCCTTCCATCCCCCCCCCCCCCCCAACTACCATGTAACTCAGGCACCTCTGTCCCTGTCTCTCCAGCTCCAGTTCCCCCTCTGCCTCCGGGTCCAACACCACTGTCCCCTTCAGATACAGACCTCCATTCCTCCCTCTCATGGGTTGAGCACAACTATCCCCTTAAGCTCCAGCCTCCTTCCCTCCTGCAGGTCCAGCACCACTGTTTCCTTCAGCTCCAGCCCTCACTTCCTGCCTCCCATGGATTCAGCACCTCTGTTGCCTTCATCTCCAGATCCCTCCCTCCCACATGTCCAGCATCTCTGTCCCCTTCAGCTCCAGCCCTACCGTAGGTTCAGCATCTCTGTTCCCTTCAGCTCCAGCCCTATTGTGGGTCCAGCACCTCTGTCCACTTCAGCTGCAGCCCCCTACCTCAGTCCCCTTCAGCTCCAGCCTCCTCTCTCTCCCACAGGTCCAGCTCCTAGGTCCCTTTCAGCTCCAGCCCCCTCCCTTCCCTCCAATGCTGCTGCAGCCCCTGCCCCTGCGCTGGTCTGACCTTTTGTTTTCACAGCAGTCTCACTACCTTATAGGTCCATGGGGAAGATCCCCCACAGGCCTGCTCCAAGGCCTTCCCTCTGCCGACTCCTACCTTCTGATGTAATTTCCTGTATTGTGAAACAGGAAGTTACATCAGAAGGTGCAAGCCAGCAAAAGGATGGTCCCAGAGCAGGCCTGTGAGAGAAGCAGCTCCATAAGTTAGAGAGATGTGGAGGGGGAGGGAGGAAAGAAGGAAGACAGAAAGAAAGAGAGAAAGAGATGCTGGACCCACAGTAATCATGTGGGTTTTTTTTACAAACCTTTTCCAAAAACGAGAAAGTAGTAGAGCTAGAGGACATGTATTGAGGTTGCAGGGGGGGTGGGGGGGCTGACTCAGGAATAATATCAGGAAGTACTTTTTCATAGAGAAGGTGCTAGATACCTGGAATTCCCTCCTGTGGGAGGTGGTGGAAATAAAATCAGTAATGGAATTAAAAAATACATGGGATAAACACAAAGAAATCCTGTATGGAAGGTATGGAACCAAGCAAACGTAGCAGTGATTAGATAACAACACCAGTAACTGAGAAGCAAAGCCAGTGCTGGGCAGACTTCTATGGTCTGACTCTGTACCCTGATCGTGGCTGGACAGATTCAGTTTCTGTAAGAGGAGAACAAGGTCAGTGCCAGGCAGACTTCTACAGTCTGTGCCCTGAAAATGGCAGGGATAAATCAAGATCAAGAATATATATGTAGTATCACATCATACCTTATACTGAGTTTATCTTGTTGGGCAGACTGGATGGACTGTACAGGTCTTTATCTGCTGTCATCTACTATGCTACCACGTTACTTTATAGGATTGCTCCCCCTATTGAGTTAAATAGACTGAATGTATATATACAAGTGCTGAAAACTGAGGGCTGTGTGAGTTATGACTTTCTCACCTGCCTGAAGTACATAACTTAGTTTGAATATCCTGCCCTAAATCTTTAATTGTAAGAGGGAGCCTGGTCTGACCTTTTGTGGGTCTCTAAAACATAAGTAACCAAAACTAGTTTCCCTACCCCCCCCCCCCCCCCCCCCCCCATGGGCCAGTGAAACTAGTCACATGATAAGCTAGTGAAAACTATCAATATTTCCTTCTTCTTGTTCACATTTGGCTGTCTTCCAGTCACAGTTACCTGCAGTTTGCCATGCAGTCTAAATTTTCTTCTGTCCTCCTCCCTGACCCCATAGCACTTACCTTGTTGGCTCAAGACCCAAAGCTAGGCCTATACTGACTGCAGCAACCTTTGCCCCCTTGCTGTTTACCACATACACATACTTACAGGTCCTGCCATTGGCTGGCTGGAGAGCAAAACAACACATGCTCAACTACAGGCTATATAGGGCTACTGAAGAATTTGGGTTGGAGAACAACAACAATGTGCCATGCAGTCCCAGCTTCTTTTTTCTCTCCACATTCCTCTCTGCGTTACATGCTGTTTGTTGTTGGAGACAAAGTCAGAACTAGGTATGAGTACGATCCATCTTGGCTGCTGTACCAGCATGCTAAAAATCCTAACAAATTTGCAGGTTAAAATTGTCAGGCTGTGTTGTTAATAATCCCAGAATCATGTCACTACTTGCCCACAGCACTGCTTTCAGAGTGATGCTGCCCAAATTAGTTTGGGTCATCTCAATAGACCAGAGACTTCAGTAATAGTTTTTTTTGTCTATTTCAAACATAATTTGAAAAGTTTGAGATTTTTTTTTTTAATTTTACATATCTTCTTGTTTTTCTTGGCAAATAAGGTCTGTTGCTAGAAAATTGAAATTGCTGTCTTCCTGCCTAAGTATAGGGAAAAAAAGAAAACAGATGGAACCATATATTTTTGGATGTGGATTAGTGACTTTTGAAAACTTTACTTGTGACAACTGTGCTGCATGTACCATACTAAAGCTTAGTACTTATTAAAGCTTTTAACTCCTAACCCTTATTCACTTGTTCAGAACCCTTATTTTATCATCCTCGCTTTAATATTCCCTTATCTCTTGTTTGTCCTGTTTGTCTGTCCTAATTAGATTGTAAGCTCTGTCGAGCACGGACTGTCTCTTCATGTTCAAGTGTACAGCGCTGCGTACATCTAGTAGCGCTTTAGAAATGATAAGTAGTAGTAGAAACCTTGAATGCTGCTAATATATATGACATCAATCCAGAAAGAATTTTGGACCAAAGTTTGAAGAGGGCAAAAGTTTCCCTCTGCTGAGAGTATTTTATTAATGAATGGATTAGTTCCTGGGTAAGTCAGCAACCTAAAACTTACTTTCAAAACATAAAGGGATTGATATTCAGCAGGATTTTTCCAGATAAGGTCCCAAAAAACCAGCTAAGCAAACGATCTTCAAGATCCAAAGTAACAGAAAAAAGAGCAGACCACGGAAAAAGTAAAATGATATTTAGTTCCAAGTCATCAAAACAGCAAACAATTTCCTTTAATCGCCCAACATGGCCATTTTTCACCCTACAAGGGTTGCATCAGTGGCTAAACAAATATCCAGCAGGAGCAATCCAATGTTTTCCATGTCTGGTTATTGCACTACCAAGATACAACAAAAAGCACCAAGAGCCTTCAGAAACAGGACACAGTTCCTTTAATTATAAGGATCGATTTTCCAATATGGACCCAACACAGGTCGTGTTCCAGCGCACTTGGAGGGGCATAATCGAACGGAAACGCCTATCTCCATGGGCGTTTATCTCCGAGAATGGGTCCGTGAAGGGGAGGGCTGCCCAGTTGGTGTCCTGGCATTTCAGGGGGGCCAGTGTACTACGAATCCTGGCCCCTCCCACCACCAAATGGCTCGGATTTGGATGTTTTTGAGCTGGGCGTTTTTAGTTTCCATTATCGCTAACAAAAAAAACAAACGCCCAGCTCAAAAACGTCCATTTTTTCAAAAATACGGTTCGGCCCGCCCCTTCACGGACCCGTTCTCGGAGATAAACGCCCATGGAGATAGGCGTTTCCGTTCGATTATGCCCCTCCACGGGTCTCAACTACTAGTTTTTCTCTCTTTGGAATAATCCAAGATTGACTATCAATAAGAAGTCACTCTGGTGGCCTCTCTGGTAATATATGGAAACTCGTGCACTTTATAAGGATGGTAGACCCATGATTTTTGCAGAAGGTCAAGAAAAACATAGGTTAGAAGGCACTCAGTTTTTTTTCAGTGGATCCAGTTGTGCCACACTGTGAGCAATATAACTCCCTATTTTAGCCTTAACACCTGTACCAGATCCAATTAGCCATTGTGTAAAATTTATTGAGTTGGGCCATCTAGATTCACATTTTTCTAAGTGTCTGGAAAGCGCTGCCCTTTGTAAACTGCTGTGCTTAAAAGCCATCTGGGAACAAATCTTCAATACAGCTTTCATCTGAAAACTTGGGATTGATTCTGGCAGCAAATCTCTCATAGCTTTAATTTAGCCTCTTTTTCTCAAGATATGTTCTTTTTGTCCCACTGAGCTTATTGGACCCCAACAAAGGGACCCTTTTGTTAAAGCTTAGGATGTGCAAAAGGGCATTGCCATGTGCTAAATGCCATGTGACCCATAGCAATAACACAGAATGTGCAACATTTAGTGTTCTGCCCCCACATTCATGGAGGCAGGGTATATTGTGATGTGTATTTAATATGAGTATTATTTGTATTTAATTGCATTGCTTGTGTAATAGCACAGTGTATTAGGACTGCTTTTCCTTTAGTTTGCAGTTCCTGTGATTGACTCCTTGTAGACTTTCCCTATTGGCTGTTAGCCCTGAGCTAGGGCCAGCCCTCCCTCTCTGCCTCTGTGGGCTGTGAGAGAGCTTAGTCCTCCTAGCATGCCTTTATGATCAGCAGCTGTTCTAGGGGCTGATCCCTCCTTAATCTACTGTAATTCCACCGTTTCCCCAAAGCATCATTCATCAAGTTCTCTCCTCAAGACCTTTCCCCAAGTAACTGAACTGCAAGCTGCAATTTCTTTGCTTATTCTGAGTACTATAATAAAGAAGATTTGCTTAAGAATTGAGAATCTACTGGTGAAGCTTCTGCTTGGGGATGGTTTATGCTGGCTGTTTAAACTACACTCACAGCTTATAACTTCACTGTCTCCATTATATGTAAATCTCTTCATGCACATTCGTTGTGGATATCTTGAAAACCTGCCTAGCAAGGGAATACTCCAAGTCCCACTTGCGAAACACTGGTTTTTAAAATATGATAAATTATGAGCTTATTTGGTATCTTTGGTGTGCCAACTTATGTCTACCATTGGTGTAGCATAAGAGGGTGTGCCTAAACATGGGCACACCAATGCCAACTTATACTAATAATTTGTAACAGAATCTTATTTATGTATTTACAAATTTTTAGTCTGCCTACAACTAGGTGGATTACAAACCAACATACATAATAAAAACAACAAAACAGTAACAGACACTGAATTATACAATATTCAAAAAAGACAAACAAATAGGGGCTTCTTTTTACCTAAATTACCCTTGTAAATGTGTAATAAAATATCTAGGGCTTAAATATATCTTTCTCCAACCTGAACAATTAAGTGTTTTTGTTAACCAAAAAAAGTCGGAGACAGTTTAATGTCCAATTTAAGTATGATTGAGAATTAGTAAGGGTTAGGTTAGGCTTAATGCATGCAAAGCAATATTCGTTTTTAGTATTTTATTCTTTATGTTAACTCCTGAATACGGCACTCCTCTCTATATTTTTGTGGTCTAAAGAGGGCATAATAGATTTCTTTTATTTTACCTATGATTTCATTCAAATGTAATATACCTAAGCCTGCATTGCCTATTCAAGTATTGTACTTGTTGAAACAAAGTTGTAATACATAAATAAATAAACAAAAAAACAAATCAGCCCCATGCATGTTCAAACAAATATGTCTTTAGTAACCTACTGAACTGAACCCTACTGCTACTTAGTCTCAAATAACCTGGTAATTTGTTACAGATTTGTGGACCCACTATCGAAAATGTAGTGTTCCGCATATTAGCATATGCCACAGTTTGCAGTTTAGCATTCGTCAGAAACTTCAAATTTTCAGACCTCAAGGTTCAGACAGGTTGGTATTCCTGAATTACATCTTTAAATTATCGAGGAACACAGAGTACAGTACCCTATAAATGAACTGTACCACACTGTACGGTACTCGAGCGTGAATTGGCAGCCAGTGCAAAGAGCAGAAGATTGGAGATACATGCTCAAAACTGTACACACCTGCCAACAATCAAGCAGATCAATTATCTCATAATACTCAGCTTCACAATCACCATATTCAATGGTCTAGTTAGACAGTACCCTTTAATTGGATCATCAGATCCGCGCAGCTACCTCTATAATGGCTACAATGAGCCAAGCATATTTTGGAGGTAGTGACGTAATCCTCATCTATCCTATTAATAGGTTATATTTTTTAAACCTTTTTCTCTTTTTCATTAATTGTCATAAGACTTATAAACAAAATACTTAGCTTTTTTAAGCTTTTTAATCTTCAGCGTACATAGTGGAGACTCGGTTAAACCGACATAGATCCATGTTTCGCAAAAGGCGCTGTATCAAGGCAGTCTCCTAGAAATCAAATCACGTTAGATAGTTTTGACTGCTATTTAATCTGAACATTAAAATAAAGGTCTACAAGATAAACAAGCACCAGACCTTTATTCTAACGGCGGTTCTTCAAAAATGGCTGCTATTCTCTTACGTGGGTGCTTTTATATTACACTTATCTGTAGCGTCAATCAGACTTCCAGTCTAAAATAGCTGATCAGGCACACTCATTAGTGACAGAAGTTAGCAACAGAGATTACTATCAAATAAGAGTCATCCAATCGATTTCTCAATTCAATCCGTAGGGCTCTATTGTGTTTAGGGTAAATATCCAAAACTGTTCCCTATAGTTTAATAACTTTTCATAATCACCGCCTGCCCATCCCTCTTTCATATGATCTATTTTCCTCCACTTTAGGTCCGTTATATTATGTTGATACTTAATCCGGTGTTGAATTAACGGAGCTTCTGTTTTCTTAGTCATATTCCTGGATTTGTGTTCCGTAAGATGAGTTTTTACTGATCTCATGCTACATCCTACATAAATTTTTTTACAGGGGCATTGGATAATATAAATTACCATTTTAGTAGTACAGTTAGAGGTACCAAATGATTTAACAATACGACTAGAATTAGGATCAGACCATGACGGTCCTATTATAGAGCTGCAACACCATTGACACTGCCCACATAGGCCATGACTCGACCCTTCCTGTGTATTTGTACGATAGTGGTTTTTCCACGTCAGCATTTCTCCAATGTTTTTAGATTGTGTAAATGTATCATAGGCAATTCTGAAAATACATTATCCAACTGAAGTACATGCCAGTGCGACATAATGATGTGAACTATATTTTTTGCTAGTGAACCGGTGCTAAGCTCAAACTGCAAAATACTGGAACTGATATACGCTGCAGTGTAAAAAGACGCCATGAAAAACGCTCAAAGTGGTTTTGACTTTAGCACTGGTTCATATACTGTAAATATTCTTTCCTGTAGTTCACAACCCCTGAGGCAGACAGGTGAGTCCGTTAAAACACGCCTCGTGTCGTGTCTTATGCATGAGTGGTGCTCAATAAAGATTTGCGTTCATCCCATCTGGTTGCAAGCGTTTATTTGGTTCACCCCTATTTCATGATTTCATTGTTTATTCATGTCAGATAGGGGGCCTTTTACTAAAGATTAGCTTGTAATCTGCAGCAGGGCCCGTTTTATTCCTATGAGCCCTGCTGCAGATAACTGAAGCTAATCTTTAGTAAAAGACTCCTGTAATGAACTAACCTGAGTTCAGTCTCCTAATATATCCATGTTCTACCATAAAACATGTAGCTCAAAGAAATAACAGACACATTTATTTAAATGAACAAGGAACTATTTGCAAGGGTAATATGCAAATAAATGAATAAAGACAAAAAGAAACAGCAACATTTAGACAGTCACAGAACAAAAGTAAAATATCAGTTCTCTAAAATGCTGTATGGAACTATTCAGGTCTTAGTTAAGACACACAGCTCACTATGGCCCTCAATTAGGCCACCTGATCGGTACCCAAGGGAAAGCAATTACAGAGCTTGACTTATGACTTTCATGATAAGATGAGTCTGCCCTTGGGGAACAGCTGGGCTGTGAACAGTGTATGGCATTCCAATGAAGATCAGTGAGAAGCTGTTGTCCTGACAGATAAGATGAAATCAGGTCAAATGTGATGGGCTGAGTTGATATCTTTTATACCAGTCTGATAATATCACTGTGGCCAATGTCTTGATAACAGCATGTACAATTATTGGTTGTGTCCTGTCTGTTATGGTTTGGGAAAACCACAAGAATGTCTTTTGACATTTAATATTTATTTTCATAAGTGCACAAATAATGTACAGAGCCATCTCAAATAAAAATGCAGATATAAACTCAAATGCCAAGTCAAATTAAAATTCAAACTCCCCTCAAAACAGCTAGCACAGAGTTGACCAGGTGGGAATACATTGTTTTATGATAAAGAACAACCAACCCAGAAAATACTCAAAATGATTCCTTATACATCCTACTTCCACAAACACTATCCCAACATACAACCCGTAACACTCTCCACTCACACCCACATACACACACCCCAAAGGGTCCCCAAGGGAAAGAGAAAGCAGCATCGATAACAATTAGCATCAACCCAGCCAGAGGAGTGGTAAACTGATGCTTTCTTGGAACTCTGGGCTCTGACATTTCATAGTCTTGCATCAGTTGGCTTGCTCAATGGGGATCCAGGCGTGCTTGGACATGGACATATATTTAATCGGAATAAGCATGACTCAGCAAAGTTCTGATTCATAGCAATGGACTCTGTATTGGAGTACAATACCTCAAAATTGATGACAGGCATTAACAATTCCTCAGGCACAAGTTGGCAAATTCTCTAAAGCACCCATTATTTGTGGCAGGGGTTCGTACCCCTACAAGCTCCATGAGGTAGGTATATGTTCTGTGTACTAAATGCAAGGTTTGCACTCAAGGTGTGGTAAGGGCTAAAACTTACTGCACTATAGTAAAGAGGACATCTTGGGAAGTTTATTTCTAATAGAATAAGAAATCATCTTTCTATAATAAGTTCCATAATTAATTTTGACATATCACCATTGACGGACCCTTTTACTAAGCTGCAGCAAAAAAAAAAAAAATGGCTTAGTGTGCCCTTACACAGGTTTTTCCACACGCTAAGAATATATTTACTGATGCAGGAAAATGGGCAATTTTCCATTTTACAAATTAATGGCCATGTGCTAATGTCCAAAGCAAGGCAGAATAAAGGTCTATGATGTAGAAGAACTTTATTCCAACCAAATCAAGGTTACACAAAGCTTAATGTAAAAAATGTACAACAATATGTATTAATCAACTTATATATAAACATAATAATGAAAACAGTCAAAAATATAAAACAATATAAATCAAAATCAATAATATACTCACAGTAATTCAGTCACTCACATAAGAAATATTCTCAGACCAACATAGAAAAACAGGATCGCATAAGAAATGTGCATGGCCATTAGCGCATGAGCATTTACCGATACTATCGCAGCTGTCCTATAGATTTCTAAACTATGTCAAGAATTGTATTAACAAACTCTCTGCCTTGTCTTAAGTAAGCTTTTTCTTTTGTACTAGAAAGAATTGGTTACAGCTTTTAAGATGTTTGATGATGAAAACACAGGTTTGATAAAATGGATTTCTGCTCTTGACCCACAGGTCTTTGTTTTTCTTGTTATAAGTAAAGTGCTACGGTTTGCTAAAATCCTCAGGAAGTTTTAAAACAATGATAGGAATAAAAATGAAAAGCAGAAGGCTATTTAAGGAGTTTCTTTTTAGTCTGCTAGTCTATTTTTTTGATATACCAAGGTTATAAGTAATGTTTTTTCAAATAAACATTACGTTGGTTTCTGAAGCGATTAACACAATAAGTTGATCATAAAATATAAAGAAAATAAAGCTTTTTTACACTTGCACTTTTTTGTTTTTATTTTCACTTTGCTGAGCATATTTAATTTTTTAAGCAGTTAGGGGCCCTTTTCACTAAGCTTCGTTAAATGCTAACATATGCTTACTTTAGCAAAAAAATAGCCTAACAGGGTATGTTTTGAAGCGTTCTCTGTTAGTTGAGGCATCTGCGTTCATTAACAGGGGAATTGTATATGGTGGTGAATGTTAGGCACTACTTCCTTACTTAATTGTTGGTGTGGAAAAGCATTCTAATGGATGTAAGGCATCAAAACAGGGCAGAAATGGCAGGTCCGTGTGTAATCACGCTTACATTCCTATTTATAGAATAGCACCTAAGTGTTTTGTATGGATTGGCAATGGGACATGGTCATGGGAGGGGCATGAGCCAATCAGGGACATTCTCTTAAAATGTGTGCACTGTTATAGAATAGTACGAATCTGCGCCATCTTGCAAGCCGGGTTTTACACCTGGTTGCAGTTGATTTAACTTCGCGCACCCAAAGTTGAATGTGGATCCCGGCACTATCCCCCGGATTCTATATATCGTGCCTAGTGTTCTGTGCCGAAATCCAAGCATATTCTATAACAATGTCATAACTTAATTGGCTTAATAAGCTAATCATCATTGATAAGAGGTCTTAACTAGCAATAATGAGCACTAATTGGCAATAATTAGAATTTACATGCACAGCTCACTAAACATTTCTATGGGTGCATTAGTGTTTAACGCGCATTAACCATTAACGTACATTAAAAACGCTAATATGCCCATAGCGCACCTCAGTAAACATAGGTGTAAGCATATTCTGTAACACACTGGGCCAGATTCTATATATGGCACCTAAAAAATCCACACAGAACTAAGTGTATTCTATTAGATTTAGACATAGTGTATATAATATGTTTAGTCAATACCATAGCATCTAAATCTACATGCATCCATTTATGCCAATAAAAACCAGGGGTAAATCTCTGTGTGTAGATTTAGGCACACTGACACGCATTCTGTAATTACGATTGGAAATTTTGGAACGCCAATTAAATGCCCATAAACACACCCCTTTTAAGCTACACGTTTATTTTGAACTATACGCTTTGCAATTTAGGTGCAGTTCTTTATAGGATACGCTTAGTGAGATCTGGTTGTGTGCAAAACCGCAGGTCTCAATATTTATGGATGTGACTAATATATCCATTTGAGAATAACATTGGCAGCTAGGTCGGCACCAACTGGTTGTAATAGGAATTAAATTGAAGGCTGTATTTATCTAAACTTTAAGCAAATTCTGTTTTATTGTTCAAATTAATTTTTAATAAAGCTGCGGCCAAGTAACTTTTTCCACATAAATTTTGTCAGAATTTTAATTTTAGGTCATGTGTAAATGCGAATGCTATGCAAGTGCCAATGTTGTGGGAAATAGGGCCATTTTACCACTGTGCTAAAAGTGGCCTCAGCACATGGGAAAGACCTGCGCTGGGGACAGTGCTGGCCACTTTTTAACGCTGCTTAGTAAAAGGGTCCCTAAATATTGATATTTAATGAAGGATTTTAAGTAGATTAATTTTTTATGAAATTCATTGCAACACATTTTAAAGAATTTAACAAAGCTAATTTTTTTTAATTTGCATGGTTTTGATTTTCCAGTATATTTCTGCTTTATTTATATTTTTAAATGATTGTTGTTTTTTAGTACATGGAAGTTGCTAACTAATCTGTTAAGGGTCCTTCTACTAAAGTGTGTTAAATTTTGCAGTTGCCATGCCTTAATGCAAGAAATTAATATACAGTAAGTGCAAATTTAACAGCATATATTAGGGGGCATGTTCAACATTTCTTTTGCCAGTTAGGTGTTAAAATGTCCAATAGTGCACAGTACTCTGCTCAAAGTCAGTATGGATGCAATTAGAACCTCCATATGAGGGATAAAGTGGATCCACACTGCCTGCAAAATTGTCATTTAGCACATGGTAGTTGTCACATGCTAATGGCAATATACTTTCCATACCTATTCCTTATCCATGGCCTGCCTAGTTACACTCCCTAACATAAAATGCCTTTAACCTGTGATTTAGGGCCCCTTTTACTAAGCCGCGTAGGTGCCTATGTATGCCAAATGTGCGCCAAATTGGAGTTACCGCTCGGTTACCAAGTGGCCCTTGCGGTAATTTCAATTTTGGCGTACGTCCGTTATGCGCATCTGAAAAATATTTTTTATTTTCAGGTGCACGTAACGGATGTGCGTCAAGTGGCATCTGATGCACATAGGTCATTACCACCCAGATTCTTTACCACTAGGTCTATGGCTGGTGGTAAGGTCTCAGACCCAAAATGGATTCGTGGCAATTTTGATTTTGCTGCACGTCCATTTTCGGGGAAAAAACAAAAAGAGGCCTTTTTTACAGGAGCACTGAAAAATGGATTGGTGTGCACCCAAAACCCATGCCTACACTACCGCAAGCCATATTTCAGTTCGCCTTTGTTAAAGGACCCCTTAGTGAACACTAATTGTAAAAAAAAATCCAAAAGCAGTTACCACATTTGTATGGTAGCAGTAAATGTGCACCAATAAACACATTAAGGAGCATTTTTACCAGGGCATTTTTGAGGGGGTACTTGGGGGGTGCTGGGTACTGGCACCTTTTCCATTGTCTTCTAAAACTGACCCATTGTCCCCAAGTTTTAATGAAAGAGTTCAGGCTCTACACACCAATTCTGCCTTGACATAGATTCTGTGACTGGTTGCAGGGGGCCTGGCTATTGTGGGATGAGTCCCTCAGTGATCACCCCACCCCTGAAGGGTGGCCTAGTATTTGAGTACCAGCACCTTTTTTGCTAGAAAAAACACACTGATTTTTACTAACCTGTTGTAAAGTTTTGCACTCACCGCACTTTAACTGTAAAGGTTAAGGTGAGGTAAGCTCAAGGCCTCTGCAGGAAGTATGTGTGTGAGTGTAGGAGGGGGCTGCCCTACATCCACCCTGCATTTACTTCCCCCTTTTGGTCTCAGATTATTATGTGGAAAAGATTTAAAGATGTATTTTTTCTTTGGAATGGGAACTCTTATGACATTCAGATGTTCATAGAGTCTTAAACGTTTGTGACCCTAATATTTTGTTTACTACAATGCATTGATTTTTTGGATATTTGGATTACTTATAATTCTGGTTTATTTATAGGTCTGCATACATTAAATCTACAGACCACAATTCTTTATTGCATTATTCCAGTCTTCATCCTAAAAATATCCCTGTTGGACAGTGTCTGCGGTTGCGCAGATGTGCACTACTGATCAGAAATTTAAAACTCAAGTTTTATCTATGGCACAGTGGTTTACTGACCGGGTGTATTCTGCCCCAGTCATCAAATAGGATTATAATAGTTTTGCACAGCATCCTTTACTTTTGAAAACTCAATGACCACGAGGAAATAGGGATATGGTTTGTTCTTTTGCCTTATTCCCGCTGAATTATGACACATAATTCTTCGACACTGGCATGTGTTATATCATCAGAGCCCATGGGCGTAGCTTGGGGGAGTGAAGGGGGCATTGCACCCCCCCAAATTCAGGGCCAGCGCAATCGGGCTGCAGGCAGCTCTTGGAACCCCCCCTGCTGCCCTCAGCTCCTCGATAGCCCTCCTCTCCATTCCTGCCGCCCTGCATTTAAACCTTTTATTTTAAATCGCAGCGGCGGCAGTGAAAAAAAACCCAGCACAGGAGGCTTGTCTCCAGCCTTTCCCTTCCCTCTCGGTGTCCTGCCCTCGTGGAAACAGGAAATACATCATCAGAGGAAGGCAGGACACCGAGAAGGAAGGGAAAGGCTGGAGACAAGCCTCATGTGCTGTTTTTTTTTCACTGATGTCGCTGCGACTTAAAATAAAAGGTTTAAACACAGGGCAGCAAGAACGGAGAGGAGGGCTGTTGGGGAGCTGAGGGCAGGCAGGTGGGGCTGGGTTGGAACTGTAACTCGGGGACTGAAAAGGGGGAGCTCAGGTAAGTCACTGGACATGGATGGGTGGAGAGGATAGGGAGCAAAGGAGAATCGTTGGACATGGATAGGAGGGGAGGACAGAGGAGAATCGCTGGACACGGATGGGAGGGGAGGGCAGAAGAGAGAGGAAAAATTGCTGGACATGGATGTGAGGGGAGGGCAGGGAAAAGAAGAGAAATCGCTGGACATGGAGGGGAGGGCAAGGGAGAGAGGAGAATTGCTGGACATGAATAGATGGTGAGGGCAGGGGGGAGAGAGAGAAGACTTGCTGGGTATAGATGGAGGAGAGGGCAGGGGAGAATGGAGAGTTGCTGGACATGGATGGATGGAGGGAAGGGCAGGGGAGAGAGGAGAGTTGCTGGACATGGACATGGATGGATGGAGGGGAGGAAAGACAGGAAGGAGATGCACATGGATGGAGGGGAGAGAAGAGAGGAGAAATGCTGGACATGGATGGAGTGGAGGGCAGGGAAGAGAGGAGAAATGTTGGACAAGGATGGAGGGAAGGAAAAACAAAGGAAGGAGATGCACAAGGATGGAGGGGAAGGGAGAGAAGAAAAATGCTGGACATGGATGGAGGGGAGGAAAGACAGAGGAAGTAGATGCACATGGATGGAGGGGAGGGGAGTGAGAAGAAATGCTGGATATGGATGGAGGGAATACTGCTAAATTTAAGGGCTGGATTGGAACACTTTGAGGGCAGATGCTGAAACTGGAGGAAGGATAGGGACAGGGCTACAGATGGCAGACAGGATGCATAAGTACACAGGAGGATGGTGACATTATGAGAGAAAAAATATCAAATGGAAAGAAGACTTCATAAAACAGAAGACACTGGGACCAAAGCGAATAGAAAAATGAAATGCTCAGACAACAAGGGTAGAAAAAGTATTTTATTCAGAATTTATTAATTGGAAGATGTCAGCTTTTGCATCTGTGATATTTTGCATGTAAGTTTCAATTTCTCTACTATTACTGCATGCCGAGCCTGACTTCTTGAGGTGACTTTCCAGTACTCTGAAGGTACGGTGGGAGAGATAAGAGGAGAACCAGGAGAAGACAGAGCCATGGATTCTAAATGAGGATAGTGCGTCAAGGAGTAGATTATGATTGACAGTGTCAAAAGCAGCGGATAGGTCAAGGAGGATGAGGATGGGGTAGTGACTGTTGGATTTTGCAAGGAACAGGAATTGGTTTCTGTTTTGTTATACATGAGTAAAATATATTTTGCGATTGTGTACTGAGGGGTCCTTTTACTAAGCTGTGGGAAAAAAGGCCCCGCGGTAATGGTGGAGCCATTTTTTCCACACAGCAGGGCCCTTTTACCGCAGCGGGCAAAAAGCCTTCCCCTCCCCCCCCCCCCCCCCCCCCCCCGCAGTAAGATTACCCTTACCACATGGTGGGGAGCACTTACCGCCACCCATTGAGGTGGTGGTAAGGGATCCCACGGTAACCTGGCAGTAACTGGGCAGCACACGATGATGCCCAATTACCGCCAGACTAGCACTGTGCTAGAGAAAAAAAAACAAATTTTTTATGGAGTTCTGGAAATGGCACGTGCTCCAGTCGGAACTACTGCCGGTGGCCGTGTTGGGCCAGTGGTTGTTCTGTTTTAGTGTGCAGTAAAACCGCATTGGGCATACCACTACTTTGTAAAAGACCCCCTGAATCACATGTTGGCACAAATTTGGGTGCCATTTACTGAATCTAGTCTTTAGTGCCCAGGATGTCATGATTGTCTGGGGGTATCGGCAACAGTTTCATGCTTGTTGGGAGAGGGGGGGGGGGAGATCAAAAAGAATGTAATAATTGTCAAAGGAGGGGGGATTGGGAAGGGTATCACAGTTCTCCAGGGGGATTGGGGAGGTTGATATGCTTGTTCACGGGGTTCAAGAAGAGTGCCATGCTTATCAAGGGGGGTCGGGAAGGGTTTCTGGCTGGTTGTGGGAGGGGGGAGGAAAAGGTTTCATGATTGTTTGAGGCCTTGGGAAAGGTATAATGATTGCAAGAGGAGGGAACAGAAAGGGAGGATCTCATTGTCAGGGGATGTATTGGTAGGTGGGATCTTGATCATGACACAGCTCATTGGAGGGAGGAATGTAAGAAAGTGGCAGAAAGGAGGCACAGCCAGAGGCAGTTGTGCCATTGGACTGCCAAAAGCTTTACTGCACTTACTGCCTGTTTGTTTGAGGTGGCGACATTTGCAGCAGCTCTATCAGCAGCCATGAGTGCTAGCAAATGGTCATGACCCTGCATGTTAGCTGTCACCAATGGCCACTCCTCGACTTCACCCCTGTCACATAGTAAACATGCCCCTAAGAGTCTAACAC
Organism: Microcaecilia unicolor; assembly: GCF_901765095.1. Lineage (NCBI taxonomy): Eukaryota > Metazoa > Chordata > Amphibia > Gymnophiona > Siphonopidae > Microcaecilia > Microcaecilia unicolor. The sequence continues at coordinate 415,139,416 of NC_044033.1, forward strand.
ACTTTTGCAAAAGGGCCTCCTAGTATAGAAAGATTTGTACTTTTTACACTTATCACTAAAAAGTGTGGCTAATTTGGATTTCTAAACAAGACCAGCATGTTTGAGTGGGATGAAGCTGTCAATCAAATTGCTAGCATATGGAAAGACCTCTTTCACATTCAGTGAGCATGCACAGCATTTTTCTGCATTTTTCGAAAGATGCTTACATTTTTAATTTTTAATGATGGTTTTATTCCTAAATATTTTGTATTGAATTTTTGTAGAATTTAGATCCCTGACACAGGTGAGTTACTGAAACAAGGTTTGTGCCAGTTTGTTTTCTTCTTCTTCTTTAACTTTGTCTTCATTTAAGACAATATTCCCAACAGATTGCCATCTTTTACATCATGCAAGCCACATTTTTTCATATGATTCCCAGATTACCTTGTCCCACTCCCACCCACCCCATCCATAAATATCAATTAGATAAATCTTGTAGAGATAGTCCTGGAGAATGTCCCATTTAAAAAAAAAATCAAAACTAGCTATTCAATTAAGATGCACGGCAGTTAGCTTTTCCACAAGTCTAATTAATTGTGACCTCTGTCTCCATGTTTCCATTTGTGGTGTGCTGATTTTTCTTTTCTAGACCTGAGCAATAATGCATCTTGTCGCCAATAGGCATTGGTTACATACTGTTTTCTTATCTAGTTCCTAATCAGTATAGCCATAGTTAATCAGGCATGGACTTGGCAAGAGAGAAAATTGCAATCCAAATACACCCCTAGCTATACACCCCTAGTTCCTTTTCAGTTTGTTTCATTGTCTATTCAGCACCAGCTAGCTAACTTATGGAATCAGCTCCCTTTTTTCTAAGACTGTGTACTCACTATTTTCAGTTTAGAAAATATTTAAAAGCTTTTCTATTCTGTGAAGCTGGTTTATCTACTGTTTAGTATATTATATTAGTTTGTTGTAATTATTTGTAGTTCCTGGATAGATTGCTCCAGCTCTTGGTTATTGTAATCCGTCCTTAAACTGAATAGGTATAGGAGGAATACAAGAACTGACGTAAAGTAATATAACATTTCCATAAAGATTGTAAGATAGTGCAATCTCACCATATATGAAGATAGAAGATGCTTATCATGTAACCCCTCCAATAATGATCTTTGTACAGCATATTAAAGTTTTCAAGCTATTTTCCTTAAGTTTTGCTGATAGTGATATCTGAAGTGCCTCCCTGAGAATTATCACCCATTGACCCTTTTCAAGGACTTTACCAAAATCTGTTTTCTAGTTTAGCATGTATTTAGGTTTGAGAGATATAAAGCCATTATGAGCAACTGTAATCCCCTGTACCTCAACCACAGTATTTTTAATGGTTGAAATGCTTTTTTCCTTGGTTCCCTACATATTCCCTGTCCAAGACCATGCACCACCTGGAGGTACAAATAATAATCCAATGTGTGCAATCCATATTTCTTCTCAAGATAAGTAAATGGATATATGTAAGAAAGGCTGTTTTCACCCACAACCCAACCCCACTCCTATAAATGTCATGTCTGAGCTGCCTCATAATAAGCTTTGAGGTCCAACATCCCCAGTCCACCCTGATCCTTCAATATCATTAACACTAATCTGGTTATTCTAGATTGTTTGCCCTTACACACAAATGAAGTTAGAATCTGCTGTCACCCCTTCAACATTCCTGGAGAGATCTCTAATGGCATGGCCTGAAACAAGTATCAGAATCACAGTAAACTATTATAATATGGCTAACCTATCCAGTTATGAATGTTCTCCCTTGCTCCAAGTCCACAGCTCTTCTTTGATAGCTTTAATTGAGGGAAGATATTCAACTTGAAATACCTGTGTGGGATCATTAGGCACCTTGACACCAAGATCCATTAAGTGATCATTCACCCACCTGAATGGAAAGTTAACTTTTGCCCTTCTCAACTGTGCCTCCTCTAAATTAATATTAAGAGCCTCCATCTAGTCCAGATTCATTTAAAAACTGGAGACCTCTACATAGGCCTAATCACCATGAGTACAGATGTGCATGGTCTTGATAAAAATAAGATCAAGTTAATCAGCAAATAGTGAAATTCTATGTGAGGCCTCCCCTATATATAACTAATTTATTTATTTATTTATGGTTCATTTCTACCCCACATTTTCCCACATATGTAGGCACAATGTGGCTGCCATGAATTACAAAAGTCAAGAGATATAACACAAGAATGTTACAGTAGAAATGAAATAAAGTGAAGATAATGGGCACTCTTCTTGTTTGGTCCTCCTGTCTAGAGCATAGGTGGTCGTGTATCCCCTACTGATTTTTGTACTGTACATGTTTGTGGATTCTAGTAAAGTGCTGTCAGCCTGCATCATAATCCTAGACTTAATGCGCATTTTCTGTAACATGGCAAACATGAAATTCAAATGGACCCTATTGAAGGCTTTCTTCAAATCAGTCAAAAGCAGCATCAATGGCAGGCCCTCTTTCTTGCCTGCCCCAATCAAATTACATTCTCTTTTGATAATATCAACCTTTTGTTGGACTGGTACAAAACCCACCTAGTCAGGCTGAACTAAACCAGGAAGAAACTTTGCTAGCCTATTGCTTAGTAGCTTTGCCAATATTTTCAGTTCTGTGTTAATGAGTGATATGGATCAGTAGTAACTACAGCATGTATTATCCCTCCCTAGTTTGCAGAGGATCATTATACCTGCAGTATTGGTTAAAGAACTGTCCCACACTCTTTGTACTCATTATATACCCTAGCGAAGAGGGGCAATAGCTGGTCGACAAACGTCTTATAAAAGGTATTATAGTATCCATTTAGACCCAGACTTCCCTATAGGCATGGCTTGACTACTGTAACTACTTAATTGAATGTAATAAGCCTATCTAGAACAAAAAGTGCATCTAGATGTCATTATGAAAAATATGTTCACATCTTCTGCTCAGTCTTCAATTACAGCCAAAAGAAAACCCAAGAAGAATGATATCAGTTATTAGGAAAGGAATAGAAAATGTGACAGAGAATATTGTTATGCCTCTGAATTGTTCCATGATGTGACAACACCTTGAGTACTTTTCTGGCCATTATATGGTAAAAACAGGGTTGAATTAGAAAGGTACAGAGAAGGTAACCAATATAATAAAGGGGAGAGAACAACTCTCTTATGAGGAAAGGCTAAAGAGGTTAGGGCTCTTCACCTTGTAGAAGAGATGACTGAGAGGAGATATAAAATCCAGAGTGGAGATGTAATTTAATTACTCATTCAAAAAGCACAAGGGCTGGGTGCATACAATGATGATATAAAGTTGTACATTTAAAACAAACAGGAGCAAATATTTCTTCACTCAACATATACGGAGGCTCTGGAACATCATTTCCAAATGATATGGTAAAAGTTAACGAAAATGGGTTTAAAAAGGGGGTTGCAGAAATTCTTGAAGGAAAAGTCCATATACCATTACTAAAAGGTTAAACACAGTTTTTATATACCATTGAAACCCTAAATAGCTGACAGTGTTTTACAGCCAAAGTATAATATAAACAAAACAAATAGCTTACAATATGCATAGGGCTACCATATGGCTCCAGAAAAAGGAGGACGGATTGAGCCAGCCGGGTTTTACTTCCATTGCTTTCAAAGCAATGGAAGTAAAACCCGGCTGGCTCAATCCGTCCTCCTTTTTCTGGAGCCATATGGTAACCCTAAATATGCAAAACTAATATAACATGAATAGCCAAGTTTTCAACTGTTTATAGAACTTTAAATATTTCTTCTGGAGTCTTAAGTAAGAAAATAAAACATTCAAAAGACTGGGTGTAAAAGTACTGAATAATTTCTTATGAGTGGATACCATCCTCATCATATTAGCTGGAGGCAACTCTAACTAGAATTAATCAGATGAGATTTTGAAGTCAGCTGAAGCATAGAAGTCAGATAGGTAAGACCTAATTCATATAAAAGTTTTAAAGTAAGACATGGTGTTTTACATTTAATTTGGACTTTTGCAAGCAACCAGGGTATGGAATGAAGCAGAGGAGAGACTGTCAAACTCAGATTTTGAAAAATTAGGGGTTCATTTTCAAAAAAAGTAAAATGTCCAAAAAGCAGCACAAAGCAGCAGATGGACCTTTTTTTTTTTTGCCAAAACATCCAAATTGCTATGTTCAAATCACATTTTTTATGATATGTTTCTATGTAGTTTGTCTGCAGTGCATCTAAATCACAAGGGGGCATGGGATTTTGGGGGTGGGATTTGGGCATTCCTAAAACCTGGATGTTTTTCTGCCTTAATGGAACAAAGGAAACATGTCCAGGGCTAAAAGTTATGATGTTTTGATCTAGACCTGTTTCAACCATGACTAAGTCATAAAAAGGTGCCCTAAATGACCAGATGACCACTGGAAGGATTAAGGCATAACCACCCTTACTACCCCAGTGGTCACTGACACCCTCCCACCCCCACTCTCCACCCCCAAAGATGTGAAAGAAACAGTACATACCACTCTCTATGACATTGGTCTGACCCAGTATGGCTTCTTATGTTCAGTCAGACATGTACATGGGAGGATTTTATTTTCTACACACTTTGAGGGGTTTAATTCACCTAGGTTAATAAAGCTTGTGGGCCAAACTATGCATACACACTGTATGAAAAGAGCTGAATCAGAATAAAGGAATTAAGAACCTGCTCACCATGAACTTACGAGAGAGGCAAATTGGTGGCAGGATGGGAATTCAATGAAAGAGTTGTCTGTAATCTTTGGGAAAGTTTGACTCACGTTGAACCATGTGTATGGTCCTGGTTGTGTATGGAAATTGCTCTCTGGTGGGGAAAACCTGGAACTGGTGATTTCAGAGTCTTGATAAAGGATGCTAAATCTGAATCACAGTAGGTAAAGCACCTTCAGAGGCTTCTCCAAAGACACAGAGAGCGGAAACCTTTGGGAGCTGGGCTCAGCTAGGAAGCCTTTCAGATCAGCTCAGAGCTGAAGAAGCAGCAGCCCTTGGGAGCAAGCACAGCTCAGAGCAGAAGAAAATGGGAGCACTATTGGTGCCTAGGGTCACGAAGATCAGAGGTAGCCCTGTAGCGGAGAACCCTGGCACTAGTGGTTGCAGAGCCTTGTTAAGGGCTGGTAATCCTGAACCCCAGCAGGGAGAAACCCCAGGAGCTTCTCTTGAAGAGAGGCCCAGTGAGGGTGAAGGCTTCCAGGGTGCGATCAGTACTAGGGACCCAGCGAAGGTGAAGGCCTCTGGGGTGCAATCAGCACTAGGGACCTAGCAAAGGACAGGTCTTGGGAGGAAAGCAGGTCCTCAGAGTCCTGGGAAGTTCCAGGAAACAGTGGCAGGCCAGGTACATTAGACCTGGAATCCCAGGCCAGCAACCACTAGTCTCAGAAGCCATCTGCAGGAGGGATGAGATCTGAGGGGACTGGAAGTAGGTAGACTGGTGGGGAAGGAAGGGAAGGGAAGAATCTAGACCACTCAGCCATCCCTACACTAATCTGACTAAGCAGCAGGGAAGAGCCTACATCTACTACCTTGGCAACCATGACTGATAGGGTCTGAACAGTATGTGAAGGACTAAGTCACTGATTCTGAATTCCTAAGTCAAAGACTAACTGTTAATACTAGAGTATCAGGCTCATTTTCAAAGCACTTAGCCTCCCAAAGTTCCATAGAAACCTATGGAACTTAGCCTCCCAAAGTGCTTTGAAAATATGCCTCTATATAGTTTAAGAGGTTAAGTGCCAATACTATTGATGTTTGTTTATATTTGCTTTAAGAGGTTAAGTACCAATACTATCGGTGTTTGTGTATAACAACTGAATATATATAGATCAGTGTAAATAGTTAAATGGAACCTGTTTAATTTATTAGCCACCCTGTTCATAGTAGGTTTTTTTGTTTTTATTATTTTTTTCTGAGGGAAGAAGGGAGTAATCCCACCCATTAACGCTTTTCTTCCCCATTTGGAGGCACTGAGCACCAAGCGAGTAAGGGATCGACAGAGACTGTCTTCAGGAGGCTCCAGCCAGGGGTCAGACCCTGAATCCAGGAGCACCCAGTAAGGGGGCATTACATGTAGGTCATAAGATGTAAAATGTATAGGCAACATATCAAGGTATGTTTGAAAATTCCTTGTAATCAAGCCTGTAGCACCCATTATGATGGGAAATATTTTTTTCTCTCTCTCTCTCTTGATATTCTTGATATATTCTTGATAGCTGCACTTTCTGTGACGATATTCCTCTTCCCTCCAGTTTTTGGCAAACTCTCTTAGGCCTGCGGTAGTGTAGGCGCGTGTTGTGGATGCGCGCAGATCCATTTTTCAGCGCACCTGGAAAAAAGACCTTTTTAAAAATTTTGCCAAAAATGGACGTGCGGCAAAATAAAAATTGGGTCGGAGACCTTACCGCCAGCCATCGACTTAGCAGTAAGGTCTCTTGCGTTAACTGTGCGGAAATTGCCTACATGCATCGTCGGAGTTACTGCCTGATTTTCGCCATGCGCCAGAAAATAAAATATATTTTCTGGCAAGCGTAGCAGATGCACATCAAAAATGAAATTACTGCATGGGCCACATGGTAGCTGGGTGGTAATGCCAAATTTACGCACGTTGGGCATGTGTCGGTGCCTACGCGGCTTAGTAAAAGGGTCCCTTAGTGTACCTTCTTGATTTAAAATATAGGGGTTGTAGCATAAAGGAAGAATGTGCACTACCTCCTCTATATCTCCTGGAATCCAATTAATTAAAGTTATCTTCAACTTTTTTCTTAACTTCTGTGGTGCATCTGCTACTGCAGTGACTCCATGAACAAGCTATAGCCTTTATCAGTAGCAGGGATTTTATCTTCATCTGCAGTGACTATCTCTACCACCATCTCTAGCCCTAGTGCATAAACTATAGGTGGATACCATTTTATTCTGGGCAATATGCAGCCAGTATGTATTCTTCCTTTCTTTCCTAGCATAATTCAATAGTAGTGTCATCTTGCTGAGATTTGGTATAGATGTTATTACAATGGGGTCACCACATGAATGTACTGAGCAAGACGTGGAGAGAAAAAAAAAGATTATTCTCTCCCAACAAAGAACAGCTGCTGCTGAATTTTATACTTATGCTTCCCTTCCACCCAGATCATTTTCTTTCTGAGAAGCAGCTGCTTTGGAACCTGAATTTTGTTAATTGTAGCTGTAATACCTACACAATTATTTAAAATAGTAAAAGAATTCTCATTTGCTAGTGCCTGAAATGATTTTATTTTGACATTCTACTATGTTTAATGCTTCTTGTTAATTAACAAAGCAATTTCACATGACTGCAAGATAATGGCCCAGATTTACCACTTTTTTTTTTTTTTACCATATGCACCTAAAGCATAATTTACACGAGCATTTTTGCAATAAAGCTGTGTTTTATATGAAGATTTCTAAAATCACTCACTGGATATTGCCATACAATTATGCATAAATAGTCTATATATGTGTAGCTTTACCTGAAATCATAAGAGGCATTTCCAGGAATATAGCTGAGGAAGGTTTTGTATTTATATGCGTGTTTCTAAAAAATGTGGTCATATGCACACAAAATAACCCTGAAAATGTGTGCATACTTAAAGTAGCAGGTGTAAATATAACTACATATGTTCTCTGGAATCATTTGCAAAGTGGAAATATGCATAGTAACATAGTAGATGACGACAGAAAAAGACCTGCATGGTCCATCCAGTCTGCCCAACAAGATAAACTCATATGTGTATACCTTACCTTGATTTGTACCTGCCTTTTTCAGGGCACAGACCGTACAAGTCTGCCCAGCAGTATTTCCCGCCTCCCAACCACCAGTCCCACCTCCCATCACTGGCTCTGGCACAGACCGTATAAGTCTGCCCTCCACTATCCTCGCCTCCCAACCACCAACCCCTCTTCCCCAACCTGCTCTGCCACCCAATTTCGGCTAAGCTTCTGAGGATCCATTCCTACTGCACAGGATTCCTTTATGCATATCCCACACATGTTTAAATTCCGTTACCATTTTCATCTCCACCACCTTCCGCGGGAGGGCATTCCAAACACCCACCACCCTCTGCCCCCCTTCAATCTCATTTCATGTCCTCTTGTTCTACCGCCTTCCCATCTCTGGAAAAGATTTGTTTGCGGATTAATACCTTTCAAGTATTTGAACGTCTGTATCATATCACCCCTGTTCCTCCTTTCCTCCAGGGTATACATGTTCAGGTCAGCCAGTCTCTGCTCATACGTCTTGGAACGCAAATCCCATACCATTCTCATAGCTTTTCTTTGCACCGCTTCCATTTTTTTAACATCCTTAGCAAGGTATGGCCTCCAAAACTGAACACAATACTCCAGGTGGGGCCTCACCAATGACTTGTACAGGGGCATCAACACTTCCTTTCTTCTGCTGATCACACCTCTCTCTATACAGCCTAGCAACCTTCTCCCTACGGCCACTGCCTTGTCACACTGTTTTGCCGCCTTCAGATCCTCGGATACTATCACCCCAAGATCCCTCTCCCCCTCAGTACCTATCAGACTCTCACCGCCTAACACATAAGTCTCTCTTGGGTTTCTACTGCCTAAGTGCATCACTTTGCATTTCTTCACATTGAATTTTAATTGCCAAACCTTAGACCATTCTTCTAGCTTCCTCAGATCCTTTTTCATGCTTTCCACTCCCTCCCGGGTGTCCACTCTGTTGCAAATCTTAGTATCATCCGCAAATAGGCAAACTCTACCTTCTAACCCTTCGGCAATGTCACTCACAAATATATTGAACAGAATCGGCCACAGCACTGATCCCTGAGGCACTCCACTACTCACCTTTCCCTCCTCTGAGCGAACTCCATTTATCACCACCCTCTGTCGTCTGTCCGTCAACCAGTTCCTAATCCAGTTCACCACTTCGGGACCTAGCTTCAGCTCATCTAGTTTATTTAAGAGCCTCCTGTGGGGAACCGTGTCAAAAGCTTTGCTAAATCTAATATTGTATATGTTTGCTTTGAATGTTTCAATGATGCCCGAATGGAGAAAACAATTGTAACAGGACTTCTCCTAAGAGAGCAGAAGTGCAGTCACACTTTACAGTGGTGTCAACCTGATAGAATAAATCTAGAGTATGGACACTCTCTTCTTGCACAGGGAAACATTTGGGAGCTTCCTGAGCATGTGCAGATCTTCCCAATCCCCTCTTCCTCAGTCCATACCTTAGATGTTGACTTCATGAATGAGGGGAAGGAGGGGGGCATGTGGCTGCTGTCTACAGAGAGCCTCCTTTTGTCTAAAGAAAATCTTCATTGCAGGTAAGCAACTTTCTTCATGGATGAGCAGAGAAGATACAGGCTCACTTCATGGTGAATGCAAAACTGAAGGTACCAGCTGGATGTCTGTGAAAGGTTGACTGGTCTACAAAGTAAATAGTAGGAATATGCATTCATTAGTGTGAATTTGATTTGTTAGTGTGCCTTAAAAAATAGTGTATGCTAAATTAACATGCACTAACCTACAAAATAAACATGCTTTTAATCTGATTAGTGCATATTTAAAAAAAAATATATTAAAATGAATGCATGAAACAAACTGGGAAAAAAATCCAAAAATTTGGAAAACATCAGGAAGAAAAACAAAAATGTACCAAATTTTGTTTGAATGCACATATCCTTAGCAAAGAGAGTACATGGAACCAATTAACCAAAGGTACTGACCTGGAGGGAGGATAACTGCAGGCAACAATGGTTGGTGAAGTATGGATGGAGAACCAAGTCATTGACTTGCAAATGTCCATGAGGAAGGTATAACAAAGGTTGGCTATAGAGGCTGCTACTGCTTCGATATGGTGTACATGCCATCAGGGGATGGCATGTTGGCTTTGCAGTAGCAAATGTCAATGCCATCAGAAAGAGCTGAAGAGAACTCATTTAGTAACACTCATGCAAAATTGCTTGGGTTGAAAATTATAAATAGCTGATAATTCTTTCTATGCTCTTTATGACCTGGAGGTAGATTAGAAAACTTTTCTCCAGTTCAGGGAGTGTAGAACTGTTTCTGCACTATTGGAGTTTGGTTTGAGGAAGAAAACCCAGGAGGAGTATTGATTGATTGAGGGATAATTCCTACACAACTTTAGGTAGGAATTTAGGGTAGATGTGAAGAACCTCCCTGTTGGGGAAAAAATAGATGTAAGGGGATAGTGCACTAGGGCTGAGAGTTTTATCACATTTTGCACAACTGTTGTGATAAGAAATAGTCTTCTAAGTGAGATAATCAAACATAACGTGTCCAAGGGTCAAAAGAAGCTTCTAGGAAATGCTCAAGGATGATGTTAAGATCCCATGCCATGGCCAGTTTTCACAGAAGGAATTCATGTTGCCTTTTATGAAGTGAGATACCAAAGGGTCATGGATAATAGTTTACAATTATGAGGCATGGTAAGATATGATTGCTAAAATGTAAAGCTGCAATCAGATGGTTTTGAGGCCTGGTTTTAGAGATGAAGATAGTGAGATAACACATTAGAAGAGAACAGCTGATAGTATCTGTCTGGTTTGCTGAACTGTAGTGGGAAAAATAAGTCTATTTGAGTAGATAGAAATTTCTGGTTGATACTCTTCTAGTAGGCAAACCAGGATGTGAGCACATGTTAGCCTTTCAATATCCATGCATCAGGGCTAGATTCTTGAGGCTGGAGTGCAAACGTGTTCCCATTGAGTCAAAAAGAAGTGTTGGACTGATAGTGAAATTGGTGGAGAGATTAGAGAGAAAGTAGAGAGACCAGATTTGCCTCAGCCAATGATGTGCCATCATGATTATCTTGGCTATGCCCTTTTTTTTAAATCTTCTGCATGACTTTGATTCTTAGAGGAAAAAGAGAGAAAGTATAGAGAAGGCTGTGAATCCATAAAATGGAGAAGGCATCATATATCTTTGAGTGGCAGGTCTCAGAAAGATGTGAATACATCCATTTGAGGAAATCCCTATCTTCTAAACAGATGCTGTATGACTGAATCATCAGAGGACCATTCATGGGGATCCAATCTATAACTCAGTGAGTCTTCAATCAGGGTGAAGTTTCTAGGCAGACATCGGGCCTGGAGGGTGGCTTGCATGGAATTTGCTAGGCTTCAGATTCCTATTGCATCTTAGCAGAGATGGAAGGATCCTGATCCACTTTGCTTGTTTATGTAGAATATGGTGACCTAACTGTCAGTATGGATGAGGGTAAAATTTCCATAAAGCCATGCTCTGAAAGTCTAGAGACTAGAAAAAGCAAAATTACCTATTCTAGGTGTTCTCTGAGGACAGCAGGCATATATTCTCACATGTGGGTGACATCATCCACGGAGTCCAGTGTGGATATCACCATAGTGTACTGTAATTTTAATATTTTGAGGCTGTGCCCCCACCATGCATGTGTGGGTTCCTTCTTGCCCATAATTCAAGCACAAACCAGCAATATAATACTAATCTAAGAAGACAATTTCAAGGAGAGGCAGGAGGGAAGTGAGAATATATGCCTTCTGTCCTCAAAGAACACCTGCTACAGGTAAGTAACTGCTTTCTCCAAGGACAAGCAAGCATGATATTCTCACATATGGGATTCACTAGCTGCCAGGAGAAAGTGAGCCTGGTGGAAAAAAAAGGCCAGAGGGTGGAGTTGACATACAAATAGTAAAAACATTTTGCAGGACTGCTTGTCCAAAGAGGCTATCCCATCTGGAATGTTGCTCCAGACAGTAGTGAGCAGTGAAGGTTTGGATAGAAGACCACATTGCCACCTTGCAAATTTCTTCAATAGAGGCAGAGCATAAATAGGCTGCTGAGCGGTGACACGGCCATGAAGGGTCAGCCCAGTCTGAGTATACATGTAGAAGAAACAGTCAGCCAGCCCAAGTCAAGATAGTACGTTTGGTGATGGGAATCCCTAATCTGTTAGGGTTGAAGGAAATAAAAAGCTGGGAGGACTTCCTATGAGGTTTTGTATGATCCAGATCATACACTAGAGCAGTGATGGGCAACCTTTTGAGCTTGGTGTGTCAAAATTCGCCAAAAAACCGAGCATAACTCGGGTGGTGTGTCACGTCGAGAAAAAAAACATAATTTTGCGATATTTATAGTTTAAATAACAAAAATGTATAATTGTAATATATAACTGTATTTAATAAACCAAAACCTATTTATTTAACTTACCTGCTTAGTGACTTCTTTGTTCATCTGTCAGTCGGTTTCTTTTGTTGGTCTTGATATTATTTAACTTGTGTGGGGTGCCGTGAACTAAGATAAGTGAGGGGAAGGGGGAATTCTTTAACTAATCTGCCTATTAGTGACTTTTTTGTTGCTGAATTTCATTGGCTAAATCTTCAATTGAAGGTTGGTATTTTGTACACTTCAAGCCCAAGCAAGCACTACTAACTTCATCTTTCAATCTGTTTCTTTTGTTGGTTTTGATATTATTTAACGCTGAGAATAAGGTTTCACAAAACTACGTAGAGGGAAAAATTGTGAGTAAAGCCATTGCTATATTTTTCAGGGTGCTAAAAGTGTCTGGTAATCGGATCCAGGCACTCCAAATTTCCTGGTAACTCAGATATTCTCTTAATAATTGCATCTTTATTCTGCATATCGTGAAATAGAACTGGTGCACATCTTAGGAGAGTTTCTTTAATAAATTCTCCCTCACTGAGTGCTTTTCCATGCTGAGCTATGGAGTGAGCAATGCTCAAACTTGCAGATGTTAAATTTGTAGAACCTTTTACAAATTTAAGGATGGACTTAGATTGGCTCTTATAAAAGTGTAGCTGCCTGGAAATGTATTCCTTCCTTTCATCCTCACTTTTTTTCAAGAGCTGGGAATGATTAGTTTCAAAATGTCTATTTATATTCCACGTTCTGCTTACTACCGTTTCAGTACATAGAACGCAAAATGATCTGCCATTTTTTTCTATAATGCCATACATCTCGGTCCATGTCTCTTGAAAGGGTCAGCTACTGCTACTACCACTTCCTTTACTTAACCTTGGTTTTTTATTTTTTGGGTTCTCCATCAGGGAGGCAGTGACAGAAGATAGAATTATAGATAGCCTGTTAGCCCTGCAGGCAATTAGGGGTTAACTAGCCTAACTGACCACCTTATGTAAATTAAGATGGCTGCCGCTATTTCTAATGGCGGGAAACGGCACCCATAGCACATGCCCTCGCCTCTCCCAGCCTCCCCCTCACCTATCTCAGCAATGATGGTCAATTAGAAATCCACGACACCCCAGAACAGTAGATTGGATGATGGTTGCTGTGGTTATGTGGTAATGGCGATCACAGGGCCCCCAGAGATGCGTCCCCCATGGCATTCCGCTGCTCTCTGCTCCGCCGGCCGGAAGTGAGGTCAAAGATCCCCTAACGGCCGTGCAGGAGCCGGGGCAGAGGGAGCAGCAGGGAGGGAACAAGCGGAGGACTCGGAGGGAGCCAATAGGAGCACACACGGCACCCCCCCAGCGGGTAAACATGTACCGGGGGGGGGGGTGATTTCGCCGGGGGGGGGGGGAGGTCGCGCTGCACCTGGGGGGGGACGCATCGGCGATCCACCCCGGGGAACGCCGCTGCTTCTCTGTATGCGGCCACATGCGGCCGCGTGTCACCGAAAATGGCTAAGCGTGTCAGTACTGACACGCGTGTCATAGGTTCGCCATCATGGCACTAGAGCATGCTTGCTGTCTAAGTTATGCAGAATGAGAGTGTGGCTTAGGTAGGATGACAGGAAATACAATGTACTGATTGAGGTGGAACTCTGATGCTACTTTAGGGAGGAATTTGGGGTGGGTTTGGAGCACAACACTGTTGGTATAAAGTGGATCTGCCACAAGGGCTTGAAGCTTGCTGACTCTTCTGGTAGAAGTAAGTACTATTAAGAACAATATCTTGTATGTGAGGAACTTCAGAGAACAGGAAAGAAGTGGTTGAAATGGAGGTTTCATGAGAACTGCGAGGATGACACTGAGCCCTCACATTATCTGAGATGGCTTGATAGGAGGTTTGGTATGAAATACATTTTTCATGAACTATCAAGTGAGGAATTGAAACTGGCTTATTATCAACTCTAGAGTAAAAAGCACTAATGGCACTCAAGTTTACTCTGATTGAGTTAGTTTTGAGGCCAGAATCTGAAATATGGAGGAGGTACTCCATAAGGGTAGGAAGAGAGTACCTAGTACGGTTAAGTGCTCTGGTTCTACACCAGAGAGGAAAAATGTTTCCACTTCAAATGGTAACATTTCTGTATTGAAAGTTTCCTTGAGGTTAGGATTATTCTAGAGACTCTGACTGGAAGGTTTAAGGAACATAAGTTTATGTCATCACAAATGATGCCATTGGGACTAGAAAGCGAGGGTCCAAATGAAGGCGGGACCCCTTGTTCTATGTTATTAAGATTGGAAAAGGACTTAACCTCAATGGCTCTTTGGACAATAACTCTAGGAGAAGAGGGAACCAAATTTGATGTGGCCAGTAGAGTAGGATCATGTTCTCTTGGTCTCAACATAGCTTTAGAAAAATTTTCCCATTGAGAGGGAATGGGGGAAAGGTGTGTAGAAGCTTTGTTCCCCAATGGGCTCCCTTCAATCCCCAGTTGCAACCTATAGCAGAAGAGTTCTACCTTACAGGAATCTCTGTAAAATGTGGCATAGCATTGCTGGGGAACAACCCCTTACTGGTGAATAGTTTATAGAGGTAAGCTCAGAGATCTCAGCATTGTAGGCAAAGAGCTTCCAGGCTGCTGTGAGTGTGTTTCATCAGTACTAAAGATTCTCTGGTTCTTATATGACTTTCAGGACTTTGGCAACCTTGGAGGATCCTGTAGAAAGATTAGATTGGGTCGCCATCTCAGTGGGAATGGGAGCTGCAAATCTATTAAAACATGACCTATTTATTTGTGTATGTGGTTGGGGTCACACTTTTTGTTAGGGCCTGTAGTGTCTGGAAGAGTTCAATGATGCTGGGTGGTGCAGTGGAGCAATAATACCTTCTGGTCGGACTGCATGCTTCACTGAGTTCTGCTATCTCTAGTATGTTTTTAGCATCTGGGCGATTGACTTTCTTCTTCAGAAGCACACTCCCTCTTGTAGGTGTTAGGTTGGATGGGGGGTTGAAAATTATGGAATATTGTACTCACAGGTACCTGAGGTGGCCTCAGAGGGGTTAACTCATTGGAGACGTCCATGTCACTTCAAGGGTTGCCACTGTTGGCAAGATACGCTGATGCTTTTCTTTTGTTTTTCTGTCCTTTTTTGTTTGGTTTTGTTTTGTTTTTAATTCTGGGGAAGACAAGTAAAGTTTCCACTGATTCATTGGAAAAATATGACTGAGAAGAAGATGGAGCAGTCACCAGGCCAGGAAGAGCCAGGTATTCAAGAAGAGAGCTATCTGCACAATGGATCCATCAGGATGATGTCACCGTGAACTGTGTCTGCATCTCCCCTACTTGACAATGCAGAAAAGTAAAAACAAAATGCCTGAATGCAGAGAGGCCAATTCACACATATCCTATTATAAGTCGAGTCCTACTTAGATGATTGATGCATGACAGAGAAAGCAAAATCAGTTGATTATATCTGAGATGTGTATTTGCATTGACCTCAAAATGTCTGAATAGAAAATAATTATTCTTAACTTGCTTACTGATGATTTGATGGCATTTCAAACATTCACTGAACTGGTAAAACTGACAAGCTGTGAGCATCTGGCGATGCTTGATTCGCTGTGTGTGCGCCATTCCATTTCACTCTTTGTTGTCATTGTAGATGTTGTCTTCTACTTTCCTTTGCATTATAAATCAGTTTAAGTTTGACATTCTGGAACTTCTATCACATCTTAATACATTGTATTATACAACTAAATTCCATCAGACAATATCTTCTTTTTTGCCGACACAGCAGCCACACTTTGTAACTCTGAATGAAACCATTCTCCTATTATGCTGCAATCTGAAACACATGCATAAGATAAAAATGAGTCTGCACTTGACATTATTCAGAATCAATAGGTATCTAAGCAGATAAATGCATGGCCATTATTGGACTGTGGGTAAAGTGATCTTGTTTGTTCTTATTCAATAGCATATCACAGAATAATAGTTCCAATTATAGAAGCAGTCTCAAACAGTGGTGATTATTGGAATTTATGTATATATTTTCATGTTTTCTCTATCTGTAGTTTATGTAATACTTTAACATTAATATATAAAATAAGTATCTAGAAAGATAAAAATGCATGCACATTGTGTCCAGAAAAAAGTGAGCCCCCCTAAATATTCTGCAATAACAACTGCAAACCCGCTCCAAATTAATTCAAATTTTACTTCCACAAAGTGACATCTATGGTTTCATAGAAATCCACCTTAGCATTACTGAGATGTCAGATTTTAAATATCACTACCTAAAAGTTAGAGTTTCTAACAGAATGTCAACCTGAACAGTCTGAATGTTTAAATCTGATCTTTTTGCACCATATCCTGAGCAAATTAAGTAAAACTTGATCTTCTTTTGCCAACATTTTGTTTCTTTATTGATATACAATGACATCACAGATGTCAGTAAGTAAGTAATTAATTAATGTTGGAAACAGATTTGTTTTGGCATGTTCTCAGTGCCTTTAGACAATATCACCATTTCTCAGAGTTGTACTTCTGCTGCCGTCACGATATTTAATGGTGTACCAGTATCGCCGATCTTTCTAAAGATTTGATCCTGTGTTATCCTACTTTAATTTATTTTCATTGTACTCCACCACTTTTCAGACTCCTGATGCAGGCACTTTGCTGAAACTTGTTGTAGTGTTGAGTCCTATTTTAACATTGATTAAAGACTCTTACACTATCATTACGTCTCCTGGTTTTTTGGAAGAGTCTCATTGATCACGCTACTCCTCCCCTTTTTTAATGTTTTTTTTTTACCATCACCTAAATAGGTGGCAGTAAGGGCAGCCTCCCAGAAATGGGCACAGCACAGCCATTTCTCTTTTTTGCCTTTTTACCTGCTGTGGTAAACGGGGCCTTGGTACATAGTGTAATGGAAGGTTTTAAAGATTGCTTTCCAACTCTGTTTGTGTGAAATGTGGAAGAAGATAAGACACAGCTCTAATTAATTTGGTATGTGAAGGAAGAGTTGGAGCTTGTTTTGAGTTCAGACTGGCCACCTGTACTGAGAAGCATGTGACCACATTCCCACATGTCTCAAACATTCTGTAATTTTCCTTACCTCTGAACATGAGTTCCAAGTCTAATAAAAAGGGTAATTTTTGCCAGTGAAATTGAGAGCTTGTCTGTTAGTAACATACATACTATGCAGAGAACTATATTTCCTGGTCAAAGAAACTCCTGGCTTTCACTGTGAACAGGGCCCCCCTTCCCAGCTGATGATAAGAGCCCGGATGTAGAGATTAAGGACCAGTGACGTATGTATATTATGATGTATTATTGCTAGAAATTCCTAGCTTTGCTTGGATGTAGTGATCAGTGATGTAATGATTGTTTATAGGTATTGTTTGTTTTCAGTTATGTAGCTTAATCATTGTGTATCTTAGACAATAATGAACCTCTAATAAAAGTCTCATTTACCTAATAAGAATCCAAAAGAATCCACAGTAATTATTGAGTAGTCTGTGTCAAATCCATGCACTGACACTACCACAGGCCCCCTTTTAATGCAGCTTGATAAAAGGATCCCTTACTGCGAGGCGTACTCAGGCACCCCATGGTAATTATGGCATCGGCATGCATTTCCCATACACTAAAAAAATAGATTTGATTTTCTAGTGCTAAGAGCAGGTAGGGGGTGGAGAGTAGGTGTGTTCTGTGCTAATTGGTTAGCACAGCTACATCACTGCATGCTGATTAACGTGTGATTGGTGTGTGAGCCCTTACCATCTTCAAAATAGGTGTCAGTAAGTGCTCACACACTAATGGCCACACACACATGGCCATTAATTCAAAAAAACTGAAAAATCAGCCATTTTACCCATGCATGAAAAATGGCTTTAGCACATGAGTGTGTACCTGGCTTTGACTTCATTTGAAGACAATGAACGGCCTTCAACAGAATTCACACAACTCATGAGTATTATAGAATGGACTGACAGACTGAGCAGAGTAAGAAACTTTTTTTGCCATAGTAGAGAAGAAGAAGAAGAATTTATATATTTATAAAACTTTAAGTACCACTTTATCTGATATATACAGTATGTCATCCAAAATCGTTCACACTCAAATTAAAATATAACAATCAAATAAAATATTATTGTGGTCAATATTCAGCCAGCCACAGTCAATATTTTTAAAGCCTTGGCTGTGGCTAGCTAAATTAGGTCTGGATAGTCAATGCTGGGCCACATCCGGCAACCAGCATTGTATATCCAGGCATGACCAGACATACCTTGGCTATCCAGATTTTGACAATATCATCTAGCACCTGTATAAGAGAATATTAGGTTGTCGTCCCCCCCCAGCATGACCCAGTACTCCCTCCTGACCCCTTCAATCAGTCAAGAACCCTCTACATGACTCTACCCAAACTCTCTATCCCCTAAACCAGTCAAGCAACCCCACATGACTTGCTACCTCCCTCACACCCCCCCCCCCCCCATGAAGCTGCTAGAGATAGGACTGAGTGGTGTTTGTTCCTGTCCACTGAAACCACTAGACCAGCAGGGATGGTCAGGTAGGCCAGGGGGGGCTACTGGAACATTGAGGAGAGGTCATCTTTGGTAGGGGGAGAGATTGGACTATGTGAGGGTGCTTAACTGGTTTGATGTGATCAGGAGAAGGGATCAGGTCTTGTGGAAGGGTGCAGAAAGGTTCGATCCTACCTGAAAGTAAGGATCAAAAACAGGTAGGGTTCATTCAAAGATGATTGGGAAGAAGAAGAAAAAAGAAAGAAAGGGAAGAGTGAGTAGAAATGATTATGAGAATAAAAAGATATGGAATTTTAAGGAGAGCAAAATAAATTGGAGAATAGAAAATGAATAAAGGGGAGAAGGCTGGAGATAAGCAAGATATATTACTAGAGCCTGTTATAGGAGTGAGGACAATGTTAGCTGGAGGCTCACAATGAAATGAAGACAATAAAAGGATGACAGAAAAAAGAACAAAAGAAAAAATATGAAAATAACAAACAGTAATGGATTAGAGAAGATATTGGACAAAAAAGAATGTCAGCAAACAAGAAAGAACATTACATTAGGGACCTTTTACAAAGGCGCGGTAGGCTCTATGCATGTGCAGCAAGTGCCAAAACAAGACTACTGCCAGGCTAGCTTGCCTCCTGGCAGTAATTTCAGATTTGGCACGCGCCCATATCACCAGGTCAAATTATTTTATTTCATACCACTCATGGTGTTTATGGCATTAATCGGCAGTTGGTGCGTGCTGACCGGTCACCGCATGTGTAGAGCGTGAGCCCTTACTGCTAAATCAATGCGTGGCATTAAGGGCACAGGCCATAAATAGACGCGCACTGGTTTCAATTTTACCGCAGGCCCTTTTCCTGGGCCATTGAAAAAAAAGCCCTTTTCCCCAGATGTGGTAAAAACTGGCCCAGCCCGTGCCAAAAACATACACCCATACTACTGCAGGCTACTTTTTGCCACGGCATAGTAAAAGGACCCCATAGGGACTTGCAATCAGACCCAGTCTTTATGCTGTCTGCCCACTTATTCTGTTCACTCAGTTACGGATACATTCAAGTTTCCAATCACACTATCATTATTGCAAGATTTCTCTTAATTCAGTGCAGACTTCCAGGGATTTATACTAATTGAGCTTTTTTCCTTTGCAGTGCTATGATGTCCATAATCACCTGTGAAGTGGAGTACTTAATAAAAAAATGCTGTAGTTTCATTTCCAGAGAAATTATTGGTCAATTGGACCAGATATAAAAAAAATATTAACAACAAAAAAGCATTGCATGCAGAAAAAATATATAGTTTTGCCAGCTATACATGAAGGATGTGTGTCTGAACATTTTTGTATTTCACAAACAAAAATACAATATTCATTTGGCCAGACAGATTTCAAACTCTAACAGTGAATATTTATGCTATGCTCAGAAAAAAATGGTGCAACTCATCTGATTTAAATCAGAAGCTCTTTAGACCCTTCATTTCCTAGTAATGCTTTGCAGTCAATCACATTTGATATTAAAAGACTGGAAATACTTTTCTGTTCTTTTCTACTTGCCTTGATAGATTCCTACAGAATAATGTGTTTTCTGTTAGTGTGTGGGTATTGGGGGAGGGGATGCGCTTTTTGTTTTGTTTTTTTACTGTTTTTGTCTAAATCCCATAGTTCATGTTGATTTTTGCAATGTGTTATTTCTTTGGCTTCTGCCACCACAATTTTTTAATATATTTATTTGATTGATGTAGAACTTGCCTTTCCAACAATTCTGGGCAGATAACAATCAAACATTCAAGATAATCAACCTTGTGCAAACAGAGTCAATTCAAACATTATGTCAAGAAGTATATAGGCAGAAGCTCAGGAAGGGGAAGAATACTGCAATCAATGAATAAAAATCAATAGAATAAAAAGGTTTCTGTAATCTCTTTGTGGAGGTAATATTATTAGAATCTGATGAACAAGTTGTTGTTTGCTTATGGAACTCCTGAGGATGATTCCACAAGAGGTGTCACTGTGATTAAGAAGTGATTTCTCTTATTTTCCTTTCATTTCCAGCACACTTGTCAGTCTACATCTGTGGCACAAGCTCTTCATCTTATTTCACACCTCATGAAATAGATGATAATCTTGAGATGGATGACCAAAATATGTCTCCCCCAACATGGATACCGTAGAAGAAAAATTAATTGGAAACCTCACAGACTTTCCCTCACATCTCAACCCTTACCTCCTGCATCAATTTAGAAGAAGACATCATCTCAGAAAAGATAATGTGATAGAGAGGGGCATAATCGAACGCGAACGCTTATCTCCATGGGCGTCTATGTCCGAAAACGGGTACATGAAGAGGCGGGACAGACCGTATTTTCGAAAAAATGGACGTTTTTCAGCTGGGCGTTTGTTTTTTTTAGCGATAATGGAAACTAAAAATACCCAGCTCAAAACCGTCCTAATCCGAGCCATTTGGTCATGGGAGGGGCCACGATTCATAGTACACTCGCCCCCCTGACATGCCAGGACACCAACTGGGCACCCTAGAGGTCAGTGCGGTGGACTTCAGACAACGCTCCCACATGTATAGCTCCCTTACCATGGGTGCTGAGCCAACCCCCAACCCCCAACCCCCCTCCCCCAAAACCCACTACCCACAAATGTGCAACACTACCATAGCTCTTAGGGGTGAAGGGGGCACCTACATGTGGGTACAGTGGGCTTTGGAGGCATCCCATTTACCAGCACAAGTGTTACAGGTAGGGGGGGATGGGCCTGGGTCCGCCTGGCTGAAGTGCACTGCGGTACCCACTAAAGGTGCTCCAGGGACCTGCATAAACGCAGGCCTCTAGGACTGGTTGCTGCTATATAACATTGGCACAGCAGTTGACACCTGAAGACTAATCTCTCTGAAAACGTCCTTTATTGGAATAAGCACGCTTACTCACAGTTAACTGCAGATCAGAGGTTGTGCCCCACTGGCAACGAGTCTCCCTGGTACTGAGATGAGCAGTAGGTCAGAGCTGGCAGAATGCTGTACAATGCCCTCTTTCAGCCACATTCAAGGGAAGAACTAAGTTCTGTAACATGGGTAACACGTGAAAGGGATCTAAAACTGGCTTACAAAAATGGCCACTACCTCATGGACTACCGGAAACAAAACAGGGCACACTCTGACCCAGGAAGCAGGTGGAAAAGCACCATGGGAGTAGAGCCTACCAACTACTAACATCGTGAGCATTTGCCACAAGCTAGTGGAATCACGGAGCCCAATACCCTACACCCACCACAATGCATTGCTGATGTGACTCTGCAGTGCGCATAACAGAAAAGGTGTCACACTTACCCGAAAGCCACATCAGAACCAGGGAAAGGCTGTCACAGGATAGAACACATTCTGCTGTCATAGAGGTGGGTACGGCATTTGAGGCTGGCATACAGGCTGGAAAAAAAGTTTGTAAAGTGGGTTTTTTTGGTGGGAGGGGTTAGTGACCACTGAGGGAGTCCGTGGAGGTCATCCCCGATTCCCTCCAGTGGTCATCTGGTCAGTTGGGGCACTTTTTTGTGACCTGTTCGTGAAAAAAAGGGTCCAAAAAAAGGGACCCAAAATAGCGGTAAAAACGCCTTTTTTTCAATTATCAGCTCAAGACGCCCATCTCTCCTCGGCCGATAACCACGCCCCAGTTCCGCCTTCACCACGCCTCCGACACGCCCCATCAACTTTACCCATTTCCGCGACGGATTGCAGTTGGAAATGCCCAAAATCGGCTTTCGATTATACCGATTTGGGCGCCCACGGGAGAAAGACACCCATCTCCCGATTTGGGTCGCAATATAGGCGTTTTTCTCTTTCGATTATAAGCTGGAGAGTCAACCATTGGACCTAGTCTAAGGCATAACTTGAATCCTGAGTGAAAACATGATGAACATTTGCAGGATACAAATGAGACTACAAGAGCAGATATTGACTACAACACCCATCTAATCTATTGAATTGAATTGCTTTTGCATTATTATTGCCCCCCAGCTGATCTCTTTATTCCCCTTCATTCTTTGACAACAAAGGATCCTCTGTGCCTATTCCATTATATCTTGAATTTTGCTACTATTATTGTCATCCCTACTTCCACTAGAAGGGCCCATGAATCAATTATTCAACCACCCTTCCAAGAAAAAAAATGTCTTCAACTTTCTAGTCATTTCTGTGAGACTCATGCCAAGAAAAAATAATTATTTCTGAAATTTAAAAAAAATGTTAAATTCAAGTATATTATTTATCCTGTTGAGGTATTTAATGTTTCTGCATACTGCCACCCATTTATTTGTATTTAGGTCCTGAATACTCATCTCATAAGACTTGTTGCAGAAGAATAGCCTAGTGGTTAAAGCCATGACCTGTGAAAAAGGGAAGCTAGGGTTCAAAGCTTGTTTCTTCCACTACTGCTCATTTTAGACCTTAGGCAAGTTGCTTTATCCTCCATTGCTTAAGCTGAAAGTTAGATTGCAAGTCAATTTGTACAAGGAAATAACTTGTGCATCTACTTGAAATTTTTTTGAGCTCAGGTTTGGAAAAGGCAAGTAAGTAAATCCAAATCTATTTTGACAGCCCATTTCTGGACAGCCTATGCTTTGTATATATCGTTTGGATGTATCTTCCAGAACTGCCTGCCACTTTAGAACTCATATACAAAATTGAATGTAACCCTGTGGGGTTAAAATAATTTTTTTTTAAAGTTACCTGATCCTGGTGGCTGACTTTGGATTGGGATAGGAACGGGGCAGCGGTGGGACGTGGAGCTGGACAGTCATGGTCACGCTAGATCAGTACTGGGACTGGGCACGGGGTACATTCTCTCAGCAGATATGGGAGCAGTGTTGGAAGTTGGGTTTGTTTTGAGTGGGGCTGTTGCAGTGCTGATCGTAAGAGTGGCAAGAGGAGAGGCTTCTGGGGTTGATGCATAACTGGATGACATTCGCGCTGCAGTGGCACTGTCGTCATTCAGACTGTGCGTGCATGGGAAATGCTGTAAGCCAGAGGCCTTTTAGGAGTGCTGGGGTGATGCCGGACCTGTTTGCCTACTCTGGAGGGTGGGAAGAAGGGAAGGAGCAGCACAGCATCGGAAGGAGCCTGTGAAAGAAGTTTTTGGGTTCTAGGAGGGTCTCAGGTCTTACTCACTGTGTGGGCATGCATGTGCACTGGAGAAAGCTGTGCAATGTGCACAAGCCTGGAGCCAAGCTCATGGTAGTGAGGTGACATGGTCACGTGTGGGTTGCAGGGAAGTGTTGGCTCAAAATTAAAGGATAAAATGTTTCAGAACAAAGTATATGAAAAAGCAAATTAATAAAATGTTGTTTTATGGGAGCTGGGAATGTTTTGTGGATGTATAAAAAGATCATAATTTTGTTGCATTTGGCTGTGGGGGTCTCACAACAAGGGGCTTGAGGCAATAGTTAGAAAAATTTTCTAAGAGGTATCTGTTGGCAGTTGAGTGGGTTCTCTTCACTGGGAGAGATCTATGTGAGGTTGCTGGTTCAAACTACATGACTGAGCAGTGTATGTGTATTAATTTAAAATTCTGAGCCCATGGTAATTTTTGGATCAAGGGAGAGAGTGGTTGTAAATTTAAAAAGAGACGTGAGTCTACATAAAAAAAGACCTAATGTTTATAGCATTACATTTTATGGAGAAAAGGTGCCATCAATTCAGACTATTGAAAATATTAAGAGCTGTGAGAGATCGTCTGAACTCAGATTTGGAAAACCTGGGAAAGAAGAAGAGGTTCAGTCCTCTGTGGTGACTTTGGGCAGATTCTGATAAATTAAAGATAATCATTAATAGCTTTTGATGGTCTGAAGTTTTAGAATAAAAAAAAATGTGAAAGATTCTTTTATTTAATCTGCCTGAGGGCAGTGCTAGTTACTTATCTTTCAGAGGGCTGCCTGAAAACTATTTTAAAGCAGGGAAATACCTGCATGAGCTTTTTCAGGGCTAAATTGTTTGCAGGAGCTCCTTATAAAAAACAAAAAAAAACTAAAGTTCTGAAAACTGAAGTCCTGGAGTTGTATATTGTGTTAACAGAACAGGAAATCTGAATGTATTGGTGAACAATTTTCTCATAGACATCAAGGAAGCGATAGATAAATAAAGAAAATCACTGTGGCGTGTCTGGATGTGAGTGAGTTTCTTCAAATTTTCTTGTGGGATGTCTAACTTAGGGCTAAAGAATTAGTATTTTTTTGGGGGGGAGGGGGTAACTAGTGAGAAAAATAAATTAAAAAATAATTAATAAGGGTTTTATTTTTTTTTAGTTATTACAGTCAGAGTAGAAGGTACCTCGGGATCTGTTTCCTGATCATCTCCGCACGAATTCTGGTACTCAACGTAAAGAAAGGCGAAAAAAGAAAAAATATTCAAGAAAGCCAGAAGACCAGCTAAGTCCTAAGATTCTACAGAGAAAAAAAAACCTGAGAATAAAAAGTTGTTAGGATAAAAAAAAAATAATAATACTTACCAATGTTGCAGTACTGTGAGGTGGTGATACCTGAACAATAGAAATAATCACAAAGTATCAAGTTCAAGGATTAAACATATGTTTAACAAGTTAATGTTTTTAAATACATGCTTAAAACAAGTTATACTTATCTGACAATGTGTTGTTAGATTTCTGTGAATATTGTAGTGAGATCTCACTTTAGGGTTATATGTATCACCTGTAAAAGAAACATTCCCGTTTGAGAATAGTTAAACCAAGTTGTTTAAAAAGTGAAGATAAAATTTAATTCATTGTTAAAATATAACACTTGCCTCCGAGTTAAAAAATAATTTAGACAATTTCCCCTTGTATTTATCGGAATAGGCTAGCTTGGTTAGTTTTATGTGTATGTACTTTGTCCTCCGTTCTGGTGATGTTTGCCTGAGGTAACTTGTTTCTGGTAAGGTAGTGTGAGCACTTCACTCTTGGAGGTGAGGTTACATGAAGCAGGATGTAAAATTTGGCTATTTAAACAAGCAGTCTCTGGCTATGTTATAATATACATTACTGTTCACTTAAACCAGGATTAAGAGTGTCTCAAAACCAATACCTATTGATCTTTTTATAATAATCATGGATTTACACTTATTTAATATCTAAAGGTTATTTTTTTTGTCATACAGCCACATTTGTCTACATGTTTATATCTACTTATTGCTGAATATTTTCTGGTTCTGCACACTGCCTTGATGTATCTCTGATTTAGGACGGTCTAGCAATAAAAATAACCACAAACAAACAAAATCTGAAATATCTTACTAGCAGAAAGGCATTTTCACCTCATGTATTGATCATATTTGTTCCTATGACCTCTGGTTTTTCTCTGGCTATTATCACTGCCTTGCAACACTATACTGATATCATAGTCTCTGCAATGTTCCCTCTCTAAGCTGCATGTGGATCATGAACCCTGCACACATGAGAAAACATGGTATTTAGAAAATACAGTACTGTGAAATGCCCTCTCCTTACACAGACATATGAGACTCATTTAAGCCGATAACAGTGGACAGCTTTGAAAAAGTCCTGAGAAGCCTTCGATCAGCCACCTGCTCCTTTTGACTCTTGACCATTAAATATAGTACAGCAAGTAAGCAGAAAAAAATCATGATTGTTCCCTTTCTAACTGCTTTAAGAAGGGCAGGGGCGTGCCCTCTGCTAAAGAAGAGCAACCTTGATCACGACAAGCTCAAAAGTTACCTGCAAGTATCTAAGGGGCCCTTTTACTAAGGTGCACCGAAAAATGGGCTGCGCTAGTGTAGGCACATTGAGATCCATTTTTCAGCGCACCTATAAAAAAGGTCTCCCCTTACTCCCCCAGTGGTCACCAACCCCCTCCCACTCAAAAATAACAAATTAAAAAACATTTTTTTCCAGCCTCTATGCCAGCCTCAAATGTCATACCCAGCTCCATCACAGCAGTATACAGGTCCCTGGAGCAGTTTTTAGTGGGTACTGCAGTGCACTTCAAGGAGGCGGACCAAAGCCCATCCCCCCTACCTGTTACACTTGTGGTGGTAAATGGGAGCCCTCCAATACCCACCTGAAACCCACTGTACCCACATCTATATGCTCCCCTTTACTCTTTAAGGGTTATGGTAGTATTATACAGTTGTGGGTAGTGAGTTTTGGGGGGGTTGGGGGGCTCAGCACCCAAGGTAAGGGAGCTATGCACCTGGGAGCAGTTTGTGAAGTCCACTGCAGTGCCCCTTAGGGTGCCCGGTTGGTGTCCTGGCATGTGAGGGGGGACCAGTGCACTACGAATGCTAGCTCCTCCCATGACCAAATGGCTTGGATTTGGTTGTTTTTGAGATGGGCGTCCTCGGTTTCCATTATCAGCGAAAACGAGGTCGCCCATCTCTAAGGTTGACCATCTCAACATTTAGGACCATCCCAACGTGTAGCAACATTCTGTGCTACCAATTCTAGGGCAAGTAGTGGTTTCCCCATGTCTGTATAAATAGCATACTATGGACTTTTCCACCAAGAAATTGTCCAAAATCTTTTTAAACTCAGATACGCTAACTGCTGTTACCACATCCTATGGCAACAAGTTCCATTGCTTAACTATTCATTGAATGAACAAATATTTCCTCCTATTTGTTTGAAAAGTATTTCCATGTAACTTCATTGAGTGTCCCCTAGTCTTTGTACTTTTTGAAAGAGTAAAAAATTGATTCACTTTACCCATTCAACACCACTCAGGATTTTGTAGAACTCGATCATATCTTCCCTCAGACATTTTCCAAGCTGAAGAGTCCTAACCTCTTTAGCCTTTCCTCATATGAGAGGAATTTCATCTCCTTTATCATTTAGTTCATCCTTCTTTGAACCTTTTCTAATTTCACTGTATCTTTTTTGAGATATGGCGACCAGAATTGAATGTAATTCTCAAGGTGAGGTCGCACCATGGATCAGTATTCTTGATCTTATTTTACAATCCATTTCCAAATAATTACCAGAATCCTGTTTGCTTTTTTTGGTTTCCACCACATACTGGGCAGAAGATTTCAGCATATTGTCTACAATAACACCTAGATCTTTTTCTTGGGTGCCGACTCCCAATGTGGACCCTAGCATCAGGTAACTATGATTTGGTTGTGCTTCCCAATATGCATCACTTTTCATTTGTCCACATTAAGGGGCCCTTTTACTAAGCTGCGTAGGTGCCCACGTGCGCCCAATGTGCACCAAATTGGAGTTACCACCTAGTTACCATGTGGCCCATGTGGTCATTTCAATTTTGGCACGTCTCCGCTATGCGCATCTGAAAAATATTTTTTGTTTTCTGGCGTGTGGCAGCTACTCATGTCAAACCATTACTACCCGGTTACTGTGTGAGACCTTACTGCAAGGTCAATGGCTTGCAGTAAGGTCTCAGACCCAAAATGGACGCGTGGCAACTTTCATTTTGCTGCATGTCCATTTTCAGCAAAAATAAAAAAAAAGGCAATTTTTGTAGGTATGCTAAAAAATAATTCTGCGCGCGCCCAAAACATGCATCTACATTACCGAAAGCCATTTTTCAGTGCACCTTAGTAAAAGGACCCCCCGATTTCCTCAGGAAAGGCGGAAAGCGTTTATTCTTATGAGAGAAGAAACTAAATCCTTGGGGGGGGGGGGGGGGGCTTCATTTCTGTTAGCATTTCCATGTAAATGCTTGGTGCTTTATTTAGACATAAAGTAGGTTTCTTTGTACCTGAACATTTGAGATCTTTTCTTGGCTTGAGAAAGTTATCCAGAAGTGAAGGTTCATCATGGATAGTTGATTGTAATAGAGGGTTGTGAGTTTCATCAGGCTGGGCTTTTGCCTTTGTTTCTTTTCTTTTTCTTCTTCTTCTTCTGATTGCCTTGTCTATATGGCCACTCTTACTGTATTTTGTGGTCTAAGGAAGGATTAACATCAATATTTTTGCTTTTTTTCTAATTTTTTCTTTGACATTGTTTTACTGATGGTATTTCCCTGTGTTATTTGAAAACAAAATTATATTCTTATTAATTATTTTCAAATTAAGGGCCCTTTTTACTAAGCCATACTAGCAGCCATACTAGCATTTTTAGCATGCGCTAACTGTGTAGGCTCCCACAATGGGCGTCTACACAGCGCACACTTATTTTATGCATGCACTAAAAATGCTAGCACACCTTAGTAAACAGGGCCCTAATAAATAAATTAAAAAAAAATTAATGGATCAAAAACCAGCACATAAATGGGTATGTGTCGGCACATACATGGTTATATTTGAGACAGACATGGGTAAGTCATTGCTTGCCAAGGTATTGGTAGCATGGAATGTTGCTATTAATTGGGTTTCTGCAAAGTACTTGTGACCTGGATTGGCCACTGTTGGAAACAGGATACTGGACTAGATAGACCATTGGTCTGACTCAATATGGCTATTCTTATCTTCTTATGTTAGAAAAATACACATGTATGTCCTTGACACTATCATACAGACCGGTATCTCTTTGAAAGCTGATGATTAAAAACTACTGGGAGATAAAGGGGGCAACCATCACTTATTCCTCCAGTGGAGTGCTGCTATAATATACTATACATTGCTTATAATCTGCAAATACCTGAACAATTCGATGCGGATTACATAAAGAAAAAAAAAACACCGCACCCAACCATCCAACAAAATACATATTATAACCTAACAAAAAAATATATCAATTGGCTCAGAAAAATTTCTCAAATAACCAAGTTATAGAAACAATGCAAATTTCCAAAGGTAACAGGTTCTACAATGCAGTGGCTTGATAGTACAGAGAAAAATTAAATATAGATTTATATTTAAGAAGTCTAATAGACGGAATATGCAATAACATCAAATTAGGCATATTGTGTGAAGACTTAAAATGAAGCACACTAGCTAAGTCAACAAGATAAAAAGGTGTTAGGCCATTAAGGGCTTCTTTTACAAAGCCGCGCTAGCGTTTCCCATGGGGCAAATGAGAGGAAGCCCATAGGAATTGAATGGGCTTACTCATTTTTTGCACTGAGAATCGGTAGTGCAGTGTCATGCTCCCTATCTCAACGCAAGCGGCGTCCTCGGGCTGCACAGGGTCCTATCAACACACACACTTGACTGGCACAGCCCTGAGCCATGTGTGTGTAGTTCTTCTCTGGCTGCAGGCTCCTTGATTGCTTTGCTTTCATGCACCTGGGTCTGCTCTCTCTCTGCCTGGCTTCCAGGCTCCTTAATTGCGTTGTTTCCACACACCTGTGTCTGCTCTCTCTCTCTCTGCCTGGCTTCCCTTGCTTCTCTCCTGTTGGTCTTCCGGTTCCTCCTTCCCCTGCTCTTGTCCTATGGCTGTGCTCCTTCTTCCTGCTGGTCCCTGCTGATGTCAGATGCCTGCACTTTATCAGCTGAGCTCTTCCTGGACTCTATGCTTTGGCTTCTACTTTGGTAGGTGTTGCTTGCTCAGTAGTTTGCTTCTTCTCTACTTTGTCCCTTGTTGTTGACTTTGTCTGTACCTGGATTACTCTCTTGTCTGCTGCCTGCCTACTGACTTGCCTGTACCTGGATTACTCTCTTGTCTGCTGCCTGCCTACTGACTTGCCTGTACCTGGATTACTCTCTTGACCTGCTGCCTGCCTACTGACTTTGCCAGTACTTGGAATACTCTCTTGACCCGCTGCCTGCCTATTGACATTGCCTGTTCCTGGATTACTCCCCTACTTGCTGCCCACCTGTTGACTTTGCCTGTACCTGGATCACTCTCTTGCCTGCTGCCTGCCTGGCCGATACATTCACCACCCCGCTTCCAGCTCCGTCTCGTAAGTCCTGCAGGCCACCCACACCTAGGGGCTGAACCTCTGGGGAACGGCGGTCAGGGCAGGTGAAACCCAGGGTTGTCCGGCCACCAAGCAGAACCTGGTCCGAGTACCGGGCTCAGCAGCACTCTACTTGGTACAAGAACTCACAAGTCTGACAGTAAGCCGAAGCCATGAGTTCGCCAAACAAACCTAACCTGTCTGAGTTGGCCCAGGTTCTTCAGCAGCAACAGGCCCAGCTAAACCGTCTGTCTGGAGTTCTACAGGATGTGTGTTCCCAGATGTCAACCCTTCAATCCCAAAAACAGCCTCCTGCTGCGTTGTCCAGATCCATGTTACCTACTCCAGGGTTGCGGCTTCCTGAGCCTCCCAGGTTCAACGGTACCCCTTGTGCTTGCCAAGGGTTCCTCAACCAATGTCTTATTCTGTTTGAAATGCAACCAGCAGAGATAACCCATAAATACAATGATACAGTAATCCACTTTGGATAAGATTAGTGCTCGGACCTTTTTTATTCTATTATTCTTGTTTTCTCGGTTCAAGTGGAAAATTGTTTGGATATTATGTTTAAAATTTCAAGCAATATAATTTTAAAAAATGATCTGCTGATATAGAGCCTGTTCTAAAATATACAGAGGCATGGTTATCTGTGGAAGAGCAACCATTTTAGACCCATAAGCAGGGCCGCCGAGAGGGGGGGGCAGGGGGGACAAAATTCAATGTGGCTTACATATTGTATATAGGTACTTATTTGTACTTGGGGCAATGGAGGGTTAAGTGACTTGCCCAGGGTCACAAGGAGCTGCTTGTGCCTGAAGTGGGAATTGAACTCAGTTCCTCAGGACCAAAGTCCACCACCCTAACCACTAGGCCACTCCATTGTTAACTGTGTTATTATGTTTATTAGGAATGAATATATATGAGGTACATCTTCACACATTTCAGATTGTTCATTGTTTATTAAAGATGTGGTATACCATTTGACTAAAATAGACCACGGTGATTTACAATAAAATAAAGCATTTGTGTATGAAAAGAACCCCATTCATAGGCAGAAAAGGACCTATCACACACACACACACACACAAAGGATGCATTCACAACAACAAATGCAGTTTTGTATATATCTCCCCAAACTAGCTTCCCACCACCATCATGATCCTGCATGTTTGTTGAAACAACCTAGAACATTCATCTCACTGGGCATCCATCCAGGATAGAGCTAAGAAACATTAAATTGAAGAATGGAAAAGGTTTGCTTTAAAATAACTTTTTAATGCACTGCAGTTCTAATTACAAATATGGTTAAACTTTCAGATATTTTTTAACTCTTATTCAGCCTGACTGAACCTAAATACAAAAAAATAGTTAGTTGAAGCAAGCAGCTGTATGTGGTAGTTTATGGTTTTCCCTGTCAAGTGATGTCAGTTTTTTTGCCTCCTTATAGATACTAGGGATGGATTGTTATTAACAATGATAGAAAAAATGTCATTTGCAAATGAAAATGAGCACCCCCCCCCCCACATTGCCATTTTTTGAGGGGGGGGGGGTGACACAGGTTGCCTGCCACTATAGAATGTTGGCCCTGATGTGGCCAAGGCTGAGATTTAGCCTGTACTACCACATGATTAGATAGCTGTGTGGATGGTAAAATAGCAGCCTTTGCTGCATTAACTGTGGCCAAGATCCAGGCTTTTTCCCAGATGTAGTCCCCACCACACGCCCAGGCACAAAGCCCGCCCCTAAGCTCAAGCCCCTCCATAATTTAGCCCCCCTCTAAGTGGAAAGTCATCTCTCTGGGCCTATCTGAACATCCGTGGTGGTCTTTGAGGGGGGGGGGGGATTGTTGGGTCATGAGGCAGGAACAATGCCCATTCATTCCTGTCCATGGCTGCACTAAATCCAATATGGTGGCTGCAGCCTCTCACCATAGTCTCTCTGTATCACCAGGGGTAGCGGTAGAATCGTGAGACTATGACAAGAGACCACAGACACCTTATTTAATTCAGTGTGGTCAGGCAGGAGCAAATGGGCATTGCTCCTGCCCCAATTGACCCCTCCCACACCACCAGAAATATCCAGGTAGGCTCAGGAGGCTTTCAGGGGCTCAGAGGGAGGGAGTGTCTGTCCTTGAGGGAAGGAGGGGGTTGCTTGATCTTGGTGGAGGGGCTGGAAGGGGCACCCAAAACAATATTGTTCCTATGATGACATAAGTGGGGAATCTACAAAATAAAACATGAAAAGTCCCATAAATGACATGAGAGTCAACACGAAGTGACAATTTTCCAGCTGCCCATACTTAATAGATACTCCTTCTGTTTAGTTCATTTAAATGTTGTTTCTTATAATAACTAAGCAGGTTTATTAAAAGCAACAGTCTTAGTTTTTCATCAAGATCAATCTCTTTAAGAAACCAAGGCTTTTATTGTGAAGCAGCTCTCACCAATTGTAGATGAATAAAATGTTAACTGTGTAAGCACATATTCATTCTCAAGCCCTAAGGCTGCACTATAGAGTACCAAGTACTTTTTCTACATCGATTGGTATTAGTTGATGTTGGTTCTTGCACACTGTGATCATTTAAAAAGAGATTGAATCAATGCTTTTTTCTTTTTTTTTCCAGTCTAAAAGCCCTGTAAAGACCCTGGTTCCATATTCAATTACAGAATAAATCACTGCAACAATTATAAAACAGAATACTATGAAGCAATGACCAAAATATTTAAAACTCATAATGAATTACAATTAGCCATATAAGTACAGTTTAAAATGTGTACCATTTATTATTAAGGGGGGGGGGGGGGGGGGGGGCTGTTCACATACACCATGATTGGGTAAAACTATGTTGGCCTATTGATTTCCTGTGAAGGCTCCTTTTGTTTCTGTAGGCTTTGCAGCTTTCCCATAGACACAGAATGTGAAGGTCTAATTTTATTCCTGGTACAATGCTATAGCATTCTAGATAATCTCATATTTACAACTCACTTTAGGGGTCCTTTTACTAAGCAGCGGTAAAAAGGGCCCTGTGATAGCGACAGAGGCTGTTTTTGCCACGCGCTGCAGCCCATTTTACCACAGTAGGCAAAAAGACCAAAAAAATGGCATGGCCATGCTGTAAATTTTCACTTATCACATGGTCATGCTGGGGGGGAAGGGGGGAGATTCTGCATCAATTTCAACAGAATCTGACTGGTCTTGAATTGGAGTACACTTTTATTGTGTCTGTACCTCAATGTCATACCCATCTAAAGTATGATAAATGCTCCCTCTCCTACTCCCACCCTTAGATATTCTAACTACTTCAGAGAGAAAGAGAGAGAGAGAGAGAGAGAGAAAGGGTGGGGGGGGGGGGGGGGATCTACTGGGATGTGCAGGGCAAAATTTTTTGTTCTCTTGTTTTTCCTGTGTTTTCAGAATGTTTCATTTCATTTTGTTTTTTCTAAATCACATTTTGTGAGGTAATGTTAATAGTGTGTGTTCTTCTCAAAGACTACATGCTATTGTTAATAGTACATATGTAAATAATGGATTAGATTCTATTTATCACGCCTAAAAAACTGGTGCCAAAATTAAATATGCCTAGGTGAATTCTATAACATACACCTAAATTTAGTTTCTATATTTTATAGAATACGCCTAAGTTTCTGTGTGGTTTATAGAATACACTGAGCACCCATCTGGGGCTGTGGGCTGTGAACACAGGGGGACAAGGTTTAATTCCCACTGTAGGTGGCGTTAAGTGCTTCCGCTTTAACCCGGTGGTAACTGGGTAGTACGCTGTGCTGCCCAATTACTACCAGGTTAATACCATGCTAGAAAATGGCTAGCTATTTTTGCTAGCGTGGCAAATGGCACATGCTGGGGCTGGAACTACCACCAGCGCCAGTTCCAGATCAGCATGCGGTAACTCCACCCACTGAGGTGTCGTTGAGGGCTTCCGTACTAACCCAGTGGTAACCGGGTAGCATGCGGTGCTGCCCAATTACCACCGGGTTAGCGCCATGCTAGAAAATAGCTAGCCACGTTCACTAGTGCAGCAAACGGCACATGCTGGGGCTAGAACTATCACTGGCGCCAGTTCCGGATCAACATGCAGTACGTTCGCGTTGGGCTTACCGCCGCTCTGTAAAAAGGGCTCCTTAGTTGTTGTTCACACCTTCTGTGGTTCTTATTGTTTCTTGAATTTCATAACCATTTTTGAAGGCATCTGTACCAAACTGTGAATTTATTTTACAAATGGTGTTTGAAGTGAAAAAAAAAATGTCCCCAAAACATAGGCTATGCAATGCTGTGTTCACATCAAGATCCTGGAACCAAGATTAAATAATATTGTGCATACTGCATCCCAAATGATATTCAGCTCTACCGTACCTGGTGTTAGTTTTCGTGGTTTTTACCTCGAGCTAAACACTCATTTGGGCGAGAACGGACAACACACTAACCACTTCCATTCAATTCTAAATTAAGTGAAGGAAAATAGTTTTAATTTTTTTTAGGATTTCCATGAGATAAAATAAATAATTCAACAGCAAAGTTCCGCTAAACATTAGTGGCTAGCCTCGACAAGCAATTTAACTGGACAGCAGCTGACTAAATCATTTCGAATACAGGGCAAAATATCTTTAAAATGGTTTACCAACCACACACTGAATGTAACAGTTTTGAATCTAGCACAAAGTTTAAAATAATTTCAAAATGGAATTCAATTGAACTCTCAACTTAGCTTGTTTGCAATTTTTTTTTCTTCCCCACATCATTAAGCTTTACAAGTTTGAAATCCCTAGGACAGTTTCACTAAAATCTTGGAACAGCATTGCTACATTAGATGAGTACTTTTTTTTTTTTTCTATAACCCTACATTTACTTTCTGAACTGTATATTGTATTGTAGGATTCATTTTTGGCCTACCAGAGCATCGGGCGTGAATCACGCATATGCAGAAAACTGCGCATGCACTGGAGCTCCAGTGGCCTAGGCCAAAACCAGGTGTGGCTGTAGACCTATCTTGCTTCCGGTGCCACTTCAAGATGGCTGCCAAGATTTCAAGCAGTGACCTTGAAAGACTTCTGCAGAAATCTCACGAGGCTGCCACTTTGAAGTGGCACCATGAGCAAGACAGGTCTTCAGCAATGCCGGGCAGGAAAGAGGGGGCTCTTTCCTGCCCCGCAGAGACCACTAGGGCACGATAATAATGTAAAGGAGGGGAGGGGAAGAAAGGACACTCCCCTAAGGCCCACTGTCTATCTGCCCACTGCTGCCAGCCTGCCTGTTCATCCGCAAACCTGGAAAAATGGGCAGGCTGGCAAAACTCTCCTGGACGCCCTGCAGTGTCCTCAAAAAGAGGACATTTCCAGGTAAAACCGGATGTATGATAACCCTATGGTTACAATATACTTTTAATTTATTTAGAAATCAAATTTTTACAAGCTTCTGTTCATAAGGACCTACAGTGGGAATTAAACCTTGTCCCCTTATGTTCAGAGCCCACAGCCCCAGATGGGTGCTCAGTGTATTCTATAAACCACACAGAAACTTAGGCATATTCTATAAAATATAGAAACCAAATTTAGGTGTATGTTATAGAATTCACCTAGGCATATTTAATTTCGGCACCAGTTTTTTAGGCATGATTGTAAAGATGATGAGGCTACTGTAATGATGAAGCTCCCACCTCAGGATCCCAGGTCCCTCTTTCACTCAGGGTGAGCTGGTTCTCAGTATGCAGATTTTATGCAAATTAATCTACTACCCTTTTCTGCTCAGGGTGACCTGCTTCTCAAAAGGCAAACATAGTCAGGTCTCACCAATCAAGCTATTTTCATACACATCTTTATTCCAGCCTCTGGGGCACACTTCTTTTAGCTTAAAACACTTTCACAAGCTTAAACAGTTCTTCCAGCTTAACCATTTAATTTCTTCCTACTCAGTGCAATCTTCCATTTTAAACATTTCTTCTTGCACAGTTCAATATCCATAGATTTCTTCCCCCCTGAGCCCTCTCACACAGGCATTTGGGCTCAGTACTAACTCAGTCCCTGGACACACCGTCCCTCCTTGTAGCCCACAGCTCTAGACACACAGTCTCTTCATCTTGGACACACAGTCCCTCTTCACTGTTCTAGGCACACAGTCTTTTCACCTGGGACACACAGTACCTCTTCACTGTTCTAGACATACAGTCTTTTCAGCTGGGACACACAGTACCTCTTCACTGTTCTAGACAGTCTTTTACTCAGTCCCTGGACACACAGTCCCTTCTTGAACACATAGTTCTCATTCTTGATACTCCAGGGCCTTCTTACCCCAGCCAGCTTCCTTCTTGGGAACACACAGTTCTTATACCTGGCACTCTAGGGCCTTCTTACCCCAGCCAGCTTCCTTGCTTTGCACCCAGTTCACCACCAGTCCAAAGGGCTCAGCCAGTACTTCACATGGGGACCTCCTGCTTCAGCTACCAGCCCTTTTCTTCCGCTGCTAGCTCTCCTTCCCCCCTCACCACTCAGGTGGGGTTTTAAGTGTTTAATGGCCAAACAGGACCCAGCCCATAACCTGCTGCACCTGTTTCCACCTCCAGGACTCTCCCCGTTCCTAGCGACCTCCATCTATACCTCCCCTTACTGGCTCACCCAGCCCTTCTCCCTGGACATTTTAGGGGAACAGCGCCCTCTAGGGGCCTAACCAGGGTAGGACAGCCTCTTCCTTCTCACAATGATATATAGAATCTATCCATTATTTACATGTGTACTATTAAGAATAGCATGTAGTCTTTGAGAAGAACACACACTATTAACATTACCTCAGAAAATGCGATTTAGAAAAAACAAAATGAAATGAAAAATTCTGAAAACACAGGAAAAACAAGAGAACAAAAATGTTTGATAAATCCCAGTAGATTCCCCCCCCCCCCCCCCCCACACACCTTTTCTCTCTCTCTTTTTCTCTGAAGTAGTTAGAATATCTAAGGGTGGGAGTAGGAGAGGGAGCATTTATCATACTTTAGATGGGTATGACATTGAGGGACAGACACAATAAAAGTGTACTCCAAGACCAGTCAGATTCTGTTGAAATTGGTGCAGAAGAGCTAAGAAAAGGCTATGCTATTTAAGGGAATGAGGAAAGTGAAAAAGACATGGTTTTCTTTCTGGTGCTGTACTTTTTTTTTTAAGTGAGGATGACATTGATAATTTTGTTACCACTGCTACTGAAAACAAAGACAGACTCTCTGGAAATGGCTTCTCAGCTCCAATAATAAGGCAGGAGGTTAAAGGAATGTCAGACTGAAAAGGAAAGGAATGAAGCAAGCATTCCTTTCAGTGACAGAGGTGTTTTTATCGTTGTTGTCATTTTTAATAATTATCCTAAAACATTCTGTTAAGCATTTCTGTGATGAAGTTTGCAAGGTTACAAAAAAAAACTTGCCATGGTGCTTTAAGAACTCAAAATAAAACAAATACATTTTACAAATCAAACTGACAGATAATGCCATTGTGTGGTGGCTCAGGGGGTTACAGAAAGGTCATAACGGGTCCTTTTACTAAGCTATGCTAAAAAGTGGTTGGCAGTAGTTATAGCATGTGGGTTTCCTGCACACTCCGCTACTTCTTAGCGAGATTTGAAAATGGCCCAATTTCAATTTATTCTATTAATGGTCATATGATATTTTTCAAATTAGTGTGTGGCCATTTCTGTCTGAGCCCTTACTGCCTCCTATTTAGCAGGTGATAAGGGTGCTCACGCTACTCGTGTGCCCGATTACTGCATTACTCGATGCCCAATTACCGCTGGGAACGCCTACTCCCCGTTCCCCATGCTAGAAAATAAAAATCATTTTCTAGTGCAGGAAACAGCATGTGGCAAAACCCAAACTACCAAGGCATGGTAGCCCTACCATGCCTTGGTAAAAGGGTCCCTTAAAGTTTGTATATGCTCCATGCAAGTCTGATTTTGAGAGGAATTAGTATATGCAAAGTAATCTTCTTCTTGAACCAACTGAAAATTATAGGCCCATTTTATATAGAATGTCATGGATAGGAATTTTATTTATTAGGATTTATTTACCACCTCTTTGAAGAAATTCATCCAAGGTGGTGTACAGCAAGAATATGCTGAACATAGACAATAGGCAATTATAGTAATAAACATATTCAAATAATGATACACATTATGGCACAGTATGCTACTAACAACTAAAAAAATAGCGGATGAACACAATAAATTGTGAGATATAAATGTTAATCAAAGAGGGGGAGAGGACCTCAGACTCGTGACAGCTTCTGATCAATAAGATCATATCAATATAGTCACCTCAATATAATCACTGGTCCTCTACCAACCTCCTCCCTGAACGTTTCACTCGTGCGGTTCTAATATCTAAAATCCATAATTGCCATAAATCACAGCCAAACGACAGAAACCACAGCTACTTAGCTTATTGCTGCTTAATTAAGGGCTTCCCCAACGGTCCTGTTTTGCCAACTGGGGCTTCATCAGGGAAAGAGGACCCAGCAACACCAGACTGTGGTAAAACCCAGCAAGCTGTTCGTGTCTTAACAAAAACGCGTGTTTTTTGTTACGACATGAACAGCTTGCTGGGTTTTTACCACAGTGTTGGTACAGGAGGTTTTTCTCCTTCTTTGGGCCTTCCTGCATCTTCCCCAATACTGACACCCCAAAACGGAACACTGATTTGTTTATGTATTTACAAAGGCTTAATATACCGCCCTTCATCATGGAAGTGGCTTGAAAGCGGTATACAAAGTATAAGCTACAAACAGGAAGGCAAGGTACATTGGAGGGTAGAGTAAACA
Source organism: Microcaecilia unicolor (assembly GCF_901765095.1). Classification (NCBI taxonomy): domain Eukaryota; kingdom Metazoa; phylum Chordata; class Amphibia; order Gymnophiona; family Siphonopidae; genus Microcaecilia; species Microcaecilia unicolor. The sequence goes on from NC_044033.1 coordinate 415,178,716, forward strand.
AGGGTGAAAAGATGAGTCTTCAAGGTAGATTTGAATGCATGAAAGGAAGGTTCTGAGCAGAGGTGAAAAGGTAGTACATTCCAAAGTTTTGGGCCAATGTAGCTAATCAAGGAGGTTTTGGTTGATTCTAGTCGGCTAATAGAGGGAGAAAGTAGTTGTAAGAGCATATTGAACAGGAGGGGGTGTAAGGTATCAAAAGATGGGAAAGATATTCTGGGGCTGTGGGGAGGTAGGATTTGAACACAAGTACTAGAATCTTAAACTGGGTCCGCGTCAACAGGGGTAACCAAGAAAGCAAGGGGGTAATATGATTGAAAGGTGTGACACAGCAAAGGAGAAGAACTGCTGTAGATTGTAGTAATTGGAATCACTTTAAGGATTGAAGTGGGAGTCCGAAATAGAGAGAGTTGCAGTAGTTTAGGTGAGTAATTACTAGGGCCAGTAAGAGGGAAAATAAAGTGGACAGCATGTATACAATAGAGGGGAAAAAAAGTGAAGCTTTGACCACTGCTTTAATCTGGTGATTGAAGATGACCGCCCTCCCCCCAGAATTTTAACAGTTTCTTGGAATGAGAGAAGGTGTTGGTTGAGAATTGGGATAGAAAACATGAGAGAACAAGGGTTAAGAAAATGGATAGCTTGACATTTTTGAGAACTTAGAAAAAGACGACTGTCACAGAGCCAAGCAGATACTTTAGGAAGACAGACTGAGCTCAGACCAAACAGTGAGAAGGGTGAAAGTGATACAGGATCTGGATATTATCTGCATAACAGAAAGGGAGACAATGGTTGAATTTTATTGCAGTGGTGCAAGAAAAATATTTGTACTGTTCTAGGCAAAGTATACTTGTTCTAGGCAAAGCATAGTGTAGCTTGAACAGCCAGCATAAACCACCCCCAAGCAGAAGTTTCACCAATAGACTCAATTTTAAGCAAATCTTATTTTAGTACTCAGAATAAACAAAGAAAATCCAACTTACAGTTCAGTTGCTTGTAAAAGAATTGTGACCTTCTGCACATAGAGTCTATATCTAGCCACCTCAGAGGCAGGGAGATGGCCAGAACGTCAGCCCAGCTGAGAGGAAAAGCTATAACACTCAAGGAAAATAAGGGGGAGAATTCAGAGAAAATAAATGGGGAATGACTTGGGAAAAGAGTTGGAGCAAGCCTGGGGTGATGACTTGGGGAAAGTCTTGAGGATGTCCTAGGGAATGTCTTTGGGAGATGTCTTGGGACTATGTCATGAGGAATGCCTTGGGGAGAGGTGAAAAATATTAATGGAATTAGAGTACATTAAGCAGGGATCACCCCTAGAACAACTGCTGATCACAAAGGCATGCTTGAAAAACCAGGCTGTCTCACACAGCCTGCAGGAGCAGAGAGAGGGAAGGCTGGCCCTAGCTCAGAGCTAACATTCAATAGGGAAAGCTCACAAGGAATCAATCATAGGAACTTCAAACTAAAGGAAAAGCAGGCCTAATACACAGTGCTATCTATTACACAAACAATGCAATTATATACAAATAATACTCATATTAAATATACATCACAATATACCCTGCCTCCATGAATATGGGGGTAGAACAATATTAAAGAGCGAGGAGGCAAGAATGGAACCTTGTGGAACACCAGAGTTAACAGAGAAAATGCGAGATTGAATACTATGGTGAGCAACTTAATAGGTACGATTAGACAGATAACTATGAAACCAACAAAGAACAGTCCCATTGATACTGAGAGACTGTTGGTGAGGTGAACTCGTCCCTCTCTACACACTCACCTCCTCACCTGATAGTGATTAAAAAGTATTTCCCAACACCAGAGTCAACTGGCTTGTCCACCCCTACCCAAATGAATCCTTGAGAAGGGCAGTATTCCCACAAGTCAGCATTCTGTATGGTGAGCTTGCTGCTCGTGGTTGAGAAACAGGGACCCTCAGGTCTGAACTTAGGATTGGCTCATTCCCAGAGGATCCAGACTGTTCTCCAAACAGCTCGGTTCCCAGCAGGGCTCTCCCAGCTGGCACCACTTCTTGTGTTCTTCCTCAGGTCACATAGGTGTTGTCAGGTTCTCAGGTTCAGAGCCCGCGGGGCCAGGCTCTGGAACAAACGTGAGCCCTTGGGCTGCTGACGAGGAGCGACAGCAGCAGGCAAAACCCACCAACCAATGCTGGGCAAGCACACCAGCACCGGCAGGGACTGCAGGCACCGCCCAGCGAGCCGGAACACATGGACTGGAATCCCCCGAACTGGAGGACACTGGACTGGAATCCCCCAGACTAGAGGACACAGGACTGGAACACTGGACTGGAGCACACTGGACTGGAGTACACTGGACTGGTCCGTACAGCTTCACCTGCACTTAGCCACTACCCCCCAAGGGTTGAGCCCCTGGGTTCGAGTGGTCGGCAGGACTTACTGGATACCGGATGACACAGGGACCAGGACTAGAACAAGCTGAAGCAGGAATGCTCCAGGTACTCAACTAACTGAAGTGCTCCTAAATCTAAACTGACAAACCTAAGCCCTATCCTACCAGGTGTGCTCCTAAGCCCTGCACAACAAAGGGACTTCCTAAGCCCTAAACTAACAGGAGGTCCTAAGCCCTGCTCAACAAAGGGACTTCCTAAGCCCTAAACCGGTGATGGCGAACCTATGGCACGCGTGCCAGAGAGGGCACGCAGAGCCCTCTCTGTTGACAAGCACGCCGCCGGTCGCCTCACCCGAAACTTTCAGCCCTCCCTCCCACCCGGCGTCAAGCATTCCTCCCTCCCTCCCACCCGGCACCAGCCCACCCGGCCTCCATCCCTCCCTCCCTCCCTCCGAACCCGAAGAAATTTAAAAGTCTTCCCTTGTCTGTCCGAGTAGGCGGTGTCAGCATCAGCAGTAGCAGCGAAAAGCGTGCTGCTGGTTCAGCACGTCTTCAGCCTTCCGTCTCTCAAGCTCTCTGGTCCCGCCCTCATTTCTTAGGGCAGGACCAGAGAGCTTGAGAGACGGAAGGCTAAAGACGTGCCGAACCAGCAGCACACTTTTCGCTGCTACTGCTGATGCTGACGCTGCCTACTCGGACAGACAAGGGAAGACTTTTAAATTTCTTCGGGTTCGGAGGGAGGGAGGGATGGAGGCCGGGCGGGCTGGTGCCGGGTGGGAGGGAGGGAGGAATGCTTGACGCCGGGTGGGAGGGAGGGTGCCCTGGTGCCTGCTGCTGGGTGGGTGGGAGGGAGCGAGGCCTGGTGCTTGGGTGGGAGCGAGGCCTGGTGCTTGGGTGGGAATGCTTTCTGCCTGGTGCTTGGGTGGGAGGGAGGGTGGCCTGCCTGGTGCTTGGGTGGGTGGGTGGGAGGGTGGCCTGCCTGGTGCTTGGGTGGGTGGGAGGGAGGCCTGCCTGCCTGCCAAGTGCTTGGGTGGGAGGGAGGGTGGCCTGCCTGGTGCTTGGGTGGGTGGGTGGGAGGGTGACCTGCCTGGTGCTTGGGTGGGTGGGAGGGAGGCCTGCCTGCCTGCCTGCCTGGTGCTTGGATGGGAGGCCTGCCTGGTGCTTGGGTGGGTGGGTGCCCTGCCTAGTGCTTTGGTGGGTACGTGCGTGGGTGGGTGGCCTGCCTGGTGCTTGGGTGGGAGGGTGGCCTGGTGCCTGATGCTGGGTGGGTGGAAGGGAGGGAGGATTGGTGCTGGGTGGCCTGGTGCTGGGTGGGAGGGAGGCCTGCCTGCCTGTCTGCCTGGTGCTGGGTGGGAGGGAGGCCTGCCGTTGGGAGGGCAGGGGGAAGAGGAGGGTGGCTGGACATGGGTGGCTGGAGGGGAGGGCAAGGGGAGAGGAGGGTGGCTAGAGGGGAGGGCAGGGGGAGAGGAGGGTGGCTGGAGCAGAGGGCAGGGGGGAGAGGAGGGTGGCTGGCACATGGGCGGCTGGAGGGGAGAGGAGGGTGGCTGTAGGGGAGGGCAGGGGAGAGAGGAGGGTGGCTGGACATGGATGGAGGGCAAGAAATGAAGAAGAAAGGAGGAAAGTAAAGAAATAAATGGAAAGGAAGTCCTGGAAATGGAGTTAAGAGAACAGATAGAGAGCAGCAGAATCAGCGACTAGGACCAATATGGATAGAAAAACAAAATCACCAGACAACAAAGGTAGAAAAAAATCATTTTATTTTCATTTTAGTGTTTGGAATATGTCCAATTTGAGAATTTACATCTGCTGTCTTATTTTGCACTTGGTATACTGGAACTGTAACAACTTACAGAAATGATTTATAATGAAAGAAAATCATGTTATTTTTTTCTCCTATACTATTATAATATTTTCAATGATGTCTGTTTATATGCGCCATGGCTGGTGTAAGGGGGTGTGGCTATCATAGGGGTGGAGTCATATGTGGTGACCCCACCCATGATGAGTACCGGCACTTTGCGATAAATAATTAGATTTTGGGTTGCTGTTTGGGCACTTGGTCTCTGAAAGGTTCGCCATCACTGCCCTAAACTAACAGAGCAGGGAAATAAACACAAAGCTAACACAGGTGCTACTAAGCACCAAGCTACAAGCAGTGCTCTACAACTCTAAACTAACTAAGGTGCTCCTATGCACCAAACAACCAGAAGTGCTCCTAGCACTAAAAGGGACACTGGGGAGCCACAAGGGAAAAACAAGGAAGAAAAAACACAAAAACTAGCAAAGATGCTTCCTAAACACCAAGCTACAGCTGTGCCCCACAGCACTAAACTAACCAAGCACTAAACCTACAGAAGTGCTAGTAACAGAAACTAACAGGGGAGCAGGGGAGCCACAAGGAAACAAGCAGGGAAGCTAAACACGAATCAAAGTGCCCACTGCACTAACACTAACCTGGACCTTTAGCAAAAGCAAGCAGGGAAACTAGACACAAAGTCAGAAGTGCACACTGCACCACCCTACCTCAAGCAAACGTTGCAAAGGCCCTGAAGAAAAGAACACCACTTCCTTATCAAGGCAGGCCCTCCCAGATGATGTCACACTCCCTAGACCCAGGCATACAGCACACTGAAACCCAGAGAGGCCCAACCCACACCAGTGCAGCACCGTGAAGCACTTGAAGCCAGTACACCCAAAGAGAGGTAGAGCTAACTCAGTTCACACACACAGCTGTAGTCATGCTTCTAGAAGCTGCCAGCATAGAGAGAGAGAGAGAGAGAGAGAGAGAGAGAGAGAGAGAGAGAGAGAGCGAGCTAGCTCAGAAAGGACAGACAAAAGAAACAGAAGCCAGCTAAGAAGATGACCCCCAGGAAAAAGGCAAGTTTGAGAGGGGTTCTGACCACGATCATAAGAGGTGTCCATTGAACCCAAAGCATTTGCAGCCAACAGTCATGTTGAATGGGTAGACTGCTTTCCTCTTCAAGTCCCCATCGCTCAGAACAGGTAAGGGAGAGAGTTGCTTAGCATCCTCACATGGTAGGTGCCATCTTGGATCTCCACTACCAGCCTTTATCTGTGGCCCACTTTGTCATAATGATGCATTACAAAATTCTACTCTGTGAACAAAGTACATAAATGCCAGAATAATTATAAAATATGCAGGATACTTATACAAAAATGGAAAAATTAAGAGATATTTTCTTCAAATATCATCATAAATACATATAATTTGTGCAAAAAATGTTGCCCAACATCATATTTATGATTCTGATTCCCCTGCACAATTCTGTTCTGTATTCCTGTGGGTGGTATGGAAGATCGGCTTCCAAATCCTCCTCTGTGTCATCTGGAATAGCGTAGCTCAGTGCTATACTGTGTAACGTTGAATGTCAAAAAAAATTTCTGCTTATTAGTCAGACAAGCAATTTAAAATACTCTCAAAACTATCCCTACACATACACTGACTTTTCAATGGAATAAATAATACCCTGTCAGTTCTGTATACGTATGCCTTAGTATAAGAGTCTTGGGATTAACTACAGGAATAGGGAGGCAGAGCTGGTTTCAAAATCCTGCTTTATACCGTTTAACGAAATATTAATGAATGTACAGTGGACTAGATTCTGTAAATGGCATCCAAATTTGGGCGCTGGAAAAATGAGCATTAAGCGCTGTTTTATAAATGGTATTCTCAGTTGGGCACCGTTTATAGAACGGCGCTTAGAGCTGGGATTCAGCTGAAACCTAGTGTAAATCCTCTCACCTAAATTAAGCATGGATCTACCATATTCTATAACACTGAGCGCAATGAAAGTGGCATTAAGTGGGAGGTGGTGGAGATAAAAACGGTAACGGAATTCAAAAATGTGTAGGATAAACATAAAGGAATTCTGTTCTGAAGGAATGGATCCTCAGAAGATTAGTGGAGATTGGGTGACAGCACTGGTGGTGGGAGGCGGGGCTAGTGGTTGGGAGACTTCTACGGTCTGTGCCCTGAAAATGGCAGATACAAATCAAGGTCAGGTATACACATAAAGTAGCACATATGAGTTTATCTTGTTGGGCAGACTGGATGGACCATACAGGTCTTTCTCTACCGTCATCTACTATGTTACTATGGCTCAAGGAGATGAGCAAAGTAGCCAAGTCATAACAAAAATCACCTCACAGCACAGTGAACAGGACAAAATGGCTGAAGAATGACAATGATGGCCCACAACATAATGAGAGGGACAAAGCAGCACAAAAAGAGGTATAACACCATAGAAACAGTGAGAAGGGCACAGCAACACCTTCAGAGGTACAAAATGCAAAAGGCACAGAGAGAGGGGGAAACTGCACCAAAAGTATTAAGAAATATATTTCAATGGTTCCCAAACCTGGTCCTGCAGGCACTCCAGCCAGTCAGGTTTTCAGGATATTCACAATGAATATTCATGATAGATTTGCATGCAGTGGAGGTAGTGCATGCAAATCTGTCTCAAATATTCATTGTAGATATCCTGAAAATCTGACTGGCTTGGGTGCCTCCAGGATCATGTTTGGGAAACACTGCCTTATGTCAATGCTTCCCAATCAGTGTAACATGCACAATTGTATGCCCTGGAAAAAGTCACCACTGCCTGATGCTCGTGGTATATTACAGCAACAAGAAACACCAATGGTGCATACAAAGGTCCAGATTCAGTAAATGAAGCTGAAAAGTAGGCACTGGGAAAAATTTGTGCTCAGTGCTGTTCTGTAAAGGAAGTGCTTTTTTTGTAGGAAAAAGGTACCGGTACTCATTATGGGCCGGGTCACCATCTATGGCTCTGCCCTATTGTAGCCACACCCCTTACTCCAGCTGTGGCGCATATAAGCAGTATCATTGAAAATACTATATCAGTATAGGAGAAAAAAAAACTTGGGATTTTTTTCATTATAAATAATTTCTATAAGCTGTTACAGCTCTAGTATACCCAGTGCAAAATAAGACAGCAGATATAAATTCTCAAATTGGACATCTTCCAGACACTAAAATGAAAATAAAATGATGTTTTCAATCTTTGTTGTCTGGTGACTTTGTTTTTCTGATCATGTTGGTCCCTGTCTCTGATTCTGCTGCTCTCTATCTGTTTCCTTAACTCCATTTCCAGGGCTTCCTTTCCATTTATTTCTTTACTTTCCTCCTTTCTTCTTCATTTCTTGCCCTACATCCATAGGTAAAAGCTGGATCCTCTGCTGACTTGACTGGAGGAGGTATAATGTGGATCCAGCTTTTGCCTATTTTATTCATCCATGTGCAGTTTTTCTCCTCTTTTCCCTTTCCTTCATCTTGTCAGTATGCATCTCCTTCCTCTTTCCATCCATGTCCATCATTTTTCCTCTCCCTCCATCCATGTCCAGAATTTCTCCTCTCTCCCCTAAATCCATGTGCATCTTCTCCTCTGTCTTTCCTTCCCTCCATCCATGTCCAGCATTTCTCCTCTCCCCCTCCACTTCATCTACTTCCTCTGTTTTCCCTTCCCTCCTCTATGTCCAGTTTTTCTCCTCTCTTGCAGAAACAGGAAACTACTTCAGAGGAAGGTGGGACACTGAGAGGGAATGAAGGGAAGGCTGGAGGAGGCAAGTCTGGTCCTTTCATTAACAACGGCGCTGCGACTTCAGATAAAAGAAAAAATAAAAAAGATTTAAATGCGTCGCGGGCGGCAGGAACAGAAAGCAGGGCTTGGAAGCTAAGGGAGGGCAGTTGAGCTGGCCCTAGGGGAAAAAAGGTGCCGGTATGCTGTACCGGCACGTACCAGCACAATAAAAGCAATGTGTAAAGGGCACTCCATGCTGAGTCCTCTATAGTGTTTAGCGCATATTCCTGGTGCCCAAATTTGGGCAAGAAGACTTACACCAACTTAAACCTGGTGTAAATCCTGGCACACAACTTGGATCACAGCCCCAATTCTATAACAGTCATAATCTGTATTTTTTAAATTAATGGCCATGCACTACTTTTATCATTAGTGCGCAGCCTTTAAAGAAATGTTACTGTGTGAGCACTTATCCCCAGGGCTACCGAGAGGGGGGGCAGGGGGGACAAAATTCCCCAGACCTCCAAGGGGGGCCCAGCACCGCAGTCCTCTCCACCCGCCCCCTCCATCCACCACTGGGCCGGGCCCCCTCAATTCAAATCATAGCACCTCACCTCAACCTCGCTCCATGTGAAAGAAGCGCAGCAGCGGCAGTCTGCAGATCGCCTCCCTTCGGGCCTTCCCTCCCTGTGTCCCACCCACTTGCATGAGGGAGGGACACATTGAGGGAAGGCCGAAAGGGAGGCGATCTGCAGACTGCTACTGCTGTGCTTCTTTCACACGGAGCGAGGTCGAGGTGAGGCGCTATGATTTGAATTCATGGGGGCCAGGCCCAGTGGTGGACGGAGGGGGGTGGCGATGATGATGACCTCGAGGGGCGGCGGCGGTGGGGGTGAGGCCACGGGGGCGGCCTTGCCCCAGGCCCAGCCTAGTCTCTCGGCGGCTCTGCTTATCCCCATCCATTTTGTAGGGGATAAGGGCTCACGTGGTATTCCTGTGGCAACCAGTTAGCACAGGAATGCCCACTTTCCATCTCCTGACAAGTCCCCTAATAAATAATTAAATTATTTTTAGCACATGCTAATTTGGTAGTTACTACAGGAAACCTGAACACACTCTGCAGTTCACCATTTTAAGCTGTGTTAGGTGCATGTTAGAGCCTAGCACAGCTTAGTAAAAGGGTTCCTTAACCCTCCATTGCCCCAGGTATAAAAAGAAAAGAAAGAAAAGATTTTGAGTCCACTAGGAACAAAGTACTTGTATATAATAAATGTAAACTGTTTTACTTTTACCACAGAAAGATGGGGTATCAAATCTATGACTCTTCTCTTATCAACAATCCTCTAAATAAAAATCAAATGATCAGAAGATGAATGTCAGAGTCTAAAAATCCTCAAAGATAGCATTACCCAGTTCTTCGTCATCAGTTCTTTACTGTGAAATCATAATATGTAAAATACCATATGTGAAATAAATTTTACTTGAAAACTTCTCAGTTTGAACAAGCATTGCACATCTCAAAAATAAAATAATGGATTATTACTTATCTTGACTAAATAATCACGGAGAGCCTCCATTCGGTATATCATGCTTCAAGACAATACAGTTTCCTATAGATTCAGAAAAATGTCTGAAGTCCTCTACTCATAAACTATGTGTGTATCTCACTAAATTCATGCAGCACTCATATATATACACACACAGTGGTGTGCTGGAGCTGGCTCTGTCCAGCTCGCAAGAGCCGCTTGTTAAATTTTGACAGCTCTTGTGAGCCGGTTGTTGTTGGGGGCGAGCCGGCTCCATTGGGGGAGGTAAGCATGGCAGGGGGCGCCATCACAGGCCATGCTTACCTCCCTTGCCGCTCCAAGGCATGTCTAATGATGTCCTTCGCTCCCACCCTCCCCTCCTGCTGCCATCTGACTTTTTAAATTACCTACTACTACTACTATTTAGAATTTCTATAGCGCTACAAGGCATACGCAGCACTGCACAAACATACCTCGGTCGAAACCGCTATTTAAAGCCCTGCTGCATGCAGGCCGTCTCTCCAGGATTCCCCTGCTTGCTTTGGTGACGTTCGCGCCCTTAGTCCCGCCTTCTGATGTCATTCTGACATCATTTCCTTTTTCCGCGAAGGCGGGACTAAGGGCACGAACATCACCGAAGCAAGCAGGGGAAGCCTGGAGAGACGGCCTGCACGCAGCAGGGCTTTAAATAGCGCGGGCTTCGATGGAGGTAATTAAAAAAGACAGATGGGAGCGGGAGGGAAGGGTGGGGGCGAAGGACATGTTCGCTGGACATGTTTGCGAGCGGGAGGGAAGGGCAGGGGAGGGAGGAGAATCATTGGGTATGGATGGGGAGAGGGGGCAGGGGAGAGATTTGCTGGGCATGGATGGGGAGAGGGGGGCAGGGGAGAGACTTGCTGGGCATGGATGGGGAGAGGGGGGGCAGGGGAGAGACTTGCTGGGCATGGATGGGGAGAGGGGGCAGGGGAGAGACTTGCTGGGCATGGATGGGGAGAGACCTGCTGGGCATGGATGGGGAGAGGGGGGCAGGGGAGAGATTTGCTGGGCATGGATGGGGAGAGGGGGCAGGGGAGAGACGTGCTGGGCATGGATGGGGAGAGGGGGCAGGGAGAGACCTGCTGGGCATGGATGGGGAGAGGGGGGCAGGGGAGAGATTTGCTGGGCATGGATGGGGAGAGGGGGGCAGGGGAGAGAGGAGAGTTTCAGGACATGGATGGAGGGGAGATCAAGAGAAATTCTGGACATGGATGGAGGGGAGGGAAGGGAGAGAGAAGAAATGCTGGACATGGAGGGAAGATAGAGGAAGGAGATTAGATGAGGGAAAAGGAATTGAGGAGAGAAACTGCACATGGATGGAGAAAATAGGAAGAAGCTAGATCCACTGGACAGTCAAGTCTGGGGAGGATCAGAAATGAAGAAGAAAGGAGGAAAGAAAAGAAATAAATGGAAAGGAAGCCCTGGAAACGGAGTCAAGGGAACAGATAGAGTGCAGCAGAATCAGATACTGGACCAGCATGATCAGAGAAACAAAGTCACCAGACAACAAAGGTAGAAAAAAAATAATTTTATTTTCATTATAGTGTTTGGAATATGTCCACTTTGAGAATCAGGTGCTAAACGTTAAAAGTTTATATTTATTTACTTATTTATGGCATTTTATCCCATATTAAACATGAATTAGATTGGAACCTGGGATCATTTAATTTTTTTTCCTGGAGAGAGAATTGCATTGCCCCTCCCCCCGGCTATGGCCAGCTGCAATTTGGGGGGGGGGGCGCAGAGATGGGTGGGTGGGCGCAGCGGTGGATGGGGGGGCGCCAAGGTGGACGGGTGGGGGGGGGGGCGCCAAGGTGGACCGGGGAGAGAGCCTGTTGTTAAAAATTTACCAGCACACCACTGTACACACACATACAAAAATGGTGACAGAGTCTATTTAACATTCACAAAGCAAATGATCTCAGACAGCCAATCAGCCTCAGTCAAAATAACAACATCAATTAAATGTCTGCTTTTAAACCAGATACGGGCAGAGTTCAAAATATCTAATATTTTGCTCTATAATTAAGCTGATGTGGTTCATTTTTTCCTTCCTCGTCAATCAGGCTGAACATAAGTATCACTAGCCACTTAATATTAGCTGGAATTGGCTATATTCATGCAATGGTGCCAAAATAATCAACACCAAAAAAGGGCTATTCTATAAGCCATGCTTAAAGTTAGGCGTGGTTTATAGAATAGCGCTTACGCCCGGAAATCATGCCTAAGTTTAGGCATGGCCACGCACCAACTGAAATGTGGTGCAAATGTACGTGCCTACATTAGATTTGTATCCCTTCTCATTATTAGTAATGCTTTTTTACTATGTAAGCAGATATGATTATCACCGTTTATAATATTCTTCTTACATGTTTTTTGTGATGCTTTTTTTTTTACCATGTAAGCTGCACTGAACCTGCTGTATGTGGGAAAGCGCAGGGTACAAATGTAATTAATAAATAAAATAAAAATTATATAACACCCCTGTTCTGCCCATGACCTTCCCATTTCCATGCCCCCTTTTTTCTCATGTGTAAATATAGGTGCAGATCCCATGCCTACATGCACACGTGTATATATCAATTACATCTAATTAGTGCTAATTGATTGTTAAAAACGCAATTATTGGTGCTAATTACCTTGTTATTCAATTAAATTGCATGCACAAATTGGGTACATGCAATTTAGCAACTTTTATAGAAATAAAGGGAATATGTTGCTTCTGTTTCCAAAGTTTCACCAAAGCTGATGATGGAACCCCAGTCTGAATCCATTTATATTTATTTAGGTGAAGGAGCATTGAGCTGGAAGTTAATCCAACACATATAAGTGATGTGAACCGCTTTGATTCCGGTGTTCGAAAGGCAGTATATTAAGTGCTAATAAAACAAACATATATAAGTACACAAGGGCAAGTGTATAATATAGATGATAAAACAGTAATATTTTAGCAAGAAGAAAACATTCTGTTATGAATAGGAACATCCATCACCTTTTCTTATGAACTAATGTCTCAATTGCCTCTTCTTGATCTATCCCAAGTATATGTGATGATATTACAATCCTAATTCCTACATGGGACAATATCCAATCCATAAAACATCACACAGAGATGTATATTCCTAATTACCACCTGGATGGCTGAAAATTGCCTAAAATTAAACTGTGATAAAACAAAATTCCTTCTAGTTGGACAAAATGAATCAAGACCACTTTTTGTAATAATTGGTCTCTCTTATAAGCTAGAGCCATCACTGAAAATCATAGGTGTTACAACAGACCAAAATTTGTCCGGAGAACTGCACGTGAACGGGACCATAAAGAGATGCTTTTTCCTAATGTATAGTTGTAGACAAATATTTCACACAAGATCCCTTCAGATTAATAGCTCAGGCATTGTTTCTAACCAAATTGGACTACTGCAACATAATCTACTTAAGCTGCACTAAAAAAAAAAAAAAAAGAAAATACTGTAAAAATTGCAGATGATACAAAGCAGAGCTGTAAGACTGATTGTTGGGTCTGAAAAAATTCGATAGAGTCACTTCCCTGTACGACCAGTTACATTGGTTGCTCATGCAAGCAAGAATTATTTTCAAGCATTGCTCCATCCTGTATGTTCCCTCTAATTGCAATTTTAGACTCAGGGCATGGTGCACAGAATCCTTTCAAATTATCTTTTCCATCTTTCAAAGGATTTTGCTTAAAGAAAATGTTTTCCTGCCTATTCCCTTATCAACCTGCCAAGATCTGGAATATGCTGCCAACATCTGTGATTTGCATTACTTGGGGGCCCTTTTATTAAGCCACGTAGGCACCTACGCACACCCAATCTGTGCCAGTTCAGAACTACCACCCGGCTACCATGTGGCTGGGCAGCAATTTCATTTTTTACGCGTGCCCACTATCAGGCTTATTTTCGAAAGAGAAGGGCGCCCATCTTTCGACAAAAATCGGGAGATGGGTGTCCTTCTCCCAGGGTCACCCAAATCGGCATAATTGAAAGCCGATTTTGGGCATCCTCAACTGCTTTCTGTCACGGGGTTGACCAAAGTTCATGGGGGTGTGTAGGAAGCGTAGTGAAGGCGGGACTGGGGCTTGCCTAACACATGGGCATCCTCGACCGATAATGGAAAAAAGAAGGGCATCCCTGACGAGCACTTAGGCGATTTTACTTGGTCCATTTGTTTTTACGACCAAGCCTCAAAAAGGTGCCCGAACTGACCAGATGACCACCGGAGAGAATCGGGGATGACCGCCCCTTATTCTTGAGTGCATTTATGTGAGGGTGGAACACAGAATGAATGCATGTATTATTTTCAAATTATCCATGTAATTTTATTGTCTCTTGCAAAAATAGCAGATGAAGGGCCCTGTTTACTAAGGCGTGTTAACGCTTTTAATGCACCTACAATTATCGAGCGAGTTAACTGTTTAGTCACCTATAGGGATATTGTAGGCACGTACACAGTTAACGCTTGTACATAGCTAACACACATTAAAGATGCTAACGCGCCTATAACGTTGCTTAGTAAACAGGGCCCAAAGGCTCTATTTGCATGTTTAGCATGAATGCTACATGCTAAATAAATTTTTTAAATATTTACTAAGGTTGTAGATATGTATGTACTTTAGAAATATGTGGGTTATTTGAAAATTTCTCCCCAGACAACCTAGATCTCGGATGTCCATATCTTCAATAGTGCTCCTTTTCTTTCACTAGCTGTTTTTGCACCTGTATTTCTCTTCCAGTCTGAAAAATCTGGTACAATTTAGTAAAAAGCTACCTAGTAGCAAAACAGTGCCCTTAGAAGAGGGTCATTTTCCTGTAATGCTCACCTGCAGCTAGCATTAACATTCTGGTGGGGTTTTGCAAGCAATGTGCCTTTCACAGTTTAACTCTCTTTAATAAATAGCATTAGATTACTTAATTTGACCATTACTTCATTAGCATCTATTTAAATATTATATATGACCCCCATCTAATTAATATGCTGAAGCTCATGAAAAATACTGTTTACATGTCTGTTTCAATATTGCTTTTGAAAAACACAACCACCATTGCAGTTTTTACTGCTTTTAACGTGCAATGATTTTGGTGATGAACTCTGATTGAACTTGATGATAAATCCTTTTTCATCGTTTATTGAAAAGACTCCACTGGAAGGAAAAAAATCAAACATTTTCCCATTAAAAAAGACTAAGTGCAAGCAACACATTTCATGTCTGGTTATTTACTATTTAGTGATAAGTTTTTGTCTTTGTTTACATTATCAAGCATAAAAAAGGCAAAAATTTGTGGAAATAAATTGCAGAAAGAACATTTCTGTTGATAAATTCTTGATTAAAATTATGTATGTATAAATGTTATTCTATACTTTGCCTTGCTTCCAGTTCAGTGTGTTTCTTCTAGCAAAAAAGGTGCCGGTACTCAAATGTCAGGCCACCCTTCAGGGATGAGGTGATCACTGAGGGACTCACCTCACAATAGCCAAGACCCCTGCAACCAGTCACAGAATCTATGACAAGCAGAATTGGTGTTTAGAGCCTGAGCTCTTTCATTAAAACTTGGGGACCATGGGCCAATTTCAGCACACAATGGAAAAGGTGCCGGTACTCAGTACCCCCAAGTACCCCCTCAAAAAAAGCCCAGAGTATAACTCTGGAGTCCTTTTTACTAAGGGAGACCTTTTACTAAGCCAGGGCAAAAAGTGGCCTGTGGCAGTGTGAGCACATCTTTTGGATGCAATCCTGGCCATTTTTACCACATCCTGGAAAAAAGGCCTTTTTTTTACGGGGCTAGAAAATGGACATATTGCAAAATAAAAACCAGCCCATGTCCATTTTCGGCCTGAGACCTTACCACCACTCACTGATTTAGGAGTAAGGTCTCTCGTGTTACCTGGGTGGTAGGCACGAAGTGTACACCTACTGCAGTTTACTGCAGGGTAAGCGCCATGCAGTAGGAAATAGAAAATATTTGGTGATTTGAGGCAGACGCACCTGCGATCGCTCCTTTCAAACTCCAGTGCACTTCCTCAGAGTGCCTCCCAGCCCGTGGTATTCAATGGGCAAGCGGAGAGGGAAAGTTAGGGATCCTCCCTCGACTCCCAAAATGATTTCATCGATGAGACATACGACACTGGATTCTTTTGGAGCTTTTGTGGTCCCTTTGAAGACATCGTCTCCTTCTGCAAGAACTGACGCTTTGGGGTCAGTGAGCAGTGCAAACGGGGCTTCCTTGAGCCTCTTTGAATGTACGGCTCCACCACAACCGGGGAGGGAGAACGCTGTTGATGTTTTTGCAGCCAGGGAGGCTAACGCCAGGGAGCCAGGTTCGCAAGGAGGGAAGGATTCCTCAGCAAAAGAGATCATGGCCCCTGGGCAAGAGACAATTGTTCAATCAGCTTGTTCCCGTAATAAGCCATATGGGAACAGATTGATGGGAACATTGGACACTAAAGGGTTAAAGATATTACCTCCAGAAATTGTGAGCACTCTATCCCAGGTAGAAAGCCAATCTCTCTCCCCTTTTGCCATCTAGTGGCATAGTTAAACCAGCCGTAGTGACTTTAGAGTTACTTTGGGACATGATTCATGACACTCATTCTTCTTTGCTGACTGTGATAAGAGGAAATTTTAAAGATATAAAGGCTATTTCTGAAGCGGTGTTGATTCAAGCGCAGGTAACTGCTCAGCAGTCCTCAAAGGTTGAAAGTTTGGAATCTAAAATGCAAATCCTGGAGAATATAGAGGTTGTCTCAATTAAGGATAAGAATTTTCTACATCCACGCTTAGAATATTTGGAAAATCAGGCTAGAAGTCTTAATTTGAGATTACTACTACTACTATTTGACATTTATAGAGCGCTACTAGGGATATTCCTCAACTTCCCCAGGTCACCACTGATTGCTCCTTTGGACATGGTTAAAAAATATTTAACAGAGGTCCTGGGGATGGCTGGAGATTCATTGCCACATGTTACATGAGCTCAATATATCTGGAGCTCAAAAAGATCTACGGGAGATCTCTCTCATAAATGAGAAGTGGATAAAATGAATCTTACCGCCTTTTTGGAAACCTCTTTAGAGGTGATTACAGAGAGAACTACTATGCTGGTTACTTTTGTCTTGGATCCTGATCAAAATTCAATTTTGAGACTTTCCTTCAGACATTTGGAGACACTTTTTTTGGGGTTCAAAAGTGCGCATATTTCCTGACCTTTCTAGGGTAACACAGATGAAGCGTAAGGTTTTTTTGGCCTTGCGGCCCAGAGTGTTAGCCTTAGGGGCTAATTTTATATTACATTTTCCCTGTTTGTGTTATGTATTGTATGAAGGTAAACAATTTCAATTCTTTGACTCACAACAGCTAACAGAGTTTCTAGAAGCTAAAGAGGAAGTGAATGTCATGATTAAATCCTGAAAGTATGGCAGGCTAGAGACAGAATTTAGAGGGGGCATCTACCTGTTTATTTTTTATTTTTTCCTTGATTAATGTATTCTCTTAAATCTTGGGTTTCTGATTTCCAGATTGGTGGGCGAAAGATTGATATATACTTTCTTCAAAATGTTTGGAAGATTTTCTATTTTATTTATATGTTTTTTTCGATTATGTCTGATATTGTTGAGATATGTAATTTGAAAACTTAATAAAAAAATTTTTTTTTTGAAAGAAAATATTTTCTACCGCTTGTTTGTGGTGCATGCCAAATTCAGAATTACCATCCAGGGCATGTGGCAGCTGGGCGGTAATGCTGATTGGTGCATGCTGGACGTGCATAGGCCCTTACGCGCCTTTGTAAAAGGGTCCTCAAGTGTTTTTTACGTGTACTGAGGCCTCCTTTAACTGCAGAGGGTAAAAGGCTGTCTTTTTTTCTAAAAAAAAAATGGCCATGCAGTAAGTGAACTACTTACCGTGTGGCCATTTCGGAGGGAGCACTTACCAACACCCATTTAGGTGACAGTAAGGGCTCTTGCACTGCCCAAATACCGCCGGGTTAAGCACCGGCACTATAAAAGTAGAAAATATTTTTGTAGCACCAGAAATGGAGCACACTGGGTTTGGGAACTACAGATGTACTTCTGCAGTAGCCTGGCAGTAGTTCCAGATTGGTGTAGGCCAAGCCTTTAGTAAAAGGGCCACTCTGTTTCTAAGTAACAATAATCAAACATTTGCCACACGATATTCAAAACAATTTAAGTGGGCAGGAGAGGCTCCTGCATACTTAAGTCACTTGGGGCTGCCCAACTGTCAATATTAAGCAGCACTCAACAGGACAGTGCCACTGAATATTGGCTGTGACCAGTGTTTTATTTTCCCCCTCTTGGACCTCTTTCTGACTCCAGATCACACGGGGGACTAAAGATACCTATTTTACCTAACAGGTTCTGTATGGTTTCTCCAACCTCCATTGTCACCCAATCACAAGGAGGTCTGCTCTGGGTTTGCATTAGGGGCTGTAATCGAATTCTAATTCCCATAACTACTGCTTTCTGTCTTCCTGGATCTAGGTATACTCTGGGCCATTTATGTTCCCAGATAATGCCTAATAAAAATCTGTCTAAGTTTCTCCAGAGACTGAGTGTATGTAATCTGCCTTGTAAACTAAATGTAAGGTAAAGAGAAGATAGAATAAAGACAGAGATAGATTTGAATAAATAGATACATTTTATTTCTTACCCAAAGACAAGTCTTCAAGTTGGTACAAGTACAGACATCAGACTTTAATCAGGTACATTCAGCAGACAGATTCTTGGTACAATCGGACAGAGCCCTGCCGTCTGAGAGAAGCGTTGGGGCGGATACCAAAGCTATGGCAAATTGTCCCCTCTTTTATACACAAACTCTCCATAGAAGTCAATGGTGAGATACCTAGCTCTCAATTTCTGAGATGATACTTTCCCATGCAGTGTTATCAGCATGTTTTGGGAAGCTTTGAGATAACAGTTCCACATCTGTCTGTGTCGCAATACTTTTCACGCCATCTTAAGAACCCTGTATAACCTTGTATAACCCTGTATAACCTCTGTTGCCTTTTATACAAAAGTAATAGACTCCATTTTGTTCATCTGATTTAAAGTGACAGTTGTACCAGTTTGTGTCAGGACTCATTGTTCAGACCTGCTTTTTTTTTACAGATTCTGAAATATTAAATCATTTACTTGTTGTTTGGCCTAGTCAGTACTTTTTCAGTTATTTTAGCTGTTAAAGGTATGTAAATTGACCCACCACTATTCCAGTGGATGGATCCCAAGCGGGGACACATATTAACTTACAGGAAAAGCAAGTCCTTGCGCAGCCAGTCATAGATTTTTAAACCTGGCTGGTATTTTTACAGCCTGGGTCCTAAAATCTGGCCTTCCCACCCTTCCGGTGGGCATCCAGTGAGGGTCTCTTGCTGTACTATAATTATACATTCCCCACTTGTCACCCCCTCTGAGGAGGGGTGACACAAAGCTCGTCAAGCTTGTCATCATCCATTCCAGAAGGTGGCAAGCTTTCAAACGAGAGGGGGAGTTTTGCTCTTATGGATTGCTAGCAGATATTATGCCAGACAGAAAACTTCATTCTTAGGTGGTATATTTCTGGGCATATGGAATTCCCTTTATATTACCCAACCCCTTGGGCCTTAATCTTGATGTTACCCCTCTTGAGGCGTACTCAAACCTGTAGTGATAGAGGTTTTATGAATGGGACAAAACCATGAGTTCATCTACAAACTCTCATGAAGTATAGGTCATACTAATACTTTCAGGTCTTTCTATGACTTCTATTGTATCTGTTGCATAGTACATAGGGAGATAATCTAATGTATGTATCTCAGTAGTCTTGAGAAGGAACAGTGGTTTCGATTAAGCATTGTTATGGTGGCTCAACAAATATATAGTTAGTATTCAGATTGCAGGCTGTTTAAGGCTGTAGGTATTCAGAATCCTTAAACAGGTCGGAATTCTTGGATCTTACTATTACTCATCATTGGCATCCAATCATGAGCACTAATAAGTGGATAGCAAGTATGAGGTTGCCTCATACAGCAAAAAGGGTAACAAAGGTCATGCATGGATCTTGACATATGCATAATGACCTGGAAGTATGGGAAGCAATTTATATACTCATTACCCCACTTGGAGCTTAGTCAAACCTACAAAAAGACATGCAACGTAAGTAAGCCTACACCAGAGTTAAACAATTGCATAACTGGTTGATACTCGTATCTGAGCAATATCAACTTCCATTCAAATTACATAAACAGAAATAACAGGGAAATTCTTAGAAAAACAATTAGAACAATAAAGAACAATAAAGAAAATAATAGAAAAATAAAAATAAAACCTTTTCAATATCTAGACAGGATTACTGCTAAAATAAAACAAAATATGAATCTATAATGTCCATAAACAGCAACAGTAGTTCTCAAATTAAGTATCAGTTCTAAAGTCTCTTTCATCGATCATGGTTGGGGCGGTGGAAGCGCTGAAGAATCTGGACGGAGATCTAACAGGGCTGGGTTTTCAGGCTGGCTTGCTGAAGGAAGTGGCTGGTCTTGAGATGGTTGGGGGATCTAACATCATTTGGGCCTGGATAGATCTTGAAGACGTACTTGTGGTGTACAAATTGGGATCTTTCCATGTCTTTATTCTAGGCATGCAGCATCATAAACAGTTCATCAAGAGTCAGAGGTTGTCAAAGGAATATGCAACATGACTGTATGCCTGAATGATACATTGCTATATCTTAGTGGGCACAGTCAGGGTGAATTGAATAGACATGAAAGTCAATGTAAACATTGGGGTTCAATAATGAAAAGCCAATTTACATAAATAGCAATAGTATATATGAAATTGTATCTACAAAAAAACAATTAGAATTTAGAGATGATGGTAAATGTTCAATTATTGATGTATGGAGGGCAATGCGTTGCAATTTATCGCCAATAGATATAGAATCTTCACCTACGATGACTACCATTCACCAAGGGTTGAGCCCTCAGCTGCAGGAGGCCAGTAGGACTTACGAGCTAGATGATTCAGAAGGAAAGGTAGAGGCCAAAGCTTCTTGCAACTCCAGTAAGTGGAGAGCCTGTCTCTTTCGCTCGTGGACCAATTGATGCATCTGTTGAAACTCACGCTCAACAATGTCTCGTATCTCACGCCGGGTAATGTTGGGGTCTGTGCATCTGTCTTTTAATTTAGCGATTCTTTGCTGCAACATAGCCTTCAGATCAGATACATTATTGGGTAGTTCTTCTTTGCTAGCAGTCGTCTCCTCGGTGAGGGACGTCAACGGAATTCCTGTATCCATCTGAGGAAAGGCAAAACTTAAACAGACCAGTAGTGCAATTTATGTGGTTAAGTTATTGAAAGAAGTCAGAATGCTAGGGGCCAGGAAAGAGGCTTGGTAAGAAACAAAGCATCGAAAATGAAAAATTATAAAAAATCCCCCCAAAAAAAAATAAAATATATAAAAATAAAAATAAAACAAAATATTATACATCTGAATTGCAGCAAGGCGTATTCAGACGGCAATGCAAGAAAAAGGTTCCTCGAAAAAGACAAATGGAAGAAAAACATTAAAAAGTGCAGCCACTTGATTGACCTTCACATAGAGTTTAAGTAACCCTTTTCAGTCAGTCAAAGAAGTAGAGAGAAGCATATCGCTTTAAGACAAAGCCACCATGTGGTAAGAGTTAGTTGAAGCAAGGTGTTAGTTAAATACACAAAGCATAAATTCCAGGACCGCTGCACACGAATAATGTACACCAGTTCTTCTCACAATCACTCACAGTGAAAGACAGAGAGATAAAAAGAGTAATAGTTGCCATATTGTGAGAACCTGTTTTGAATAGAAAGGAATCAGAAAGTGGAGTGTATAATTTTCCCAATTTATGTTTGAAAGCTTCACCAATTCTTAGTCCAAGAATAGTACAAAATCTATGATCAGCGCAAAATGCTTCCCCAAATGGCCAGTTCAGGGGAATATTTTTCGCATTCATTCCATATAACGGATAATGGTTATTAAATATTTCTTCTTTCTTAGACAAGGAAATAATGAAAAGCTTTCAGATGTCACACATATCATAGAGAAATTTCAATGACTGCCGTTCAGGGGGATTTTGACGGACCTGCGATTTTCTAAATCTATATGGCTGTGTCTGAAGACATTCAGCAGCATAATGACCATATTGTTGGCAGCGATAACAGAGCACATCAGGATAGCGATCAGGGCTAGGCCGGGAACGGTAGTCTCGTTGTCGCCTAGTATCCTCAAGAGGGCCCCTTGGGGGACCTCGTTGGGGTAGAGAGCGACGACCCCGTTCTTCTGGGTAATCAATTCTACGGTCTGGGCGGTAGGGCCGATTTCGGCCATTATTGTCATAGCGTTGGTCAGCATACATAACAATAACAGGGGGAGAAGTGTCAGGAGTATTGGTATCAGGGTCAGAGCTCCTAGAGGCTCTTTTCTCTTTGAGATCTTCAGTCTGCAGCACTTCCAAGTTAGTGTGTACTGTCTTACGATGTTGGGCTTCATTTTGCTTGCTTTTAATGAGTCGTCTGCAATGATGAAGGATGTGTTCACGAATTTTAGGCCATTTTTCCAGGTGGAGACCCACGGTGTTCTCCAACTTAAGTTTAATTTCTGAAGGTAAGGTTCCCTTCAGTAAATGGTAGAATACTGGGAGGGCATTATCAGAGTCAAATTTTTCCTCTGTTTCTTCCTTATATAGGTCTTGGAGTCTGAGTAAATAAGCCTCAATAGGCTCTGAATCCATTTCCCATCTTTGGGAAGTGATAACCGAAAAGTCTTTAAGGGTTGGATACATGGTCCGGATTTCCTGAAATATTTTTGTCTGAATTTCAGTCAAAGGGTTACCATCATATTGGGTATCTGTAACAAATTTTGCATAGCCCGATTGAGTGAATATGTCAGTGACACTAGCGTGTGGGGTTCTGCCCAGGAGCGCTTTCATGTCGCCGACTGACAGAGTGGTCCCCAGGGTTATGTCTTGTACTTTCTTCAACCATCGATTACCTCCCTGTGCAATATCTGGGAGCTGTAGTATGAGGCTGTTCAATTCAACCGCTGAAAGTGGAGTATATTCCGTATGAGGGACACCTCCGGACATTTTATTCAACAGGGGAAAAAGTTTCACTGATTTAAGGAGATCAATCGAGGTGGTTGGGGGAAACTGATTCTCATACTTTTTCCAAACTTGGAGACCTTGAATTAGGTAGAGGGTCGTTTTCTGATCCCAATGGGGGTCAGGGTGGTCATAAATTAGATCTCTTACAAGTGAAAGTTTGTCAGAACGTAAGGATCCTTCACGCGGGAAGAGGGCGGACTGGGGCTGGAGCGCCTCAGACCATCCTGCAAGGTTATCAATCCATGGTCGAACATAATGCCATGAATTCTCATGTAATGCCACATATTGAGCAGGTGTGCTAGGTGGATCAGATAGGATAGGTTCTGTACTGGTATTTAGGGCGGGCAAAACTGTAGGATGATGGGGACTATCAATGACTGTAAGGCAGCGGTTAGATCCCTCATTAGTAAAATAACTTTGAGGGTGGCGTTGTCTGGTATGATGAGAAATAAGATCATGTTGTTGAGGAAAATCAGATTTTGGTGCAACAGATACCACGGTGTCCGGGGTATCAGGGCGCGGTTGTGTTGTCAGGGACTTGCGTAAGGAACGAAGTCCCTCTGAAACAAACGCGAGGCCATCTCCCATACTAGCCAATGCGTGACCGTATTGTTCTTCCGAGGGGACTGGGGTATTAGGTAACGTAAAACGAGGTGAATCGTCTGCAAGGGAAGGGATTACTTCACTATCTGAAAAAGGGGAGAAATGGAACATCGGAGGAGGCTCGTTTCGAATATCCTCTATGTCCGATTTTGTGGGGAGTTGTTGTTTTAAAACTTCCCATGCTTCGTCTAATGGGGAGAGTCTAACCTTCGGTCGCTCCTTATTAGCTGGTTTGGCTGGGAGTACCAAGGGACGCATTGGCCGTGCACCTAACGTGTCCCATCTAGGGTTCACTGGAGCAGGGGGCGGTTTAATGAAACCCCGATCATAGAGTTCCTGACAAATAGCCCGTGTTTGTGTAGCAGGACTACATGGAATGAAACCCATTTGTCGCAATTGGGATAGGATAGACTGTAGGGATTCAGCGGGCAAGGGACCAGTTTGGACAGAAGAGTCCAAACGTAGTGGTGGAGGTGATGTTTGAGTTGGGTGCCCTATATGTGGGTAGGTAGTCGTTTGGGTGGTCATGTGTGAGGTGAATCCTGATCCTAGACCAGGACAAGTGGAGGTCTGGGCAGCCACATCAATTTGATTGATGGCAGGGTGCTGGACGGTGACCGGAACCGGTGGGTTCGGGACACAAGGGTATTGCTCAATAATGGGAGGGGGTATTTCAAGCTCATAGCCTCCAATAGTACGATATACATGAGGCGGTGGTGGGGTTAGCGTCTGGGTTGTTGCTTGCATCGTTGGAACAGTAGTAATAGTAGGCAATTGGGCGGTGGTCGTGGCCACTGGGGTTGTTGAAGGGGTTAAGGGCGTCTGGGTTTGTACTGACCCCTGAGATATTGGAATTGGGTCTTTTTGTGATGAGGGAAGAGATAGATCAACTAAACCGGCAATGTGTACGGTAGTAGGTGGGTCAAATCTGATAGGAGCGGGATGTACCGCAGGCAGCGAAGGTATCGCTGTCTGTGATCCTTGAGATGGGGGGGTCTGTGTCTGAGATCCCTGAGAAATCTGTAGCTGAGGTTTATCACAATATCCCGGGGGTATTGGGGTGTATCCCACTGCACATGGTAGGAGCTTGGTAGTACCTGCAGCGGTAGCAGCATCATAGGGTGGAGGGGCCGTAGGTGTTATTGCCTCTTGGCAAGGGGTTTGATCGCAATCAGACCTTGCTAGGGCTCTGTCATGCTGGTTTTGTGCAATAAGTATGAATTTATTAATAGCAGCTAAATGCTTATCCCTAGATTTTCCTGTTTTGTTGGATTCATTGTAGCAGATCAAGGCTTGGAGTTTACCCTGATCAAATGAACCCTTTGTTGGCCATTCTAGTCCTGGGTCTTTAGCGGACCAAACGGTGTGCCAGGTCTGACATAAACGGGAAAGTTCTTTTTTATCAGCGGGGAAAAAGTTAAGAACTCTTTCCAGGGGGCTAGTAGAGGACTGAGTGGACATAATGGATTTAGAAGTAAGGGGAAAGCAATCCACATAGGTGGAGGTGTGCAGTGTAAAATGGCAAATTAAATCTCAAATTGGATCCTAGTTCGAAGAATTATAATAGGTACCTCTATAAATATATATACATAAATAAAAAGGGTGCAAAAGAAGATCATTCAAAGGAAAACATGCATCATGCGTATAGAAAACACCTTTATACTCACGCGTCTTCAAGAGCGTCCCAGAAGTGGAACCTAAAACATAAATTACTAATTGGCGGAAAGCCCTATGCTTTTGCCGCAGGTTATATTAACAAAGAAATGATAGCCATAAATATGAGAATAGTGCAGGAGTCAGTTGTGTCACTTACTATATATAACCTACTCTAAAAATACTGCCCTCCAGAGTATGCTTCTATAGAAATTGACCATGGGATAACACTCGCCTTGGATTACATATGGGATAACACTCGCCATGAATTTGATATGGGATAACACTCGCCATATTGAAAACCCCAAAAGTGGGGGAAGCAAAAACTCCAAAAAAGATTTTAGCGAACAGCGAAAATAAGTTCTCTAAAATTAAAGGGCAGCGATCTAATTGGTTTTCGCCGGTTAGAAATATGGGAATACACTCGCCATATATGGGAATACACTCGCCATTTTGTCGCTAACCCCCAATAGATGCTTAAATATTCGTCTAGAAGAGAACAAAAATTTAGGGCCCCAGTCAACCTGTATACACTCGCAACGAAAGTCGTTAGACGTCTCTTTATTAACCCCGCGCTCATCTATACAAGTAACTTATAGGTGGGCAATAATGCCGAAACCGTAGGCCACTCCGAAAAATGGAATGGAAGTCTGCTCAAAATCTAATAAATGAGATACCGTCATCCATTGGAGTACCCTCAATGGATGTAAGTCCCAGACATCGGTATCAAACCCAATGGTTATAGCGTGACACTGGTATATAAGAAAACAATAAAAGTATAGTATGTCCCAGGGAAAAGCCCCTGAAAATTACTATAGAAGTGATAGAAAAATAGAGAGAAAAACGAAATATTCCAAAGCAAAACAAAACAAATGTAAGCTCTTTGGGAAAGTCACAGTCATAAAAAGAGCCTTTAGTTGGAACACCTTAGTCAGGACAAAAAATGTGAAAAATTCCACGTTCATCATTCACTAGACAATATATTTTCCACTCAACAAACCAGGAGAAGGAAACTCAAAAGCATTAGAGCGGAACAGTAACAATAAGAAAGCCTGCAATACAAGGGCAAACAGTACAAATAAATTCATTCATACCTGTAGTAAAAGAAGAAAACTAATTAGGAAAGATAAGTGTACATATTATATGATAAAAACTGGGCCTACCTAATTTGTAATGTAAGGCAAAAATAAGCTGTAAGGGTAGGTTGAAAGCTGTATATGAAAACAAAATATAGATTTTAAACAAGACATGAAACTACTACATACTATAATAAGAGTAACAGAGGAGAACCATATATGTAACTGGAACATCGAAAAGGACAAATTAAAACATGTGATTCTTACATCAAGAACTTCCAATGATACAGCATAAAACATACATACTAGTCAGTGATTGTGATGACAACCAGAACAGCTGCAGCATTAGAAGGAAAGAAAAGGTGGGTTGGGTTATAAAGAACCAACAGGAAATAACTGAAGAAGTGAAGCAACGCTGTATTCTCATGGCACGCAGTCATCATCTTCTCAACAGAAAAGGGAAAACATATATTATATGCATATCTATTAAGGTCTTTAAAACGAGTACGTCATTAAAACAGAGCACAAGAAACCTGAACTATATGAGAATCTTATCTAGAGAGTGAATAAGATCCCCTCATATCTAGCGCAGTATAACACAAACAGTAAAATAGATAATGCAAGCAATAGAAGCTGATGGGCGGGGACAGCATAGCGCCTAGCTTATAACGGGAGCAAGATATAATCCATATAGCGTCTAAGCAAATTTCAAATAGGAAAATAAATAACAAACCTTAAGCATTAATTAAGAGTAGGACAAGTACAAATTTAATAAAACAACTGAAAATAGTAGCCAAGAGACTATCAAAATTAAAAAGGAATATATTTAAATAAGTGGCAGAGAAGAGAACGTAACTTTACAAACAGACAGGCTATACGTAAGAGCAGGAAGCATAGTCAGGAGAAAAGAAGGGTGCCGTTGCCGTACAGGGCGAAAGGTTATTACCGGAGATTATTAGAAACAGGATAATGCATTCCTAAGCTAGAGATTAACAGATACGAGAGACAGAGAGGGCAGAGAATGGAGGGGAAGTTATTTATTAAACAGCCACAGAAAAAGAGGAAAATAGCCATGTCCAAAGTAAGCAGGTAAGGGGTGGTATAGGAGGCAGAGTTGGGGAGAAGCCGTTAGTATTCAGTGCCAGCACCCGCATAGCTAATCAGGCAAATTTAGGACACCTCAAAAGCTGTCCTAAATTCTGCCAGTTAGCTATATGGGTGCCGGCACTGAATATCAGCTGGCATCCACATTACTCTCAATATGCTGCTTTAGCCCTTCAGATCCTTCACCCACACCTCCCTGAAATTGCCATCCAATTCCCCTCCCCAGGTTATGACATCTAATCTGCACCCCCTCCCACTCCCTCAGAACACCTCCCTTATGATCCCCCTCTCCCCAGCCTACATCATCTAGACCTCTTTTCACTTCTCCAAAATGTTCCTCCCTTAGATTCCTTCCCCCTACCTATACCATCAAGATTCCCTCCCTTCCCTTCCCATCACACCCTAACCCCTCCCCCCAGTCTACCTCAGATCCCTAGTGGTCCAGTGGTGGTGATGGAGGCAGGAGCAAACTCCGTTCACTCTTGCCCCTAGCAGCTGCATCATCAACATGGCTGCTGTGAT
The DNA here is from genome assembly GCF_901765095.1 of Microcaecilia unicolor. Classification (NCBI taxonomy): domain Eukaryota; kingdom Metazoa; phylum Chordata; class Amphibia; order Gymnophiona; family Siphonopidae; genus Microcaecilia; species Microcaecilia unicolor. The sequence continues at coordinate 415,206,311 of NC_044033.1, forward strand.
CTCTTGTGGCAACCTCACAATACTACTGGCAGTACTGCAAGGCTGCCACTAGAAGTCACGGAAGCTATTTTAATGATTCAGTCGCTAGGGGCAGGAGTGGGGTTCAATCCTGCCCCCTCATCACCCCCACTGGACCACCAGAGATCTGACTTCACTTACCTAGGAACCAAATAGTGGAACTCCTTACCACCCAAAATAAGAAATATACAGGAATATACTAGATTCTGCAAAATTCCTCAGATTGTTCCTATTCTAACAAGCCCTCACAAAGAACAACCATATCTCAAACAATTAATTATCGGAATTGGCTATTACTCTATTTACCATTAACTTGCTCTTTACTTCATGTACACTTTCTCATTCATAATAGATTTTCTAAATGTTAAAATCCATAGCTATCCCCATATGTTTATGATACTGTATTGTAAAATTGGATTCTTTCAACAAATTACTTTCTTATGCATTATTCTTTCTTATGTATCCTATACTGTTTATTGTAAGCCACATTGAACTCTAACTTGTTCAGGATAATGTGGGATATAAATGTCACAAATAAATAAATAAATATGCTTGGGTGGGCCTAGCCATAAAAATTTAGTTTTTTTCCTGATTAAGCTTCAGCTAAAAGTGCAAGGCTCAGCATTCAATATCCTTAATACATTTTGGAATTCTTTTTAATATTTCAGTATACTCTTTGAATACCAGCATTAATATTGTGATGTATGTATAGATAAATGAATATAAATGGTGAGTGACTTTCTGATACTTTCTGATTACAATTCCTTTAGCTATGCCAGAATCCACAAACTCTCCTGCAAGAGTGATAAATACTTTAATCCATAAGAACGTAAGAATAGGGGGTCAAGTGATGCCAGCAGGCGGATAAGACGCTCTCAAGCCCTGCTCCGACCCTGGTGTAATATTCTGCTTAATTAACCTGCTCTCCCGGCCCCCCACCACAACAAAAATAGCCTACCTGCAGTTAGCACATTCTGGAGTGTTCGCGGGTGAGGTTTCGGGATTGGGAGGGTGACCGAGCCGTGGTATGCCGGCAAAAACACCGAGGCCTCCCAGGGATCGTGCACAACCCGTGAGCTCCAAGATGGCATCCCCAGCGCCCAGTAGCGCAGTGATCACGTTGCAGGAGGAGGCAGTTCGCGAGTTGACAAAGCAAATCACAGCGGTGCTGGATGATAGACTTTCCAAGTTGCAGGCTTCTGTGGACACTCTAAATGAAAATATGGAGAGGCAAGCAGCGCGACTTCAAAGTGCAGAGGATCGCATCGGTCGTCAAGAAGACAGGTCAGAGGCCCTGGAGGGGAAAGTAGAGCAGGTGGAAACCCTGGCGAGGCAACTGATGCAGCTAACGGACGACTTAGAGAACAGGAGCCGCAGAAATAATGTTAGAATAATCGGTGTCCCTGAATCAGTGAAAGATGGAGAATTGAGGAATTTTGTGACTCGCTGGATCCCTGAACAGCTGAAATTGGACCAGGCTGTGGGGGCAATACGGGTGGAACGAGTGCATCGCGTGGGAGCAGCGCGGGAAGGTGAACAACGCCCGAGACCCGTCCTGGCAAGAATTTTGGATTATGCAGATAAAGAGAAGATCATGCAGGCATTTAGAATGAGCAGAGCTTTGGATTACAACGGAGCACGTGTCCTGCTGTTTCAGGATTACTCCGCACGAGTGTCGGATCAGAGAAAGAAAATGGGGCAGCTGTGCAAGATACTGTATGATCAGGGAATTCGGTTCTCAATCCTGTATCCTGCCAAAGTCCGTTTGCAGTACGAAAACAAAACCCTTTTCTTCACGGACCCGCTGGAGCTCAAGCAGTTTGTGGACAGGCTCCAGAAAAAATAAAGGATGAAAGGAATGTGTGCCCTCGAGCAGCATGAGGTGTGTGACCAGAAGAGGGGAGTTTATTGTGGGACTGTGAATTAACCTTTAAAGTGAGTATTGGAACAATAGGCTATAGAAGGAGAGGCTTGGCTCCCCCCTTTTTCTTGGAAACACAGCATGGAACACATGGAGAGTTAATGCGGACTATTGGGCACCGGAGGTTTCACGGCAGTCCTGAGAGGGGCAGAAGGGGAAGGCTGGTTAAGATGTATTCTGTTTCTGAGCTGTTTTCTGTTATGTTTGTGGGTAGCCTCCCCTGGTTGAACCCTCTTATGAGACGGGGGCTGCTTCCAATGTTTGTTTGTTAACTATCTGGGAATTAATGTCTCGTTGTGCAATGTTTTCTTTTTGCAGTGTTGCGGGGGGGGGGGGGGGAGGAGGAGGTCGGTATGGGTGGGGGGTAAAGGTATGGTTGGAAGAGGGAGGAGAGTGGAGTATGAGTGTGGGGGAACGTTTGATAAGATGGTTGTGGTGGAATCTGAGTTGGGGATACTTTAGAGGCGGGGTGGAGGGTGGGAAGGGGGGGGCCTGGGAACATTGGAGGTTAGGCTCTGGGTTCCCAAGGGGGGTAGGGAAGGGTTCTCAGGTACCGGGAGAAGAGACTTTCAGTAGGCAGAAGAGGAAGTGGATTGATAGGGAACTGATGGGAGGGTCGAGCTGGGAGGCCAGCCCATCTGACAATTGTAAAAAATTTAATGAGTATTCAAAGAATGACAAAGTATGCCACCGGCAGGATTGCGAATAGTAACTCTTAATGTTGATGGAGTCCACTCTCCTGTTAAAAGGACACGCCTATTGCAACATTTAAAAAGGCTGAAGGCAGATGTGGCACTATTGCAGGAAACCCACCTGGATAAAGCAGAACACGAGAAATTGAGAAGGGATTGGGTGGGAGAAGTACTGTATATGCTGCCTCATACAGCGACCGTCAGAGAGGAGTGGCAGTACTGGTTAAAAAATCTTTGGCATTTACCTTACACGAGCTGATACAGGACTCAGAGGGCAGATGGGTGATAGTAACTGGAAGTTTACAGGGGGTCAAAGTAGCCCTATGCAGTCTTTATGCACCAAACCTGTACACACATCAATTTTTTGTGCACGTCCGCTCTAAATTGGCAGCGTTTGAAGATTACCCCCTAATTGTAGGAGGGGACTTCAATATTACTAGTGACCCAACTATTGACTGTCAGCCCCCAAGGCAACCTTTAAAAGAACATTTTAATAAGGGAGTCAATTACCTAAGTGCGGAATTGGCATTGGTAGACGTTTGGCGCACCTTACATGAGGAGGAAAGAGATTTTACATTTTATTCCCACCCACACAAGGTGCATGCTCGCCTGGATTATGTATTGCTCTCGGGGGCTTTGCTGGGCAGAGTGCAAGCAGCGGCTATAGAGGAGGCGACAGTGTCAGATCATGCGCCAGTGTGGGTGGATGTTGAGTGGGGCATTGTTGCTCGTCCGGCACGCTGGCGCATGAACCCAGCGCTATATCAAAGTGCTGAGTTCCAAGCACACCTGAAAGGAGCGTGGGATGAATATGTGGCTGAGAACAGGGTGGAGGATGTAGGACCCAGAGTATATTGGGAGGCGGCAAAGGCAGTTCTTAGGGGGAAAATCATTGCATATACAGCAGCTAAGCGCAAGAAGCGAGATCAGGAATTGCTCAGTGTTGGGCGTAGGTTAGGAGAAGCGCGCCGGCAATATCTAACACGACACATAGAAGAAAACAGACGAGCATACATTACTTGCAGAAAAGAGGTGCAGGCCTTGCTTAATGAACGAGCATTATATAGTATTAAATTGTATAAATATGGCCTACATAGATGGGGCAATAAGACAGGGAAGTTGTTAGCCTCTTTGGTGCGGCAACGTGAGGGGAAACATTATATAACAAAATTAAAGGGAGAGGGGGCCAAAAGTATTACTTCGCAGGAAGACATACAAGGAGAATTTGTGAAATTCTATGCATCTTTATATGAGTCTGATACCTTCTCTAGTCAAAGATGTGAGGAGTTCATGCAAGGATTGCGGCTGCCGCGCCTAGCGTTAGAGCAGGTGGCAATGTTATGTGCGCCTATAAAAGGCAAGGAAGTGCAGGAAGTGATAAAGCAATTAAAACTAGCCAAGGCCCCTGGACCAGATGGACTGGGGTCAGAATTTTATAAAATACTCCAAGGTCAATGTATACCCGCATTTATAGACATGTGTGATGATATTCGTAAGTCCCAGGACATGGGGTCCAATCTCAACCATGCATATATTACCGTGTTGCCCAAACCAGGAAAAGATAGGGAGGTAGTGGGGTCGTATAGGCCTATATCTCTTATAAATCAAGATCTTAAGATATTGGCTAGCATACTGGCGACCAGGCTGGGGGAACTGCTGCCTCTCATGATACATACTGATCAGGTGGGGTTTGTAAAGGGCAGGTATGCGGCAGCTAACATTTTAAAAGTATGCCGCATATTAAAAGACAGAACATTTCGGTGAGGGGATTCGATCTTAGCCAGTTTGGATGCAGAAAAGGCCTTTGACAAGGTCTTGTGGCCATATCTATTTTGGATTCTGCAACGTTACGGCATACAAGGGGCTTTTTTAGATTGGATTCGAGTGTTATATAGTAATCCGACGGCTCAGCTGCTGGTCAATGGCGCTCTCACATCTACCATCTCGCTGGGGCAGGGGACACGGCAGGGATGCCCGCTCTCGCCCTTGTTGTTTGTGTAGTCTCTGGAGCCATTGGCCATCCGGTTGCGATATGATGAACGAGTGCAGGGCTTAAGCACTGGGGGCATAGAATATAAGGTCAATATGTTTGCGGATGACATGTTGTTATTACTGGATAATGCTGCACAGTCGCTGCCTGTAGCAATGGAGATAATTAAAGAGTTTGGGGGTTTTGCAGGGCTACGTATCAACTTTGGAAAGTCGGAGGCGTTAGCAATATCGAACCCATGCCATAGTGTCACTTTAGAGACCTTTCCGTTATTATGGGCTCACACTGGAATAAAGTATTTGAGGGTGTACTTGAGCTCTGATATAGAGTGGGTATACAGGAAAAATGTCATAGAAAAAATAGAGATGATAAGGAGAATATGTGTACAGTGGAGAGACCTCCCGGTGAGCTTTCGAGGGAGAATAGCGTTGGTTAAGATGGTCCTCCTCCCCAAACTCTTGTACCCATTGCAAATGATACCACTGTGGGTGGAACGGCGGGAAGATACCCTATATCGTAGTATAATAGGCACCTTCATCTGGCATAACAGGCGCCCGCGAATTGCATTTGCTCAGTTAGTCAGAATTCGGAGGGAAGGGGGGTTAAGGCTCCCGGATCTCAGACAGTACAATGTAGCAGCTTTGCTGAGGTGGCTGCATGAATGCCATACTGGAGAGGACAGGTACGCGCCCAGGGAATTTTGGCAGAGTTGGTGCGTTCCTTTGGATGTGTTTACGGTGTTGGGAGGGAATACGGGAACCCACGGGTCACGTTATCGCAGAAATCCTTTCTTAAAAGCGCTGGGGAAGGCTTGGAGATGGTGGAGGGGAGTGATAGGAGATGGGGGAAAGAATTATCCTTTTTTCTCGTTGGTTGATAACCCAGCGTTCCCGGCAGGGCTAGGGAAAAGTAACTTTGAGGCGTGGGTAGAAGGGGGTTGCAAGTATATAGGGCAGTTGGTAGAGTTAGGAAATCAGGCTTTCCCATCTTTTGAGCAAGTTAAAAACACATGGCATCTCAATAATAAACAATTTTTTCAGTACTTGCAGGTACGGGACTATTATCAGAAACTGACACGGGCAGTAGGCTCCCCAGTTCGGTTCACGGGGTTGGATAAAGTGTTTTTGTTGACCCCATCGAAGTTGAATGGGGTGTCCCAGTGGTATAAACACATAGACGCTCATAAAAGAACTCAGCCACTGACGCGGTTGGCGAAGGGGTGGAGTGATATCCTTGGAGAAAATATCACACAGGAAAGGCTAGGGAAGGCTTTCGACAAACTCCATAGTATTACACCAAATGCGGCGCTGCAGGATATTCAATTCAGAGTATTGCACAGGGTGTACATTACCCGCCAACGGGGGAAGGAAATGGGACTATGGGTAGATGATAGATGTGTCAAATGTCAGGGAGGAACTGGCACATTTGTTCATTCTTTTGTGGAGTGCCCGACCCTGGCAGAGCTTTGGACACATGCACTAGAAACCATTGAAAAAGTTATAGCCAAACCATTTGAATGGTCCTTCTCGGTTTTGTTGCTGGGAGAGTCAGAACAGTTGAGGGAGGAAGGTCTTTTAGAAGCGCAGAGCCGGTTTGCTCTCCTCGCAATTCTCTTGGTTAAAAAATGCATATTGCAGGTTTGGGCGCAGCCGTCTCCGCCATCTGTGCAGCATTGGCACCAGTTGATGGGGGAGATGGCGGAGTGGGTAGCGTTGCAGTACAAGCTGACATCTAAAAACAAACAGAGAGTGTATCAGGGATTGTGGAAAACATACACACAGCTATGTAGCTTGGAGAGCATGGTGGATCCTTAATACAATCCGCCAACACCTCTGAACTCATTAAGAGGTACCTGAGAAGGGGAGGGGAGGGGGAGGGGGGAGAGGGGTGGGGAAGGCATTTCTATAAAAAATGAGAAAAGTCAGATGGGGTGTAGATATGGATGGTCTTATAAGGAGCGTTGGTCATTTTTGGAAAGTAATGATGGACAGAATGTTTGCATATATTTTGGACCGTGTATGTATAGAGTTTTCATGTTCAGAAATGTATTATGTGTTCACTTTCCTTCTGGCACCAATAAAGATATTTAAAAAAAAAAAAGAACGTAAGAATAGCCGTACTGGGTCAGACCAATGGTCCATCTAGCCCAGTATCCTGCTTCCAGCAGTAGCCAATTCAAGTCAACCTTGAGATGTTCCTGGCACACAAAGAATTGCCATCAGAACACCTTGCTATAATTAGCAAAGTAGTTCAGATTCCCCTTTTCCTTTTTGTAATAAGAGGAGATGCAGAGGGGCCTCCAAACCCCACCCGTTTCCACATACAGTTCAAACTCCTCTTCACTCTGCAGTTCCTCACTACCTCTCCACACTGATATCTCCCTAAATTCCTCCCCAGGAACTTCACTCGTCGGGTAAATATCTCTTATCTGTACCCTTCTCCTCTACTGCCAACTCCAGACTCCATTCCATTTATCTTGCTGCACGGTATGCCTAGAATAGACTTCCTGAGTCAGAACGTCATGCTCCGTCTCTGGCCGTATTCCAATCTAGGCTAAAAAGCACACCTTTTTCAGGCTGCTTTTAACTCCTATTCACCTGTTCAGTACCCATGTCTGCAATTCCTTTATCCCTCATTTGTCCCGTTTGTCTTGATTAGATTGTAAGCTCTGTTGGGCAGGGACTGTGTACGTCTAGTAGTTCTGTAGAAATAAGTACTAGTGGTAGTCTTAGTACAAGGCAGTGGATCTGACTTCTGCACTCTTGTGTTTCACTCCTTTAGCTTAATAATTTACTAGTCTTAATTATTAGTAGATCTGAGTCTTACATTTGATATGGCTTGGCTTGAAGGTTCTCCCTCGCACAGCAGCAGTGAGGGTTTTGCAGAAGATCTGGGTCTCCCTGGAAAAGTGAGAAAACACAGTCTGTAGAAGACCCCCTCACACACACATAAACACATCTCAGAAGAGGACAAGGTACACAGCAACCACACTGGAGCATTAACATGTACTTTCCATGTAACACTAACTGTTATCTCCTAATCTACTAATAACAACACATTGTAAGCCACATTGAGCCTGCAAAGAGATGAGAAAATGTGGAATACAAATGCAATAAATAAATAAATAAATAAATAAATAAATACCCTGTTGCTCAAAGCATAGGTCATAGCACAGTGCCAGGCTGCACAGTACAGCATACCAATGCGTACATGCTGGCCAGAGATCTATTTTGTACAAGAATGTAGTCCCAAAGCCCCCCACTCTAAATACCAAGACACCTGTAAGAGGAACCATCACAATACACAGATCAACCAGGTACAATATCATCCTCTCCCAACCCCTCAAATATCTATCTGTAAGTGACCCCAGATAACACCTTCACTCTGGGAGATATGGCAGATGACATCACAGCTCCATTAACCAACAATGAGTTATCCAGAGAAGCCAGAGAGCAGCATCCCAGAATTTACACAGCCATTGGTAGCCTGTGCATTACACATCTCTGGGAGATACCAAGTTGCACCCATGTTCCCTGTTCAGGGATATTTAGCAAGCAGGCATATGGAAGTGATGCTCAAATATCATCGATTACAATGGAATAAAGAGTCTTGCATCAAGATAAGTACATAAGTACATAAGTACATAAGTAGTGCCATACTGGGAAAGACCAAAGGTCCATCTAGCCCAGCATCCTGTCACCGACAGTGGCCAATCCAGGTCAAGGGCACCTGGCACGCTCCCCAAACGTAAAAACATTCCAGACAAGTTATACCTAAAAATGAGGAATTTTTCCAGTCCATTTAATAGCGGTCTATGGACTTGTCCTTTAGGAATCTATCTAACCCCTTTTTAAACTCCGTCAAGCTAATCCATTGGTCAGGAACAGATAAACCATTTTGAAACTGGAGTGAGTTTGATGCAGCTCCAGAGGTTGGCAAATGGGATCAATACTGGGCAAACTTCAACAGTGTGGGTCCCATGAATAGTAAAGTCAGATCAAGATCAAGGCTACAGTGGACTATGATGACAACTCCATTGGTTGGGAAGTAGAACTGCTGGAGGGCAGACTTCTATGGTCTATGCTCCAAAATTGACAGGGCGAGATAAGATACATGCATATTTAGGGGCTCATTTTCAAAACAGAAAAACATCCAAAAAGCAGCACAAAGCTCATATGGTTGTATTTGTTTTGCCAAAATGTCCAAATCACTATTTTTGAAACCCATTTTAAGACAGTTTTCTGTGCAGTTCGTCTAAATCTCAAGGGGGCATGTTGGAGGTGTGTTATGGGCGAGACCAGGCGGATTTATGATTTAGATGTTTTTCAATGATAATGGAACATTGTATAAACATCCAGGGCAAAAAAGGAGATGTTTTAGGCTGTACCTGTTTGAATAACGATTATGTGCCAAAAGGTGCCCTGATGAACACTGAAGGGACAAAGCATGACCTCCTCTTAATCCTCCAGTGGTCACTGAACCCCTCCCACTCCCTTAAGAGATGAAAAACACAGTACATACCAGGCTCTATGATAGCTTCAGATATAATGGTTATTCCTCTTAGAGCAGCAAGCAGGTCTATAGAGTAGACTAATGGTCAGTGCAATGGGCTGTAGAGAAGGGGAGCAAGGCCCATATCCCACTTTATTTGGTACACTTGTGAGCGCCCCAAAACCCACAAAATATCTACTGTACCTACAAATAGGTGACAACTGCAGGCTTAAGGGCTATTCTGGTGGTGTATAGTTGGGTACAGTACATTGTTTGCTATTCCTGCATGGCTCATCATACAATATAAGGGGTTTATGGTGAGATGTGTGCCTGGGACATTGCTAGGATGTCTGTGTGACCAGGTTACTAAGAATCTTGGCCCTCAGACCTCCCAATGGCTTATTTTTGTGCATTATTCCCTAGGATCTTTTTTTAAAAGGTACCTAAAGATAGACACACTAAGCACAAACACATCCAGCAATTTTCCAAACAAAAAGATAGCGACTTTTGAACCAGAAAAATGTCTATGTTCATCACTTGATTTTTGGACGTTTTGCATAAATAGGACTTAGACGTCATATCAAAAATGCCCCTCCACATCCCTCAAGTTCAAAGCATAGGCTATGAATGCAGATGCAGTGTCTCTATGGGTGGAGGGGTAGAATCAAAGTTGATATGTGAATAAATGATGCTAGTCAGTAGTAGAGAAGAAGATAAAATTCTTATGGTTGAAAGCAACAGTATCATGGTATTATGTTTCAAGATTGCACCATATAACTGTCCATTTGAAGTTAGCAAGGCAAATTGCCAGCTGGCTTATTTACAATGCCAGTGTTTAATTATGAAGGAGTGGAATCTGCACAGAGTGCAAGATACAACTCTGAACATTTTGTTGGTCAGACTGTATGGAACAAGTGGGTCTTTATCAATCAATTTATATTATGAATATTAAGCCCCAATATATAAATGGAGACAAAATATAAAATGTCATTAAATAAAATCATTCATATTGCACACTGTTCCAAAATACTTATGTTAGGAGAGTGACTCTGCATATCCCAAAGCTCCTATGAACCTCAAGCATTATAATATACTTGCACTGGTGAGTAGAGGGAAGCCTTAAGCTCAAAGGATATTTGTCTTGAGATACCCTTCGGTCTCCTGACCACCTTTTTCAAAGAATATGATTTTTTACAAGTTATATTTTATTAGAATTAATGGTTGGAGTTCTATTCAGATAATGGTTTGATTTGATGTATTGATTGTACTCTGCTTTGATGGCCTTCCGTAAGCAGTTTATCAAATAAACATAACCTGAAAATAGTAAATTACGGGAAATAAAAAAACAAATAATACATCATGAATAAATATTTAATCCATCTTAGTTGAGAGAGATTAAATCATATTATAAAAGGCTTATACACATCAACCTAAAAATAAGGCAAAGAAAAAAAAAGTTATCTTTTTAGTCTATGATCTATGTTTCTAGTTCCAAAGTCTCTGGACAGCCAGCATGGCTAAAAAGTGAGGTGAAGGAAGCTATTAGAGCTAAAAGGAAATTCTTCAGAAAACTGGAAGAAGTATCCAACTGAAAACAATAAGAAACAGCATAAGGAACGGCAAATCAAATGCAAAGCACTGATAAGGTAGGCAAAGAGACACTTTGAAAAAAAGATTACGTTGGAGGCAAAAACATATAGAGGGGCATAATCGAATGCGAACACCCATCTCCATGGGTGTCTATGTCCAAGAACGGGTACGTGAAGGAGTGGGACAGACCAATCCAAGCCATTTGGTCATGGGAGGGGCCAGGATTCATAGTACACTCACCCCCCTGACATGCCAGGACACCAACTGGACACCCTAGAGGTCAGTGCGGTGGACTTCAGACAACGCTCCCACATGCATAGGTCCCTTACCACGGGTGCTGAGCCCCCAACCCCCCTTCCCCAAAACCCACTACCCACAAATGTACAACACTACCATAGCTCTTAGGGGTGAAGGGGGCACCTACATGTGGGTACAGTGGATTTTGGATGCCTCTCATTTACCAGCACAAGTGTTACAGTTAGGGGGGGATGGGCCTGGGTCCACCTGGCTACAGTGCACTGCGGTACCCACTAAAAGTGCTCCAGGGACTTGCATACATGCAGGCCTCTAGGACTTGTTGCTGCTGTATAACCTTGGCACACCAGTTCACACCTGAAGACTAATGTCTCCAAAAACGTCCTTTATTGGAATAAGCACGTTTACTCACAGTTAACTGCAGATCAGAAGTTGTGCCCCACTGGCAACAAGTCTCCCTGGTACTGAGATTAGCAGTAGGTCAGAGCTGGCAGAATGATGTACAATGCCCTCTTTCAGCAACATTCAAGGTAAGAACTAAGTGCTGTAATGTGGCTAACACATGAAAGGGATCTAAAACTGGCTTACAAAAATGGCCACTACCTCATGGACTAACGGAAACAAAACAAGGCACACTGTGACCCAGTAAGCAGAGGGAAAAACACCATGGGAGTAGAGCCTACCAACTACCAACATCGTGAGCATGTAACACAAGCTAGTGAAATCACGGAGCCCAATACCCTACAACCACCACAATGCATTGCTGATGTGACTCTGCAGTGCGCATAACAGAAAAGGTGTCACACTCACCCGAGAGCCACATCAGAACCAGGGAAAGGCTGTCAGAGGATAGAACACATTCTACTGTCATGGAAGTGGGTACGGCATTTGAGGCTGGCATAGAGACTGGAAATAAAAGTTTGTAAAGTGGGTTTTGCTTGGTGGGAGGGGGTTAGTGACCACTGGGGGAGTCAGGGGAGGTCATCCCCGATTCCCTCCGGTGGTCATCTGGTCAGTTGGGGCACGTTTTTGGGACTTGGACCTGAAAAAAAGGGTTCAAATAAAGCGGACCAAATTCTCGTCAAAAACGCCCTTCTTGTTTCTATTATCAGCTAAAGACGCCCATCTCTCCTCGGCCGATAACCACGCCCCAGTCCCGCCTTCACCATGCCTCCGACACGCCCCTGTCAACTTTGTTCGTTCTTGTGACGGAGTGCAGTTGAAGACGACCAAAATCGGCTTTTGATTATACCGATTTGTTCACCCATGGGAGAAAGACGCCCATCTCCCGATTTGGGTCAAAATATGGGCGTCTTTCTCTTTCGAAAATAAGCTGGCTGGTAAAATTGTTTTAGGTATATTAGAAGCAAGAAACCGGCAAAAAGAATCAATTGGACTGCTAGATGACCGAGGGATAAAAGAGGCACTAAGGGAAGACAAAGCCATAGCAGAGAGATTAAATGATTAAATGATACCGGTGCCAAAAATGGTATTCAAAGCTGACAAATCAGAGAAACTGAATGAAATCTCTGTAAACCTGGAGGCAAAGGCGTAGCCAGGTTTTGATCTCAGGGGGAGCAGACTTTTATAAAATAGGCGCCGGTTGGTGTCAGCTAGACAGCAGTGTCTGTGTTGTTGCTCAGGGGCTGTGGCAGGCAACAATTAATACAGGCTGTCTCTGTTACATCCTGCCTACAAGGAAACAGTAGGTTACATCAGGAGGCAGGACACAGAAGAGGTCCCTGTACTGGCCAGAGCAGGCAACCTGTCTTCTTAATATTCAAATTGTGACCACCACCTCAGGAATAGCACACCCAGTCCTTCCACTGATAGACACCTTGTTTAAATCAAGATGGGCTTTTGTTTGTGTGGTGACTCTACAGGATGTGAAGAACACTAGTCTTGAGCATTTTTATTTTGGGTGACGTTTAACAACCGGCTCCCAAAATTCTTTACAAAAATAACAAAAGGCTCTAGTGAGCCAGTGTGAGCTGGCTCCAGAATACCACTGGCCTTAAGCCTTTCCCTAGCTTCCTGGCTCTGCATTGACTTTGGGGGTCCTGCATGCTCTGGGGTCCCTCCCTCCTTTGAGTGGCAGCTATGGTTTAGGGTAACTGGGACCTTTTCCCTGTTCCTAAGAGACACTGTAACTCTTTCCAACCATTGGGATTCTGCTTTGGGTTTACTCACTCCCTTTCTGAGCTCTAACTCCTTCCTGAGGCTTCCTTATGCTACTCCAAATGGGCAAATGGGAAGAGGGCCCTAAGTACCCTAGGACCACAGCTTAAACACCACTATATATAGAGATGTATAGATAGATATACCTGAAAAGTTGCAAAGACAATCCTATTTTATTACTTTAGTGAAACTTGTAAAGAACTTAAGGCCCTGTTTACTAAGTCACAAACATTTTAGTGTGTGCTAAAAATTAGCGCACACCAAGGACATAGACACTCATTATGGGTCTCTCTATTGTTAGTGCACGCTAATTTTTAGTGCACACTAAAACGTTTGCACGCCTACAGTGTGGTTTAGTAAACAGGGCCCTTAGAGATGGGAGGAAGAGAGGAAGAATGAGATTACAGTGATATTGTTAATTATTAGCCTTATTGTTTGTACTGGCTGAGTTTAGAAAATTAGATCTGAGGATAACTTGCTGAGTGAGCACCGGTTGGAACCCAATCTCATATAAAACCTGAGGGAAATTTTTTGTGGTGGCATTATTTGCTATGAAAAGTTAGAAACCAAATTTCACCCAGTCATTTTCTCTTGGGTTTTTTTTTCTAGAGTAAACTTTCATACCTAAACAGAGGAAGGTGAACTTACCAAAATTAGAGGACTGCTTTCTCTCACTGCTGTTTCAGATTCAAGCCAGCTAGCAAACCACCACCTGGGGTACTGCAAATTACATAAGAAATAATTGGAATTATATTCCTTGTGCCAGTAAGCTGCAAATTGCCTTGCAGGATAATACAAGTTACATGACAAAAAATGACCTAACCAAGATTACTTTCTTAAAAGTGCTTATTTTGTTGGGGGAATGGGTTTTGTCTTGCTCAGTGCAGATGACTAATGTGAATAATATTACAATCTTAGTAAAACAAGTATCCTTAGGCCAAAATCTTCCTAGGATGTTTGGCCATATTTTAGCATCAATAATGCAAAGTTTATAGTATATGCAGCTCCTGAAGGTCTAGGAATATAACTTTTTCTCTTTTCCTTAGTCTTTATTTATCATTCAATAAACCACAATCTAACGGAAGTGGAAAATGCAATCACTTTTTTAATGTTTTACTTCTAGAGTTGAGAAAAAAAACCCTCATAAACCCAGACAGTAACATATCAGTTCACAATTGAAAATGTGCCAAACTATTTAAAATCAGGCTCTGGTTTAATCATTTTTTCCCAATGATTAAATCAGAGCCCAGTTTTAAACAGTTTGGCATATATTCAGTTGTAGACTGATATGTCACTGTTCGGGTTTATGAGGTTTTTTTCTACTACAAAAATTAAAGAGTAAAAAAGTGGAAGTCTCGGCAGCCATTTTGAAAAAGATGCATCAGCAAGAGGGTCAGCAGCAGTGGGCAGGAAAGACTGGGGATCTTTCCTGCCCTAAAGAATCCACTAGACCACCAGGGTGGCTTCAGGAATGTGCCAGAAGGGCACCCTGTGGCTTGGGAGAGCGGGGAGGAGGTCTGGAATATGTGGGAGGGAGGGGAGGGAACTGTTAAAAAAAAAAAACAAGGTAACTTATCTGTTTCACCTTCCTCACACAGCTGGATCCCTGTGCACTCAAAACAAGCAAGAAAAGCAAGCAAACCTATGAGTTGTTGCATCCACGTCTTTCTTTATTGTTGGTGGAATTTTTATTTAATCTCACTTAGATTTTCAAACATGCTGGCTTGTGCATACAGTTTGTACATAGAGGAAGCATAATAACAGAATAACTTTTTATAAGTAGAGTAGTAATTTGTTTTCCGCCAGAATCGCTATACCCACACTAGCCTGCTCCTCAAGTCACTTCACTGGCTCCCTGTCCGCTTCCGCATTCAGTTTAAACTTCTCGTACTGACCTTTAAATGCATCCACTCTGCAGCCCCCCATTACCTCTCCGCTCTCATCTCTCCCTACATTCCTCCCCGTGAACTCCGCTCACTGGACAAGTCTCTCTTGTTGTCCTCCTCCTCCACTGCTAACTCCAGGCTTCACTCCTTTTCTCTCGCGGCACCTTATGCCTGGAATAGACTTCCTGGACCTATACGTCTAGCTCCATCCCTACCTGTTTTCAAATCTATGCTGAAAACCCACCTTTTCACTGCTGCTTTTAGCTCCTAGCCACAATTGCCCTCCCCTTGTCCCTTCCTCCCTTCTCACCCATTACTTCCCTCACCTGTAACTGTCTTGTCTGTCTGTATTATTTAGATTGTAAGCTCTTTTGAGTAGGGACTATCTCTTTGTATCAGGTGTTCAGTGCTGCGTGCGTCTGGTAGCACTATACAAATGCTAATAATCAGTGCATTTTTTCTAGCGAAAAAGGTGCCGGTACTCAAATGCCAGGCCACCCTTCAGGGGTGGGGTGATTACTGAGGACCCACCCCACAATAGCCAGCCCCCCTGCAACCAGTCACAGAATCTATGACAAGGCAGAATTTGTGTGTAGAGCCTGAGCTCTTTCATTAAAACTTGGGAATCATGGGTAAATTTTAGCAAACAATGGAAAAGGTGCTGGTACTCAGTACCTCCAAGTACCCCCTCAAAAAAAGCCCTGCTAATAATAATAATAATAATAATAATAATAATAATAATAATAATAATATAAATCGTAATCAATGTGTCATTTGGAGGGGCTGGTTAAAGGGACACCCTAGTACCGTTATAGTTGTGCAGAGATTTTTTTTCTCCTGGTAAAGGGCCACTAAACAGACCATGTTAAGAGTATCAGGTGCTCAACATTCAGAGTTTACTTATTTATGACATTTATATCCTACATTAAACATGAATTAGGTTGAAACCTGGAAGAATTTAAAATCTTTTTTTTTTCCTGTGCCTACATCAAAAGAAAAAAAGATGGCATGTGGGAACTTGATCCTTTTGCTTTGTGAAATGCAGTGGTATATTATAAAAATGTACTTGTCTTTTTTTATTACTATTATTTCACAGAGAAGGTATTGAATAAGGAGGGAAGGGTTTCCTTCGTGCAGAACTGTCCAGAGTCAGTCTAAATGTGCCAACATTGTCCAGTTCAGCACACTGTTAGCAGCCAAGTTCATACAAAGTTAATTATGTTCAGTGGAAAATATATCTGTTGGCTCAGGCTGCTTGCTATGTGAATATTCAACCAATGCTTCATTATTGTTACCAAGTATTACATATTAAGGGCATTTGTTTTAATTCATTTATCAAGTCCTTACATGCACATGTTTTTGCTTTTTAAACCCAAAGATTTCCTATGATAGCATTGTGCTAATTTGAATTAGTTTTTCTGTACAAGTTTTGCTTGTTTTGTCTTTATTTGAAATAAAAAAATTTAAAAACATATCTTGTCAATAAGGGGCAGGGCTAGGTGGGGGCGGGGCAAGGTGGGTGTGGGGGCCCCACCAAACTGGTCTTCACAAGGCCTGCACACCTGGCACTCCATGCAACTTGCATGCCTTCATGATCAAAAACTGGCAACACAAACAGGGCAGTTGATGATTTGCCACAATGCCAACCATATGTTTGATGCAATCTTAGAAGAGTGGTTTTATAATTTTGATTGCAGCACAGTCACATTCATTGTTAATGCTTGATTAAACAAATTATCTAACAAAGGTGATAACTGACAACATTTTACTTGCTATCAACCCGATGCCCTCCCCTCCCCTTCTGAACTACAGTCATAGTGGCATCCCGTCATAATAGCTCTGACAAAATAGCCTTGTAACAAAATAGCCCTTAACAAAATAGCCCTTGACAAAATGGCCATGGATAAAATGGCCCCTCCCACAAAATAACCATTGACAAAACAGCCCCCTTGACAAAAATAGCCCATCACAAAAATAAAAAGCCTACTAAAACAAAAAGTTTCTTTACTGGAGTTCTGAAGTGATTAACAGGCTCATTTTCTAAAGAGATGGACGTCCATCTTCCGACATAAATCGGCACATGGACATCCATCTCTCAGAGACGTCCAAATCGGTATAGTTGGTGTCCTGGAATGTCAGTGGAACCAGTGCACTAAAAATGCTGGCTCCTCCTACGTCCAAATGGCTCGGACGTCTTTGGTTTTGAAAATCGCCGAAACGGAAGATGGACATCCATCTTTTTTCGAAAATACACTTTTCCCAGCCTCCGGATTTGGACATTTTACAAAGATGTTCAAATCCCAACTTAGATATTTCTTTCGAAAATGCTCCTCAAAGTCATGACTAGCACTACTGTGCATCATTGTGTCAATGTTTTAATTCATTTCATAAAATGTTGTTAGCATAAATCACAAACTCTTTATTATACTGTACACTCAAGATAATGAGGATTAACTTCAAATATAGTTTAATATCTCGAATCACAGAGTGAGTGTTCTATGGCATCTGCAGTGTAATTAATATTGTTTTCATCATTCTTAACAAACCAATAGAATGTTTGGGAGCTGTTCAGATCAGAGCCAGAAATAAACACAAATTATAGTGCTGCTTTGGTGGTCGTAATTCCAGGCAGGACAAACAGAAGTATTACACTTATTTTCACACTTAAAAAACACGTACAGTATGGAGACGAGAGGAAAGGCTAATTAGGAACAGAACTAGATAAGAAGATTGCATGAAAATACAGCTAAATTGATATCCAATAATCATGTTGTTGCTTTAGCATCCTACTGTTAGATAATTTCTGTGCCCTTCCATTGCTCAGATGGGAGAAGGTGAATGGAGAACATTCTGGAAGTGCACTTAATTAAAAAAAAAACAGTCCCTGCTTGACCCATAGCTTATTCTGAGCACTCTCAAAGCCCAGCAGGCGCAGCAGCTACTTCTATTGCATATACATCTGCAGCTGCCTAAAGCTAAACTGAGTGTGTTCCTGTCTCAAGTCACCTCAAAGCCTCTCCTGTGCCATCCTACTTTCAAACTTGCTTTCCTTCTCTGGCGTGGCACCAAAACATAGCGCATTCGTGAAAAATAGCAGAAAGAACAGATTAAAAATAGGCACGTGGGACATTTTGTCAGGGGGGCTAATATGTTGGGGGCCATTATATGGGTGGGCCATTTTATCATAGACTATTATGTCGGGTCCTTTTTTTGTTTTGTTTTTTCTCGGGGCTATTTTGACTTGAGGCTTTTTTGACGGAGCTATTTTGACCCGGTACTAGTCATAGCATATATGAATGTGACATAAAACATGCATAGTCCCCTTTAGGGATGTGTGTTCATGTTGTTTCGTGTCACTTTTCAGAGGAAATGACAGGAAAAACCTAAAGTTACATTTTCTTTCACATGTTGTCAATGATGCACTATTGCTCAATAGCAAACAATATTCATGAATATGCACACTACGTAATAATTTAGGGACCCTTTTGCTAAGCTGCAGTTAGATGGGCCCTGATCTAGCAGCGGAGGCTGTTTTTGCCACTCACTGAGGCCCTTTTTACCACAGAGGGTAAAAAACTCGAAAAAAGAAATGGCCATATGGTAAATTGCACTTACCACATGGCCATTTCGGGGGGGGGGGGGGAAGGGGAGGGGGCACTTTCTGCCACCTATTGAGGGTGCTGCTTGATTACCACCGGGTAACCCCCTGCAGTAATATTTTTCTGGAATTTCCGGTAGCACTGGAAATGCCATGCACTGGGGGCAAAACTACCGCCGGAGGCTCCATTAGGCCTGCAGTAGTTCCGATTTGCCATGCTGCAAGCTCATTACTGTGCAGCAATCCTTTAGTAAAAGGGTCCCTTAGTGTGTATTATTGCACAATAAGGCACACTATCGAGCAATAATGGACATTATTTAAGCAATAGGGTGTGCTAATGAGCAACAATTGTACTATTGACGATATTGCCTCCAAAAAGAAAAATAAAAAATATGAAAAATCCTATAGACAACATGAGAAATTAAACTGAAAATTTCTGCTTAATACAAACCTAAGGGAAAACTTAAGCTGGAATAAGAACAAAGACCATGCAGTACTACTACTACTACTTAGCATTTCTATAATGCAGGAGTCATGACAAACAACAGCCTTGCATTTATCACACAGGCAGACATTGATCAAATGGGTCTGTGTTACAGCATCAGCAAATGGATGCACCCACACTATGTTCTAAGACATATAATGCATGCCCCAGTGCTACCCCCAATGACATGAAAAAAAGATTGTTTCCCACCCATCCCCATCAGCACTCTTCCAGTGCCCTCCCTCTAGATTGCTCCTCTCTGGACAATCATCCCATACACCATGAAGCATTGACTGGCCTCCACTACCCCCAATCAAAACCCCTCTAATATCAGACCACCCCATTAAGTAAGCCCCCGTCCCTAGCATTACCCCGAATGGGAACCTCCCTCCTCAGGAACTGCCCCTGACCATAACTCTCATAGAAAGAGAAGGCCTTAACCATACAGTGCCCCCCTCCCTTGATTCCCTGGGTCTTACCTGAGAGTTTCCCTGATAGTCTAGTACAGCAAGATGGGAGCAGTCCTCTTTTGCTCCTGTCCTGAAGCTGCTCCAAGTTCAAAATGTTTTTTTATTTATTTATTAGGATTTATTTACCACCTTTTTGGATGAATTCACTCAAGGCGGTGTACAGCAAGAATGAGTCAAACATAAGCAATTACAGCAGTAAAAACATTCAAACAACAATACAAAGTATGGCATAATATGCTACATTACAATATCAACACAGTACACAATAAATATTTTAATAGACAGCATAGGGTATAAGCAAAGATGAATCATATAGATAGATAATATAAAGTCACAAGAGTAAGAAAATAAGGGACTAGTTGAAAGAATGTTGCAAATTAGGTCAGAAAGGTGCTTGAACATTATCTTAGCTAGGGTAGGAGTGGATAAACATGTCCTGCTATAGTATGTGCAGCCAGTGTCATTTAGTTCTTCCATTAAAGGCCTGATTATAGAGCCAAGCTTTCACCTGCCTCCTGAAGTAGAGATAGTCTTGTGTTAAGTGAAGCCTTTCAGAGAGTGCATTCCAGAGCATGGGGGCTACTCCGGAAAAGGCTCACTTGCAGGTATCATATTGTGAGAGAGTGTGCTTAGGGATACTCCTTAGGAGGACCTTAGTGACCTTGAAGGTGTGTGGAAGTAGATCCTGTTCTTTAAGTACTCAGGGCCATTTCCTTTAAGGGCTTTGAAGGTCAAACATAGGACCCTGTTTACAAAGGCACGCTAGCGTTCTTTTGTGAATGCTGTATAGGCACCATAGGAATATTATAGATGTCTACACAGTTAGCGTGCACTAAAAATTAGCACACGCTAAAGAACGCTAGTGAGCCTTTGTAAACAGGTCCAATAGAGTTTTAAATTTGGCTCTGTATTGTTCTGGTAGCCAGTGAAGTTTATGCAAAAATGGTGTGATATGGTCATGTCGCTTAAAGCCTTCTATTAGTCTTGATGTAACATTCTGAATCAATTAGAGTGGGTACAAACCATTCATAGTCAGACCAGTGTAGAGTGCATTACAATAATCCAATCTTGATGTTATCATGGCATGCACAACTGAGATAAGGCTTCCGTTCTCAATGTAAGGAAAGCAGCAGCGTAGTTGTTGTAAGTAATAAGAAGCTGCTTTTGAAGGTTGCTAAGATTTGGGGGG
This sequence comes from Microcaecilia unicolor, assembly GCF_901765095.1. Taxonomy (NCBI): domain Eukaryota; kingdom Metazoa; phylum Chordata; class Amphibia; order Gymnophiona; family Siphonopidae; genus Microcaecilia; species Microcaecilia unicolor. The sequence continues at coordinate 415,227,073 of NC_044033.1, forward strand.
ATCAGAGTAAGTGTTGAGTCGAGCTATATTCCAAGGTTCCTGACTTGTGATTTCAGGGGGAGTTCATATTTCCCAAAAGAGATTTTGATGTCAGGTATGTGTCCAGGACCCATAGAAGCTCAGTTTTACTTGGGTTCAGGCAAAGCTTATTGTTTTTAACCCATTCCTGAACTAATGTTAGACAGGTAGTCAGTTTATTCAGGGCTGTGGGTAAAGTCAGGGTCAATGGATATGAGTAGCTGCACATCACCTGCAGTCAGATGTAGAACCGAATGTTCATTGACCGAATCAGCTTGGCTAGTGGCTTGAGGTAGATATTGAATAGAATAGGTGACGGTATTGATCCATCTGGTACCCCACAGGTCAGTGCCCATGGTGGTGATGAGGTGCTGCCGAACACTATAGACTGTTGCCTGTCTGAAAGATAGGATCTGAACCAGGCAAGTATTGTTCCACTTATACCTGTTTCTGCCAGTCATGCTAGCATATCGTGATCCACAGAGTCAAAAGCTGTTGAGAAATCTAGCAGTATTAACACTGAGGCGAATCCCCTATCTCGGTTTCTGTGAAGATAATGTAGTAGGGATATAAGGACTGTTTCTATCCCTTAACTGGCTCTGAATCCAGATTGACGTGGATCTAACCAGTTTCTCTCTTCTAGCCAATCACTTAGTTGATCACAGACTGATTGTTCTATAAGTTTTCCTAAAAATGGGAAGTTGGATACTGGCCAGTAATTTTCAAGTTTGTTCTGATCAAGGTTGTCCTTCTTTAGCAAAGGATACACCACTGCCCTTTGTAATGCTGTTGGTAGTTGCCCATTAGAAAGAGAGGAGTTCACGATTTTTGTGGAGCCTCCAATGAGGCCCCTGCTTGCCTGCTGCACTATCTTTGATGGGCAGGGGTTGAGGGAGCAGGTACTTGGTCTCTTAGGATTTTGTCAAGGTCTTCTTCTGTTATACAATGGTCTGACTACAAAGGGCCTGCACCAGCTCCAGTTGATTCAGAATGCAGTAGCAAGACTCATAGAAGGTTGCAAGCAATATGACCACATCACACCATTTTTGCAAGGACTATCACTAACCACACCCTTTCCAAAAGACATTACATGATGTGATACCGGCAAGCGAGTCTTCTCCGGAGTAGCCCCCACACTCTGGAATGCACTGCCTGAAAGGCTCTGCTTAACACAAAACTATCTCTACTTCAGGAAGCAGGTGAAAACTTGGCTCTTCAACCAGGCCTTTAATGGAAGAAGTAACTAACTTGTTAGTCTCACTCACACACACAAGGAGTGACTTGGGCTGTATATACTGCAGCAGGACATGTTTATCTACTCCTACAGTAGCTGAGATAATATTTAACCATCTCTCTGACCTCTTGTGCAACTTTCTTTAAATCAATCACCTTACTTTCTAACTCTTTCTACTTTCTTATCTATTTATATGTTACATTCGTGCTTTACCCTTCACTGTCATTTATGTTCTAATACGTATTGTGTTGACATTGTAAGTAGTATACCATGCCATATTTTGTATTGGTTTTTTAATATTTTTACTGCTGTAATTGCCTATTCCTCATGTTTGATCTATTCTTTCTGTACACCACCTTGAGTGAATTCCTTCAAAAAGGTGGTAAATAAATCCTAATAAATAAATAAAATGCCCCTGGCCATACCTCTTTTTGTTACATACTATTAGAGGGGCCCTTTCACTAAGCTGTGGTAAAAGGAGTCTTGCACTAGCTGTGCACTGGGAATTGAATTACCACTGGCGCCTGCGCTGGGCCAGCTATAGTTCCAAATTACTACTACTACTACTACTACTACTACTATTTAGCATTTCTATAGCGCTACAAGGCGTACGCAATGCTGCACAAACATAGAAGAAAGACAGTCCCTGCTCAAAGAGCTTACAATCTAATAGACAAAAATTACAGTGTAGTAAGCCATGGTGGGCTTACCGCTGCTTAGTAAAAGGGCCCCAGAGTTAGGCAACATGCCTTATAGAATAGAACACAAATTTTAATAAGTATCAATTAATATCAATAATTGGGTTTTAACACCCAATAAAGCTCATTAGCCAATTAATTTGCACACACATCTTGGCAGCACACACAAATTTGGGCATCATATATACAATCTGGGGTATGTGTGCATGTGCAGACATAAATAACGAGAATACTTTATTTATTTATTTACTTATTTTTGTTAACAACATTTATATACTGCTCAATCCTAAATTCTAGGTGGTTTACAAAATAAACAAACATAATATATAATAACATACAAGCAAAATATGCAAATAAATTCCAAACATTATGATGAAATAGAAATAAAGAAAATATAAGTAAAATAAAAATAAAAGTCACTTTTCTATCAGTCAATAAAATCTATCATAACATCAGCAAAAGTATTTACTTCTTAGGATTGTAGGTTATTCCAAATGATTTACAGAATAAATAGGTCTTTAACTGTTTTCTAAACTATAATAACGAATCAATCTTTCTTAATTCTGGTGGTAAACTATTCCAAAGTTTTGGGCCAGCTACTTGAAAAGTAAAAGCATGAAGTCCTAATAAAGTAATTGGACCGAATGTTGGTACCTCTAAAAAGTTTTTTTTTTTCTGAAGATCTTAATGGCTTGTAGCTTCTGATAAAAGAAAACAAAATTGATGACAACATTTACACATGTTCTTGCTGCTTAAATCTAGGAATCTCCTTATAGAATTACCCCATAACTGATGAACTTGGCTTAGTAAACATTGGCCTTATCTCTTCAGCTTGTTTTTCATTCCTAATCCTAAATCTCATTTCTTATCATTTTAGATCTTAATTGAAATGGCAGAACTCTATTCATCCTTCAGGCAACACCAGTCCAACCTCCTTACTTTCCTTCATGGTGTTTTGGTTGGAGCCAGCGCTCACTTCTAAAGAGCAATTCACCCCATTTCTCTGATATTAATACAGCACTGGAGGACATAATATTAAACCAGCAAACACTTAGGGTGGTTTATGGAGGTTCCCCCTTTTCATTGGTTGCTGTTATCTCTTATTCTGGGATGTATCAATCACTCTGGGTCAGAGAAGCTCTGCACAGAAAACCAGACAAGTGTTTTTTTTTTCCTCCTTCCACAAGTTACACATTCATCTCCTTTTTATTGTGGGAAATGACCTGTCTCTATTTGTCAGTGTCACTAGGCATCTCCCGTTCGAAAATACGTGAGATGGATGTCCATGCACTGGAAATGCCCAGCATGAACATTCATTTTACAAATTGAAATGCCCAAATTTTGAATAGGGGAAAACAAGGGACATAGACATTTGTATAGCAGCTTTCTTAGGAAGTGGCCACACAGATATCCATGCAGAGCAGGTGGTCAGCCTAGTGGTTGGACTGTACAGTGGATTGTACAGTGGACTATATACAGTGTGTTTTTTCTAGCAAAAAAGGTGCCGGTACTCAAATACTAGGCCACCCTTCAGGGGTGGGGTGATCACTGAGGGACTCACCCCACAATAGCCAGGCCCCTTGCAACCAGTCACAGAATTGGTGTGTAGAGCCTGAACTCTTTCATTAAAACTTGGGGACAATGGGTCAATTTTATAAGACAATGGAAAAGGTGCCGGTACTCAGTACCCCCAAGTACCCCCTCAAAAAATGCCCTGACTGTAAACCAAGGAATCCAGGTTCAAATCCTACTTCAGCTCTATTTGTTTTAATTGTGAGTACACCAGGAACAGAAAAATATATACTGTATCTGAATGTACACCACTTTAATGCCATCAGGCTTGCAGGTATCTTATATAATTAGGTAAGTAGGTATTTTTCTGTTTCTGGAGGGCTCAAAAGTTGGATTTGAACCTTGGTCCCTTGGTTTACAAAGCACTGTTCTAACCACCAGGCTGCTCCTCTTACTTGTTTTTTGTTCTGTCATAGAGCCTGGTATCACCTTCCAGTTTCACTTTCAGGGGAGAGGTAGGGGGACAGCAACCACTGGGTAGTTAAGGAGGTGTTATGCCTTAATCCCTCCAATGGACAGCTGTTCAATCAGAGTACCTTTCTGTAACATAGAAGCTCTTGAAACAGGTCTAAATCAGGACATCGTTCTTTTTAGTTCATAGAAGTTTCTCCCCCTTTGGTAACCGCTGGTGGGTTTCCAGATTTCAGACCTTCTCTAGTCCCACCCAAAACACACCCAGAACATGCCCCTTTACTTTTTGAATTTACTGCAGTGTTTGATGTCTCTATTCTGCCTTTGCAAAATCAGGATTTGGACGTTTTAAGCACATGGATGTCCATTTTGACCTTTTAAGATGTACATATGCGTTGAAAATGAGTGCCGTAGTAATATAGTAAATGTTGGCAGATAAAAACCTGTACTGTCTATCCACTCTGCCCGACAAGGTGGTCAGAGTTGAATCTGGCACTTTGTACAGGTTCCATTTCTTCATGATTAAACACTGGTGTACTTAATTTGTGTCTCTCCTTGCCAATTTTGGGACACAAACCATAGAGCACTGGCAATGGTATACTTTCCAACTAGTGGAGTTGTCAATGAAGCCCGCTCCAGCCTTCATCCTGACCTGTTTTTGCCATTTATGAGACCCCAGACTGTAGACATCTGCCTGGAATTGGTCTTGCTTCCTAATCTCTGAAGCTGTTCTCAAAGCTCACTCAAGTTATCAGGTCATTTAAGTTTTGCTCTAATTGGATTCCATCCTTTTCCTATATAGGGTTCCTCTGTGTTTACCTGTGCATTTTTGAATTCCATTACCGTTTTTGTCTTCATATCTCATGGGAGGGCATTACAGACATCCACCCTTTCTGTGAAAAAGTATTTCCTGACATTACTAAGTCTCTGACCCTGCAACCTCAACTCATGACCTCTATTTCTACCACTTCCCCCAAAAAAGATTAGTTTGCATATTAAGGGAAGGGGAAATGGGACTTAATCTGCCTTTCTGAGATTTTTGCAACTACATTCAAAGTGGTTTACATATATTCAGGTACTTAATTTGTACTAGGAGCAATGGAGGGTTGAGTGACTTGCCAAGAGTTACAAGGAGCTGCAGTGGAAATTGAACTCAGTTCCCCATGATCAAAATCCACTGCATTAATGACTAGGCTACTCCTACTTTTTAAATACTTAAATGTCTATATCATATCCTACCATTCCTCCTTTCCTCTAGAGTATACATACTGAGGTCTTCAAGTCTCATAAGTACATAAGTATTGCCATAATGGGAAAGACCAAAGGTCCATCAAGCCCAACATCCTGTTTCCAACAGTGGCCAATCCAGGTCACAAATACCTGGCAAGATCCCAAAAGAGTACAAAACATTTTATACTGCTTATCCCAGAAATAGTGGATTTTTCCCCAAATCCATGTAATAATGGTCTATGGACTTTTCCTTTAGGAAGCCGTCCAAACCTTTTTAAAATTCCGCTAAGCTAACCGCCTTTACCACATTCACTGGCAATGAATTCCAGAGTTTAATTACACGCTGAGTGAAGAAAACTTTTCTCCGATTCGTTTTAAGTTTACTACATTGTAGCTTCATCGCATGCCCCCAGTCCTAGTATTTTTGGAAAGCGTAAACAGATGCTTCACATCTACCCGTTCAGCTCCACTCATTTTTTTATAGACCTCTATCATATCTCCCCTCAGCCGCCTTTTCTCCAAGCTGAAGAGCCGTAGCCACTTTAGCCTTTCCTCATAGGGATGTCTTTCCATCCCCTTTATCATTTTTGTCGCCCTTCTCTGCACCTTTTCTAATTCCACTATATCTTTTTTGAGATGCAGCGACCAGAATTGAACACAATATTTGAGGTGCGGTTGCACCATGGAGTGATACAAAGGCATTATAACATCCTCATTTTTGTTTTCCATTCCTTTCCTAATAATACGTAACATTCTATTTGCTTTCTTAGCCGCAGCAGCACACTGAGCAGAAGGTTTCGACGTATCATCAACAACGACACCTAGATCCCTTTCTTGGTCTGTGACTCCAAACGTGGAACCTTGCATGACATAGCTATAATTTGGGTTTCTCTTTCCCTCATGCATCACTTTGCACTTGCTCACATTAAACATCATCTGCCATTTAGATGCCCAGTCTCGTAAGGACCTCTTGTAATTTTTCACAATCCTCCCGCGATTTAATGACTTTGAATAACTTTGTGTCATCAGCAAATTTGATTACCTCACTAGTTACTCCCATCTCTAGGTCATTTATAAATATGTTAAAAAGCAGCAGTCCCAGCACAGAGCCCTGGGGAACCCCACTAACTACCCTTCTCCATTGAGAATACTGACCATTTAACCCTACTCTCTGTTTTCTATCTTTTAACCAGTTTTTAATCCACAATAGAACACTACCTCCTATCCCATGACTCTCCAATTTCCTCTGGAGTCTTTCATGAGGTACTTTGTCAAACGCCTTCTGAAAATCCAAATACACAATATCAACCGGCTCATCTTTATCCACGTTTGTTCACCCCTTCAAAGAAATGTAGTGGATTGGTGAGGCAAGACTTCCCTTCACTAAATCCATGTTGATTTTGTCTCATTAATTCATCCTTTGAATATGCTCTGTAATTTTGTTCTTAATAATAGTCTCTACCATTTTGCCCGGCACCGATGTCAGACTCACCGGTCTATAATTTCCCGGATCTCCTCTGGAACCTTTTTAAAAAATTGGTGTTACATTGGCCACCCTCCAATCTTCCGGTACCATGCTCGATTTTTAATAAGAGTAATATATTTGGCCTGGACTTGATTGCAGGAACAGCACAGCACGGCTTGGCAAGAAAAGAATCCAGGAACAGACTAGCCTGGACTGGACCGGATTTCAGGATTTCCCCCCAGGCTTCAGGATTTACACATAGACTTGGCGTGGCTGGAGGAACCCCAAAGCAAGTCCAACCGGGAACATAGTCACAATTGTGACAATCACACATTGTGTTAAATAGAATTGGCCCCAATACCGATCCTTAGGGCATGCTGCTACTCATCTTTTATTCCTGTGAGTGAATTCCATTCACTACCACATCTGTTAGGCATCCTATGAGGATCTGTGTCAAAGGCTTTCCTGAAGTCCAAAGTAGAGGAGTGTGGTAGCCATGTTAGTCCACTCTTAAGGTTATCAATAGAAATCAAACAAAATAAAACATGGAAAAGAAAATAAGATGATACCTTTTTTATTGGACATAACTTAATACATTTCTTGATTAGCTTTCGAAGGTCGCCCTTCTTCGTCAGATCGGAAATAAGCAAATGTGCTAGCTGACAGTGTATATAAGTGAAAACATTCAAGCATTACTATGACAGTCTGACAGGGTGGGAGGATGGGGGTGGGTAGGAGGTATGCATGGGGACATCAAAGCATATCATTGATATTCTAACAGGATAGGTGTGCATAGGTGAGGGGAGGGTGATCAACAGAGAAATACAGCTTTATGGTTTATAATGGGCTAGGAACCCCAGATCCTTGTTAAGTCCTTTCTGTTGGGTGTTAAAATATTCAATCATTCTGACTTCAAAGGTCTTACGTCCTTGTATGGTTTTAAAGTTACCTTTCAGGATTCTCACTGTGAAGTCACTGGTACAGTGTCCTGGTCCTGTAAAATGCTGACCAACAGGGGTGGGAGCCCTACTGGCACCAGTATTGTTCATGTGATGTCTATGTAAATTGAATCTTGTGGTAAGCATCTGGCCTGTTTCTCCAATATAGCATCCTTCATTACATTTTTTACACTGAATGATATATACCACATTGGAAGATGAGCAAGTGAAAGATTCCTTTATGTTGAATATCTTTCCTTTGTGGATGACTGTGGGGTCCTGTGAAATGTTTTGGCATAGTTTGCAACTGGATAAATTACAGGGAAGTGTGCCCTTCTGTTCCTTTTCAGTCTGTGATGGAAGTTTACTTCTGATTAGCTTGTGTTTTAAGTTGGGTGGCTGTCGGAAGGCCAGTACTGGTGGGGATGGGAATATCTCTTTCAGTAATTCATCCTCCTGGAGTATAGGTTGTAGATCTCTTATGATTTTCCTCAGTTTTTCCAGCTCTGGATTGTATGTCACTACAAGGGGGATTCTGTCTCTGGCTTTTTTCTCCTTGTACTGTAGCAGATTCTCCCTGGGTGTTTTGAGGGAGGAGGCAATATTCTGGGAGATTATTTTGGGGTTGTAGCCTTTCTGTTTGAAGGATGCAGTCAGGCTTTTAAGGTGTCTGTCTCTGTCCCCTGGGTCAGAGCAGATACGGTGGTATCTTGTGGCTTGGCTGTAAATGATGGATCTTTTTGTATGTGAAGGATGGAAGCTGGAGTTGTGGAGGTAGCTGCATCTGTCTGTGGGTTTCTTGTATATAAATGTTTGTATACAGCCATCACTGATTGAGACCGTGGTGTCCAAAACATTGACTTTTTCTGGGGAGTAGTCAATTTTGAATCTGATTGTAGGATGGTATGTATTGAAGGAAGAATAAAATTGTTTCAGAGTTTCTTCACCCTCCGTCCAAATCATAAAAATGTCATCGATGTACCGGTAGTATTTTAGAGGTCTGGTCTGGTGTGTATTCAGAAATGTCTCTTCCAGCTCAGCCATAAAAGTTTGGCATATTGGGGTGCTGTCCTGGTGCCCATCGCGGTGCCCATTATTTGTAGATAGATATCATTGTTAAAGCGGAAGTAGTTGTGAGTTAAAATGAATTTGATTAATTTTGTAATAGTTTCTGGTGAGTATTCATGGACCAGTGTGGATTTTTTTAGGAGTCTTCCACATGCAGCTATGCCATCCGCATGTGGAATGTTGCTGTATAGTGATTCTACATCCATCGTGACCAGAAGGGTGTTAGGTGGTAGTTGCTTGATATTTTTCAATTTATTCAGAAAGTCTGTGGTGTCTTGTATGAAGCTGTTAGTTTTGTGCACTAGAGGTTTCAGAATTCCCTCTATGAATCCAGATATTTCTTCCTTGAGTGTGCCAATACCTGATATGATTGGTCTGCCAGGGTTTCCCGGTTTGTGGATCTTGGGTAGCATGTAGAATGTGCCCACAGAAGGCTGGTTTGGTATGAGTTTCTTCAGGTGAGGCTGCGCTTGTGTAGGAAATGTTTTGATAAGGTCTTTCAGCTGTTTTGTGTAATCCTGTGTGGGGTCCTCAGTTAGTTTCCTGTAGTATTTATTGTCTGAGAGCTGTCTGTGCCCCTCTTCAATGTATTTTTGTATGTCCATAATTACCACTGTGCCTCCTTTGTTTGCGGGTTTGATGATAATGCGTTCGTTAGTTTGTAGAGTTCTTATGGCCGCTCTTTCTGGTGAGGTAAGATTGTACAGGATTCTCTTTTGTTTGTTGGAAAGTTGGGATTTCACCCTAAGTCTGAAACTTTCTATGTAATTATCCAGCTTGTAGTTTTGTCCCTCCTGTGGGGTGAAATAAGTGTTCTTTTGTTTAAGACTGTATTCCGGTCTGTTTGGTGTCCCTTTATTATAGAAATGTGTTTTAAGGCGCATTTTTCTAAAGAATTTGTCTAGGTCTGAATATAGTTGGATTTCATCTAGTTTACTGGATGGGCAAAATGAGAGCCCTTTGGAGAGTACAGATACCTCAGGCTGTGATAATTGATGGTTCGAGAGGTTTATTATCCCCATTTGGTTTGCATCTGTAAAGGTGTGATCAGTATTCCCTGGTTTGTTTGGGCTCTGATTTTCACATGCCTCAGATGTGTATCCAAGTGTCTCCAAGGTGTCTGGGGATGTTGGTTCTGCAGAGCTGTAGCTATTCAAGGATAAGCAGTTTCTCTCTCTGGCCCTCATGATCAAAAGCCCTGTGCTGTTCCAAACAGCGCCCTAAAAATAGCGCCGGGACAGCGCAGGGCTTTTCTGCATCAATGATCAAAGATAATGCATGCAAATCTAAGCAGCACTATTATCTTTGATTATCATGTTGAAGTGCGGGAGAATTGCACCTGAGCATGCGCTCAGCACAATCCTCCCGCACTTGTTTGACAGGTCTGGGCTGTCAAAAGCCCAAACCTGTCAAACAGCCTGCCAGGCCCGAACAACGAGGGCAGGAGGACCGAACGTTGTCTCCAGCCCCCCCCCCCCACAAACCCCCAGAAAACGTTGAGGCTGCCGCCGGCGGCCAAACCCTCTCCCACCCTCCCACCCAGCGACGGGGGGGCTGGAGGTCCCCCCGACAATTCGACCCCCTCCATGCCCAGGGAGGGCTGGAGATCCGGTGGGTCTCCAGCCCCCCCCCCCCGGACCCCCGTAAAATCGTGGTGGCTGCCTCTGGCCAAAAGGTAACACACCCTGTTATCCATCGATGGGGGGGGGAGCTGGAGGTCTGGTGGACCCCAACTCCTCCCCCCCAGCGTTCTGCATTGAATCCCTGGGATTCCCTTACATGGTCTGTAGCCCCACCCAATGCATCCCAGGATGCAATGGACGAGGCTGGGTGCCCCCATTTTTCAGTGGCGTCGACAGGAAGAGGAGGGAGGCAGGCAGGCTGCATCCCTCCTCCAACAAAAGGTAGGAAGGGCGGCCGGGAGGGACAGAGGGTGACCACGGACCACCAGGGATTCAATGCAGAATGCTGGGGGGGGAGGAGTTGGGGTTCACCGGACCTCCAGCCCCTACCCCCCGTCGATGGATAACAGGGTGTGTTAGCTTTTGGCCGGAGGCGGCCACCACGATTTATGGGGGTTTGGGGGGCTGGAGACCCACCGAACCTCCAGCCCCCCCGTCGCTGAGTGGGAGGGTGGGACAGTGTTTGGCCGGAGGCGGCCACCATGATTTATGGGGGTTCAGGGGGGGGGGGCTGGAGACCCATTGGATCTCCAGCCCTCCCTGGGCATGGAGGGGGTCGGATCGTCGGGGGGGACCAGGTCCACCGGACCTCCACTCCCCCATTTGCATTTGCTTTGGGGGGGAACGGGGGGGCCTGCCAGCATGCAACTGCATGCTGGACAGGGCTCACCATTCCTCCCCAATGATCCGCAAAGTCTAACGCCAGCTCTTTGACGCGCTAGCCGCTGATCATTGGGGATGAATGCGTTAAGTGCTGATTAGCATGCATTTGCAAGCTAATTGTGCTAGAAGCCCTGTTTAACATGCATTTGCATGTTACTTGCGCTAAGAGCCCTCAAGTGCATTGCTTCAGGCGCTCGAGGGCTCTGATCATGGGTCAGCAGCAAACTCCGGCGCTAGTATGGCGTTAACAGCCTCTAGCGCCGGAGTTTACTTTTGATCATGAGGGTGTCTGTGATTTTGCAGGAGAGAATTCAGCTTTATTTCTTTTTTGTGGATAGCAATGTATTGTTTTTCTCCTTGGATGTTATGTAGGTCCTCTTTAAGTTGGTTCACAAGGTGTGGATGTAATTTCTCCATGTTCCTCATGATTACATCCCTTTGGATTTGTATTATTCTTTTTTTCTTGTAGAGTTGATGTATAAGTTCATTTCTTAGTTTCTGACTAGTGCGTTTGCAGAGTTTCTCTGCATAGTCAGAATTGTAAGTAGTAGCCAAAGAATTTTTGATCCTCAGTCCTTTGGGAATGATGTCATTCTTCTTGCAGATTGTCAGAAAGTGAAGATGCTTTTTGTCATCCAACAGAGGTCCTTCTCCAGGATTTTCTTCTGTGAATACAAAGTATTAATATGTCTGTCTTTTCCTCATCACTACATATCAATTCCCAGCATCTTTCAGGCTTACAGTTCCATTTCTAGCCTTCTTTCTTTCCCCAATATACCTGAAAAAGGTCTTGTTACCTCTCTTTATGGATCTAGCCATTTTTAGTTCTACTTGTGCTTTCAGTCAGCCTTATTTCACTCTTCACTTAGGGCCCTGTTTACTAAGCTGCGTTAACCATATATGTGCATTAACTGGGTACGTGCCTACAGTATCCCTATAGGCACCTACACAGTTAGTGCATGAATTAATTGTAGGCATATTAAAAACGCTAATGTGCCTTAGTAAACAGGGTCCTTAGAGTTTTATGCAGTATTATTTTCTATCTGTGTTTTTCTGAATGTTACCTGCCCTCTCTTTGGAGTCTGTGTTTGTCTTACTTTACTCCAGAGTTGTAGTCGTGAAGATACCTCAGACTTGGTACCCGGTCAAAACAGCCGCGACAAAATAGCCCTGATAAAAAGCTCCCGACATAATAGCCTCTGACATATAGCCACTGTCAAAACGGCTTGCCCACAATATAGCTTTTGACAAATTAGCCCACCGACACAAGGGCCCGATCAGGCTGACCAGAATATGGCACTGCATTTTCTTCCTAATAATCTTACCTTGCCAAAAAGGATAAGGTTGGTAAGACCATGAAAATGATGAAAATATTGTTTTGGTTTTTAAAAAATTATTATGATGATGGAAGAATATTTTCCTTAAGCAGCAGAACAGATCATGAATACCAGTTGGTAGCTATAGAATTTTGTTTATTTATATATGCTTTATACAATGCAATGCTGGTAGGAGCCTTTATCAGTGAAGATTTCACTTGTATCATCTTTTTTGTGATGTGTTATTTTTTTCTAGGGAGCTATTTTGTTAAGGGGGCTATTTTGTCTAGGGGCTATTTTGTCAAGGATTATTTTGTGGGAGGAGCCATTTTGTCAAGGGCTATTTTGTTAGGGGCTGATTTGTCAAGGGCTATTTTGTTACAAGGCTGTTTTGTCGGGCTATTTTCTCAGGGCTATTATGTCGAGGTGCCCTCAGACTTGACACAATTGCCAAAGGGAGCCGGCCAAATTAAACTAATCTCGCTTGCTTGACCCTAAGCCAATCAAGAGAAAATGTAAACTAAAATGATAAACTCAGATTTTGAGTCAGATGGTGTTACAATTAAATTACTGCTTTAACCAACTTGCAAGATTTCAGCAATCAAACTGAGGTTTGTACTTTAAATAAGTGCTAATATTTTTGATTGCACACAAAACCAAGTTAAAACTTTAATAAGCTGAAAGCAGTAATAACTGTTCTCACAAAGTAACAACTGTCTGTTTTCTTTAACTAGAGAATATAATGTGTGAATTAAAGAACACAAGCCGTCAAGTTGAGCTAACAATTTGGAGCCAAAATCAGAAACTCTTCTCTTTACTGAAACCCTTTTTTACTTCTAATCAGTTTTTTACTTAACCCAAGAAAATTTATTCTTTTCTGTAATCTTGTTTTTTTTTAGGTCAATAGTTTCAGTGAACCTGGACCACAGGTGAGTATTTAAATAAATGTGTGTGTTCTCTAATTTAGTCCTGTCTTTGTTCTTACCGAATACTTCTCCGTAGTCTTCTTCTTTCATGTACTTGACCTCTTCTCCTTTCTTTTGTTGGAGCTCTCTTCCAGCTTGTCTTTATTTCTATACCTGCAGACCTGTAATTAGTCAGACCCTCACTTGGGGGCCCTTTTACTAAGCAGCAGTAAAAAGTGGCCTATGCTAGTTTTGGCACAAGAAATGGGTGCATGTGAGACACTTTTTACTTTTTAAAAAAGGCCTTTTTAAAAATGGGGCAGTAAATGGCCATACATTAATATTAAAATTAGAGTGTGGCTATTTACTGCCTGAGCCCTTACCACCACCTATTTAGAAGGTGGTAAGGGCTTGTGCATTAATCCCACGGTAATTGGGCAGTGCACAGCAATGTGGGTACGCTACCAATTACTGCTGAGAACTGCATGCGCTAATTTCAGAACTTCCACAGGGCTCACAGACTACCCCTGTGGTAGGGCCAATCTGGCATGTGCTACCCATGCAGTAGTCCTACCATACCTTTGTAAAAGGGCTCCAAAGTGACATTAACAGTATTTATAAATACTTGGGCATCTGACAATTGTAAAAGGAAAATATTTAAAAAGCTCCCTATTTAAAAGGGCATATACCTAGTTTTTTTTAATTTCCTAAGCTATAGAAAAGGGTGCTCTTCAGCTTCTTTTAGCCAATCACCTCACTTTCATGCACACTACAGCCACCACAAACTATTCCTCTGCAACACTCTTACTATAGGCCTAATCTTAATTCACACAGGCTGCAGCACTCAGGCTCATACAAACTTACATTTCAAAAAAATATTTTTACAAAATTTCACTTTGAATAGAGCTTCACCCAACTTTCAACCTGTGAAAATGTGCACACTCACACTTAATATAGCTGTTTCAGATATTTGTGCTGAAGTCAAATAAAATTATCATAGAAATTTTCTTAAAATAAGTTTTTAACTTTGTCTCAATCTCTCAGAAGACTACTGACTTTCATTTCACATGCAATAAGCAGTTAACATTTCCTCACACACCAACATTTTCAGCCCTTCTCTCCAACTGTAACTTGAAAATCATCTAGACAACAAAGTCCATTACCATGAAAACTGACACTTTTGACATCACCCATGTCATCACCAGTCCCGCCCCATCTATCATCAACCAATTAAACTCATGTATTTAGAATATTTAATTAGTCTGTATATGCAAGCTACTAATTTTGCTAAACACAAACTCCATTTTGAAAATGATTTTTCCCATAGATTTGAATGGTAAAAGTACATTTTCACACAATTTTCCACATAACATTAACCAAACATCACCAAATTTACCATGCCACTTTAGGACAACTGTTCCAAAATCACTGTTATTTTAAGGGCCCTGTTTACTAAGGTGTGTTAGTGTTTTTAATGCTCCTATAATTAGCGCATGCACTAACAGTGTAGGTGCCTATAGGGATAGTGTAGGCACCTACACAGTTAACGTACATACATGGTTAACACATGTTAAAAATGTTAACACGCCTATAATGCGGCTTAGTAAACAGGGCCCTAAATTTTAAAAATAAATAATTTCCTAAATGCTATACATTTTTTTACTTAAATATGACTCTAAAATACTTTTTAATTCCAAGACAAAACATACATATCATTCAATAAAATTTCCTCCTCTTGGACCCAACCAACAAAAAAATGGAAACACGCATTTTTAAAAGCATAGGACCTCCACAGTCAAAATACCCCATTTTATTCCCTCTTTCTCCTGCCTGCTCACCTCCCGTCATTATTGCAGACACCTGTGGCAGCTCGTCTCATTATAACTACTGCAATATCAGCTCCGGAAGTCCCCAATCTGGGTCCAGCACTGCCTACCAAGGAAACCTCGGGGCCCAAAAACCACACAAAGACAACGTGGACCCCCCCCCCCCCCCAGGTAAAACCTTTTACTTTTATATATTTATATGCGGTTTACATGATCCTGTTTTGTCTTTATTCCTTCAGATACTTGTTTGGTGAACCATATAGGTTTCCTTTTCCTCTTGCCTTTGTTTACTTTCCTTACATAAAGATCTATTGCCATTTTTATTTTGTTACAAGGCTGTTTTGTCAGGGCTATTTTCTCAGGGCTATTATGTCGGGGTGCCCTCAGACTTGACACAATCCTTTCAGCTTGGACCACTGACTTTTCCCTTCTCTTATATCCTCCCATCCTGCTAGCTCTTTCCTCAGGTACTCTTTCATTTTATCAAACTCAGCATGTTTTCTATTCAGTTCTATTCCATTATTTCTATCCTGCTTTTAACCTCATGGTGCACAACAGATTACAGAACTAGGGAAAAATTCCATCTGGATCAAATACATAGTTAACCCCTCCTTTTACATAGCCGTGCAGTAAAGCCGACACAGCAATTCACTTTGAATGGGCTGTGTCGGCATTACCGCACCGGCAGCTGTAAGCGCGGTCTTCAAAAAAAGGGGGGGGGGGGGAGGGAAATCAATAATCATTCATTTTAATAACTTCAACATATATCATTAAAAATAGTTACTATAAAACAGAATTCTATAGGGAAAATAGAAGAGTTTTTAGAGTCTTTAGAAAGAAGCTATATGATGTTATCAAGTGAATGTTTACAGATAAATTATTCCATATTTTAGCTCCCTGAAACATAAACAAGAACTGCCGTACAGATTTCAACTGCATATGATTTACAGATGGAATGTCAAGTAACAGTGTTTTAGATCTTCTTAAATGATTTCTCTGAGCTGGAAACAAAAGTAAATCCCCTACCATTTCTGAATTTGTGCCATACATACTCTTATAAACTAAGCAAGCCACTTTACATTGAATATGGAATTCCAATCTCGACCAGTGTAAATTATTCAAAAGAGGACTGACCTCACTAAACTTAGCCAGTTTAAAAATTAATCTGGTTGGTGTGTTCTGCAAAAACTGAAATCTCCTCAATTGTTGCTTGCCCTGAGATTGGTAGCATGGAATGTTGCCACTATTTGGGTTTCTGCCAGGTACTTGTGACCTGGCTCGGCCACTGTTGGAAACAGGATACTGGGCTAGATGGACCACTGGTCTGACCCAGTGTGGCTATTCTTATAATGCAATATAAGGAATTGTAATAATCCAATAATGACATAAGAATTGCCTGAGCTATAGTTTGAAATCCACTAGGAATTAAAGATGCTCTAATTGATCTCAATTTGTGTAAATGAAAAAGACTTTCCTTACTAATTCATTAATTTGAAATCCAGGACTTTTGGTTTTGTGTGTCTACACTAGCTCCTATATTGAATCATATGGTGTAATGATCACTACTGTCCAGGGGGGCACCCACCTGGACATTAGACACATTTTCCCCATTTGTGAGCAAATAATCCAGTGTCACCTCTTCTCTGGTGGGTTCCGTCACCATTTGCCTGAGGAGAGCACTTTGAAAGGTGCCCACTATCTCTCAACTTTTTTTCCAATTCTGCAGATGGAACACTCCAATCTGCATCCAGCATTTTGAAATCTCCCAGCAACAGCACCTCACCTTTAATTTATCTTCATCAAGATCAGGGGTGGACTGCTCATTCGGGCAACAGGGTAGTGCCCGAGGATCCAGAGGCTCTAGGGGGCCCAGGGCTCTGCCTGGATGCCTGCCACACATGACAGCCCTCCCTGGTACCATCTTTAAAGGCGCATCGCTGGTGATCTAGTTGCCTCTGCAGGGGGGAGGGGAACATGTTCTTTCCTGCCTGTTGTGCTGCCACTATTCCCTCTGCCCGGCACTGTTGTACTTTAAAAATGGCGGACAAGACTTCCTGCTGAAATATCGCGAGACTGTCAAGACTCGCGAGACTACCACGGGAAGTCTTGGCCACCATTTTGAAAACATGGCAGTGCCGACAGGTGGGGGAATAGCAGCAGCGCAGCGGGCAGGAAAGAACATGCTCCCCTCCCCCACAAAGACCACTTTACCACCAGGGCCCTTCAAGTAGGACCGGGGCAGCGGGAGCATGGGCTGGAATGGTAGGGGGGCAGCAGTGTAGAAGTAGGGTGGGTATCGGCCACCCTCAGTGCCTGGGGGCCCAGACCACTCTCAGTCCATCCTTGATCCAGATTTTCTGTTTGTGTCAGAGATCTGTAGATGACACCTGTATGAACAGAGGTTCTATTTTCTCTCTCCAAGACAATCCAGTTGCCCTGAGTTTCAGTTGCTTTTATATTGTTTTTCACATGCTGTGCTACTCCTCCAACTTTTCAATCAGCCTGATCTTTCCTAAAGAAATTATAGTTTGGTATGGTTGCATGAGTGGGAGTCATGGGTTGCATGGAGAGAGCTGTGGCTATGATTTAAAAAAAGCTACACACACGATGGAGCACAAGTTTTGAAAAACAAATAATACATGGCTTTTGTACACGCAGCGTGTATGCATATATGAAAGCCAAGGGAATGCTGTGGAGGGCTGTTCTGGGCATGGGCAGGGCAGCCATGCTTAACGATCGGCTACTCTGCGCATGTGCTGGCTTGAGCAGCATGGTACAAGTCCGTGCAGCTCATTTGCATGTGATTTGTTTTGAGCATCCATCACTATTTCCACCTCGGTAATTTTTTCCAAGGTGGAAATAGCGAGCAGATATTACTGGGGACTTTGATGCATCTCCCCTTCATCTCACCAAGGATCCTCTTTCCTACCCCCCCCAAAAAAATGTAGGCCATCATTACAGTATAGCCTTTTCTTTCTCCATGTATTGCCCCAGCCTCCTATGTATCTAAAACCTTCTTACTGACACAAGGTTTTAAGACATTTATCAAAGATTTCTCTATTATGTAATCTTTCCTCTCCCTTTCCATAGCCAGGAAGCACTTCAGAAAAAACTACAGTCTGTACTGTAATCATTATGGTTAAAATATTATTTTTTAAAAATGTACCTGGTGACTTGACACTGGAGTAGATAAATAACGAGTGAAAGAATAAAAGAGATTGAGAGATAATTTTTTTTCTAAAAGCAAACAGAATTGTGTGCCAGAAATTATGAGAATATATAAACAGTAAAGTAACATTTAACTATCAGACTTGTGAGTTCTTGTATCAAGTAGAGTGCTGCTGAGCCCAGTAGGCGGACCAGGTTCTGCTTGGTGGCTGGACAACCTTGGGTTTAACCTGTGCTGACCGCCGTTCCCCAGAGGTTGAGCCCCTAGGTGCTGTGCAGCCTGCAGGACTTACGGGACAGAGCTGGAAGCGGGGTGATGAATGTATCGGCCAGGCAGGCAGCAGGTCAAGAGAGTAATCCAGGTACAAGTGGCAGTCAGTAGGCAGGTGGCAGGCAAGACAGTAATCCAGGTACAGGCAAAGGTCAGTAGGCAGACGGCAGGCAAGAGAGTAATATATATGCAGGCAAAAGTCAGTAGGCAGGTGGCAGGCAAGAGAGTAATCCAGGTACAGGCAAAAGTCAGTAGGCAGGCGGCAGGCAAGAGAGTAATCCAGATGCAGGCAAACGTCGGTAGGCAGGCGGCAGGCAAAAGAGTAATCCAGGTACAGGCAAGTCAGTAGGCAGGCGGCAGGCAAGAGAGTAATCCAGGTACAGGCAAAAGTCAGTAGGCAGACGGCAGGCAAGAGAGTAATATAGATGCAGACAAAAGTCAGTAGGCAGGTGGCAGGCAAGAGAGTAATCCAGGTACAGGCGAAAGTCAGTAGGCAGGCGGCAGGCAAGAGAGTAATCCAGATGCAGGCAAAAGTCGGTAGGCAGGCGGCAGGCAGAAGGGTAATCCAGGTACAGGCAAAGTCAGCAGCGAGGGACCAGTAGATTAGAAGCAGACTACAGAGTTAGAAACACCTACCAAAGTAGAAGCCGAAGTATGGAGTCCAGGGAGAGCTCAGCTGATAAAGTGCTGGCGTCTGACATCAGCAGGGACCAGCAGGGAGAAAGGGCACAGCCATAGGACAAGAGCAGGGGAAGGAGGAACCGGAAGACCAATAGGAGAGAAGCAAGGGAAGCCAGGCAGAGGAAGAGCAGACCCAGGTGGGTGGAAGCAAACCAATCAAGGAGCCTGGAAGCCAGGCAGAGAGAGAGCAGAAACAGGTGCATGGAAGCAAAGCAATTAAGGAGCCTGCAACCACCGCTTTCTGAACAAACCCAGAGAAGACTACACACACATGGCTCAGGCAGTGCCAGTCAAGTGTGCATGTCAACGGGACCCCGTGCAGCCCGAGGATGCCGCTTGCGTTGAGGTAGGGGACATGACATTAACACAGAGAATTTTGTAAAGTTTGTTATAGCTAGAAACAGATACAACTATCCTCAGCATCTAGAGTCATCTTATAATATTCATCAGCCAAGATGGATGAAGATTTATTCAAGAAAGCTGGAAAAATCAAGTGAGAAAAACACTTGTCATTATCTACATCAGTAAAGTGTAACCCCCTAAGGGGTTAAAGTTTTAAATATCTGGGGGGGGGGGGGCTGGAGTTCCATTTTGCTGCGTTCAGGAAGATTTGAGGAGTTTCTGGGCCATCCCTGGCCCTCTGTGCTGTCTTAGTGGCTAGTGGTCATATTGGTGGCCAATGTAGGTGGTGTTGGTAGCTTCCAAAGACTTCCTCAAGGTCTTTGGGGGGAGGTCGCAAAAACCACAACCTTCTATGGTGCTGTCCAGCCCGGTAATGAGGTTTCTTGGCAAGATAATGGTGGGTCTTGGTCTGAATGGGTCCCCGGAGAATGCGTAAAATTGTGCGCATGTGCAGTAGTGCTCTGTGGACGTGACTAGGCCCAAAACAGAGCCAGGACTTCGATTTTTGAGCTGACCCAGCCAAGAGTTCTGCAAAATTTGTGGTTTTCCATCACTGGCATTCAGGATCACTGGGGGTCCATCGGGACCTGAACCAAAGGTGGTTGCCAGATGAAGGGACCCTGGGGAGCATGGTAAGGGGGTCTGGTGACTTGAAGAAATTTTCAGTTATTTTTAAAAATGTTGTTTTTGGGACAGTCATGCTGAAAAGCAAGGATTAATATTATTTAAATTTTAAAGGTATTTATAAGGTCCTGAGAACCTTCTGAGGTGTGCTAGGGGGTAAAATTTGAGAAAAAAAATCATTTCAGGGGTGGATTCCCACAAATTACAGCACAAGAGTTGCTTCCCATGTCTCTCTCAAAAGCAGACTATGGACTTTTCCTCCAGGAATTTGTCCAAACCTCTTTTTAAATCCAGATACGCTAACCGCTGTTACCACATCCTTTGGCAAAGAGTTCCAGAGCTTAATTATTCGTTGACTGAAAAATATTTTCTCCTATTTGTTTTAAAAGTATTTCCATGTAACTTCCTTGAGCGTCCCCTAGTCTTTGTACTTTTGGAATGAGTAAAAAAATCGATTTACTTCTACTCATTCTACACCAAGCTGAAGAGCCCTAACCTCTTTAGCCTTTCCTTATACGAGAGGAGTTCCATCCCCTTTATCATTTTGGTTGCTCTTCTTTGAACTTTTTCTAATTCAGCTATATCTTTTTGGAGATACTGCGACCAGAACTGAACACAATACTCAAGGTGTGGATGCACCATGGAGTGATACAAAGGCATTAAAGTGTTTTCGGTCTTATTTACCATCCCTTTCCTAATAATTCCTAGCATCCTGTTTGCTTTTTTGGCCACCACCACACAATGAGCAGAAGATTTCAGCGTATTATCTACAATGACACCCAGATCTTTTTCCTGAGCGCTGACCCCCAAGGTAGAACCTAGCATCAGGTAACTATGATTCGGATTATTCTTTCCAATGTGCATCACCTTGCATTTGTCCACATTAAATTTCATCTGCCATTTGGATTCCAGAGGGGCAGAGTTACAGTACCAAATACTTTAGCCCCTCCTCCAGCTTCTGAAAGACTAATTGCACTTTGAGTGTGCTATTTTTGGCCAGATCACATGACCCCCCAGGTGCATAAGAACATCAAAACCTTAAAGTTTTTTCTTTCTTCGCTGATCATACTCAATACTTAGTTTGTACTCCTGCTTGTTGAGGATTCTGGAAGGCATTTCACTTTGCTGGTAACTACAGACTGTGATCCTAGGTTAATGCTTCTGATAATAGAGTTTGTCTTTTACTAAAGATTAGCTCGAGTTATCTGCAGCAAGGCCCATTGAAATAAAATGGGACCTGCTGCAGATAACTCAAGCTAACCTTTAGTAAAAGATCCCCAGAGTCACCTAGCAGCGAGATTTTCCTGTTTTGAGCTCTTTCATTTATGTTTTGGGGTTGCCGCTTGCATTGAGTTAACTTCTTAGTCTCTGGTTCAACTATAGTTCTGATTTCCAGAGTATCATAATGTTCTAGTGCTGCAAAAGAATTTTGTATTGCCAGCATTTGGACAGGTGGATGCCTCTTTGTCATAGGTCCTAACCTATCTGACCTACTGTAGTCCATATGTTCTTGGGTTCCTTTAATCTCTGTGCCAGTGGAGACAAACAAGTTGGATGCTGTGTAGTCCTAGTAGTGGCTTTAATTGCAACCAGTTCCTGTCTGAGTTTGATAAGCTCCATTTGCATAACAGATAGCTGAAGATGTCTTACTAGTTACCCCATGCCTTAATAGTTACATCATAGTCAAAATAACCAGCCATTATTTCAGGCAGTGATACTCACATACAGGGTGAGGTAAATATAATGTACACTAATGTCTAGAATTCCCAGGGAAATCTTGAGGAAAAATAAACTAAGAATTATATAATTAATATGAAAGAATCAGAAAGGTCTTCCATCATACAACCCCTCTTACATTCAGAATCAATGAAGATATATTAGTGCAAACAAATGGTTTTTTTTTGAATTGTAGCAAAGAAACATTTGAAGGTCTAGTTCATATAATAGTAAGTAAAAAAATAAAATAATAGTAATAATTATATATATATATATATATATATATATATATATATATATATATATATATATATATATATATATATAAATCTAACATAAGGGCCCTTTTACTAAAGTGCAGTAAAATCTGGGCCTAGCGCATTCTGACATGGGACATTTCCCATGCGTTAAGTCCAGTTTTAACATGACACTTTGTAGGGCATTTCATTTATATATTTATTTATTTTATCTGCAGGTCATGCACAAATGTTCCCATTACCACTTCAAATTTAGGTGGCACCAAGGGCTACGACATTACCCCTGTATTATCCAGTTAGCACACTGACATGCTAGACCAGTGCAGCGTCATCTCCCTGTGCAGACAGCGATGGAGGGGGAGATGAGGTTCACGGCCATACGACACTACCCCCAAGCACGAGCCTCTGGATTGGAGAACGGCATGCTGCGATTCTGCAGGCCCCCACGGGTGCGGCCGGCTGGACCTTGGTGGGCCCAGTGCGCGTCTCCTCAGATGTAGATAGCTGGAGCCAATTGGTGTGACATTTCCCGCTCCAACTAGGGCAGAGGAGTTTGGAGGGAGATCCAAGTCTCCTCAGAATGCTACCCAGACCAGAATTTGCCTTGAACTGATGGGTGGAATCATCACCTTCTGTCAACTGAAAGGCTCTGAGGTGGAAAGCTCAAATCCAGAACCTCTAGGGTAGCATTTTCTGAAATGCTACCCGTTCTATGCGCAGGGCCTAAGAGACAGGCATAACAAACTCACTAGCTCTGACTAGGGTAATATACAGGAATCTTGCTTCTGGCACCTCGCCAGGTCTGTCCCGTTAGAGAAGAGAAACCACGTCACAGCTGAATACATATTATTTATTAGAGGTAAGAAAATAGAAACACTCTGCGAATGGCATAATCGAACGGAAACGCCTATCTCCATGGGCGTTTATCTCCGAGAACGGATCCGTGAAGGGGCGGACCGAACAGTATGTTCGAAAAACATGGACGTTTATCTTTTTTTGAGCTGGGCGTTTTTGTTTTTCAGCGATAATGGAAACCGAAAGCGCCCAGCTTAAAAATGAATAACTCCAAGACATTTATTCGTGGGAGGGGCCAGGATTCGTACTGCACTGGTTGCCCTCACATGCCAGGACACCAACCGGGCACCCTAGGGGGCACTTTTACAAAAAAAAAAAGGTAAAACAGCTCCCAGGTGCATAGCACCCTTCCCTTGGGTGTTGAGCCCCCCAAATCCCCCTCAAAACCCACTGCCCACAAGTCTACACCATTACTATAGACCTAAGGGGTGAAGGGGGGCACCTACATGTGGGTGCAGTGGGTTTGGGGGGGGCGGTTTGGAGGGCTCCCATTTACCAGCACAAGTGTCACAGGTGGGGGGGATGGGCCTGGGTCCACCTGCCTGAAGTCCATTGCACCCCCTAATAACTGCTCCAGTGACCTGCATACTGCTGCCAGGGAGGTGGGTATGACATTTGAGGGTGAAAATAAAAAGTTGTGAAACGGCATATTTTGTGGTGGGAGGGGGTTTGTGACCACTGGGGGAGTCAGGGGAGGTCATCCCCGATTCCCTCCAGTGGTCATCTGGTCATTTAGGGCACTTTTTGGGGCCTTATTCGTGGAAAAACAGGGTCCAGGAAACATGCCCTAAATTCTCGCTAAAAACGCATATTTTTTCCCATTATCGGCGAAAGGTGCCCATCTCTGATCGGCCGATAACCACGCCCCAGTTCCGCCTTCGACACGCCCCATCAACTTTGTCCGCATCCGCGACGGAAATGCAGTTGAAAATGTCCAAATTCGGCTTTCGATTATACTGCTTTATTCGTTTTTGTGAGATAAACGTCTAACTCCCGATTTGGGTCACAATATAGGCGTTTTTCTCTTTCGATTATAAGCAGGCTGGTGTCCTTAAATAAAAATAAAAATCAGACAAAAGATTGCAATTTAATACAGTCAAGTACTGAGCATGATGTAAATTATTAGGAAAGGTATGGAAAACAGGTGTGAAGATGTTATAATGCCATTATATCGCTCCATGGTGCGACTGCACCTTGAGTATTGTGTTCAAATCTGGTTGCTGCATCTCAAGAAAGATATAATGGAATTGGAAAAGGTGCAGCGAAGGTCGACTAAAATGATAGCGGGGATGGGACGACTTCCCTATGAAGAAAGACTAAGGAGGCTAGGGCTTTTCAGCTTGGAGAAGAGACGGCTGAGGGGAGACATGATAGAGGTATATAAAATAATGAGTGGTGTGAAACAGGTGGATGTGAAGCGTCCGTTCACGCTTTCCAAAAATACTAGGACTAGGGGGCATGCGATGAAACTACAGTGTAGCAAATTTAAAACAAATTGGAGAAAAGTTTTCTTCACCCAACGTGTAATTAAACTCTGGAATTCGTTGCCAGAGAACGTGGTGAAGGCGGGTAGCTTGGCAGAGTTTAAAAGGGGGTTAGACGGTTTCCTAAAGGACAAGCCAATAAACCACTACTAAATGGACTTGGGAAAAATCCACAATTCTGGGAATAACATGTATAGAATGTTTGTACGTTTGGGAAGCTTGCCAGGAGCCCTTGGCCTGGATTGGCTGCTGTCGTGGACAGGATGCTGGGCTCGATGGACCCTTGGCCTTTTCCCAGTGTGGCATTACTTATGTACTTATGTACTTAGGGTGGATTGAATTGGTGGAGGGGTAGCATTGTATGTTAACGAGAGCCTTGAATCAAATAGATTGAAAATTCTACAGGAAACAAAACTTCTTGGAATCACTGTAGATTGAAATTCCATGTGTAAAGGGGAAAAGGATAGTGAAAGGAGTGTACTACCATCCGTCTGGCCAGGATGAACAGACGGATGCAGAAATGTTAAAGGAAATTAGGGACGCAAACAAACTGGGCAACACAATAATAATGGGTGATTTCATTTACCCCGATATTGACTGGGTAAATGTAACATCGGGGCATGCTAGGGAGGTAAAATTCCTTGATGAAATCAAGGACAGCTTTATGGAGCAGCTGGTATAGGAGTCGACGAGAGAAGGAAATATTCTGGACCTAGTCCTTAGTGGACTGCATGATCTGGTGCGGGAGGTAACAGTGATGGAGCCGCTTAATAACAGTGATCATAATATGATCAGATTTGATATTAGCTTTGGAGTAAGTATACACAGGATATCCAATATGTTAGCATTTAACTTTCAAAAAGGAGACTATGATAAAATGAGAAGAACAATGAAAAAAAACTTAGAGGAGCGGCTGCGAGGGTAAAAAATTTACATTAGGCATGGATGCTGTTCAAAAATAACAACCAGGCCAAATATATTCTGTGTATTAAAAAAGGAGGACGAAAGACCAAACGACAGCTGGCATGGTTAAAAAGTGAGGTGAAGGAAGTTAAAAGAAAATCCTTCAGAAAATGGAAGAAGGAACCGACTGAAAATAATAAGAAACAGCATAAGGAATGTCAAGTCAAATGCAAAGCGCTGATAAGGAAGGCAAAGAGGGACTTTGAAAAAAGGTTGCGTTGGAGGCAAAAACACATAATAAGAATTTTTTTAGGTATATTAAAAGCAAGAAGCCAGCAAAAGAATCGGATGGACTGCTAAATGACCGAGGAGTAAAAGGGGCGATCAGGGAAAACAAAGCCATAGCGGAGAGATTAAATGAATTATTTCCTTCGGTATTCACCGAGGAAGATTTGGGAGTGATACTGGTGCCAGAAATGGTATTCGAAGCTGATGAGTCGGAGAAACTGAGTGAAATCTCTATAAACCTAGAGGATGTAATGGGGCAGTTTGACAAATTGAAGAGTAGCAAATCTCCTGGACTGGATGATATTCATCCCAGAATACTGATAGAATTGAAAAATGAACTGGCGGAACTATTATTAGTAATATGTAAATTATCTTTAAAATCAAGCATGGTACCGGAAGATTGGAGGGTAGCTCATGTAACGCCGATATTTAAAAAGGTTTCAGAGGGGATCCGGGAAATTATAGACCGGTGAACCTGACGTTGGTGCCAGGCAAAATGGTAGAGACTATTATAAAGAACAAAATTACACAGCATATTGAAAAGCATGGATTAATAAGACAAAACCAACATGGACTTAGTGAAGGGAAATCTTGCCTCACCAATCTATTAATTTCTTTGAATGGGTGAACAAACAAGTGGATAAAGACGAGCTGGTTGAGGTTGTGTATCTGGATTTTCAAAAGGTGTTTGACAAAGTACCTCATGAAAGACTCCAGAGAAAATTAGAGAGTCATGGGATAGAAAGTGGTGTCCTATTGTGGATTAAAAACTGGTTAAAGGATAGAAAACAGAGAGTAGGGTTAAATGGTCAGTTTTCTCAATGGAGAAGGCTAGATGGGTTCCTCAGGGATCTGTGCTGGGACCACTGCGTTTTAACATATTTATATATGATTTAGAGATGGAAGTAACTAGTGAGGTAATCAAATTTGCTGACGACACAAAGTTATTCAAAGTTGTTAAATTGCGAGAGGATTGTGAAAAATTACAAGAGGACCTTACGAGACTGGGAGACTGGGCATCTAAATGGCAAATGACATTTAATGTGAGCAAGTGCAAAGTGAGGCATGTGGGAAAGAGGAACCTATAGCTACGTAATGCAAGGTTCCACGTTTGGAGTCACCGACCAAGAAAGGGATCACGGCGTCGTTGTTGATAATACGTTGAAATGCTCTGCTCAGTGTGCTGCAGCGGCTAAGAAAGCAAATAGAATGTTAGGTATTATTAGAAAAAGAATGGAAAACAAAAGTGAGGACGTTATAATGCCTTTGTATGGGTCCATGGTACAACCGCACCTCAAATATTGTGTTCAATTCTGGTCGCCGCATCTCAAAAAAGATATAGTGGAATTAGAAAAGGTACAGAGAAAGGCAACGAAAATTATAAAGGGGAAGGGATGATTTCCCTATGAGGAAAGGCTGAAGCGTCGAAGGATCTTCAGCTTGGAGAAGAGACGGCTGAGGGGAGATATGATAGAGGTCTATAAAATAATGAGTGGAGTTGAATGGGTAGATGTGAATCATTTGTTTACTCTTTCCAAAAATACTAGGGCTAGGGGGCATGTGATGATGCTACAAAGTAGTAAATTTAATACGAATCGGAGAAAAGCTTCCTAAAGGAAAAGTCCATAGACCATTATTAAATTGACTTGGGAAAATCCACTGCTTATTTCTGGGATAAGCATCATAAAATGTATTGAGCTTTTCTGGGATCTTGCCAGGTATTTGTGACCTGGATTGGTCACTGTTGGAAACAGGATACTGGGCTTCATAGACCTTTGTTCTGTCCCAGTGTGGCAATACTTATGTACTTATATGTACTCAAGGATACGGGTTACCTCACTACATGACACCGCCCCAAGACAAAGCCCACCAGAATGGAACCAAATGGAATCAGCTGTAGGAAATCCAAAGACAAAACATGGTTCCATATACCTCATCAGCCAGACCTTGACATAACAAAATTGACTAACAAGGAAGGTTGTATGCTATAATTGTAGAAACTGATGTGTGGAAGAAAGGTGTATGCAAAGGTATATGCAGTAGTTGCTGAAATTAATCGGACAAACCAATGCACCTTGAAAATTATTAATCTATCTACCCGACTATATGATATATGATATAACTGTAGAAATCATCTAGACATTAATGTGTTAAATTGATGCAAAGTTGTATACAATAGCTGCTGAAATTAATTTGCTTAAGCAGGGCACCTTGAAAACTATTAATCTACCTACTCGACTGTATGATGTATGATATATTTGTAGAAATCATCTAGACATTAACTTGCAAAATTGATGTGCTGGAAGGAAGACTGTATGCAAAGTTGAATGTAACAGCTGCGAAAACTAATCTGCAGAAGTAGTGCACCTAGAAAATTATTTATCTATCTACTTGACTGATATACCACTCTTTATGCAAAATGAATCACAATGGTTCATTCTACTGCCTGGTTTAATAAACCATAACTGGTTGAAAAAAAGGGAAATGAAAGAAAACAGTTAAATATTTTTTAAAAATACCCCACACCACTGAATCAAAACAATCACAAACACTAACCTCCACACCACACAGAAAGAAGACATAATGCTTATCACAAAACTTCTCCTAGGACTTTACATCCTAACATAAAGGGCTTGCACCAGCTCCAGTTGATTCAGAATACAGCAGCAAGATTCACAGAAAGTTGCAAGCAATGTGACCACATCACACCAGTTGTGCAAAAACTTCATTGGCTACCAGGGCTAAATTTAAAACTCTATGTCTGATCTTCAAGGCCCTTAAAGGAAATGGTCCTGAGTACCTAAAGAATAGGATGATCCTCTACACATCGCCAAGGACACTAAGGGTCTCTCAAGGACTATCACTAACCACACCCTCTGTGGGAACCCCCACTATGGAACTCCATGATTGAGATATTATTTGTTCTTTGGCAACCCTATAAATTCTATTTTACAAGAAACCATTAAACCACATATCCTGTAATTCCCAGGTCTCCCAATACATCCAATAAAACATCATGATTCACTAAGTCAAATGCAGATGACAAATCAAACTGCAATACAATAACTTGATAGCCTTGAGATAGTAAACTTTGGCATGTGCCAATAATGAATTCAGCAGTGTTTCTGTGCTGAAACCTTGTCTAAATCCAAATTGTGTAGGTAAAAACACATTATGTTGATCTAAATAGTTTTCTAACTGCTTTGCTTTCAGGCCTTCCATCATTTTTGCAAACATTGGAAAGTTACCAATGGGTCTTTAACTACCTGGTAGCATGGGATCCAGAGAGAAATTTTTAAGAACAGGTTTGAGCATATCTCCCATAATTTTAGGATATATCCTCACTTTTAAGTAATCTGTGTACACAAGCCACATCTTAAACACTGGAGAAGCAGTTGACAGTATAAACTGTAGACAAATATCCAATTGACAACATGATTTTGAAAACTTGTTATATAGAGGGGCATAATCGAACTGGGCGCCCATCTTTAAGGGCGCCCATCTCTAAGGATGTCCCGGCGAAGGGGCGGAGCATCCCGTATTATCGAAACAAGATGGGTGTTCATCTTTTGTTTTGATAATACGGTCAGGGACACCCAAATCTTGACATTTAGGTCGACCATCTTGACATTTAGGTCAACCTTAGAGATGGGCGACCTCGGTTTTCGCCAATAATGGAAACCGAGGATGCCCATCTCAAAAATGACCAAATCCAAGGTATTTGGTCGTGGGAGGAGCCAACATTCATAGTGCACTGGTCCCCCTGACATGCGAGGACACCAACTTGGCACCCTATCGTTGGTGCAGTGCGTAGCAGCAGATGGATTACTCAGTGAACGGTCTTTTTATAAGACCATTTTAGATCCTGTCTGCAGATCTTTTAATTGGCACCTTTTTGAGTTTTGAGATTTTTTAATTATAATTGATGATAATCTTCATTCATTGTATATCTTAATCATCAGACTCCTGATGTAGGCCATCTGGCCGAAACACAACGTTGTGTTGAGTCATTTGAGTTATTCTCTATTTATTTATTTTTTATTTTTGTTACATTTGTACCCCACACTTTTTCCCACTCATGGCAGGCTCAATGTGGCAGAGTCACAAGGAGCTGCCTGTGCCAGGAATCAAACTCAGTTCCTCAGTTCCCCAGGACCAAAGTCCACCACCCTAGCCACTAGGCCACTCCTCCACTCTATGTACAATTGAGTTATTTTTATTATTTGTTTTAAAACAATTAACGTTATATATTTTAACTTTAGCTTGGTTTCAGTCTTTGGATAGCCTGGCTTATATTCCTACCTTTTTTTATTTTCATTTTACGCCTCGTGGGATCTATTGAGTTCTCCACGCACGTGGATTCTCTATAGAGCCTAGGGGGCACTGCAGTGGACTTCACAAATTGGTCCCAGGTGCATAGCTCCCTTACCTTGGGTGCTGAGCCCCCAAAACCCACTACCCACAACTCTACACCACTACCATAGCCCTTAGGAAGATGAGCAAGTGAAAGATTCCTTTATGTTGAATATCTTTCCTTTGTGGATGACTGTGGGGTCCTGTGAAATATTTTGGCATAGTTTGCAACTGGATAAATTACAGGGAAGTGTGTCCTTCTGTTCCTTTTCAGTCTGTGATGGAAGTTTACTTCTGATTAGCTTGTGTTTTAAGTTGGGTGGCTGTCGGAAGGCCAGTACTGGTGGGGATGGGAATATCTCTTTCAGTAATTCATCCTCCTGGAGTATAGGTTGTAGATCTCTTATGATTTTCCTCAGTTTTTCCAGCTCTGGATTGTATGTCACTACAAGGGGGATTTTTTCTTCTTGTACTGTAGCAGATTCTCCCTGGGTGTTTTGAGGGAGGAGGCAATATTCTTGGAGATTATCCCTGTAATTTATCCAGTTGCAAACTATGCCAAAATATTTCACAGGACCCCACAGTCATCCACAAAGGAAAGATATTCAACATAAAGGAATCTTTCACTTGCTCATCTTCCAATGTGGTATATATCATTCAGTGTAAAAAATGTAACGAAGGATGCTATATTGGAGAAATAGGCCAGATGCTTAAGACAAGATTCAATTTGCATAGACATCACATGATCAATACTGGTGCCAGTAGGGCTCCCACCCCTGTTGGTCAGCATTTTACAGGACCAGGATACTGTACCAGTTACTTCACAATGAGAATCCTGAAAGGTAACTTTAAAACCATACAAGAACGTAAGACCTTTGAAGTCAGAATGATTGAATATTTTAACACCCAACAGAAAGGACTTAACAAGGATCTGGGGTTCCTAGCCCATTATAAACCATAAAGCTGTATTTCTCTGTTGATCACCCCACCCCTCACCTATCCACACCCATCCTGTTAGAATATCAATGATATGCTTTGATGTCCCCATGCATACCTCCTACCCACCCCCATCCTCCCACCCTGTCAGACTGTCATAGTAATGCTTGAATGTTTTCACTTATATACACTGTCAGCTAGCACATTTGCTTATTTCCGATCTGATGAAGAAGGGCAACCTTCGAAAGCTAATCAAGAAATATATTATGTCCAATTAAAAAAGGTATCATCTTATTTTCTTTTCGATGTTTTATTTTGTTTGATTTCTATTGATAACCTTAAGAGTGGACTAACACGGCTACCACTCTCCTCTACAAAATACCTAGAAATTATATAGGTGGCTCAAAGCCTGGTGTCATCAAGAAGGTTTTAGGTACATAGGAGGATGGGGAAATACATAGAAAAACAAAAGACTATATTGAAATGATGGACTGCATCTCACTGTGTCAGGAAAAAAACTATTTTGAGAGAAATTCAGACAATATGTATCTAGGTGTTTAAACTAGAAGGCGGGGGTGGCATAAGGAGGCAGGTCAGTTCTAGTGGTCACCCCCAGCTAAAGACAAGGTGTGACAGTAGTAAAGAAAACAATGAAAACAACAATCTTAGCAAATCACTTCTAACCAGCAAAGAAAAAAATAAACAGAAAATGAGATTGCCACTAAAATGAAGATGGAAAGCGATGACCACAAATGCTCGCAGTTTAAGCAACAAAGTTCATGATCTGCAAGCCCTGATGTTAGAGGCAGACTTAGACATTGTTTCTATCATGGAGGCATGGTTCAATGATGCAAACAGACCAGGTTATAATCTGTTTAGGAAGGCTAGAGATGGTCATAAAGGTGACGGAGTGGCTCTATATGTGAGAAACAATAACAGCAACTGACATACCAGTGGCCTGGGGAAAGGAATAAGCGATATGGATCACCTTGAAAAGAAATGATGGAACCTCTGTCCACATGGATGTTGTCTACAGACCTCCAACACAATTAGAAGAACTAGATAAAGATCTGGTTACAGGTATCCAAAAGTTGGGAAAGAATAGTGCTGTTGCTGGGAGATTTCAACCTTCCGGTTGTGGATTGGAAAGTTCCATCTGCAGAATTGGAAAGAAGTAGAGAGATCGTGGATGCCTTATGAAGTGCTCTGCTCAGACAAATGGTGACAAAATCACGAGGGAAGGAGCAATGCTGGATCTGGTGCTCACAAATGGGGAAAGTGTGACTAATAACCGAGTGGGTGCCCTCCTGGGCAGTAGTGATCATCAAACAGTTTGGTTTGATATAATAGCTAAAGTGGAGCGCAGCCACTCAAAACTCAAAGTCCTGGATTTCAAACATGCTGACTTTAGCAAAATGGGGGAATACCTGAAGAAAAGGTTGATGGACTAGGAGGACATTCAAGAAGTGGAAAGGCAGTGGTCCAGGCTGAAAGGGGCTATAAATATGGCTACTAACCTTTATGTAAGGAGAGTTAATAAAAGCAAGAGAAAAAGGAAACTGATATGGTTCTCCACGCAAGTGGCTAAGAAAATAAAGGCTAAAGAGTTGGCGTTTGTGAAATACAGAAAAGAAGAGGAACACAGCAAGGAATACTGGATGAAACTGAAAGAAGCCAAGGAAAGATATGTCTGGCTAAAGCACAAATGGAAGAACAAATGTCTAGAAATGTAAGGGGGTGGGGGGTGGGGGAGACAAGAATTTTTTTTCACTAATTCTTTTCAGGTATATTAGTGAAAAGAAGAAAACTAAAAATGGAATCGTGAGACTGAAAGATGCTGTGAGCCACCAAGTGGAGAATAATGTGAGCCAATATGTGGAGGAAAAAGCAAACATGCTAAACAAATACTTCTGATCTGTGCTCAAGGAAGAAATTCCTGGAGAAGGACCACAATTGACTGGCAAAGGTACATATGAGAATGGAGTGGATATAGCACCATTCAAGGAAGAAAGAAAGTGTTTATAAACAACTTGAAAATTTGAAGGTGGACAAAGCCATGTGACTGGACAGGATCCAACCCAGGATATTGAGGGAGCTCAGAGAGGTTCTGGCAGGTCCTCTTATAGATTTGTTTAATAAATCCTTAGAGATGGGGGGGGGGGTTCCTTGGGATTGGAGAAGAGCAGATGTGGTCCCTCTTCCCAAAAGTGGTGACAGAGAAGAAGCTGGAAACTACAGGCCGGTTAGCCTCATTTCGATTATTGGGAAAGTAATGGAAGTGATGCTGAAGGAAAGGATAGAGAATTTCCTGGAATCCAATAGGTTGCGTGATCCAAGATAACATGGTTTTACCAAAGGTAAATTGTGCCAAATGAATCTGATTGAATTCTTTGACTAGGTGACCAGAGAATTGAATTGAGAACATGCGCTAGATGTAATCTACTTAGATTTCAGCAAAGCCTTTGCCACGATTCCTTATAGGAGGCTCTTGATTAAACTTGAGAGGCTGAAGTTAGGACCCAAAGTGGTGAACTGGATTAGGAACTGGTTGACATACAGACGCCAGAGGGTGGTGGTTAATGGAATTCACTCGGAAGAAGGAAAGGTGAGTAGTGGAGTGCCTCAACGATCGGTGCTGGGGCTGATTCTGTTCAATATATTTGTGAGTGAACATTGCCAAAGGCTTAGAAGGTAAGGTCTGACTTTTTGTGGATGATACCAAGATTTGTAACAGAGTGGACACCCCGGAGGGAGTGGAAAATATAAAACAGGATCTGCAGAAGTTAGAAGAATGGTCTAATGTTTGGCAATTAAAATTCAATGCTAAGAAGTGCAAAGTATTGCACTTAAGGAGTAAAATCCAAGGAATACATATGTGCTAGGTGGTGAGATGCTAATATGCACAGATAGGGAAAGGGATCTTGGGGTAATAGTATCTGAGGGTTTGAAGGCGATGAAACAGTGTGACAAGGCGATGACCATAGCCAGAAGGATACTAGGCTGTATAGAAAGAGGTGTAACAAACAGAAGAAAGTAGGTGTTGATTCCTCTGTACAAGTAGTTGGTGAGATCTCATCTGAAGTACTGTGCTGTTTTGGAGGCCTTATCTTTCCAAAGATGTAAGAAAACTTGAAGCAGTCCAGAGGAAGGTGACAAGAATGATATGAGGCTTGTGTCAAAGGACATATGAGAAGAGACTGGAAGACCTGAATATGTATAGCCTAGAGGAGAGGAAGGACAGGGGAGATATGATACAGACATTTAAATACTTGAAAAGTATTAATATAGAAACAAATATTTTCCAGAGGGAAAGTGGTAAAACTAGGAGTAATGTCAGAAA
Source organism: Microcaecilia unicolor (assembly GCF_901765095.1). NCBI lineage: Eukaryota > Metazoa > Chordata > Amphibia > Gymnophiona > Siphonopidae > Microcaecilia > Microcaecilia unicolor. The sequence continues at coordinate 415,261,377 of NC_044033.1, forward strand.
ATTCTTTTTCACAGAGAGGGTAGTTGATGCCTAGAATGCCCTCCTGAGGGAGGTGATGGGAAAAAAAAAACTGTGGCAGAATTTTAAAAGATGTGGGATGAACACAGAGGATCTCTAGTTAGAAAATGAATGATATAAATAACAAAACTTAAAGGGTTGCACATGTGTTTGCATGACAAGTGGTGCTGAGATGGCGACTCTGATTTCATCAACTAAGGCCGGTGCTGGGCTGGCTTGTACATTCTGAGTCTTGTATATCCGGTTTAGGATGGACTGGAAGGAGCTTCGAAGGAAACTCCAGTAATTTAGAATGTGAGGACAGTGCCGGGCAGACTTTTATGGTCTTTGTCCCGCAAATGACAAGATAGATTTGGATAGTCTGGAGTGGTCTTTGATGCAACTCCAGTAGTTGGAACATACAGACAAAGATGGGCAGACTTCTATGGTCTATGTCCCAAAAACACAAAATAAAGACCACGATCAAGTATATAATATCACGTTCATTGTTGATTTAAATCTTGAATTGATAATGAATGTGATTATTGGGCAGACTGGATGGACCATTCAGGTCTTTTTCTGCTGTCACTTACTATGTTACTATGGACATCATGTCTGGTCAGCATGTGGGATATAGGAAGCAGGTAATTTTATTGTGAGGTCAAAGAAGCTTTTCAGATTTACTCTGTGAGTGTAGCTCAATGTACTTCCTTACCTATTTTTGGGATATTCAGTGATTTAGCTTATTCTTTCAGGGTTTAGGATTTTTGTTTTCTTGACCATAGTGTTTGGCTGTAGGCCTAATTCAAGGGATTAATTTTACAAAGAAGAGACCCAGAATAAAACTGATCTCAATCTATAGGTAACAGTTAAGTGACAATGATTTCTTGATTATTCTCCCAACAATACTACTACTGCTAACAGTGCTAGAAGTGCCAGATCCATATAGAGTATACATAAGGGGCGGACTAACCATTTGGGCAACCAGACAGTGTCCTACCTTAAAGGTGCGCCGCTGGTGATCTAGTGGCTCTGAGGAGGGAACATGTTCTTTCCTCCCCATTGTGCTGCCGCTATTCCCCCTGCATTGCACCACTGTCTGCAGAAGTCTCACGAGACTGCTGAAACCCGCACGACTACTGTGGGAAGTCTCGGATGCCATTTTGAAAATACAGTGGCGCCGGCAGGCGGGGGAATAACGGCAGTGCAGCAAGCAGGAAAGAACATGCTGCTCCTCCCTCGCAGAGACCACCAGACCTCAGAGACCACCTTCAAGTAGGACCAGGGCAGCAGGAGCGTTGGCTGCGGCAGTCAGGGGGCAGCAGTGCGGCAGTAGGGGGTGTCAGGCAGCAGCCAGGCGGGGGCCCCATACCACTGTCAGTGCCCAGGGGCCCAGAGCACTCTCAGTCTGCCCCTGGTATACATAAAGGGTATGACTTCTTGCTTCCTTTTGAAGTGGGGGGGGGGGGGGGCAAAAGGAAAAGCCTGTAGTAAGCTGATGAACAAGTTTAAGGGAAAGAGAAGGTAAATTAATATCCTTCTATGAGAGAGATATAAAAAAGTAACAAACTTGTGCATATGTTAAAAGAGATCCTTTTAATATAAAACAGGAAAGGCACCTGATACAAAGCAGAAGCTGAAGAGTTACTGCAATCAGAAATGATTTGCTTTCAAAAAACAGCCGCACTATCCCCATGGGTTTCTTCACCTTCAGCGCGCCCTAATCGTTAGTGCAGCTGTAAAAACTACAAAGACTGAATTTGAATGGCATTTCAGCTACTTTATGTCATCTTTCTTCAGAAAACCTTTACTGGATGTAATGAAAGCAGAGTAAAAGAAAAGGTGATGGGAAGGGCAGTGCATCTGTCAGAGTGTCACCTTATGACAGTAAGTGATAAGACACCTAATGCCGAAGTGATGAATGTGTCCACAAGTGGGTTCTGTGCTGGTGAGAGACAGATGAAAACTCAAATGTGAACAAGAAGACATGAGAACATGCCTCTAGGGAGGCTCATCTACTCTATGTATTACTTGACTGATTTCAGCATACTGCACATTTTCACTAGTGAGAGAAAGATAAGTGTTCTTATCAATACTACAACTCAGGGATATAATAAAAGAAAAGAAAGAAGATGGTCTGAAGGAAGGAAAAACATCCATCATATTAAAGTGTCAAACATGACCTTTTCATATATTCTTTTCTAGATATGGTGTTTTTGCTTCTTTAGCCTTAGAAATATATTTGATGAGCATTATGAATCACTGAGACCATAAATGTAAATGCTAAGGGACTGATTTCAAACGATTTGTGTGACCGATGCAACTGCTTATCTCAGTTTTATTTGCTGGAAAAGGCCAAATTGGACATAGACTACTGGTTCTCATGTGTTCTGCCTACAAGGCCATGTGGATTATTTTGCTATGAAGCATTAAGCATAATAAACACAATAATTGGCCCATCCAGTATGCCCGTTTGTAAGTCTTCCACTATGGACTGATAAGCATAAAAATTCTTATTCTCACACCAGCTGCCTAGCCTCTAAGGGGTTGATATTCAGCATTGTATAATTGGGACAGGAAATGCTGCTGCCTGGTTAAACAACACTGCCCGGACCAGGAGCAGATATTCAGTGGCACTTAACTGTAGAGTACTACTATCTACTCTAACTGCTATGGCACTCTCCAGGGCAGTCTGGGAGCCGAGTCAGGACAGAGCAAAACAGCTTTGCTAAGTTAACCAGGCAGATATCTTCATACCACCACTGAATATCAGCGATAACCTTGGTAACTCCCAGCAGCCAACCTGGTCTCATATATTTAGTGCCAGTACCTACACAGGGGCAGCAATTAATATCTGGGTCTAATTCAGCTGGCAATTGCCAAAGTTTAAAAAAACAACCACTGTCCAAAATATTCTCATTGCTTGTTGAAGTTTAGGTTTTAATTAGAAGCATAGCCAGGTTGAGGTATCGGGGGGAGTGGACATCAGACTGCCAATGGTGCTGGCATGTATTTTGAATGCGACAGATTGCATGAAAAATTGGTGTCGGCGGAAGTCTGATTGGGGGAGCAGTCATTCCCCTGCAGACTGACCTAGCTACACCTCTTGTTTTAACCGTGGTCTTCCATGCACTGTGAGGTGTGGAATGTGAACAAGGATGGGTCTGAAGCCAGGACAAACTAGAGCCACACAACGGGTGCAGGTAAAGGAAAACATCAGGAAAGGTTCTGTTCATAGGCGGGGGAAAAGTCAAACACAAAACTAGACTGCAACCATAGCAATGTTCTTGGGTGGCCTGCTCCTGCAGGGCCACAGCGTAGCTTTCTGTCTCCCAGTTCAGCAGCATGCTTTATTTGTCTCTGGTCTGGTTCCCCAGAGTTATCAGTGTAGTGTCTAACAGTTACTTGAGTCAAACATCCAAGGTTACAAGGTTCTAAGCTGAGCATGGCCTACCTGACTGTAGCTATTGCAGTTCACATGCAGATGATAGAGAAAAATGCAGTTGAGCATCACTGCTTCTCTCTGGGCCTCCCTAACCTAACTGTGCCCCAGGCTTCTATACTTCCTGGATCATGCCCTCCTGGCACCACCCCTCCTGTATCACTTCCCCCTTGGGCAGGGCTATGAACCTTAAGGTGGTTTGACACTGTGAGAGAATATCCTTAAGGGGACATGCCACACAAGTATAAATCACACCCACCCATGCACTCACACAATACTCAAAACACACTACCATCTCTGTTACCCAAGTATGATTACTGTTGCTCTCCTACCCTTGTTTTTGTTTATAATTGATTCATATTTCAGTTACCAGTTATTGTTTGCTGATTGCATTTTTTCTGTTTCACTGTTCAATTTTTCAGACAATAAACAATATTAGTTTGTTGACTCGACTTGTCTGGACTGATAAAGAATCCTGATGGTTTGTGTGTTGGGTCTGTGAGTGTTTTCTGGGAACTGTGGGACCACTGGGAGTGTGGCCTCCAGTAACCTAGAATCACTGAGGATAATTTGAGAGCTGGAGACTCATCCAGAGGTGATTGTGACTCAGTTGGTGGGAGGAGGGTTCTAGTGTAGAGCACAAACGGCAGGTGTAGGCAGACCTGAGATGTGCTGGGGATTTCATGACATACCTTTAGCCCTCCTTTTTGGGGCAATGCTGGGATTGTCAAATTCAGTGTGTGGCATGAGGATCACCATCCATTAAATGGTTCAGAATCTTTTTTATCTGTAATCTCCAGACACAGAGCACAGTGAACAAGTGCAGCAGTAACAGGGTCCCTTTCCTGTTCAGTTTTTTTGGTAGTGTTAGGAGATTAGCAGTGTGCTGATGGTGACTAGCAGCAGCCAGCAGACACTGGAGATGCCTGACCTAACACAGGAGCAACCGGATAACCTTAGCAGGGAGGAGCTGCAGGATCGGCCTACGCAGAGTTCTCCTGGGGGGAAGAGCAGACCCCTTGTGGGTAGAGGCCCATGAGTTGGCAGGGCCAGGTGCCACACCAGCTGAGATCCGGCAGATCTACATGCTAGAGTGACAGCGGTTAGACCAGTTGCAGGAGAAGAACGGGACTGGGAAGAGCAGTAGCAGCGAGAGGAATGGGAAGAGTCACAGCGGCGAGAGAGCGGGAACAGCAGTGTGAAGAGTTGGAGTTCCAGCTGCAGAAATTAAAGGTGGAGATGGAAATGTCTCGCATCCAAAGCTTCAGCCCAACCCCTGTGCCAAGGCCTGAGGCACGATCCACAACCTGGATCAGGCCCAACTTGTTTGCGCAGTTTGATGATACCTGAGATGACATAGATAGATATCTAACTGCCTTTGAAAAAAATTTGCCGCCTCAATGGGATTCCTCAGAAAGACTGGGTACATTATTTGGAAAGAAAGCTCACTGGTAGAGCATTTGAGGCATTCCAAGCACTATCCATGAAGACATGTTCCCAGTTTGAAGAGGTGTGCAAAGCTTTGTTGAACCATTATGCTATTACTCCCAAGACCTACAGACTAAAGTTCTGCACTTTGCAAAAGGGGGTGGATGATACAGCGAGTTTGTGATTCAGCTAAGTAGAGAGTTTAAAAGTTAGTCCACTTTTAAAGGTAATCACTATAAACAGAATAAAATAAAACATAGAAAAGAAAATAAGATGATACCTTTTTTATTGATTCAGCTAAGATACCAGCATCAGCGGTGGCTCAGTGGAGCTGAAGTTAAAAACTTGGAGGACTGCCAAAACCTGATGGTCCTGGAGCAGTTTCTTCAGCGTTTTTATCCAGAGGTGAGGGAACATGTTCAAGATCACCATCCCGTACTCCAGAGAAGATGGCTGAGTGGGCTAACATCTTTATGGCTAACCATCCCTGGTTGGCAAAGAGAAGCTGTCCTTATCCGCAGCAGCTGGGATCTAAAGACAACCAGAGCCCTAAGCCATAAGTCCATCAAGCCCAGCATCCTGTTTCCAACAGTGGCCAATCCAGGTCACAAATACCTGGCAAGATCCAAAAAAAGTACAAAACATTTTATACTGCTTATCTCAGAAATAGTGGATTTCCTCCAAATCCATTTAATAATGGTCTATGAACTTTTCCTTTAGGAAGCCGTCCAAATCTGTTTTAAAGTCCGCTAAGCTAACCGCGTTTACCACATTCTCTGGCAACGAATTCCAGAGTTTAATTACACGTTGAGTGAAGAAAAGCTTTCTCCGATTCGTTTTAAATTTACTACATTGTACCTTCATCGCATGCCCCCTAGTCCTAGTATTTTTGGAAAGTGTAAACAGACGCTTCACATCTACCCGTTTAACTCCACTAATTATTTTATAGACCTCTATCATATCTCCCCTCAGCTGCCTTTTCTCCAAGCTGAAAAGCCCTAGCCGCTTTAGCCTTTCCTCATAGGGAAGTCGTCCCATCCCCTTTATCATTTTTGTCGCCCTTCTCTGCACCTTTTCTAATTCCACTATATCTTTTTTGAGATGCGGCGACCAGAACTGAACACAATATTTGAGATGCGGTTGCACCATGGAGCGATACAAAGGCATTATAACATCCTCATTTTTGTTTTCCATTCCTTTCCTAATAATATCTAACATTCTATTTGCTTTCTTAGCCGCCACAGCACACTGAGCAAAGGATTTCAACATATCATCAACGATGACGCCTAGATCCCTTTCCTGGCAGGTGACTCATTGCATTACATAGCTATAATTTGGGTTCCTCTTTCCCACATGCATCACTTTGCACTTGGTCACATTAAACGTCATCTGCCATTTAGATACCCAGTCTCCTAGTCTCAAAAGGTCCTCTGGTAATTTTTCACAATCTTCTTGTGATTGAATAACTTTGTGTCATCAGCAAATTTAATTACCTCACTAGTTACTCCCATCTCTAGATCAACACACACACATGCACTAGATTGACAGAGAACTTCTATTGGCTGGGAGTATCTCGAGTCGTAGCTGACTATTCTCGAATCTATGATGCATGCTAAAGAGTGGTTAACACCGAAGATCACCTCCGAGCTCCCCTGAAACCTTTACCCATTAGTGAGCCATCTGAGAGAATAGCTGTAGATTAGTGGGGTCACTTGCTGTCCCTAGCTGGACTGGGAAAATATATATATTTACACTGGTGGACTTTGCTACCAGATATCCTAAAGCAGTTGCCTTATCCTCCATAGAACCAGAGAAAATTGCCACTGCCCTGCTAGAAATATTTTCCCGGGTAGGATATCCATGAGAAATACTCTCAGACCCAAGGGACACAGTTTATGTCTGAGTTCATCCAGAATCTGTGGACATACTGTGGAGTGAAATCTGTAAGTACCACACCATATCACCCTGAAACTAATGGATTGGTGGAGAGATTTAATGGGGCATTAAAGCATATGTTAAAAATTTCATAGAGACAGGAGACCGGGACTGGGAGAAATACTTGCCCTACCTACTGTTTGCATACAGAGAGGTACCTCAGGAATCTACAGGGTTCTCCCCATTTGAGCTGCTTTATGGCCGGAGGGTGAGAGGTCCCCCTTGACCTAATAAGAGAACATTGGGGGGGGAGTTGATACCTCTGACACCCATGTAATTGTATATGTAGTTAACTTATGGCACAGATTAGAAGAACTTTGGGCTTTGTCAGAGATAGCTTACAGGCAGCCCAAACTAAGCAAAAGACCTGGCATGATTGTAAGGTCCGAAACAGAGAGTTTTATGAGGGCCAGCAGGTGCTTGTTTTAGTCCCAGTATGTCAGAAGAAACTTCAAGTTAATTGGGAGGGACCGATTTTGGCCGTCCTCAACTGCTTTCCATTGCAGGATGACCAAAGTTCAAGGGGGTATGTCGGCAGTGTACCGAAGGCAGCATGGGGGCTTGGTTGAGATGGCAGTCCTCGGCTGATAATGGAAAAAAGAAGGGCGTCCCTGATGAGCATTTGGCCGACTTTACTTGGTCCCTTTTTGTTCACGACCAAGCCTTGAAAAGGTGCCCGAACTGACCAGATGACCACCGGAGGGAATAGGGGATCACCTCCCCTTACTCCCCCAGTGGTCACCAACCCCCTCCCACCCAAAAAAAAATATATATATTTTTTGCCAGCCTCTATGCCAGGCTCAAATGTCATACTCAGTTCCCTGACAGCACTATGCAGGTCCCTGGAACAGTTTTTAGTGGGTACTACAGTGCACCTCAGGTAGGCAGCCCCAGGCCCACCCCCCACTACCTGCTACACTTGTGGTGGTAAATGGGAGCCCTCTAAAACCCACCCAAAACCCACTGTACCCACATCTAGGTGCCCCCCATTACTACTACTACTACTACTACTTAACATTTCTAAAGCGCTACTAGGGTTACGCAGCGTTGTACAATTTAACATAGAGGGACGGTCCCTGCTCAAAGGGCTTACTATCTAAGGGCTATGGTAGTGTTGTACAGTTGTGGGTAGTGGGTTTTGGGGGAGGTTGGGGGGCTCAGCACACAAGGTAAGGGAGCTATGCACCTGGGAGCAATTTGTGAAGTCCACTGCAGTGCCCCCTAGGGTGCCCGGTTGGTGTCCTGGCATGTAAGGGGGACCAAATGCTGGCTCCTCCCACGACCAAATGGCTTGGATTTGGCCGGTTTTGAGATGGACGTCCACGGTTTCCATTATCAGCGAAAACCAATGTCGGTGATCTCTGAGGGTGGCCATCTCTAAGGTCGATCCAAATGTTGAGATTTGGGTGTCCCCGACCGTATTATTGAAGTGAAAGGTGGCCGCCCATCTTGTTTTGACAATAAGGTCGGGGACACCCCTTTGCGGGGCCATCCTTAGAGATGGGCGCCCTTATAGATGGGTACCCCCGTTCGATAATGCCCCTCCACGTTACATCTATGGACTCTCAAGACAGAATGCAGCGAATCTTTCATGTAAATATGTTAAGGCCTTTGCAAATCATACAGCTATGGTGCTAGCTATGTGCAACTTACCAGAAGAGTGTCAGAATAGTGAGCCCATACCTGACCTCCTAGCAGAGACCTTACCAGAGGAATCTGACACTGAAGAGAGACTATTTAAACGTACAGACTGTGAAAAAACCTTCCGTCAAAAGGGAGAACCAGAACAACAGGAAACATGTATAAAAGGCACACATTTTGCACACATTTTACATGTTCTAAGTATGAGAAAGATTTTAGTATGAAGAAAGAGGTAATGTAGCACCTGAGAAATAATAAAGAAACTGGAATATGTATAAGTATAGAATATGGGAAAACCTGTATCAATAAAGCAAACATGACAGAATATCAGAAAAACACTGATAATAGAATATCTTTATGTCCTGGATATGACAGTAGCTTCAACCAGAAAGAAAGCTCCACAAGAAATACAAAATTTTGCCCAGGAGAGAGACCAGTTTCAAGTATAGAGTGTAAGAGAAGTTTCAGTTGTCGGAAGCAGCATAGAATCCATTCAGGAATGAAACCATTTACTTGCACTGAATGTAGGAAAATCTTTATTCGTAAATCACAGCTAACAAAGGACTAGAGAATCCACCTAGGAGTAAGACCATTCACATGTGCTGAATGTGGTAAAAGCTTCTATCACAAGATATTCCTCTCTATTCACAAAATGAAGCATACAGGATTAAAACTATTAGCATGTACTGAGTGTGGTAAAAGCTTCTGTTATAAACATCAGAAGGGCAGTGAACATGGTAACACTGATGGCCTCTCCAAAAAGGAAGAGCCAGAACCACCCTGGACAGTAGAGACTGCAGTCCGGGGTGTCTCTCTTGAGAAGGGAGGTGTGACAGAACAGTGGGTTTTTTAAGCCTGTAAAACTGTCTTAATTATTTCTTGAAGTGTATTTCTCTACGTAAGTACATACTTAAGTAATGCCATAGTGGGAAAAGACCAAAGGTCCATCGAGCCCAGCATCCTGTCCATGACAGCGGCCAATCCAGGCCAAGGGCACTTGGCCAGCTTCCCAAACGTACAAACATTCTATACATGTTATTCCTGGAATTGTGGATTTTTCCCAAGTCCATTTAGTAGTGGTTTATGGACTTGTCCTTTAGGAAACCGTCTAACCCCTTTTTAAACTCTGCTAAGCTAACCGACTTCACCACGTTCTCCGGCAACAAATTCCAGATTTTAATTATGTGTTGGGTGAAGAAACAATTTGTCCAATTTGTTTTAAGTTACTACACTGTAGTTTCATCGCATGCCTCCTAGTCCTAGTATTTTTGGAAAGCGTGAACAGACGCTTCACATCCACCTGTTCCACTCCACTCAATATTTTATATACCTCTATCATGTCTCCCCTCAGCCGTCTCTTCTCCAAGCTGAAAAGCCCTAGCCTCCTTAGTCTTTCTTCATAGGGAAGTCATCCCATCCCCGCTATCATTTTAGTCGCCCTTCACTGCACCTTTTCCAATTCTACTATATCTTTCTTGAGATGCAGCGACCAGAATTGAACACAGTACTCAAGGTGCGGTCGCACCATGGAGCGATACAACGGCATTATAACATCCTCACACCTGTTTTCCATACCTTTCCTAATAATACCCAACATTCTATTTGCTTTCCTAGCCACAGCAGCACACTGAGCAGAAGGTTTCAGTGTATTATCGACGATGACACCCAGATCCCTTTCTTGGTCCGTAACTCCTAACGTGGAACCTTGCATGACGTAGCTATAATTCGGGTTCTTTTTTCCCACATGCATCACCTTGTACTTGCTCACATTAAACGTCATCTGCCATTTAGCTGCCCAGTCTCCCAGTCTCGTAAGGTCCTTCTGTAATTTTTCACAATCCTGTCGTGAGTTAACGACTTTGAATAACTTTGTGTCATCAGCAAATGTAATTACCTCGCTAGTTTGACCAATTGGTGGTGCATGTTTATGTTTTGAAGCTGCTGCAAAACCAATGCTGTTTTCTTTGTTTAAGCCTTTTGGAAAGGCAGTCTGCAGTATACTTACAAAGATTGTTATTCTGGGCTCTGATTGGCCCAGGAGCTCATTTTCATTTGGATTTTACTGGCTTTTTCTCCAGTCTTAGCCCAGGAAGAGAGACAGAGAGAGAGAGAGATAGAGAGAGAGAGAGAGAGAGAGAGACAGATCTCTTAGCTGAGGACCTGTGATCAGTTATATTTGATAATCTGTGAGCAGCATATTTCCTGATCTCCCCAGGTACTTTTTTAAAAATAAAAAATGTTTAGTTAGTGTTATAATTGATCCATATTTGAGATATTGTTTGCTGATTGCACTTTTTCTGTTTCACTATTCAATTTTTCAGACAATAACAATATAGTTTGTTGACTCTACTTGTCTGGACTTATAAAGAATCCTGGTGGTTTGTGTGTTGGATCTGTGAGTGCTATCTGGGAACTGTTGCAGCCATCCAAAGTAGCTTGTCTCTGGGGAAGGGTCTTACTCAGGGCTGAAGGATAAATGCAAGTTTTCCATTTTGTTTTTCCCATGGCTAAAGTTGAAGAAGGTAAACTAATATTTGGAAAAGTGGCAATAAGCCACTGTATCACTAAATTAGAAAATTTCCTCTATAAATCATTACTAATGTAGACCTGGGAAAAGCCACAACTTATCCGAGGGAGTCAGTAACATGATATCTTTCTATTTTTTGGCACTCTACCAGGAACTTGGATGAATCTCTTCATAAAAGTGGTTAATAAATCCCCCCCCCCCCTAAAAAAAACAAGCTGACAAATTTGTAACCTGGATTGGCCCCAGTTGGAAATATAGTACTGGGCTAAATTGGTGCGACCATATTTTTTTGAAAATCACTTTGTATTACTAGTACAGGTGCTCATAATATCCCATTTAGATTATTGTAAAGTCATTTACATTGGGCTCTCACTCCAACTATAGAAGAAGTTACAACTTATACAGAATAAAGTAGCTAGGTTGATATATAAAGCAAAAAATATGAATCGGTTACACCTAGTTGAAAGAGCTCAACCAGCTACCAGCCAGAACCCATATCTTTTAAAGTATCATGGCTTATTTTTAAATCTCGTTATGGTCTGTATCAGATTATGTGGTAGGGCTGATGGTGCAGCCAACCTTTGGTCACACTTTTTGTTTACATGACTGAGGGCTTTTAAACTTTCCTCTGGTCAAAGGGGTTTGCTATAAGTAGGTATCTGAGAATTCATTTTTGTTCCAAGCAGTATTAATTTGAAATGATCTTCCCATTTTTCAGACAATACTTTATTTGAAAAGAGATTGTCAAGATCACATTAAAATCTATATTGAGACTCCAGGAGAAGGCAATATTTGCCGAAACACTTGCACTGACAATTTCTAGCAATTTTAAGGCCCCTTTTAGACACATATCGCTGCTTTGCTGCACACCAATCCAGCACTACTTCCAGGCAACCGCAGGAGCCCGGCAATAGCGTCTGCCCCCAACGTGCGCCATTTCCGACGCTGAAAAAAATATTTTATTTTTTTAGCATTGAGGGCTTACCCAGTGGTGATCAGACCACCCCGCGTGCTGTCTGGCTACCTCTGGGTTACCATGGGAGCCCTTACCGTCAAGTGTTACACTTATCACACCACCATTTCCATTTTTTTAAAGTCATTTTGCCCACTGCAGTAAAAAGGGGCCTTGGCACATGGCAAATCCACCCACCAATGCTACCTTAGGGCATCTTTCACCACAGCTTTGTATAAGGGGCCCTTAGAGCTTGCTTTGATATTGGTGTTGGGCTGTTAAGAAGATTTTTGTGGGCAACACTGTTTCAGAAAGGTGAATTATTTTTAAAACCATTTATATTTAGTAATATTTGATAAAATATAGTAACATAGTAGATGACGGCAGAAAAAGACCTGCACGGTCCATCCAGTCTGCCCATCAAGATAACTCATATGTGCTACTTTTTGTGTATACCCTACTTTGATTTGTACCTGTGCTCTTTAGGGCACAGACCGTATAAGTCTGCCCAGCACTATCCCCACCTCCCTACCACCAGCCCCGCCTCCCGATCTTGACTAAGCTCCTGAGGATCCATTCTTTCGGCACTGGATTCCTTTATGCTTATCCCACGCATGTTTGAATTCCGTTACTGTTTTCATTTCCACCACCTCTCGCGGGAGGGAATTCCAAGCATCCACCACTCTCTCCGTGAAAAAATACTTCCTGACATTTTTCTTGAGTCTGCCCCCCTTCAATCTCATTTCATGTCCTCTCGTTCTACCATCTTCCCATCTCCGGAAAAGGTTTGTTTGCGGATTAATACCTTTCAAATATTTGAACGTCTGTATCATATCACCCCTGTTTTTCCTTTCCTCCAGAGTATACATGTTTAGCTCAGCAAGTCTCTCCTCATACGTCTTGTAACGCAAATCCCATACCATTCTCGTAGCTTTTCTTTGCACCGCTTCAATTATTTTTACATCCTTAACAAGATACGGCCTCCAAAACTGAACACAATACTCCAGGTGGGGCCTCACCAACGACTTATACAGGGGCATCAACACCCCCTTTCTTCTGCTGGTCACACCTCTCTCTATACAGCCTAACAACCTTCTAGCTATGGCCACCGCCTTGTCACACTGTTTCGTCGCCTTCAAATCCTCAGATACTATCACCCCAAGATCCCTCTCTCCGCCCGTACCTATCAGACTCTCCCCGCCTAACACATACGTCTCCCGTGGATTTCTATTCCCTAAGTGCATCACTTTGCATTTCTTCGCATTGAATTTTAATTGCCAAACCTTAGACCATTCTTCTAGCTTCCTCAAATCCTTTTTCATGTTTTCCACTCCCTCCTGGGTGTCCACTCTGTTACAGATCTTAGTATCATTCCCAAATAGGCAAACTTTACCTTCTAACCCTTCGGCAATGTCACTCACAAATATATTGAACAGAATCGGCCCCAGCACCGATCCCTGAGGCACTCCACTACTCACCTTTCCCTCCTCTGAGCGAATTCCATTCACCACCACCTTCTGGCATCTGTCCGTCAACCAGTTCCTAATCCAGTTCACCATTTCAGGTCCTATCTTCAGCCCATCCAGTTTATTTAAGAGCCTCCTGTGGGGAACCGTGTCAAAAGCTTTGCTGAAATCTAAGTAGATTACGTCCATAGCTCGTCCCTGATTAAATTCTCCTGTCACCCAATCAAAGAACTCAATGAGATTTGTTTGGCACAATTTCCCTTTGGTAAAACCATGTTGTCTCGGATCTTGCAACTTATTTGCTTCCAGGAAATTCACTATCCTTTCCTTCAGCATCGCTTCCATTACTTTTCCAATAACCGAAGTGAGGCTTACCGGCCTGTAGTTTCCAGCTTCTTCCCTATCACCACTTTTGTGAAGAGGGACCACCTCTGCCATTCTCCAGTCTCTCGGAACCTTTCCCGTCTGCAAGGATATATTAAACAAATCTTTAAGAGGACCCGCCAAAACCTCTCTGAGCTCCCTCAATATCCTGGGGTGAATCCCATCCGGTCCCATGGCTTTGTCCACCTTTAGCTTTTCAAGTTGTTGATATACACTTTCTTCCGTGAACGGTGCTCTATCCACTTCATTCTCATTTGTACTATTTCCAGTCCATCGCGGTCCTTCTCCAGGATTTTCTTCTGTGAAAACAGAACAAAAATATCTATTTAGCAAATTTGCTTTTTCTTCATAATTTTCCACATAGCGGTTCGCAGTATCTTTTAGTCTCACAATTCCCTTTTTAGTCATTCTCCTTTCACTAATATACCTAAATAAAGTTTTGTCACCCCTCCTTACATTTCTAGCCATTTGTTCTTCCGCTTGCGCTTTTGCCAGTCGTATCTCTCTCTTGGCTTCTTTCAGTTTCATCCGGTATTCCTCCATGTGTTCCTTTTCTTGAGTTTTTCTGTATTTCTGGAACACCAACTCTTTAGCCTTTATTTTCTCAACAATTTGCTTGGAGAACCATATCGGTTTCCTTTTTCTCTTGCTTTTATTTACTTTTCTTACATAAAGGTTCGTGGCTCTATTTATAGCTTCTTTCAGCCTGGACCATTGTCCTTCCACTTCTTGTACTTCCTCCCAGCCCATCATCTCCTTCCTCGGGTATTCCCCCATTTTACTAAAGTCAGCACGCTTGAAATCCAGGACTTTGAGTTTTGAGTGGCCGCTCTCCACTTTAGCTGTTATATCAAACCAAACCGTTTGATGGTCACTGCTGCCCAGGTGGGCACCCACTCAGATATTTGACACGCTATCCCCATTTGTGAGCACCAGATCCAGTGTCGCTCCCTCCCTCATGGGTTCCATCACCATTTGTCTGAGCAAAACTCTTTGGAAAGCATCCACGATCCCTCTACTTCTTTCCGATTCTGCAGACGGAACCTTCCAATCTACATCCGGCAGATTGAAATCTCCCAGCAACAGCACCTCTCTCTTGCTTCCCAACTTTTGAATATCTGTGATCAGGTCTTTATCTAATTCCTCCAATTGTGTCGGAGGTCTGTAGTCAACACCCACGTGGACAGAGGTTCTATCATCTCTTTTTAAGGTGATCCATATCGCTTCTTCCTTTCCCCAGGTCCCTATCATTTCAGTCGCAGTGATATCATTCCTCACATACAGGTGTTTTTTCACCTTTTATTTTTAGATTTTTCTTATGTGCACTAAAACATTTTGGTTCATTGTTGATTTGTCTAGAAAATACTATGGTAGTAGGCACATCTATATGAATAAGAGCAAATGACTGAAAAGTTACATATGTTGACGTAAGGCATTGACCTGTTTTGGAAAATGTTCCTATAAGGTCCTTTTTTGCCTCTATATTGAAATAGATAATTGCTGATGCTCTTTTTTGAATCAATGGGTAAATGATTTGGTTTGGACTCCACACATGAGTTATTTTGGAATGTTTTTAATTTTGATAACTGTACTCATACCTGTTACAAATCAAAAACCTGTATAGTAGAAAAAAGGCTGAGAGTTTCACATCAAGCAATATTTTTCATCCACAGATATACAGCAAAACATATGCATAAGAAAATAGGATAGGATGAAGTAAAACAAAAATGCAACAGACAAAAATTTGGAATTTGTTGGAATTTAAAGTTTGTATTGATATATTGGATACACTTTTGGTGGATTTATTATTTCCTCTTGTTTTATAGTATATTCAAAAATGTTTTTTTATTTAAAACGTTTACATACTGCTTTTTTAACCAATCAAAGCAATTTTACAAAGTTGTACAATCACAGTAAAATAAACTAAAAAGGTCAAACAATTATTAACAAGAAGAACCAATCAATCTCCCTTATAAAATCAAAATCCATATATTTTTATGACCGTCCACATTTTCAAAAGATGCCTAATTCTATTCGCTGAGTTCAAACTGTGGCTGTCTTCTAAGAGACTGATCTAGTTAGAAATCACAAATGTGAATCTTTCTAGACTTTATAGCATGTAGAACAAAAAACATTTTAAGTGTCAAAAGTTGTTACGAAGACATGGCTAAACTTAGAAATGAAAGCTAATTGCAGAAACAGCTTATCTTTTCTGGTAGCACAGTTGGTAACATTAAGAATTGTTGACTGGGTGCAACATTAGTTTTGGAGCAGGTACAAGGAAGCTGTCCTGCAGCTATGTTTTTTGGAGACTGGAGATGTTGTAAGATGTGAACACAGCTGAATACTGGAAATACTTTGTTTTTTAATCAACATATAAATTAGACAGCTCTTCATGAAATATATTGCAAGTCACTTTTATGTTTTCACACATTTTTTGGAGCACAGCTTTGATATCATATGTTGTTTCTTTAGACACACGGATTACACCTTGAGACAGCCTTTTTGTGGAGGCCTTTGTAACACTTAGTTGGTGCGTATTACAAGTAGAAGTGAAGTTGCAGAAGTTTTAAAGCAGGTCACATTTATTTGATTTTGCTCGCACCTTTTTCAGTAGTAACTCAAGGTGAGTTACATTCAGGTGCACTGAATATTTCTCTGTCCCAGGAGAGCTCACAATCTAAGTTTGTACCTGAGGCAATGGAGGCTTAAGTAATTTGCCCAAGATCAGAAGGAGCAGTAGTGGAATTTGAGACAGCCACTTCTGGAATGCAAAACCAGTGCTCTAACCACTAGGCCACTCCTCCACTCCATTTGGTTGGGATCTATGAAATGCTGGTTTCACTGGAACTTTAACAATCATTTCTCAAGGGGTTTTTTTATGCCTATGAAGTGAACTAACCCTTGTTAATCCTACCACATTATTGTTCTGATATACAGAAGTGGAGGGAGGGTTCTGAGGCTTTTTCCTCTTGAGTATTTTGTACTCCAGTGACAGTTTGATATTTAAAAGTATTGCAAGCAACAATTAGAAAGAGTCGAGCGAGCACTATTAGTACAGTCTCTTTCTTCCTCTATTTATATTTAATACTTTGAGTAACATTAAGATACATTACAGAACAATAAAAAAATGAGCAAAGTTGTCTTCACTGGATACTCTGGAGCAGTACAGAAAGATTACACAGACTCTAGGCAGAATAAGTTACTAATTTTCAGTTATAATGGTGATAGCAGTAACTGCAGCAACTCCTATAATGATAATGATAATTATACAGATGATGCTCATGCTTCTCATGGCACATTTACTCATCAAAGAACGTTTCATTACATGTATCTTAAAATACCTTGCTTGTCATGCTGATGTCTGAGTTTGGTAGGAAAAGCGAATTTAGTCATTTAACTCATTCAACAATTTACAGTTAATAAACCCACCATATAAATTGTTTGGAAAACATAGTTACAATAAATGTCCATGGGCTTGACTCACCTTTAGAAACTGGGGCCTCCTCAAGCGAGATAGCCAAATATTGGTTTCCTGAATAGTTGCTTCCATAAAAGTTGGTATCCAATTGCAATTTATACAATTTCAAAATTATTTTAAAACATATTTGGCAAAAAAGATTTACCTCAATGGGTGGTGATAAGGGCTCTCCCCCTCCCCCCAAATGGCCTCGCGGCAAATTCTTCACTTGCCACACGGCCATTTCTTTAAAAAAAACAACCCAGCCATTTACCCGCTGTGTTAAAAGGGGACCTCAGTGCATGTCAAAAACTCATGCAGGCTCCCTTTTACAGCAGCTTAGTTAAAAGACCCCTAAATGGGCTATAAGCCCCTAATGCAGTCCATTGGTTTGCTTATATTTTGTTCTTGTGATGACTGATACTGTGCCAAAACTGAAAAACTTTATCTCTATCTGGTCAATAATAAAAGGGGCTCATCATGAACACTATCCACCCTAAAAGGTTGTTTTGTGGCTGTACATAAGTGTGTGTTTTTGTTCCTAATCACTCATCCAAAGGTTATGGAACATAGCCACAAAGAAATAGTATGGTCACATTTTCAATATGATAATACTAGATCCATCTAAGGAGCAGGTTATTTTGAGTTAGTCTTCACTGAACTATCACCATCCAGCTGGATAGGTAGTGCCTAAAAAGGTGGAGGATAAAGGATTTTTTTTAACATTTATATCACACATTATCCCAAGCAACTTGGGTTCAATGTGGCTTACATTTTAAAATACAGTGAGACAGAATAATAGAATTCAGTTTTATCATGGGAGAAAGTAGATGGATATGTCTGAAACATAACAAAGTTGAGATTAGCATATATACTCAACTGGGAATTTAAAAGTCTGTCCTTTAATGATGCTGCATGTTCAGAAATCATAGCCATAAATGTAGACAGTTATTCAAACATTACCACATGAACACACCAGAACTGGCATACATATGTCAAAAGAAAACAATAACTTCTACAGAGTACAACCAAAGTTTTTAATTTCTCATTTCCATCTTCCAAAATACCAGACAGCAGATGTACAGATCAGCAGGACCCAAAGAACTCCAAAACAAGTAAAGTCAGAAATAACACAGTTGATACCTAATTGTTCAGCCACCCTTAGGATTCATCTTTGGGTTTAAAAAAGCAAAAATAAATTAAAACAATCAGAGTTTAAGCAAATGCCCATAATATGTAATATGTGGTAGCAATAATGAAACAGTGATGGAATGTTCACATAGTAAACAGCTTGAGAAAACAGATTTATTTTTCATTGAGTATAATTAACTTTGTACGAACTTGGCAGCTAATAGTGTGCTGAACTGGAAAATGTTGGTACATTTAGACTGATGCTGGACAGAACTTCTACATGACGGAAGCCCTTCCCTCATTATTCAATAAGTCTCTGTGAAATAGTAGTAATAAAAAAAGGCAAGTGCATTTTTATAATATACCACTTCTATTAAAAAAATCTTATGGCATGTATCTTGCTGTTAAGACTTCTTTACACATATAGAATAGCAAGTTCAACTAGTTTTACTGATTTTATTTCAATTTCTTTGGTTCAATGTTTTAGAAGAAGGAAACAATCTGAGATGCTCAACTTGTTGTCACTATCTTATCAACAAATATGCCCCTCTTTGTACCACAGCTCAATAGAAGGACCCCTAAGAGACTTGATATACTCTTCAACACTCAGAAATTTCACAAACTATGAAGATTTAGAGTTCTCTTAGTTTTTAGTGATAATATACTGTCTCAACTAAAGCCGATAAGTCCACTGAAGATTTAACAACTGCTTTATCCATCTTGTTCAACATTGTCTATAGAGATTACAACATTAGTACCATGGGAAGATTACGGTTAATATTAAGTTCCTCACTCAGGGAAGAAGATGAGAGAGCTCCTGAAAAGTCTATGGGTTTAGCTATACCGGGTCGGACGTGACAGATCTTACCTCCAGAGAAGCATCACTTCCTCTACCAGTTGAATCCTCAACTCGCAGCAACAGCTCTGAAGCTTGGGACCCAACTAAGACAGGCTGCTCACTTCCTCCTCCAGCCGAAGTAAAGTGTGCAGTTCTCCTTTCAGAAGTTGGTTCATCAACACTGTCTATAGCTGCTACTCTACCTTCAACAATGACATGTGCTGGACATGGTAGAGGATTGAGATCCAGTGGAGACAAAGAAGTTTCCAAACTTAGCTGCAAAGACACTCCTTTGTCAGCCACAGAATGCAAGTCAGCACCTCTGGTTCTTCCTACTGGGGTCCTGGTGGTGAAATGATCAATTTGTTGCTGCTGAGATGTTGGGTGAGTTGGGGTCTAGGAGAAATAGACCCAAACTTTCCCTCATCATTTAGAATGCATAACAAAAGAGAAAAATTCTTAGAAATCAGGAGCACAAAAAAGGCGATCACAGGTTTCTAGCCACCATCTTGACTACGCCACCTTCCAGCAAACTTTATTAACTTGTTTAAATACTATGAAACTCTTTTCCCCATAGTTTTAAAGTTACAATTTATGACAGAAATTAAAGTTAACTGTTACAGCCTACAGCATTATCAGATAGCCTGTAGATTGCAACGCAGGACCTAAATCAGCCATCTTTCCTGCCTACCCCAACCCCAACCAGCTGAAGCGTTTATCTGTCCCGCGCTGGTCTTGCACTTGCCTCCTCTCCTGTTTCCAATCATGCCGTGCATGCTCTCGTTTTAATGAAACTGAGCATGCTCGCACATGCTCAGTTTCATTAAAACAAGCGTGCAGTGCACGGCGCGCTGAAAACAGGAGAGGAAGCAAGTGCGAGACCAGCAGCGTAGGACAGATAAACGCTTCAGCTGGCGGGGTTTGGGGACCCCACCAGCAAATGTACCTGGTGGTGGCGGCGGGGGGGGGGGGGAGGGTCAGAAGCGGCAGCGGCGGTGTGGGAGGGTCGGAAATTGCGGGGGAGGTGGGCTAAAATGTGCCCTCCCCCACACTTTGGGCTCTGCCACCTCCCGCCGAGGTCTGGCTACGCCCCTGGCTCAGAGGATGTGGCACGAGTGTTTGCTGTGGCTGAAAGAGTGATTGATGTGCTGTATGTGCATTGTTGGTGGTGGGAGAGTGTTGGTAGTGGTTTTCACTAGGCTGGTAGGGAGAAGTGTGCACAGTGTTGTGTCTGGAGTTAGTGGATTGCACCTGTGGTGGTGGAATATGGATGCACTGAATGCAGAGGTGGCTCACATGTTGGAGAAGGAGAAGAGTTTGGAGGGGAGGTCCCACAGGAGATAATCACATGCCAGAGTTTTCAGGCCCCATACTCATTTTCTTGGCCTTACTGACCAGCAGTGTCTCAGTAGGTACTGCCTTAAGAGAACTGCCATTCAGCTCTTGTCTGACCAGTTCCAATCCATCCTGCAGGCCAGGACCCGTAGGAACAATCCCATCCCTGTCCACCTCAAGGTCACTGCCTCACACTATTTTCTGATCACTGGTAGCTTCTAGTCTGTGCTAGCTGTGAAAGCGGGCCTCACACAGCCCTCCATTTCAAACTGCCTCACCCAGTTCCTTGATGCATTTCTTACCCACTCCTCAGACTACATCACCTTTCCCTCCACCCCCTAGGCCCTGCAGAACAACATGTCTCGGTTCTATGCCATAGCTCGCTTCCCCTCTGTCATGGGTGTCATCGACTGCATACATGTCGCACTCAGACATCCCCCAAGCACAAGAGGTCACCTATAGGAATAGGAAAGCATTCAGACGCCCAAAATCGGCTTTCGATTATGCCAATTTCGACGACCCTGGAAGAAGGACGCCCATCTTCATATTGTGTGGAAAGATGGGCGCCCTTCTCTTTCGAAAATAAGCCTGTTAGTGTCCGATCCTTTTAGCTTCTTTTTAACCATTTTCCTCATTTTATTATACAACTTTACCAATAAAATGAGGAAATGGATAGGAACGAAGCAAAATCACTGCACTAAAGAAAGTTTCTCCACAAAATATCAAACGTGCAAAGGTACTCCAAAAAAATATTTATTCTTTTCAAAACTTAACAAGAGTACTATTCAAAATTTCTCAAAATCTAATAGAGCTCATATAGCACATCCAAAAATTCAAAAATGAAGATGAATCTTGACTCAGAATTTTTGGATGTGCTATATATATTTTTGGAGTACCTTTGTACGTTTGAGATTTTGTGGTAGAACTTTCTTTATTGCTCATTTTATTATAGTTGCCTTTTCAAAAATTAAATGCAGCTAAAGTAGATTTCCTTTGCAGTTTCATCCCAGATAGTAGTTCAAACTTGATATGATCACTGTTTCCTAGGGGACTCAACCTCACCACCTCTCGCACTATGCCCTGCACGCCACCAAGGACCAGATCCAATATGGCTCCTCTTCTTGTTGGTTTCTGGAGCAGTTGCTTTAAGAAGTAGTCATTTGTCACATCTAGAAATTTTATCTCCCTGGCACTCCCTGATGTAACATTTATCCAGTCAATATTGGGGTAATTGAAATCACCCACTATTATAGTGTTGCCAAATTTGCCAGCTTTCCTAATCTCTGTAAACATTTCTTCATCTGTCTATTCATTCTGTCATGGTGGATGGTAGTACAACCCTGCAGGAATACTCCTTTCCTTCACACATGGAATTTCTATCCATAATGATTCCATGCTGCTATCTGTTTTTTGTGGAACGTTTATTTTATTTGACCCAATTCCCTCTAACGTATAGTGCACCCCCCTCCAATATGATTCTCTCTATCATTGCGATATGATTTGTAACCTGTTAACATGGTGTCCCATTGATTGTCCTCTTTCCACCAAGTCTCCAAGATGTCTATTATATCTACCATATCATATACTCATATACATCATATACTCTCCTTTCTTATTTTTTAAGCTTCTGTCACTTCGGGTTGTGTTTTTTCCTTAGATCTATAAGCTGCTGAGAAGTTGAAGGGGATAATGTGCGTCCTTTATCCTGCTCTCTCATTAAGCACATCTGGCTTACTTTCAGCATTGTTGAAACCTCTCTACTGGGATTCCCTAAATGTCCTGTTTCAATAGTATCCTTCAAGGATACTCCCCACTGAACCATGGGTGACTGTTGGCTTTCCCCTCCATTCGAGTTTAAAAGCTATTATATCTACTTTTTAAAGTTAGTGTC
This sequence comes from Microcaecilia unicolor, assembly GCF_901765095.1. Taxonomy (NCBI): domain Eukaryota; kingdom Metazoa; phylum Chordata; class Amphibia; order Gymnophiona; family Siphonopidae; genus Microcaecilia; species Microcaecilia unicolor. Next base: position 415,283,804 of record NC_044033.1, read on the forward strand.
AGCTGCCTGTTTCCATCCTGGTTAAGGTGGAGCCCATCCTTTCAGAACTGTCTCCCACTTTCCCAGAATGTCACCCAGTTCCTAACAAATCTAAATCCCTCATCCCTGCACCATTGTCTCAACCACATATTGAGACTGAGGAGCTCTACATGCTTATTGGGTCCTGCGTGTGGAATGGGAAGCATTTCTGAAAATGCTACCCTGGAGGATCTGGACTTCAGCTTTCTACCTTAGAGCCTAACTTTGGCTTCCAGAACCTCCTTCCTACGTTTTCCTATGTCATTGAGACTCACATGTACCAAGATAGCTGGCTCCTCCACAGCACTATCTAAGATCTGTCTAGGTGATGTGTGAGGTCCGCCACCTTTGCACCAGGCAGGCAAGTGACCAATCAATCCTCACCTTCACCAGCCACCCAGTTATTTACATGCCTTATGATCACATCACCAACTACAACAGATGTCCTAACCCTTCCCGCCTGGGCAGAAGTTCTTGGAGACATATCCTCGGTGTGAGAGGATAGTGCATTCCCTGGTGGGCAGGTCCTGGCTACAGGGGTACTTCCTGCTTCACTAGGGTGATGTTCTCCTTGTTGGAGACCTTCCTCCTCCATGGCAACAAAGGGGCTGCCAGACTGGAGGTGGGACTTCTCTACAATGTCCCTGTAGGTCTCCTCTATGTACCTCTCTGTCTCCCTCAGCTCCTCCAAGTCTGCTGCTCTAGCCTCAAGAGAATGGACCCGTTCTCTGAGAGCAAGGAGCTCTTTGCATTGGGCACACACATTGCTGCAAAACCAATTTGCAAAACAATGTATGTCTCACTAGTAATGTTATATAGCTTGTATCCCCTTTTGGATATTAAGCTCCTCCCACAAAATTGTCCCCCCCCCCCCCCCAAAGCCATTTAACTAAATTCAACAATGTCATTACCTTTTATTTTGTGTATTTTATTATTATAAAACTGAACTTATAAAGATTACAAGTTCAGGTACCATTATTGTATTTTGACAAGAATCTCTGCAATGTTGAACATCAGATGATTTTATACCATGGAGTTCTGTATATAATAATCAGATTCTCTGTAGGTATATTGGTAGCTACTCTTGAAGTTACCAGGAAGCTCCAGAAATAACTTGTATTTTCCTAATTCATTTTGTGCTATTGCACTCATCCAGACTAGATAAATAATCATGAAATGCAAAATCTTAAGGCTATTAAAGATTTTTTTGTCATAGACATCAAATAGCAGAATCCCCTTGGTGAATTAGGCATTTGAAATCTACCATAAGTTTGGCTTAGTACTGAATTATTCATTTTATGAAATGTTGCACAGTCTCATTAAAATGAATAATTTCACCAGTATAGATGTGCCAATTTTTCACACCAAAAGAAAAAAAATGCAAAACTAGAATGTTGACTGCACTGAATTATTAAAACATACCATTTTACTGCTCATAACAACAAACTAATCATATATTTCACATTTAAAAAAAATAAGAATTCAATATTGATTGACTTTAATGCTTGCAAAAACCTATTATAATATTTACTTTCTGTCCATCAAGATATGCTGACATGTTATGGTACACCTACTGCAGTCTTTTGCATTTTCAAATGAAAAAAAATAATTCTGTAATATTATTAGATATGCAGGCTGGGGGGGGGGGGGGTCTTTTACAAAGAAATGCTAGCGTTTTAAGTATGCACTAAATACTAGAGAAACATATATTCCTATGGGTGTCTCTAGATTTAGCGCATGCTAAAAACGCTAGCACATCTTAGTAAAAGGACCCCTGGGGATGTGAATTTGTTTTCAAATGAATGGTAAACTGTGACAATGGGAGCATTTCTGGTTTGTTATGACCATTTGTTTTATTTGCATCAAAGGCACAAACATGTTAAAGGCACTCTGGCAGGGGACAATGGGACGGGGACAAACCAGATGCATGAGACATTTCACTCAATCATGTTGATACTCTGACAAAGAACCAAAAAGCCTATCCCTGCCTGACTTATTCAAATCCCATGATGTCAGCGGGAAGGCAGGAAAATATATCACAGGATCAAAACAGGGCATAATTTTCTCTTTGGCTTTTAGAGAAAAAAGATCCTGCATTTGTTCTGGTGCTCCAGCAAAAACATTCCTTTGCTTAACCTCTTAACACGTATTCTAAATACTGTGTGTAAATGTGCACGCGGTATTTAAAATATGCTTAGGCATAATTCATGCGACTAAATCTATATGTGTCTATTTATGTCAATGAAAAGCTGGCATAAATCCCTTTGCATAGATTTATTTGCACTGGCCCATATTTTATAACAACACGCATAGATTTTGGAATGCCCACAAAATACCCACTTCTATGCCCCCTAACCACGCCCCTTTTTTGCCAGTGCATGTTAGAATTTAAGCACAGCTTATTACAGAATACGCTTAGCAACATACGAGCGTAAATTCTAATTTTTGCCAATTAGTGCTCATTATTAACGTTTAACAGCTTGTTAAAACTATCGATGTGCTTAGTTATAGAATATGCCTAGATTTATGTGCAGAACCATGAGTAACTCTAGGCGCAGTATATAGAATCTGGGGGTTAGCGCTATTCTATAAATGGCGCTTATTTATAGAATAGCACTTAACGCTGGGAACAGTAACTACATTTAGGCATGAACATTTGCACCAATGACATTTTGGTGTAAATCCCCACACCTAAATTAGGCACAGATCCTCTTTATTATATAACGATGTGCATAAATTAAAGAAGCACCCCTGATCCGCCTATGACTCTCTCATGACCGCACCATCTTTCTGGACCCGTGTGTAAATTCAGATCCCAAGCCTAAATTTCCACACATAAATTTAAATTAAATCCAATTAGCACCACTAATTGCTTGTTAGAATCTCAATTATCGGTGCTAATTGGCTCGTTATTCAATTAAATTATGCATGCAAGTTGGGCACACGCCCAAATTTGTGCACATTATTTTTAGCAACTTGTAGAGAATTTGAGAGTCTGTCTCTGTTAATAGATTCATTAATAGTTCTGTGACATATGTTTATGTTTTATTACACTTCATATACCACTTTCCTTCAACAGGACAGAGGAATCAGTGACTGAGACAGATCTGTCTCAGAAACAAAAGTGTGTTTTCAAATTTGCTGAGTATCTGGTTGATAGTTACAAGGCGACACTCTCTTTCTGCCTAATAGTCACTAAGGAGTCCTGGTGACATATATATAGGACTGAGACACCTCAGTGATTCACACAATTGTCAGTTTATCTGTCTCACAAGCAAACAGAAGTGATTGTAAACATTCCTCACTCTCTGGCTCCATAGAAAATGATTATTTACTACTGCCACCACTACTACTTGTCATTTCTAAAGCATTACAAGATTATGCAGTGTTACACAGTAATATAGTAGATGACAGCAGATAAAAACCTGTACGGTCCATCCAGCCCATCCAAATCTAATCAGCCATGATCAGGGCACAGACCATAAAAGTCTTGCCAAGCACTAGCTTTGCTTCCCAATTAGCGGTGTAGTGTTGTAAATACACATTAAAAAAAACCACCCAATTCCATAGAACTTAGACTATGATCAAATCACAATGCTTGAGGAGGGTAGGCATGAAAGTGGTCATAGATACAGAGGAGGCAAGGTAGGTGAGACAACAATGGCCAGGAGCAGCACAAGTAGGGAGGAATGGCATTTTAGGAGTATGACCCCCCTCCTCACACACACACACACACACACACACACACACACTGTAGTTTAACTATAAGCTAGGGAAGGATTTCTTTAAAAGGAGGGTACCAGTACAACTGTGAAATTTCAGCTGTCAGTTCCTGTTTCCATAAAAGGGCAAAGGAAGGCAGAGAGGATGCAAGGAGTGTAACAGGAGACAAAATTACAAAACGCCAACAGAGCACTGTAGCTGTTGTGACAGATATAGAATCTGATGAATCCACAAGTGAGTGATTTCCATCAGAAGCATCAGATTCTGAAGGTCTGGAAGAAGACCTAGAAGATCTTATTGACAGCATGTTAAGTGATGAGGAGCTCGGGAGTGATGCTACCAAGGCCAAGTGCACTTTACAGGTAAACTCGGTAGTGGAGAGCAGGAGGGTGCCATTGGCTTTTCATTCTTTCTTCCATCATTAGCCCCAAGTTCAGCAGCAACAATAGCAAAAACAGCAACAGTCACCCCCAAGGAAATAGGCAGCAAGTATTGTTAAACTTCAAAGGTGTGAAGGTATTTAAAGTGCTTCCGGATCCAGGGTATGCAAAATGCAATTACTATAGAAAGGCCTGAAGTAGAGGGAAACGGCATCATCTTTCTTATAGTGGAATGCTGCATCATTTGCAGAAATAACAGCCTTTCAAGCTAACTTCAAGGAAGGGTATAGATCCTATGCTGAGAACTCCATCTGACATTGTAAATAGTTGTGTGAAAGCTACTGAAAAAGGGAAATCCATTTACCATGTCAAATCCCCTGTCTTATTTCCCAGTGATGTGGATGGCTAGCTGCAGGCAGAGCTTGAAAATGCAGATGATAGTAGCATATATTTCTCCAGATATATCGAACCTAGTTAAAATCCTATAAATGGTTACGTTCCCTGATGGCACGCTGATCTCAGATGAATGAGGCAGTTGTAGTCTATAGAAACAGAGGATGCAGTTGCAATAGGGTATATCAATGGGCTGTGTTGTACACCAAGTGATAGAGTGGAGGAGTGGCCTAGTGGTTAGGGTGGTGGACTTTGGTCCTGGGGAACTGAGGAACTGAGTTCGATTCCCACTTCAGGCACAGGCAGCTCCTTGTGACTCTGGGCAAGTCACTTAACCCTCTATTGCCCCATGTAAGCCGCATTGAGCCTGCCATGAGTGGGAAAGCGCGGGGTACAAATGTAACAAAAAAAATATCTGGGCACATATCTTAGCAGAAATAAAGGGAATTCTGGAAGGCTGGCAGCTAGGTCAGAGACAAATCACCTTACCTCCCTGGTTAAGGGAATGAAGGTAGGGAACTTTCATAGGGTGCATATTTGCTGCATCTGGTAGAAAAACACTCCTTAGCCTTGGTGAGCCAGGGAAGTGTCAGCTCTGATCAAGAAGTGATGAGAAACAGCAGGGTATTTCCACCAGAGTGTGAAGGGTGGGCATGAGCTACTTGAGAAGCAGGAAGCTGACAGGGTTCTTGTGCACCAACATATTCAATATGGTAGCAATATGGTATCTGATGCTGCAGAGGTTGGTAGAGCAATGGCCAGTTATCCATCAGATGTCATTAGAGATTAAGATTGGTACTCCCCTATGACATCAGGATTGCACAAACATGACTCAAATCCTGAAGTTTTTCAAGGATGTCATGGAGGAATTGAGGTCCAGATGGATAATCCTAATTAGTGAATATTCTAGAGCAAAGATGCAGGGTTTTTGGCAGTTACTGAGATTCTGGTAAAAGGTTATAGATTCCTTGCATGTTGAGATGGACAAAGTTTGAAACCCCTCACAAAGCAGAATTCTTAAATCCTATCTACCCTCTGTGTCTTATGGGTGAAAAGAACTTTTGTTCTCTAGTGTCACACAATAATTTACTGGTGAGCAAGGTGGAGGAAAGAGAGCACCAGAGAATGCACCACTGGAAAATGTATGTGAGTTGTCAAGCAATATTGACAGCTAAGCAGCACCCTGTCAGCTACTCCTCCCATTCCCCCAACCACCACCACACACTTTTATGCACCAGTCCATTATGAGCCCTACACAGAAAACGCTTTAGTGATATAAGCCATAGTTACAGTGAAAAGCAGTGTAAATGAGTATCAATCTATCACACCTGACACCCCTGTACACATTTCTGGATTGGCTACATTGCAGAGCCCATGGAGGCCACAGCCCCAGAATCCTTGGCATACTAGACCCACAAGTCCACAATCTGGCCATACATGGCCAAACGTACCTGATACTTCCTGTCCTGTCCATCAACCAGCATGCACAGTGAACATATATTCTCCATGGTAGTGGATATTCTGAGTCCACTTCACACATCCATAGCCAGTCTGGATCAGAAGTATCTAACAGATCCCCCCAAAAGCTGATCAAATATCTTATAGCTCATTTCAAGGGATAGCTGATTTTTTTTTTCAAATCTACCTGGCAGCAATTTTTTTATGAAGTTGTTTCAGCCTCCTTTAAGCCTCCTTTTGCTAGTCGCCTTGAACATATCCTTTGGAAATAGACTACCTAGCTTAGTTATGTGCTACATGAAAAAAAAAGGAAAACACTTTCTACTTTTTGTTTTCTGTCTTCTGGTTATTGGTTTCATATAGTATCCTCTTGTCTTAGTATTGTTTTAAAGGGTAAACAACCATTTCATATTTAGATGTTCCACATGACCAAGATTTTATAAACTCCTATCTTTCCCCTCTCAGTTGTCTCTTTTACAAGCTGAAGAGTCCTAACCTGTTTAGTATTTCTTCTGAAGGGAATAGTTTATTCCATTTTCACTTTTGCTGTACTGTTTTGAACTCTTTCTAGTTTTGCTATCCCCTTTGTGAGTTGGGTGACCAGAATTGAACACACTACTAAAGGTGTGGTCACGTCCTAGAATTATACAAAGGCATAATATCCACAGAGATCCCAAGATATTTTTCTTTTCTATTGAAGCTAAACTCAGAACCCAGCATTTTGTACCTGTAGTTGAAATTATTCGCCCAAAGTGCAACAATTTCCACTTGCCCACACTGAATTCCATATGACAATTAGATGCCAAGCAAAGAAAACCAACTCAGAGTAGAATCAGTTAATGATATTTACCCAATCATCTAAGTACCATAGCTGAATATTGCTCTCACAGCATTCTTACCGTGATTTTTTTTATAAGTAGATTTAAAAAATGTTAATTAGGTAAACAGTACATAACAGTTTGACAGGCTTCCAATGGTCTCCATAGCCCTAGTTGAATTGCTTCATACTGAGAGAAATGTGTAGAGTGAAATTCCCATATTTCAAAGGCTATTATCCTAGTCTTTGTAGATGATAAAACTCTTCTCAAACTGAGGCCTTGACAATTATATTAAAATTGTCAAATTCTGTCACTAAGGGCCTTGTTTAAAAGCTGCTCTAGAGGCGCGTTAGCATTTTTTCCATGTGTTATGCATTAGCGCGTGCTAACCGTGAAGATGCCCATAATGCTTCTATGGGTGTCTACATGGTTAATATGCACTAATTTTAGCACACGCTAAAAACGCTAGTACACCTTAGTAAGCAAGACCCTAAGTTATTTAAAACTGAGATAGAGGAGTTTTTAAGCTAGAATGGTGGGGGAGCCAACAGTCACTCAAGCATGCATGATTCAGAGTGAGGTATCCATGAAGGATACTATCAAAACAGGACATTTAGGGAATCCTGATAGACATCAAAGGTGAAAGAAAGCCAAGGGTATATAAGAGGAGAACAGAGTAAAGGTTGCAACCTATTCCTGTCAACTTCTAATCAGCATCTAGATGCAAGGAGAAAGTACAACTTGAAGTGTCTGTATAGAAATGCAAGAAGCCTAAAAATTAAAATGAGATACTTAGAATGCATAGAACAAAATAAAAAAGTAGATATATTAGGCATCTCATAGATCTGGTGGAAGGAGGACAACCAATGGGCCACTATTGCAATGATATAGTGGATAAAATTGAATGGGGGGGGGGGGGGAGGAGTTGTGCTATATGTTGCAGAGAATTGGTCTAACAAATTTAAAATTCTGCAGGAAACAGATACCAGTGTAGAATCCTTATGAATAGAAATTCCATTTATGAAGGGAAAAAGTGTAGCTATACTACCATCCGCCAGGCCAGAACAAAAAGACAGATGAAGAAATGTTAACAAAAATTAGGAAAGCTAGCAGATTTGTTAACAGGTGATATCAATTACCCAAATATTGATTGGATAAATGTCACATTAGGGAGTGCTATGGAAATGAAATTCCTAATGAAATTCCAACTGGCCCACTTTTATCCACGTTTGGTCACCCCTTCAAAGAAATGTAATAGATTGGTGAGGCATGATTTCCTTTCACTAAATCCATGTTGGCTTTGTCTCATTAATCCATGCTTTTGAATATGCTCTATAATTTTGTTCTTTATAATAGTCTCTACCATTTTGCCCAGCATTGACGTCAGTCTTACCGGTCTATGATTTCCCGGATCTCCTCTTGGACCTTTTTTAAAATATCTGCATTACATTGGCCACCCTCCAATCTTCCAGTACCACGCTCAAGTTTAAAGATAAATTACATATTAATAACAATAGTTCTGCAAGTTCATTTTTCAATTCTATCAGTTCTCTGGGATAAATACCATCTGGTCCAGGAGATTTGCTACTCTTCAATTTCTCAAATTACCCCATTACATTCTCCATGTTTATAGAGATTTCAATCAGTTTCTCTGACTCATCAGCTTTGAATACCATTTCTGGCACTGGTATCTCTCTCAAATCTTCCTTGGTGAAGACTGAAGCAAAGAATTTATTTAATCTCTCCGCTATGGCTTTGTCTTCTCTGATTGCCCCCTTTACCCCTTGGTCTTCTAGCGGTCCAACCAATTCTTCTGATGGCTTCTTGCTTTTAATATACCTAAAAAATGTTTTACTATATGTTTTTGCCTCCAACGCAATCTTTTTTTCAAAGTCCATCTTTGTCTTCCTTATCAGCGCTTTACATTTGACTTGCCATATCTTATGCTGTTTAAAAATGGGAAAAAGGATCCAAATGAAGAAAACAGGAAGCAACATAAGCACTAGCAGGTTAGATGCAAAGCATTGATAAAGAAGATTAAAAGAGAACATGAAAAGAAACTTACCACAGAGGTGAAAACTTATAGCAATTACATTTTCAGATATATCAGAAGCATAAAGCCTTTGAGGGAATCTATGGGACCGTAGGATTATCAAGGAGTAAAAGGAGCACTCAGGGAGGTCAAGGCCATAGCAGAGAGACTGAATGAATTCTTTGGTTTAGTCTTTACAGAATAAGATGTAAGAGATCTAGCTGCACCAGAAATAGGTTCAAGGGTGACAATTTGGAGGAACTGAAAGATATATTTGTGAACCTGGAAGATGTACTGAGACAAATCATCAAATTAAAGAGTAGTAAATCACCTGTACTGGATAGTATACACTAGAGAGCTGCACGGGAACGGGGTTTGTGGGGATTCCCACAGGGACGGAAGCAGTTCTGTGGGGTTCCCGCGGGGACGGAAGCAGTTCTGCGTGGTTCCCATGTAAGTGTAAGCTACACCTGCACCAGCCTCTCATCTACCGAGTACCAAGTTCTTTGAGTGCTGTCTCCTCCTCCTCTTCCTCCTTGCTTTAACAGCACAAATGTGGAAAATTTTCCATTAAGGAGGTGGTAGAGACACAAATGATGATGGAATTCAAAAAGGGGTGGGATGAACACAGAGGATCTCTAATTAGAAAACGGAAGTTATAAAAAACCTAACCTTAAATGGCTGCATATGTGTGGATGTGTGAAGTAATGCTTAGATGGCGACTCTAGCTGTGATTAACTAGGGCCAATACCAGGCAGACTTGTATGGTCTATGTCTAATATATGGAAGTCTGGTTTAGGATGGACTGGAAAGGGCTTAGACAGCAACTTCAGTGGCTGGAACATAAGGACAGTTCTGGACAGAGTTTTACGATCTGTGTCCCACAAATGAGAAGACGCATAGACTGGAGTGGGCTTTAACGACAACTCCAGCAGTTGGAACATAAGGATAGGTCCAGATAGACGTCTATGGTCTATGTTCCAGAAACACAAAAGAAAGACTATAATCAAGTATGTAATATCACACTCATTGATTTAATCATGAATTGATAATGAGTGTGACTATTGGGCAGGCTGGATGGACCATTCAGGTCTTTATTTGCTGTCACTTACTATGTTACAATTAATCCTCTTTGCTTCCGGGCTGAGCAGACCTCAGCTCTGACACAGGCATGAGCATCAGATGTCACCTGACCTACTGGCACGTGCATGTGGTGACCTCTCAGCACACAATGCCAGTAAATCAGAGACAAATCTTACATGTGCACACCAGAGTGTTCCAAGTTTCAGCTTCCATTCCTTCCTTGCCTACAGTGCTGTGGCTCAAATCCAGAGAGAGTGAGGGAGCTGACTGGAATTTTCTTTTACGTACCATTAAATTCTTGCGGGGATGGGTTACATTTTTGCGGGGATGGATGGGGATGGGTAAGATTCCAGTGGGGATGGGTGGGGACGGGTAAGATTCCAGCAGGGACAGGCGGGGATGGGTAAGATTTCTGTCCCCGTGCAACTTTCTAGTATACACCCTAGAGTACTGAAAGAAGTCAAACATGAAATTGTTGTTCAAATCATCCATAGTACCTGAAGATTGGAAGGTGTCCCATGTATTGCTGGTTCCAGGAGTGATCCAGGAAATTACAGACAGCCTGATGTAAGTGCTGGACAAAATAGTGGAAACTATTATAAGAAATACTTTTCACCAACAACTCTCTCAAATTATCCTACATGCTTTCTACAAATTAAAGCTGATACGCTCTACTTGTAACCTCCTCCAATCGTCTGCACTCAATGTTCTTGTTCACTACTTTGTCATCTTGCAATTAGATTATTGCAACTCGCTCTACAAATCCCTTATGGCTAAGGAAATCTACCATCTGCAACTTATCCAGAATACAGCTCTCAAGCTTATACATGGTGCCTGGAAGTTTGATTACTTAACTTCCCTTCTGATACCATCCCACTGACTGCCGTTCCTTCACCGCATTGCCTACAAAACCTTAGTTCTGGTCTTCAAACCTTCTTAGCAAATCTGCTGTTTACTTATATCCCAACTTGCTCCCTCCATTCGCAGTCCCAACAAAGTCTGATTGTGTATCTGGGTTTAAAAAAGGTTTGGACAAGTTCTTGCAGGAAAAGACCACAGTCTGCTATTGAGATAGAAATCGGGTTAAGGGATTGGTAGCATGCAATCTTGCTACTATTTGGGATTCTGCCACGTTCTTGTGACCTGGATTGGCCACTGCTAGAAGCAGAATACTGGCCTAGATATAGTAACATAGTAAATGACGACAGATAAAGACCTGTAAGGTCCATCCAGTCTGAACAACAAGATAAACTCATTTTATGTGTTATGCGATACTTTATATGCATACTCGAGTTTGATTTGTCCTTGCCATTCTCAGGGCATAGACCGTAGAAGTCTGCCCAGCAATGTTCTTGTACTAAAAGTTCTGAAGCTAACTTTGAAGCCCCTTAAAATTTACACTCCAGCCCATCCATATCTATTAAGTCATGATCAGGGCACAGTCTGTAGAAGTCTGCCCAGCACTGGCTTTGCTTCCCAATTACCAGTGTTGCCACCCAATCTCCACTAATGGACTATCGGTCTCTCCCAGTATGGCTATTCTTATATTCCTATGTTTTTATATAATACTTTCAGTGCAAAATATGTTGTTTTTTGCAAAAATGAGTATATTTGGCACTAATGGTATTTGGAAATGCTTCCATTTTTGTAATCAAATAATTATCCATCAAAACCAAATGCATAACTTTTCTTATAAATGTGTTATGAAACTCACATCAACTAGCATGAATTATAATAATTTAGTTACAACCCATATATTGTAACTCAACAATTCTGATTATGAAAATAATCATTAATTATAATTTGCTCCAATTTATGCTGTTACCCTGTGATTAAATGCTTTTGTAGATGCTCAATGGTTTCATAATATTCAGGAAGCTATCAAGAGGTTACTGTTTTAAAAATAGAGAACACCACTGATTCTTTTTTTGTAAATATAACTTTTCATTTAATAAAACTGAATGATTTTCCTTATATACACTGAGGAATGTAAATATCAGATATTCAACAAACCAAACTATTTATATGGGCCTCTATATACCTTCATCATAACTAAGACCAGGGTTGTCCAATCTCAGTCCTCGAGGGCCACAATCCAGTCAGATTTTCAGGATTTCCCCAATAAATGTGCATGAGATCTATTTGCATGCACTTCCTTAATTGTATGTGAATAGATCTTATACATAATTATTGTGGAAAACATGAAAGCCTTACTTGTTGAGGGCTGAGATTGGACACCCCTGACCTAGACCTTTACAACTGATTGGCAAAATGTGCATCACCTGAGACACTAACAGGATGGGTCACAAGAAGATGGAAGAAAGTGAGCCAAGATGGAGAATATCTTACCATATACTCTCCTTCCTAGATGCACCTTCCCTGAGTTAATCCTAGTTAAATCATGGCAATCCACAGCCAGATGGTAGGGAAGTGCCAGTGGGGGAGGGCTGCCAACAGTAACTCTGGCCAAGGGTGTAGTACTCATTTGTGCTGATTCTAGTTAGCCTCACCCAGCTTAGCTCTTCATTTTTAGTTTTTATGAATATGATTCACTTGGCTTTTTTTTTTAATGTTCTTTTGAGCATACAGTTGAAAAATTTCTATAAAGAAAGGTGATTTAACAGGGTAGGATGGCTCTTACAGGTTACAACACGCTGACCAGGTCTAACCTGGCACTTACCTGGATATTGCCATTAAAAGTCTGGGTAGACTGCCTTGGCATTATCCAGGTAGAACTGGGGTAGAGTCAGGAGTTATCTTCGCATTATCAATATTTATCGGCAGTACCCTGTAGGTAAAATATTAATTGTATCATAACTGGTAGGCAATTAATTATTAGAAGGAAAATGACAAAATTCTATATTATAATTAGTAGAATTCATGGTAACCAGAGTGTCACAGCTATGGCCCATCCCCCCCCCTACCTGTTATGTTTGTGGAGGAAACAGCGAGCCCTCCAAAACCCACTGTACCCACATCTAGGTGCCCCCTTCACCTGTAAGGGCTATGGTAGTGGTGTACAGTTGGGGGTAGTGAGGTTTGGGTTTTTTGGGGGGAGCTCAGCACACAAGGTAAGGGAGCTATGTTCCTGGGAGCATTTTATGAAGTCCACTGCAGTGCCCCCCAGGGTGCCTAGTTGGTGTCCTGGCATGTCAGGGGCACCAGTGCACTACAAATGCTGGATCCTCCCATGGCTTGCATTTGGTCGCTTCTGAGACGTCAGACTCAGAGAACAGAACGTCTGTTCTCTGAGTCTGACGTCCTGTATGTACAACGTGCAGGACGTCAGCATGCAACAGAACAAAGACATTTTTGACTGTAGGACGAAGAGGACGTCGGCTGGCGGGGATTGGGGTCCCCAGCCAGCAAAACCGAAGGTAGGCGACGGCGGGGGAGGGTTCGCGGGGGGGGGTCGAGAGGGCGGGTGGTTGTGAAAAGTAGTGGCGGGTTGGCAATGGGGGGGTCGGCAATGGTGGGGGGGTGAGCTGAAATGTGCCCCCTCACCTCGGGCTCTGGACCCCCCTCCCACCGAAGTCTGGCTACAACCCTGGGGTGAAGAAATATTTTCTCCAATTTGTTTTAAATTTACTACACTGTAGTTTCATCGCATGCCCCCTAGTCCTGGTATTTTTGAAAGCGTGAACAGATGCTTCACATCCACCTGTTCCACTCCACTCATTATTTTATATACCTCTATCATGTCTCCCCTCAGCCGTCTCTTCTCCAAGCTGAAAAGCCCTAGCCTCCTTAGTCTTTCTTCATAAGGAAGTCGTCCCATCCCCGCTATCATTTTAGTCACCCTTTGCTGCACCTTTTCCAATTCTACTATATCTTTCTTGAGATGCGGCGACCAGAATTGAACACAATACTCAAGGTGCGGTCGCACCATGGAGCGATATAACGGCATTATAACATCCTCACACCTGTTTTCCATACCTTTCCTAATAATACCCAACATTCTATTCGCTTTCCTAGCTGCAGCTGCGTACGTCTAGTAGCGCTATACAAATGATAAGTAGTAGTAGTAATACACACAGAAAACTGATCTCAGCGCTTAATTGTACCAAAGAGAATTCTACTGCAGTTTCAAAGGTAGAACAATATTTAAAGGTAGCTTAACAAAATGCATTGGGGAATTTTTTTTTTTAAATCAGACTGATGGCTCTCAATCCAATTGGGAGAATTTCTGTATCTTTCTAGCACATTTTCTTTGCCTCTGTTCTTTTTCTCCACATATAGCACAGAATAATCACTGCTATCTCTGGGCTCTTGTACTTTTCTCCTTTACGATATTCATTTCCTTGCATCAAGCTTTTTATCTGTGAGGATAGGAACTGTCCCTGATGATCACAATTCCTTCATTCTCCATCTTTCTGTTCAGGTCATGATCCCAGTGTATTTTTGGCACAGCTATGTTATAATGCATAAATTGCTTCCAGTAAAGGAGACCTGCTACCTCAATATTCCTTTCTGTATATAGGCCTTCTGACATCAACACTTCACACCTAGTTCAGTGCCTCAAACTCTGCATTTGTCTATATGGGTTTTTTTTATTATCACTGATGTGGACCGTGAACCATCTTTGTCTGTAGTCTGATGTCCTTTGCTGCAATTATGAATGTCTAATCTTTATGTCAAAATTTTCCTCTTTAACTATTCCAGTGTTAGGTTTTAATTTACTCATTTCTGAAGTAACTCTCTATATGAAACAGAACTATAGTGGAGCAGCACCTTGTGTCTGCTGATCGTCCAAGTTCAAGGCATTGTCTATCAGGATGTCGTTGTTTCTGTCCTTCCAAAAAACGAGCACGTCTGTATGTTCCTGTCATAAAAAACATGCAAGGAGTGCAGAATTTAAAAAAACATGCTAACAGAGGAACCGTGTTTAGATGCTGTGCAGAGGACCTAATTGAGGTGATGAGAATTACAGTGATATATAAACATACCACCAAAACATGCATTTCAAAAGCACCTGAATGCCTTCTTTGTTTCCAGATATCACAGATGCTCCATCAAAGCTGAAGCTAACACATAACTCAGGATCAAATTTAAGAACTTCAAGCAGTTTATGTTATCTGAAATTCCATTTGCTGTCATGTCTGCAGTATCAACAAATCCAAATGCCCTTTCCTTTATTACCCCCATGGGTAGGTACCTGACACATACTACAACAAACTCACATTTGGAGAGATCTTTGCATTCATCACCTAGAATTGCATAGTGTATGTTATTAGTTTCATGTATTTCAGATTTGATTTTGCATACCAGTAGTAAAGTGGCCGATTCCAATAGCTCATCCTTAATATCTGGGCTCATCAGAGTTGCATTTTTAGGGAGTTTTTTAAGATGGCTTTCTTTAAAGCATCATCAGTCTCTCTGTGTCCGCATAGTGGAACTTCTTGCTTTTCACAGAACATCACAATATCAAGCACTACTTTGATATGTTCACAATTCCTTTCTACAACAGAAGGGTTCATGGCATTATGTTGATTTAAAATAGTTCCACGACCTCTTGGAAGGTGACTTTGTTTGTAGTCTTCAGGTTTTCCCAGTGCAAGGCAATGTGCCATGCTTAATTCATGTCTTGAGTAGCTGCGACTCATATGTTTCCAGTCTTTAAAGCCAGTACTAGAGAAAGCATCTTCAGCATTGACATTAGGAAAGTATCTGCACACTTTGCAGAACACTGCATCTTGGTTTACGGTTAGGCTATATTCCAGTGAGAGGAAAAACTTTGGAATTTGTCACCAATTGTACTAACTGGGAAAGCCTGTAACTTTGGTTGTGTAGATGGATAATTGATGTTGGATAAATCAGAAGGTAATTCTTTTGGTTCTACACCAACCAGCTTATAATCGAAAGTGATCGCCGGCCATCTTCCGACACAAATCGGGAGATGGCCGGAGATTTCTTAAAAGCGGCAAAATCGGTATAATTGAAAGCGGCATTTTTGACAGCATCGCCGCTTTCCCATTGCTTCGCTGGTGAAATTTCAAGGGGGCGTGTCGGTAGATTAGTGAAGGCGGGACATGGGCGGGCATGGGCGTGGCTATAATGGGAACCAAAAAAGCGGCGTTAAGCAGTATTTCGCCGGGTTTACTTGGTCCTTTTATTTTCACGACCAAGCCTCAAAAGGTGCCCCAACTGACCAGATGACCACTGGAGGGAATGGGGGATGACCTCCCCATACTCCCCCAGTGGTCACCAACCCCCTTCCATACTAAAAAAATAAAACTAAAAACCTTTTTTGCCAGCCTGTATGCCAGTCTCAAATGCCGTACCCACCTCCATGACAGCAGAATGTGTTTTATCCTCCAACAGCCTTTCCCTGGTTGCGATGTGGCTATCGAGTGAGTGTGACACCTTTTCTGTTAGGTGCCCTGCAGAGTCACATTAGCAATGCATTGTGGTGGGTGTAGGGTACTGGGCTCTACTCCCATGGTGCTTTTCCCCCCTGCTAACTGGGTCAGAGTGTGCCCTGTTTTGTTTCCTGTTGTAGTCCATGCGGTAGTGGCCATTTTTGTAAGCCAGTTTTAGTTCCCTTTCCTGTGTTACCCACGTTAGAGAACGTAGTTCTTACCTTGAATGGTGCTGAAAGAGGGCATTGTACACCATTGTGCCAGCTCTGACCTACTGCTAATCTTAGTACCAGGGGACTCTTTGCCAGTGGGGCACAACCTCTGATCTGCAGTTAACTGTGAGTAAACGTGCTTATTTCAAGAAAGGACTTTTTCAGAGAGATTAGTCTTCAGGTGTGAACTGGTGTGCCAAAGTTATACAGCAGCAATAAGTCCTAGAGGCTGTATGCAGGTCCCTGGAGCAATTTTAGTGGGTGCAGTACATTTGTGGGTAGTGGGTTTGGGGGGCTCAGCTCCCAAAGTAGCACGTGGGAGCTTTTCTGAAGTCCACCGCAGTGACCCCTAGGGTGGCTGTTGGTGTCGTGGCATGTCAGGGGGGCCAGTGCACTAAAAATGCTGGCTCCTCCCACGGCCAAATGTCTTGAATTTGGCTGGGGTTTGAGATGGCCGACATAACTTTCCATTATCACTGAAAAACAAACCTGGCCATCTCAAACCCGGCGAACTCCATGGCATTTGGCCGGGCTAAACCATATTATCGACAAAAAAGATGGTCGACCATCTTTTTCGATAATACTGTTCTGGCCAGCTGTAGCGCCGCTGCCAACATAGATCGCCGGCGATCTATTTGGCTGGCGACGTTCGATTATGCCCCTCCAAATCTACTAATCCATGGGCATAAAGTGGAACTTGTAGAGGGACCATCAATGATTCACTTCTATCAGCATTTTTACCATGTTCTTCTACACATGGTTTTGTTTCTATCTTCATCTTTGCCATGATCTTCTAGATGTGTTTTTTTTTAAGTAGGTTAGTAAAGAACTTTGTTTCGCCATGGGGTAGATTAAGGAACACTGTCAGGAAATGTTTTTTTTCTTGAGAATACTGTCAGGAACTTTCTCTCTCTTGGAGGCTAAAATTAGAATGAATTTCCATAAGTTTTATGATAAACACAGAAGACTCTTGGGCTCATTTTTGAAAGAGAAGGACGTCCATCTTTCGACACAAATCGGAAGATGGACGTCCTTCTCAGAAATGTCCAAATCGGTATAATGGAAAGGCGATTTTGGACATCCCCAACTGTACTCCGTCGCAGGGATGGACAAAGTTCACAGGGGCGTGTCAGAGGCGTAGCAAAAGCAGGACTTGGGCATGCCTAACACTTGGACGTCCTTGACCCATAATGGAAAAAAAGAAGGACGTCCCTGACAAGCACTTGAACGTTTTCACCTAGACCTGTTTTTCTTACGACTAAGGCACAAAAAGGTACCCAACATGACCAGATGACCACCAGAGAGAACTGGGGTTGACTTCCCGTTACTCCCCCCAGTGGTCACTAACCCCCTCCCACCCTCAAAAAACATCTTTCAAAATATTTTGTGCCAGCCTCTATGCCAGCCTCAGATGTCATAATCAGGTCTGTGACAGCAGTATGCAAGTCCCTGGAGCAGTTTTAGCGGGTGCAGTGCACTTCAGAGAGGAAGCCCCAGCCCCATTCCCCCCTACCTGTTATGTTTGTGGAGGAAACAGCGAGCTCTCCAAAAGCCACCACAAACCCACTGTACCCACATCTAGGTGCCCCCTTCACCTGAAAGGGCTATGGTAGTGGTGTACAGTTGTGTGGGAGCAATTTATGAAGTCCACTGCAGTGCCCCCTAGGGTACCCGGTTGGTGTCCTGGCATGTCAGGGGGACCAGTACACTACAAATGCTGGCTCCTCCCATGACCAAATGGCTTGCATTTGGTCGTTTCTGAGATGGACGTCCTTGGTTTCGATTATCACCGAAAATCAGAAACGTCCATGTCAAGGGGCGACCAAATTTAAGGATTTGGACAACCCTGACGGTATTTTCAAAACGATAGATGGATGTCCATCTTGTTTTGAAAATACAGGTTTCCCCGCCCCTGGATCGGGACGTTTTGCGAGGATGTCCAAATCGAAACTTGGACGTCCCTTTTGAAAATGCCCCTCTCTATCTCCTAAAAAGTGGGTAGTGGAAACATAATATAATGACATCTTGGCCAATTGGAGTAACATGCACAAAGCAGCAGTTTTGACCCTGTCAGCACTTCCTCTACCCAGCACCCACTAGAGATTCTGGCAGCACCTCAATAATTGCAACACAAACACTCTTCAATGACACATACTTTGTGAAGTAACACTAATTCCTGCAAAGACACTTCTAAAACTCCTTGTAGCAAGCTTAACAGCACCGATTCTGAACACACAAATACCAATAACTGTACCTTTAAAAAGGCAGCAGTAAAAATATAGAACAGCAATATGCGTCTTACTGGAAAAGTCAAACAAGTCAGACTCTTATGGATTCCCACATACTACTACTACTACTACTACTACTATTTAGCATTTCTATAGCGCTACAAGGCATATACCAGCAGAATCTCTCACCTTGGTCACTCACAGAACACAGACCAACCCTCACCAAATACAGACTAAAGGACCAACAATTAGAACAGGAAACTCTGAGAAATCACATTCTCTATAATCAGTACAGCACAGGAGAAATAAAATAAAAAGGCTTTATTGACTGTAGGGAGCAAAATGCAAGATTACTTTCTATCCAAAATAAAACCCATGAATAAATTGTCTGAATACCCATGAAATGTTAAAAAACTTGGAGACACAGTGTCGTCAGCAACAGGGTTTAAATATATTCCACAAAGACATGCTATGTAAGTTAAGCGGGTATTTGCCAAATAGCAGTTAGACAACATGCTAGAGTATATGTGTGTAAATGGACACATAAACATCTGTACACTATTATTCCAAACATTTTCACCTGTAACAAAAAAGCATCTCTTGCCCAACCAAGTTCATCATTCTGAATCTGAGAAAATCAGGGGAAGGATGGGGGAACACAACAGTGCTGTTCAATATTACCCCTCCTTCCCTGAGGGCTAACACCAATGAAACATAAATATAGGGACATAGATAAAATCTGTACACCCTAGATCCAATGAGATGTTCTTGGTTATGTGATTTCATCGGAAAGGGTTTTCCTAAATAGATGGGCTTTCAGATGTTTTCAAAATGTTAGATAGTTGTTCGTTGATTTTAAGTCTTTCGGAAGAGAGTTCCAAGTTTTGGTGCAGACGCATATGAAGCTGGTTGTGCATGTAGATTTGTATCTTAGGCCTTGGCATATGGGAAAGTGAAGAGTGAGATAGGATCTAGTGTTTTTATTTGCATTACGTATTGGTAGATCTATTAGTCCGGTCATATATTCTGGTGTGAGACAGAAAATTGTTCTGTGGGCCAGAGTGCATATCTTGAAGGATACTCATGATTGATGGGTAGCCAGTGTAATTTTCAGAATAGTGGTCTTGCTCTTTCAAATATTTTTTTTTCTAAATATGAGTCTTACTGATGTGTTTTATGCTGTTTGTAATTTATTTAATGTTTGTTCCTTACATCCTGTGTAGATTCCTTTGTAGTAATCTGCATGAGCATGAACCATGGTATGGACAAGCATGCATAATATTTCTCTAGGGAAATTGTGTTTTTATACATTCAAGTTTCCACATAGTGTGGAACATTTTCTTTGTGATGATTGTTACCTGGTCATTGAAGGATAGATTGCAGTCTATGGTGATTCCTAGGATTTTTAGTTTATCTGTTATTGAGAGTGATGTACTTGAGGCGTTGATGTCTGTGAAGCGTGTGGTGAGGTACTGTAAGTATTAAGCAATGAGTTTTTTCTCTGTTCAATTTTAATTTGAATGCTGTTGCCCAGGTTTCCATGGTATTTATGCAATCCAAGATCATGGTAGTGATTTCAGATAGGTTCTTCTTTTCTATCCCCCCCCCCCCCAACATGGCATCGACTGTGCCCTTCCCACACCATCACAGCCCAGGATCAACTCCTGTTCCCAAAACCCAGTAATAAGATGGGGGTTTTTTTGTTTTTTTTTTACCTGGGCAGTATAAGATGTTAATATATATTTTTTTACCTGGGCAACAGGCAGGCACTAGCAGTGATGGAGGAGACCCAAGTTGAATACAGGCACTAGCAATGCCTGTAGACAACAGAATCAGTTTTCTTTAGCTCAGCAGTGCAGCGGCTGTCGATTTCTGCTCTGTGAGAGTGATCTGAGAAAAGCAGATCTTCAATTCGCAGGCTCTTCAGAATGGCGGGCTCTTCAGAACAGTGGGCTTACACTGTGGCATGCTCTTCACGGTTCTTCAGATAGTGCAGCTGTGATGTTCCAAGTCACAAAGGCAGAAGCTGGTGCATATGGGCCGCAGGGGCAGGCATCAGCATCAGTGGGAAGTTGGGAACAAGATTTGGACTTGAACCACAAGGCAGGCACAAACAGTTGCAGTATCTTGAGCAGACTAGCAAAGGCTCACGTGCCATCAGCTGCAGGAAACTGTATATACCCAGAGGTAAGTGGTGCCTAATATCAGGCACCTGATTGGCCACCAGAGTAGAGGGGGCATGATAGAGGAATGAGAGGTCCTGGGACCCCAAGACTCCCTGTAGCTATACCACTGCACTTCAAATATTTTAATCTGTTTTTTATTTGTGAATGGGAACGGAAGTGGATGCAATTGTCAATGTTGTTATTTTTGCACTGATGAAGTCATGAGATACCTTATGAACATACTCCCATTCTGATGGTTCAATTTTCATTTTTATATTGATGTATAGAAGGGTTATTTTGGATTGGGGTTTGTTTTTTCCTCTTTAATAAGTTCCATTTAGATATTTTTGGTATTGATATTCATACACCTGCATTTTTGATATGGAAAAGTTGATGCTATATATTATTAGACAGCAACTTGAAAATGTTTAAAAGAGGACCTCTGCATAATTCTTTAACTTTCATTAATAATTTAATTTTAAACACAAGATAAAAAACCTTTTATAACCCCTATTATAAGGAATGGAGAGAGTAATGTTTAGGAAATGTATATGGAACAGCAGATCCCAGTTATATTCGAAAAAGATAAATATGACAGCACAGATCATAGTCATAGGATGGTTTGAGCCTGACATACAGGTAATTTGGGGTTCCTTTTACAAAGCAGTGCTACCAATTAGCATGTGCTGAATGGGAAGAAGCCCATGGGAATTACATGGACTTCTTCGCATTCGTTTACATCCATTGTTAGTCAAAGTAGTGACTTCTGAATGTGTACTAAATTTTATTCATTTGAAACATGCTTTTTGAACTTTTAAATAAAAAGAAGCAGATCATTTACAATGAGATTGAAAACAATCATCCAAACTTCCTAATAATTATTGAAACATTGCTCACAGAAAATGAGGAATCAAAATTAGTTATTTGTTTAAAACATTTTTATTTTGCTCTATCACGTGCTTTTAGGCAGAGTACAAAGTTATACACACACTTTTCCATCAGATACACAAATCAATCTTTACAACATATTACACAATTTACACAATTCCAGGAATAACATGTATAGAATGTTTGTACATTTGGGACTACTAGGGAAGTAAGGAGAGGTTATTCTTTTATTCCTCCAGTGGTTATTTAGGGTACTTTTTTGTGGCTTAGTCATCATTAAAATAGGACTAGGTCAAAAACATCTTAGTTTTAATCCTGGACGTTTTCATTTTGTTCCATTATGACTGAAAAATGTCCAGGTCTTAGGAATGCCCAAATCCCAACCTTAAAACAACCCCAACATGTCCCTTTGAGATTTGGATGCACTAAAGATGAACAGCATAAAAAAAAAAATCTGGAAAATGGGTTTCAAAAATACTGATTTGGATGTTTTGGCAAGAAAAATGTCCAAATTCTGCTTTATGCCACTTTTTAGACATTTTTCTCTTTTGAAAATGAGCCCCATAATGTCCCAACTTACTAATCAGGGTCCCTTCTGGACCATATGGAAAGCAAAGAATTGTATTAGCATTTTAGTTTCACTAGACGCATATTACAGGGTCAATTACTTGAACACATCAACGCTCTAAGGGGCCCTTTTACAAAAAGGCCCTTATTGCATGGTCAGCACACACCAACAGACTACCACAAAAACTTGATAAAGCATTTTGCAGTATTTTTGCCCACTTGTGAGTGCTAACCTCTGCATTTCAGAAGGGATGTGTCATGGGTGTAGAGTGGGCATTCCTAGGTTATCCGGCTAGCACAGTCCCTCAGAGTCTATATAGCATGCCTAGAGATCTGCGCCAAAATCCAAGTAGCTTGTATAACAAAGCACATAACTCAAGAAACTTAACAAGCTAATGAGTGCTGATAACAGCACGTAACAAAGAAATAAAGAGCACTAATTGGAATTTATGTGCACAACTCGCTAAGCATATTCTGTATTGAAATGCACTGAACTTCTAATGCATGCAGGCAAAAAGGGGCTTGATTATGAGTGAGGATATGGGCATTTTGTGGGCATTTCAAAATGTATGCGTATAGTTATAGAATATGGCCCAGTGCACATAAATCTATGCGCTGAGATTTGTGCCATGTTTTTCGTTGATGTAAATAGATGCACATAGTTTTAGGTGCTGAGATATCAACCGAGCTTATTCTATATACTGCGCCTAAATCTAGCACCGCTTATAGAATATGCTTAGTCGGCACTGATATCTGCGCCGATTTTTTAAGTGTCATATATAGAATCGCTCCCTTTATGACTAGTGCATGATAACTAGATAATGCAGAATTAATGTGGGCCTTCGTGCCTCTTAAGGGCACCTGCATGAATTTCTTGCAGGTACTGTGTGCTAATGGAAACGCCCTAAAATAGTGCTGCATTAGCACTTGGGAAAGTCCTGTGTTAAAAAAAATGTTTCTCATTAAAGATTTTGTAGGACATCCACAGTAAATTACCACAATCATTGCATATTATGGACTAAATTCTAAAAATGACACCTAAAAAACTGGCGCCAAAAAAATAGCGCTTAGTCCTAAAGTTAGGCGCCATTTATAGAATAGCACTGAGCGCCGGGAACCGTGACATTTACACCAATGAAACCCTGGTATAAATCCCCATGACTAAGGGACCCTTTTATGAAGTGATGGTAAGCCCAATGCGGGCTTACCGCTTGCTAAAAGGGTAGTACAGCAGGGCTACCGCATCAGCCCGGCAGTAGTTCCCTACCTCAGCACCCAGCATATATGGCACTGCAAAAATATTTCGATGCTGCCTGATTACCGCCAGGTTAGCGCGGGAGCCCTTACTGCCACCTCGATGATAAGTGCTCCCCCCAAATGGCTGTATGGTAAGTGCTTCACTTGACACATGGCCATTTGTTGAAAAAAAACAAAAACCTGCCTTTTACTCACTGTCGTAAAAGGGGGCTTCATACGTGTCAAAAACAAGCTCCGATTCCAGCTCAGGCCGCCTTTTGCTGCAGCTTCATAAAAGGATCCCTAAACTAGGCATGGATCTTCTTTATTCTATAACAATGTGCGTAAGTTAAAGGATCACTCTTGATCTACCCATGACCCTCCCATGGCTGCACTCCCTTTTTGGATCCTGCCCTAAATTTCCACTTGTAAATTTTAATTAAATTTATTTCTTCAGACCTCAATTATTGGCACTAATTGGCTCATTATTCAAATTATATTGTGAGCACAAATTGGGCACATGTCCAAATTTGCATGCACAATTTTAAGCACTTTTTATAACATTCAGAAGTATATATCTGATCCTTGGAGAGCAATTATATAGCAGAATAGTATGAACTTCAAAATGATTTTAGCATGTATTTCAAAATATAATACATCTATTCTCATGTGTTGTGAAATGAAATGTTTAACAGAAGGCTCTGGCTCACATCATTTTATTGAACTGAAATATTCATAAAATTTTGTATCAAGAGATACGTAAAGTACATAGAAAAATGTATGCTCATATAATCATAACAGAATGTGAACAAAATGGGTTGGCTTGTTGAAATGATTAAAAGTTACCTAGAGCTGCCACTTTCTCAAAGGGTCTCAGATATCCATAATTTAAACTATAATTTATCATACTGACCACAATGCAGCCAGATGCCAAGTCTGAAATGAAAGCAATGGTGAAATTACTTACAGTAGCAAAGATTTTTATTTTGTTTCTGAATAGTGAAATTTACAGTAGCACAGCTTTTTATTCTGCTTTTGAGATATAATTTATTTGACTACAGATTTATAGGACAATTAGTAGAAAAGAACTATCGTAGGAAATTGTCAGACTGGATTATTAAAAAGGAAAATATTTTAAAGTATAGCACAAAATTTGCTTCAATTCTTAGTAATAATTTTGCTAGAATTACAAACAACAAAAATTGGTAGCATGTGTACTTGTCTACTTTCTCTAATGGAAACACATATAAAAGAAACCAGTAATTATCCATTGCTAAGTTAGGGCAAAGCATATTTTTTAAACATGTATACAAGGGTGACCACCTTAAAGGATAAGGAGGGGTGGTGGGGGAGGGGAGGAATTGAGAAAAGGATATAGGGTGACTTGGTGGGCAGAAGAAAGGCAGGTAACATGAACAGGTAAAATAAACACCTTTAATTTAGGTGTGAGCAGGGGCGTAGCCAGACTTCAGTGGGAGGGAGGTCCAGAGCCCGAGGTGAGGGGGCACATTTTAGCCCCCCCCCCCCGGTGCTGCCGATCCCCCCGCCGCCATTGCTGACAACCTCCCACCATTGCCGACACCCCCCCCCCCACCGCCGCCAGCACCACCACCAACAACTTTGACCCACCCCCTGCCGACGACCCTCTTGACCCCTCCCGCCCACCCATCATCGCCTACCTTTGCTGGCGGGGGACCCCCAACTTCCGCCAGCCAAAGTCTTCTTCCTTCGTTTGGTTTCTGAGTCTGACGTCCTGCACATACAACGTGCAGGACGTCAGACTCACAGAAACAGAATGAAGCCTTGCAATCTGCAGGGCTTCATTCTGTTTCTGTGAGTCTGACATCCTGCACGCTGTATGTGCAGGACGTCAGACTCAGAAACCAAATGAAGGAAGAAGACTGGCTGGTGGGGGTTGGGGTCCCCCGCCAGCAAAGGTAGCAGACGGCGACGGCGGGTTGGCAGCGGGAGGGGGGTTTGAGAGGGTCGTCGGCAGGCGGGTCCAGGGCAAAATCTACGGGGGTCCAGGCCCCCATGGCCCCATAGTAGCTCCGCCCCTGGGTGTGAGCACTTAAGCCAGCCAGAGATCGGGTGTAGATGTGCACACCTAAATTGCTAAAACACACACATAAAATATAGTTATAATTAATGCTTGTAACTGTGAGTCCCATCCAGGAATGATTACAAGGGACAGAAAGACTGACTAACAGAGGCAGGACTTACAGAAGGCAATACCAAGCTGTGCACACAAAGGGTTAACACTGAGTAAAGGGAATCTTAAACAAACAAGCAGGAACGATTACAACGGACAGAAAGACTGCCTAACAGAGGCAGGACTTACAGAAGGCAACTACCAAGCACTGCACATAAAGGGTTAATACTGAGGAAAGGGGAACTAAACAAACAAAGCAGGGACAAGCTTACCATGGACAAAACAACACCAGAGCCAGGCAGAGGACAGACCCAGGTGCAGTGCAGTGAAACAATCAAGCACATGCTGGTAACAACCAGCACACACAGAAACCACAAGCAACGAGAAGAGCAAGCAAACATACACACAGTGCCACAAGCACAGACTGAGTGAGGGAATCAGGCTCAGCTGACAGGAATCAACGCTAGAGCATAGGCTGTAGGGAGAGGTAAGTTGAAATAGATCTGACTTCTGACGTCTGCTGCTTCAGACGTCAGCTCAATCCCTGACAGGCCAATCAGAAGCGAGTCCCAGTCATTCCCCTGCCTGTCTCAGCAGAATCATAACAGGTAGGAGTGGGTAAGCAAATCTTGCTAAGGTATCTGCAGCCAGAGTTAGCCCTTGTGTGTGTGTATGTGACTAGCAAGTTAACACCTTGTTATTTGAATTACAGCCATAATAGGGTTCTAATAACTCTAATGTTGGACATTTGGAGAGTGCCAAGTCACCAGTTCTTTCTAACAATAACACTTATCTTGAGAGATCTGCAGTGGACTTCCTGTAATGGCCAGGTAAGCTTTAAAGTTTCTTCACAAATCTCAAAGGGGTTGATATTCAGCGGCAATTAACTGGTTTGTACTGCTGAATATCTCTGCTAATCAGACATCCCCTAACTGGTTAGGTTAGGGGAAGACTGGGGCAGAATCAGTGTGGAGTGGCACTTATCCAGTTAGCAGCATTTTTCAGTCTGAATTTTGGCTAGTGCCCTGTTAATTTTTGGGTCAATGAACATACCCGGATATTCAATATCAGGAGCCATGCATAACCTGGCATTGAATATCCAGAGTTAGGTCAACCTGCAGCTGGAAGCAGCTTGCAAGCTGCTTACTGCTGTGGGCTGAATATCCCCCCCCCCCCCCCCCAAATGCTTCTATTGAGCCACTCCAGTATGCTACAGTATGATACAGACTGGAATATGAGATTCTGACGAGTAAGTAGAGACGTCTTCACTATCCTAGACACATTTTGGGGCCTTTTTACTAAAGTGTAGCATGTGCTAATGGAATTAGAGTGCGCTAAGGGCTAGATTCTATGTATGGCACTCAAAAAATCCATACTTAAGATCTTCCTTATTCACATTTATTATTTATTTTTATGTATGGTATATTGCACTGAGTGTAATATACTCCTTCTGATTATATTAGTACATAAGTACATAAGTATTGCCACACTGGGACAGATCAAAGGTCCATCAAGCCCAGCATCCTGTTTCCAACAGTGGCCAATCCAGGTCACAAATACCTGGCAAGATCACAAAAAAGTTAAATACATTTTATGCTGCTTATCCCAGAAATAGCAGTGTTTTTTCCCCAAGTCAATTTAATAATGGTCTATGGACTTTTCCTTTAGGAAGCCATCCAGACCTTTTTAAAACCCTGCTTAGCTAACCAGCTTTACCACATTCTCTGGCAATGAATTCCAGAGTCTAATTACAGGTTGAGTGAAGAAATATTTTCTCCAATTCATATTAAATTTATTACTTTGTAGCTTCATCTCATGCCCCCTAGTCAGTATTTTTGGAAAGAGTAAACAATTGATTCATGTCTACCCATTCCACTCCACTCATTATTTAATAGAGCTCTATAATATCTCCCCTCAGCTGTCTTTTCTCCAAGCTGAAAAGCCCTAGACGCTCCGGGGGATAAGGGTACACTAAGGCCATTTCATACTGCAGCCTAGTAAAAAGACCCTAAAATTTCCAAACATTCAATTAAAGGCATTATCAAATTAGGTGAATAATACTATGGAATAACTCATATATGTCTTTTTCTGTGTTCAAGAAAAACAGCAGAGGAGTAGCCTAATGGATAGTGCAATAGGCTGAGAACCTGACAAACTGGGTTCAATTCCCACTGTGGCTCCCTATGACTCTGGGCAAGTCATTTAACCCTCTACTACCCCAGGTACAAAATAAATACCTATATATAATGTGTAAACCCCTTTGATTGTAACCACAAAGACAGTATATCAAATCCTATCATACATATAATATGTAGACCACTTTGTAACCACAAAGGCAGCATATCTAATCCCATCACCCCCTATTTCATTGATTGAAATGCTTAAATTAACTGAATTTTGGCTTTTGTAAATCCACAAATGTTTTTATGTTGATTAAAACACCAACATAGTGTCTTTTAGGGAAGTGCAAAATATTTGGAGCTTGTGATCAGGAGTCAAATTTAGCTTGAATAAACATTAAGAAAAACCAACAGCAAAGGCTGAAAATGAATAACTCTTGAAAGTATAATTATCTTAAACATGCTTTTAGAGTACGTGACAGCTGTTTTTCAACTATCACTATTCATTTCCATGCCTCATAATTATACCATTAGTCAAAAGTTCTAATGGAGAGTAGATAATTGAGGAGGATATGCCCTTTTGACGCTGTGGTGGTTATATTATCCCCAGCACATGCATTTGTAACAGTAGTTACTTGGTAAAAGGTTTGAAATATTTATTCTCATGTTTATTAGGAATAGTCAAGAACTTATTTTATAAAGGTGTTGACTTTATAAAATAGAGATAAAGTAAGCACTGTTTTAGAAATGTTATATAGGTTCTCTGTAGTGAAATTAGCCCCCATAGGGCTAGAATTAATTGATATGGTGAAAGGAGAGGCCAAGGGCAATCTAGGTTGGAGTTAAGTTGGCCATATCAGCAGGGTTTTTTTTCCTGTGCATTAATCCAGTGTGTTTTATTGCCTGATTTCCATTTTTTCTCCTTTTCTCCCTAGTCCTCTATGTTCAGTTGTTTGTGTTTTCTGGTTACTTATTGTTGTTCTATTCATAGGCACCAACTCCGTGGGTGCTGTGGGTGCTCAAGCACCCCCAATATTTTCAAACCTGCCCTCCTTGCTTTCCTGCCGCTCAGCCAGCGCTTAAAACTCATTTTACCCGACTGAACGGCAGTGAAAGAAACAGAGTACAGCCGGCTCTGTCCTCAGCTTTCTCCTTCCCTCTCAGCTGTGGTCCCGCCTTCATTTCCTGTTTACGCAAGGGCGGGACCACAGCTGAGAGGGAAGGGAAGGAGAAAGCTGAAGACGGAGCCGGCTGTACTCTGCTTCTTTCACTGCCATTCAGTCAGGTAAAATGAGTTTTAAGAGGTAGGGCAGGGAAGAGGGGAGAAATCGCTGAACATGGATGCGGGGCAGGGGGCAGGGAAGAGGGGAGAAATCGCTGAACATGGATGCAGGGCAGGGGGCAGGGAAGAGGGGAGAAATCACTGAACATGGATGCAGGGGAGGGGAGGGGGCAGGGAAGAGGGGAGAAATCGCTGAACATGGATGCAGGGCAGGGGGCAGGGGAGAGAGGAGAGTTGCTGTACATGAATACAGGGGAGGGCAGAAGAAATGCTGGACATGGATGGAAGAGAGAAAAGACAGGAAGGAGATGAACATGGATGGAGGGGAGAGAGGAGAAATGCTGGACATGGAGTGAAGGAAAGACAGGAAGCATATGCACATGGAGGGGAGAGGAGAAATGCTGGACATGGATGGAGGGAAGGGAGGACAGGAGGAAATGTACATGGATGGCAGGGAGAGAGGAGAAATGCTGGACATGGATGGATGGAAGGGAGGACAGGAGGAAATGTACATGGATGGCAGGGAGAGAGGAGAAATGTTGGACATGGATGGAGGGGAGGGAAGACAGGAGGAGATGCACATGGAACGGGAGAGAGAAAAAATGCTGGACATGGATGGAGGGGAGGGAAGAGAGGAAGTGAGATGAACATGGATGGAGGGATGGAGAGAGAGGAAAAATGGTGGACATGGATGGAGAGGGAAGAGAGAGGAAGGAGTTGCATATGGATGGAGGGGAGTGAAGAAAGAGGAAGGAGATGTATACTGACAGAGGTGAGGGAAAGGGAAAAGAGGAGAAAAACTACACATGGATGGAGAAAATAGACGCTGGATGGAAAGAGGGAAGAGAGGGGGCAGACGCTGGATGGAAAGGGGAGAGAGAGGGGTAGACGCTGGATGGAAAGGAGGAAGAGAGGGGAGCAGATGCTGGAAGGATAGGGGAGAGAGAGGGGGTAGACGCTGGATGGAAAGGGGGGAGGAGTTAAGATCGAGTTAAGAAGAAACAAGAGACTGGGACCAACACAATTAGAAACAGTAAACAGCCGGACCACAAAGGTAGGAAAAAATGAATTTTATTTTTAGTTTAGGATAAAGTAGTGTGGTAGCTGTGTTAATAAATACAGAAAATGGAAGTAAGGTGATATCTTTATTGGACTAATTTTAATACATTTTTGACTAATGTTTGGAGACCAAACCCTCCTTTCTCGTGTCAGAACAGAATACCATAACAGCAGTATACTGTTCTGACCTGAGGAAAGAGGTTTTGGCCTTTGAAAGCTAATTAAAAAAATGTATTTACTCCAATAAAAATGATATCATATTTTCCATTTTTTTATTTGTACTTGTTAACCTATAGTATAGTGATTGAAATATGTCAGTTTTTGAAATTTGCATGTTTTTATATTTGCACAGTACAGGGGGACTGCGGGGTGGGACTGTTCAGGGAAGAAGTCCTGGTGCAGGTTGCAGGCAGCCTATGAGTGGCACTGCCACTACCCAGGTGAAGACTGCAGTAGACAGAATTTTAAGGTATTGAGGGGGGGGGGGGGGGGGGACGCACTGCCTGTAAAAAAAAAAAAATTTCAGCACCCCCAATCATTTTGAAAAGTTGGCTCTTGCCAGGTACTTGTGACCTGGATGGTCCACTGTTGGAAACAGGATACTGGGCTTGAAGGACCTTCAGTCTGTCCCAATATGGCAACATTTAGTACTTATGTACTTATCCCGAGTTTTCTTGAATTCAGATAATGCTTTTGTCTTTACCACCTCCATTGGGAGACTGTTCCATGAATTCATCACCTTTTCCATGAAGAAGTAACCCTTAGGTTACTTCTGAGTCTGTCCTCTTTCACCTTCTTCCTATGCACCATCATTCCAGAGTTTTATTTCAATTGAGACGTGCATCCTGTGCATTTGCCACATAGATATTTAAGCATCTCTCATATCTCCCCTCTCCTGCCTTTCTTCCAAAGAATACATATTGAGATCTTTAAGCCGCCTTCTGGTCCTGTATATATCTTTTTGAAGTTATGGTCTCCAGAATTGTACACAATATTCTAAATAAGGTCTCAACAGAGTTTTATACTGCGGCGACATCATCACCTCCTTTTCCTACTGGCCTTTCCTCACCCTAAATACACAAACATTCTTCTAGCTTTCACTGTCACATTTTCTACCTGTTTAGCCACCTTAATATCATCACATATGATCACACCCAAGCTCCGCTCCTCTTTCATGCACAAAAGTTTTGCACTCCCTAAACTGTACGGTCCCCTTGGGTTTTTGCAGCACAAATACATGTCCCTGCATTTTTTTTTAGCATTAAATCTTAGTTGTCAAATTCTGGACCATTCTTCAAACTTCATTAGCTCCTTCCAGTGGCGTTCCTAGGGGGGCTGACACCCGGGACGGATCGCCGATGTGCCCTGCCACCCGGGTGCAGCACCCCCCGGATGCAGCGCGACCCCCCCCCCCCCCGGCGAAAGGACACCCCCCGCGAAAACCCCCCCCCGCCCGGGTGCACACCACTGGGGGGGTGCCGTGCGCGCCTGTCCGTCGTTCGTTCCATGCATGGAACGAACGACGGACAGGTGCGCGTGGCACCCCTCCAGCGGAGTGCACCCGGGGTGGACCGCCCCCACTGCCCCCCCCCCCTAGGAATGCCACTGGCTCCTTCCTCCTTTCTCCAGGCCATTTTGCTAATGGCTATTTGAGACCAATATTCAGGTGTGAATGATATATAATCTCAGTGTGTCTCATACCTATTAACTTACCAGAAAATAGAACCCTTCCACTTCCCAGGAGATATAATACTTTTTTTTTTTCTAATCTTATACAGTTCTTTGAAGCCTAATATTTAAAAGCAATTCTTATAGGTTTTGGTAGATTCTTGGGGCCCTAATTACTAAGCAACGCTAAGGGTGCACTAGGCATTTTTAGCGCTTGCTAAACATTAGCATGCGCTAAACGCAAATGTGTGCTAATGTGTGCTAATTTTAGGTGCACTCTAAAACCACTAGCAAATCTTAGTAAATGGGGCCCTTGGTCTAGTTACCTGGAAGTAAAGCTGTGAAGCATTCAATCTGAATTGTTTTGTCTGCATGTTTTGGCTTTTGGCTTAGTTAAAAATTTGTGGGCTTGTAACGTGGAGGGGCATAATTGAATGGGGGCGCCCATCTATAAGGGCGCCCATCTCTAAGGACGGCCCTGTAAAGAAGCGTACCCAACCGTATTATCGAAACAAAATGGGCGGCCATCTTGCATTTCGATAATACGGTCGGGGATGGCCAAATCTCAACATTTGTGTCGACCTTAGAGATGGCCGCTCTTAGAGATGGCCGACATTGGTTTTCGACGATAATGGAAACTAAGGGTGGCCATCTCAGAACCGGCCAAACCGGCCAAACCAAAGCCATTTGGTCATGGTAGGAGCCAGCATTTGTAGTTCACTGGTCCCCCTCACATGCAAGGACACCAACTGGGCTCCCTAGGGGGAACTGCAGTGGACTTCACAAATTGATCCCAGGTGCATAGCTCCCTTACCTTGTGTGCTGAGCCCCCAAACCCCCCAAAACTCACTCCCCACAACTGTACAACACTATCATAGCCCTTAAAGGGTAATGGGGGAACCTAGATGTGGGTACAGTGGGTTTTGGGTGGGTTTTGGAGGGCTCCCATTTACCACCACAAGTGTAACAGGTAGGGGGATAGGCCTGAGTCCGCCTGCCTGAAGTGCACTGCAGTACCCAGTAAAAACTGCTCCAGGGACCTGCATAGTGCTGTGATGGAGCTGGGTATGACATTTGAGGCTGGCATAGAGGCTGGCAAAAAAACATTTTTAATTTTTTTTGGGTGGGAGGGGATTGGTGACCACCGGGAGAGTAAGGGGAGGTAATCCCGGATTCCCTCCGGTGGTCATCTGGTCAGTTCGGGCACCTTTTCAAGGCTTGGTCGTGAACAAAAAGGGACCAGGTAAAATCGGCCAAATGCTTGTCAGGGCCGCCCTTCTTTTTTCCATTATCGGCCAAGGACGGCCATCTCTTAACCACACCCCCGTCCTGCCTTCGGTACACTGCCGACACGCCCCCTTGAACTTTGGCCATCCCTGCGACGGAAAGCAGTTGAGGACGGCCAAAATCGGCTTTCGATTATACCGATTTGGCCGCCCTTAGGAGAAGGGCGCCCATCTCCCGATTTGTGTCGGAAGATGGGCGCCCTTCTCCTTCGAAAATAAGCTGGATAGTAAATGATGGCAGATAAAGACCTGTACGGTCCATCCAGTCTGTCCAACAAGATAAACTCATTTACATGGTATGTGATACTTTATATGTATACCTGAGTTTGATTTGTCCTTGTCTTTTCTCAGGGCAGAGACCGTAGAAATCTACCCAGCACTGTTCTTGTACTAAGTTCTGGAGCTAACGTCGAAGCCCCTTAAAATTGACACTCCAGCTCATCCTTATCTATTCAGTCACATTCAGGGCATAGACTGTAGAAGTCTGTCCAGCTCCCATTTTGTTTCCCAATTACTGGCGTCGCCACCCAATCTCTGCTAAGATTCCACGGAACCATTCCTTCTAAACAGGTTCCTTTGTGTTTATCCAACGCATGTTTGAATTCTATTACCATTTTCAACTCCACCACCTCCTGCGGGAGGTGGTGGAGATGTATAGGGGTAACCTCCCTCCTCCCCTGCCATACTAGAACCAGTGTATCACAGACTTTTTTTTAGCAACATCCTTCTGGTATGGTTGACTCTTTTCTTGGTCAGCAATTCCATGGTCAGACCACTTTCAGTTGGACTTTACTTTGAATGTTTGTCTATCTAAACTGATAGTAAAGAAACCTTTTTAAAACAATCTTGGCAAGAGACAAGATTGATGAAACTTTGCTTTTGTCTGAAGTACTAATGGAGATACCTTCACCGAGTTTTTGATTCTAGATCATTAAAATCAGACTGGGATGAAGTTATTATTGCTATGCTGAACAAAATAGCTCCAGTTACTATTTAAAAAGTTCTCTGAAGAACTGACGGTATTAAAACAAAATTGTTGCCACCTTGAGAGATGATGGCAAAAGAATAACAATTTGGAATATAGATTAAACTGGAAGTCATCATTCAAATTTTATAAAAGAAAAGTGGATATGGCAAGAAAATGCATTTTAATAAATTGGTGGGTTCTGAATTTATTGATAATATAAAATTGTTCTCTCTTGTAAAAGACTTTACTCCTCACATAGAACTAGATAAGTTACAGGGCTCACATCCATCAGCTCAAGACATCCATCAGTTCAAATAAGGTTGCTCGAATTTGTTCAGAAGTTTTACAATCAAAGATAACTTATGGCAACGTTGTGTTGAGAGAGGTTAGGGTGCGATGCAGTGGTGTACTGGTGTGCATTATGCTCCCTAATGATAATTCATGGTCAGAAGTTACACGTTTCAAATCACTGTTGCTCCTTGTAGCTTTGTTCTGAAGCTCTCAGAAGCCTCTGCTGTTGTCTTTCATCTTACCAGAATCAAAAGGCTGTAAAATTTTTACTTATCTTTTAATGAATTACAAATGTAAGATATCAGCTATTCCCTGCTAAAGGACACGCACCCTGCAGGAAGCAGAGACATCAAAAGACTTTTGTCTCACTGTTCCTCTGCAGGTGACTGCACAGAGGACCCCACATCTCAGTTTTTCCTGTGCTTCATTTGATAGTGCTGTCTCAGCGCTTTAACACATTGTTTTGGTTACAAGAACATTATTGTGACCCCTGAAGCAGGTGGTTTGTACCGCTGAAACACGGACAGTGTTGGACCCCCCCTTTCAAGCAGCAAATAAAGCAGTTTTAAGCACCATTTCCTGTCTTGGATTGTCCTTTGGAATGCCTCTTTGGAAAGCCTCTATCTCTTATGCTTGTGTTGAGAGATGATTCAGTCCCAGGTCTACCAATTTTTGTGGATCAAGTTTGGGACAGGTTTAAGTCTATTGCATTTGAAGGCTATAGGTCACTGTGAATGAAATGTTCACATTCTCAATATGCTCTTCATACATGTCTTACATCATCGTTGATCACTATTCCATCGGGAGCTTTGGGATGAGTTTAAAAATGTTTTTGTAAACATTTTTATTTATTTCGGCCCAAGTGAATATAATCTACTTGGGTTAATTATTTTTTAACAGTTACCTGGGCGGCACTACAGGGGGCTCATCAGGTGGACTGTGCTGAGATTCAGTACTGGCAAGCATCAGGCAGGAATCCAGAGAAGTACTACTACTACTACTACTACTACTATTTAGCATTTCTATAGCGCTACAAGGCGTACGCAGTGCTGCACAAACATAGAAGAAAGACAGTCCCTGCTCAAAGAGCTTACAATCTAATAGACAAGAAATAAATAAAGTAAGCAAATCAAATCAATTAATGTGTACAGGAAGTAGGAGAGGAGGGTAGGTGGAGGCGAGTGGTTACAAGTGGTTACGAGTCAAAAGCAATGTTAAAGAGGTGGGCTTTCAGTCTAGATTTAAAGATGGCCAAGGATTGGGCAAGACGTAGGGGCTCAGGAAGTTTATTCCAGGCGTAGGGTGCAGCGAGACAGAAGGCGCAAAGTCTGGAGTTGGCAGTAGTGGAGAAGGGAACAGATAAGAAGGATTTATCCATGGAGCGGAGTGCACGGGAAGGGGTGTAGGGAAAGACGAGTGTGGAGAGATACTGGGGAGCAGCAGAGTGAGTACATTTATAGGTTAGTAGAAGAAGTTTGAACAGTATATGAAAACGGATAGGGAGCCAGTGAAGCGACTTGAGGCGGGGGCTGAAGGTTTCTCTTCTGTAGGTCTAGAGGCAGTGTGTACGTGCGTTTACGCAGCAGGACTAGGCAGTGGCAAGGAGAGAAGCAGGAGAACAGAGCCGCTTTGCCACAGCTGAAGGTGACGATGGGAGGGTTGGAAAAGTTGGGACATTGAGCCTGGATACAGCTCTTCTGTACATATGCAGTTCTTCATGCATGAGCGGAAAAGCCTGGAAGGCCTGATGAAAGGATGAACTCTACTTAGGCTGCTGTGAGCACTCAATTAGGAAGGACCATAGCCTCATAAGGTACTGGAATCTGCTGGAGTAGTGTGAGGGAAGCCTGCAAAGGCGCCTTTTGAAGAGATTGGAGCCCTACAGAAGTTAAGCATGCATGCACACTGAATAGGGGAGCAGACCATTACAGAACACATGCCGGCCTAGGAAAAGTAAAGAAATGGGAGTGAAGAAATGCTTTTATAGAATAAATGGAAAAGAAGAATTTAATTTAGTTTCATTGCTGTGGGAAGCAGACTGCAGGGTAGAAAGGGGCTGGTGGCTGCAGCCTGTAACACAGCATGAGCTGGCTCATGTCGCTTGCTGCACCACAACATTCTAAAACTTTTGAGGCCCAGGGAATATTATTTAGCTCTTAGTTGGGAAAATAGAAACTGAACTGTGTAAAAGTGTTCTTTTTCCAGTTCTGCCATGAAAAAGGTTGACATATTATAATGCCATTCTGGTGCCCATACCACTATCCATGATTTGCAGATACATGTAATTATGAAGTGGAAGTAGTTCTGGGTTAGGATGGATTTGATTAATTTTGTCATAATTTCAGGTGGTCTAGGGTAAATGTCTTTAGTAAACTGGATCAGGTTATTGAGTAAGCTTGGTAAAAGTCTCTGATACTTTAATAGTAATAGTGAATTTCACACACAGTTTCAGAATTGCATGTCCAAGAATTCAACAAGGAAAATATTTTTAACAAGGGTAAAGGATAAAGGTCGTTAACTCAATTTGATCTCCTATAGTAATAATGGACTTTCTGATTCTGTTATTAATGTTTGATGTAGTTTGGGAACAATAAATATGGTCAGACCACTTTTGCTGCTCTTTCATAATGAACTGGCATCAGTTTAAAGGTAATCCTAAACCACAGGATCACCATCATAGTTCTAGAGGCTAAATTAAGCCAAACAATTTTGGGGATTCTGCAACCTCACAAATGCCACAAAATGGAGCCTTGGATTTTACTGTTGATTGGCCTGTTGTCTGCCTTGAAATTGTAGATGAAATTGCCCATCTTCATACATGAATAAAGCAATGTAGACAGAGTGATAAATGGTACACCTCAGAATTATTGAAGTTAAAGCGTGTATGTAGAAAACGTGAACGCAAATGGTGCAAAGATAAATCAGAACAGTCCAAATCCACATGGCAACTCGCAGTTCATAATTATAAAAAAGGTTACAAAATTGGCTAGAATAAACTATTATTCAGTACATAATATTACACAAGTATTGCCATACTAGGGCAGTCCGAAGGTCCATCAAGCCCAGCATTCTATTTCCAACAGTGACCAATCCAGGTCACAAGTACCTGGCAAGATCCCAAAACAGTACAATACATTTTATGCTGCTTATTCTAGAAATAATCAGTGGAATTTCCCCTAGTTCATTTTAATAATGGTCTATGGACTTTTCCTTTAGGAAACCATCCAAACCTTTTTTTAAACCCCGCTAGTCCTAGTATTTTTGGAAAGAACAAGCGATTGATTAGTAGGGATAGTACTAACACAAAACAAATGTCTGCGATGGTTAAATCACTTATTTCATCACCAGAATACTGTGACTCTGTGTTGGAACAATCTCCTTCTGCTAACCAATTAGCTGAATATTTTCAGGAAAAAAGTTGCAAACTAAGAGCAGGTTTTGCGGATTTTCATTTTGATCCAACTTTTGAGCTTTCTCTGCAGATTGAATCCAGACTGAGACTGATCCTAGTCATTGGACCAGTTTTTCCAATTATTTAATAAAATATGTTTCTTCTTACTGTGTGTTAGATACTTGTCCACCTTATCTTATGAAATTGCCCCATTGCCCCGTCCCCACTGTGTTGTACTCATTTGTTTACCTGGATTGATTCACAATTACTTCCAGGCTATTTCCCTGATATCTTGGGCAAAATAATTATTGCACCAATATTAAAAGATCCAAAACATACTAAGGGTTCCTTTTACAAAGGTGTACTAGCAGTTTTAGGGCAAGGTAATCATTAGCATGTGCTAAATGCTAGCAACGCCCATAGAAATGTATGGGCGACTCTAACATTTAGCGCATGCTTATTTTTAGCACGCGCTAAAAACACTAGTGCATCTTTGTAAAAGGACCCCTAAACAACTACTGTTTAACTATAGGCTGGTGGCTTGTATTCCTTTTTTTTTTTTTACTAAACTAATAGAAGGTTTAGAGACATTACAGTTGGTCCGCTACTTGGATAAATGTGACATCTTACCTGCCTCCCAATCTGGGTTTCATACATTTTTTTAGTACAGAAGCAATTTTTTGCTCTCTGCTTGATCATGTTCGGGCACTTTTAAGTGAGGGGAAAAGTGCGCTGTTACTCCAATTTGACTTATCTTCTGCATTCGATTTGGTGGATCACACCCTCCTCTTATGAAATCTTGAGGAAGTGGGAATTATGGGGAACATTCTAACTTGGTTTGAAGGTTTTCTATCAAGAAGATCATACAGGGTTAAAGTGCATTCTGATCTATCTTCCCATTGGCGTAACCCATGCAGTGTTCCACAGGGCTCTCCTCTTTCCCCTATATTGTTTAATGTTTTTCTCCACCCACTTGGCTTACTGTTGGATAGAAATGGTTTTCTATACAGATGATAACACTGTATTGATCACACTACAATCGTTATTTAACATTGACCTTACTAGAATTAAATTCTGTATTAATCTGCTGGACAAATGGATATATGCTCATAAATTAAAACTTAACACCGACAAAACAAAATCTTCATATTTTAATACTAAACCAGAACACAATCCTAAGTCTATCACTATCAATCAAGTTGAATATAAATTCTCCCCAGTTGTTAAGATTTTAGGAGTACACATTGATAGTTCCATATCTATAGAAGCACAGGTTAACACATTATTCAAAAATGCATTTTCTCAATGAGAAAGTTGTGTACTATTCATAAATATTTTGAAATTGAACAATTTGAGCACTTAGTATACTCTTTGCTATTGTCATACCTTGACTACCGTAATTCTGTGTACATAGGCTGTATGAAGGGATTACTGAGGAGACTAGACTGTGCAAAATACGGCTGTAAGGTTCATTTTTGGCCTTTCTAAATATGATAGCATTTCTCTTTTTTTATGTCAGACTTCACTTGCTCACATTCAAAGCCAGAATTCTCTTTAAACTAGCCTGCTTTCTTTTTCTTTATTCTTAGTATTTTTATTGTTTTAAAACAGTATTACAGTGAACAAGTCAATACAACAGTAAACAAATT
The DNA here is from genome assembly GCF_901765095.1 of Microcaecilia unicolor. Classification (NCBI taxonomy): domain Eukaryota; kingdom Metazoa; phylum Chordata; class Amphibia; order Gymnophiona; family Siphonopidae; genus Microcaecilia; species Microcaecilia unicolor. Next base: position 415,323,229 of record NC_044033.1, read on the forward strand.
TCAAAAAGCTTGAAGGAGGGGAAGGGTAAAAAAAATTTTTTTTAAAGGGGGGGACAGAATGAAAAGCTTCTCAACATGCATCTCTAAAGTAGGTCAGTAACAAAGACCACTTCTCCTTATAATGGATATATCAACGTGACTTTTTAGCTAGGAACGTTTCATATAAATCTGAAATACTAAATTCCACCAGTCCTAATGTGTGGCTTGATTCAGAGACTTCCAGTGCCCAAAGACAACTTTCAAAGTGAAACCAAGCAAAGTATTCACAAGCAAACAGTCATTGTAGCTTAACAGAGAACGAAAACACTGGTCTCTGAGCAACATATACTTGTACAACATAGGACCAGTGAAGTGAAAGACATCTGTTAAAGTAAGCCACACATCAGTCCAAAATGGTACAAGACACACACAGTCAAAAATAAGGTGTTTGAAAGTGCCCCCCTGAGAATGGCAAGACCAACAGAGATTGAGAATGGAAGGAGCAATGGTATGTGACCGGAGGGGTGTCCATAAGGACCTGTGAATAAAAAAAAGAGACTGTGTGAGGGCAGCAGACCGTGAACACTTAAACAGAGAACTCCAAAGCTGTTGCCAGCTACTATCAGAAATGGGCTGCTGACTATCCTGTTCTCAACACCTACACAGACCCAGATATGTAGTGGGTGATTTACTTAAAAAGAAAGTATAGACATGCAAGGCAACATGTTTTGCAGATTGGAGTTTTTTGGCTACTTCAAGAAGCTCTGGAGAAGGAGGCATCCTGGCGAGTTGCAATTGGCTTTTTTTCAGCATGGAGCTTAGTTGGTCCCTAGTTATATCATTTTTATTTTGCAGCCTCCTCACAATCTAGGCATTGTGATAGTGCCAACTTTTTCACCTTCCCTTCTGTTAAAGGTAAGAGTACAATTTTAGTTTTTGTGAAATCATTGGCTGTTCAGGCTGCCAGATTATGGAAGGACATTGCTGGAATCTTTTCACTCTCTCACTCGTATCTTTTATTTAAAACAAAGTTAACACCTTTCTCTTTAAGAAACATGTACTATAGCCTTGATGTTACTTCCGGAGTAATTAATGTAATTCCCAGATGTTTGTTCTGCTGTCTTAGAACTGAAAGGTGTTAGTGGGTTATAAGCCATGATGTTAATGTTAATGTTAGCTTTCCCAAGAACTTACAGTGCTAGAAATATGGCAAAATATACATATTTGGAGTAAAGTTCTAAGGAGGAGACTGTAGGCCCATCCTGAATTTCTGACAACCTCATTCTAGGGCATTATAGGACCTGCAGTACTGACTTCAATTGATAGAATCAGGAACTACAAAACTCACACTGTTTTGGGATGTAAGTTTAAAACTAAGACTGACCAAAAAATCTCCCACTAGGAACTAGGGAACTTGGCAACTCTACTTAGGCTGCTGTGGGCACTCAGATTAAGCTGAGTCATTCTATCAGCTTTTTTATTTAGGTGACCAAGGGGATCATTTTCAAAGCAATTAGACTTGCAAAGTTACATAGGTTACTATGAAACTTTATAAGTCTACATGCTTTGAAAATACACCTCCAAGTCAATCTATTAGTACCTTTACTTTGGCTGGTTCATTCTATCACAAAGTACCTAGCCAGGGTATAGGCATCTACTAGACAAGGATTCGAAGAACTAGGATTCCTCAAGGTAAGTTTTAATGTCACTGTACCTCAAAGAAGTGCATCCAACACCAAATGACAAGCAATGATTACTGCAAGCAAAGAGCTTGATGAGAAGCTAGAAACCTGAGGCATCAGGAAGCAAGGCAAAAACAGGAATGCCCTGCTGGACCAGAAACTGCAGGGAACATTCCCACAGGCATGGCAGAAATACCCAAGTCCGTTTTGGGCTTGTCCTTGCTATGCCAATCAGGAAATAGCAACTAAGATTCCCAAAAAGAAAAGGTGCAGGTAGAAATAGACTGGCTACATTGAGAGCCCCAAGAGGCAGAATAGCTCCTCTTGAAGATAGGTGTTCTCCAAACCAAGGGTCACTGTCTTGAGGCTGGCTCATGCCTAGCAGCTATTAACAATATTGGAATAAAACAGAAATTTAATCACATAGGGAAAAAGAAGTGTATACCTTGCAACAATATGAGTTACTGAAAATTAACCCCAGCAGAGGTTATTTTCTAACTGGCCACATTGGGACAAGGTAGTGTACTTTATACCTATAGATTTAGCACTAGTTTTCAAAGAGAAACATGTATACTTTCATGTTGAAAATTGCCACAAGTAAAAAGTACACACATAAAATGTACACAAAGATTTGAAAATTCTTTTTCTTATGCACTTTTCTTCCTCTTACCAAAATACACTCCCCACCTCATTTCAAGATCCTAAAACTATATATTTTTCTAAATCATGCACATAGAGGGCAATTCTATAATCTAGGCACTCACATGTTTGTACCCCTTATGCACATACATGTCTAGAATTCTAGCACTTAAGCATTATCAGGGTACACTTACCCATTAAAGTGCTGGCAGGATGCCTAAGTACTTTTCAGTAATGGCACACCTAACTTACATAGCATGTAAGTGCAAGGGAGCATAAACATGGGTGGAAGGTGAAGCTCCCTGTTACATGTATAACTTATAGAATACAGTAAAAATTACATATGTCCCTGCTGCATTTAGGTGCACACACATGCCAGCCATATGACTGATTTAACTGCGGGCATGTAAATCTCAGGTATCCTGATACCGGGCTATGTTAGTATTCAACACAGAACCTGGGTACCCAATTGCTGTTAGAACTTGGCTCCTACCAGGCATCCTTGGGGTACCTAAATAGAAGTATCCAGCTGTAGACTTGCTACCATATTGTTCATTTGTGAGTAAGCACTTGCCAGGTAGCTAATTTACATGGGTAAAACATTAGTGGAAATTGCTGTGAAGATCACCCTTGAGACTGCAAGCTCACTTTCACAGGGTATCTACACTTCATGTAATGTCCTTTTTATGCTTTTCTATTTATATATGTATGCTTTGTAATGTTTCAAGCACACTCGTCAATTTACAAATAAGTATATAAATAGGAAAGCATAAAAAGGACATTATATATATATATATATATATATATATATATATATATATATATATATATATATATATATATATATATATATATATATTAATGGTTTTGTTTATATTTGATATATTATTAAATTGTTAATATTTATACATTGTTTATGCAGACAAATACCTGTGGTGAATTCTCTGTTTTTATTGGATGCTCATACATATACATGTTTTATCACAGTCTTACATTTTGTTTTTCCTTTTCACAATAGACTCCTGAAGCAGACATATTACACGCCGAAACACAGAGCTGTGTTGAGTCTTGAGATTTTACATCAATTTTAATGCACATTATTTTATTGTGCATGGTCTTGTTTTTATGTACATAATTGGACTTCCAGTATATTTATTTTATTCTGCATCTATCATTTGTCATTCCATTTTTTCTGTTCAAGTCCCTCAGCTCTTGAACTGTTTACCACACAGTTTAAAAGCTCTCCCCAATTATCTCAGTTTAAGACTGACTTCAAAACCCACCTGTTTTTAAAGGCCTTTGGAGGTTAGCTGAGTGTGCATGACACAGCTGTCTTTCCATGACCCTGGTGTTCTCTCTCTCTTTCCTCTTTTCTATATGTAGTTTTCCCCCCTCTGCCTCTTGTGTCCGTTTGTCCAAATAGTTAAAGAATGCCTAATTGTCTTTATCTCCCCCCTTTAGATTGTAAGCTGCTCAGATACCAGTTTGATGGGCAGGATAGAAAGCCCTCAATAAACCTGAAACTTGATAACAGGAGACGGCATGATGTCACAAGGCTGAAGCTGGTCTCCACCCACACCATCCAAGGAGTTTGGTTTTAATTCTCCCCAATACAGCCTCCTCCATCTTGATACACCCCCCCCCCCCAAAAAAAAAATGAAAAAGCGACAAGCTTTTCCTACTGGCTTCAGCCCGTATAATGGGCCAGATAGGCCCATGCCATCTCCTGTTACCAAACTTCCTTGGGTAGAATCAAGGAGGTTTAATGACAGGAGACGGCATGAGCCTATCTGGCTCATTATCTGGGCTAAAGCCAATGGATGGAGCTTGCTACCATATTGGTTAGTCCAAAACAATAGTAAATGCTATTGAAAAGAATGTCAAACTTATGAGGTTTATGTTGTTTTATTAAACCTCCTTGGTTTTGCATTCTCTCTGTTAAGAGGGGATTGGGGGGGTATTAGGGGAGTTTAGGGGGTTGGAGAGTTTTCAAGGGGTCTGTGAAGGGCGGAAGGTTATATTCAAAAGAGTGCACACATCCCAGCCTAGCCCAGTCAGGAGGGAAACAGCCAAGGGTAGTCAATTAGCTGCTACAAAGAAAGCCACCAGGGAATGGCCCATAAGGATTCTGCCGAGCAACAACTAAATCAGCACCTATCAGCCCACAAGTGACCCCCCCCCCCCACGTATCCAGGGAGCCTCAGCAAAAGATGGTGACAAGTGACAAAAAAAGTGGGAACTGGAGCCGATGAGCCATGTCACTCCACCACCAGCAAAAACACCAACAAGATCTATGTCCGAGAAGAGAGATTAAGCCCATTCTGCTTTCTATTTCATTTTATTTGTTTTCTTAACTAAGCAGAAGAGGAAAGGTAAAGTTGGAAAAAAAGAATCCCATAGCACTGGCGGGCTGGAAGTCAGTGAGCCATTAGAAGATGAGAACACGCACACATCCTGAGGCTGACAGCGTGAGAAACTACTGCACATATCACTAAGTGGGAGCTAGGTGCTGGTAAAAACAGGCTGATCAAACAAGACCAAGAGAATTAGTCCCAAGAGGGTCTCCATAGGAAGAGTGACCTGTTCAGTCATGAGAGCCAGACCAGTGACAAACCACATCAGGGAAACTGCCCAGCACAGAAAGAAAATAAGTTAGAAATTAGCACAGGAAAATAAATAAATAAAGTCAAATACTTGCTGCGAACTAGCTGTCATATCAGGAATCCACTTGAGTTGCCTCTGAGCACTCCCACAGTCACCCTGAAGGGCCATAGTGGAGCTGGACAGGGGGGATGGAGTCGGTACCACCGGGTGTCACCCCAGCTAAGGAATAAGAGGCCCAGTATCACTGGAGGATTAATAACAATGATATGAAGAATGCCAAGGTGGATGCTGCAGTTGATACTTTATTTTGGAAGTACCAAGATGGCGGCTGCTGGGAGAAACAGACTTCAGCTTTTTGATGTCTTGTCATCTCCTGTCATTAAGCCTCCTTGGGTAGAATGCCAAACTGCCATTATTTAAGATAAAAAAAAGTGGCTGAGGCAAATGAATACGAATACTCTAGATTAGTGGTTCCCAAACCTGGTCCTGGAAACACCCCAGCCAGTCAGGTTTTCAGGATATCCACAATGAATATTCATGAGAGAGATTTGCATGCCGTGGAGGCAGTGCATGCAAATCTCTTTCATGAATATTCATAGTAAATATCCTGAAAACCTGACTGGCTGGGGTGCCTCCAGAACCAGGTTTGGGAACCACTGCTCTAGCGAATGATTTGCCCAAATCCTGATGCAGTCTTGACAAAACTCATTGAGTTGGGCTCTAGGGACCACTTCATTTATATTCAGGCAGATGTATACTGTACAACAGAGATGCTACATATAGAAAAAATTGCAGCACTTTGGAGCCGTTTTTAAGCTAAGTGCTTTTCGTTATTTATGAACAATTGATATTAGAGATATTAAAAGTATTATTTAAGCCACATCTTAGTCACTATTTTGAACACTTGTCATGGGTTATTGGAGGATGCATCATGATTATAACACATTGTGAGTCTAAATAACAACTTAAAAAACATACTGTATTGATGGCTCAGTGATTGTATGTGAAAGCTGCTCTCAAGTTCCCTGTAATATTTGTTTGGTTGGGCATATAGTCTGGATATTTCTGTGAAGTGCTAATTGGAAACTGACTTTAGGGGGGAAGCGGGGTTTGAACCATCTAAGTTAAAGTACTGGTTGTACAAAGTTTGTTTTTCTATATGTAAAGCCTGTTGTACATGTGAGAAAAGGCTTTTATAAAATTGCCTAGTCATATATGTACTAACAAGGATACACATGCTTACGTTTCATCTGTCCTGGGGGCATAGTTTAATTGGGGTAGAGTGGAGTTGTGATGTATGCATTTCATAAATTATGCACATCAATGTATAGAATACATGCATACATTTAGCCCTGTTATAAAAATTAACTTGTTATGTTTCAAGTTATACCTTGTGTTTGTGTGGGCCATGTAGAGGTATGTTTACTGACTGAGTATTGCCACTGAAACATGTGGAGCCATATTTTCAAAGCACTTAGACTTAAAAAGTTTCATAGTAACCTATGGAACTTTGTAAGTCTAAGGGGGTCTTTTAAAAAGGTGTGCTAGCATTTTTAGTATGCACTAATCATTTGCGTGCGCTAAACGTTAGAGATGCCCATAGGAATATATAGAGATCTCTAGCATTTAGCACACACTAAAAATGCTAGTGCACCTTTGTAAAAGGGTCCATGAGTGCTTTGAAAATGAGCCCCATAAATTAAAAGTTATAGGTCTAAGTGATGCTGCCTTTGAAACGTCCCAAATCCTGCCCAATTGTTAGACCAATTACTTTGGACATATAACAACTTATGCATCCAAAATTATCCATTCAATTGCCTTGAATTACATGAAAAACCCTGCGTACATGCCTCTAACAGGTTAAAAATAGGTGCAGTATGGAAGCCCCAGTGCACTTTTAGCCAAGCAGAGGAGGAAAATATTCAGCCAAGTGCTTTGAAAATGAGCCCCATAAGTTAAAAGTTATAGGTCTAAGTGATGCTGCCTTTGAAACGTCCCAAATCCTGCCCAATTGTTAGACCAATTACTTTGGGCATATAACAACTTATGCATCCAAAATTATCCATTCAATTGCCTTGAATTACATGAAAAACCCTGCGTACGTGCCTCTAACAGGTTAAAAATAGGTGCAGTATGGAAGCCCCAGTACACTTTTAGCCAAGCAGAGGAGGAAAATATTCAGTCAAGTTTATTGACCTTAATGAATGGCTTTGAAACTTCCTCTCTGTATGAATAATTAAATGCTTTTGTACGTAGATTTTCAAAGAAGACCAACTTTTTTTTCTAAACCTTCAAATATCACAGACTAAGACAAGATAATTTCTGTTTCAGTGCTTCTCTTGAAAAGTGAATGTCAACATTACATTTGATGAATTCACCAATTATTCTTTAGTAGACCTCCACTATCAATTATCCAAAAATTACAAGTTTATGACTCAGTTGACCTTTCAAAGACCATGACTGAGAACAGAGACACAACCTGCAGTATAGATGAATCCTCTCAGCTACTACTACAGCAGATCTGCTTGACACACACACACCCAGATTCTATTTATGATGCCCAGATTTGGGCATGCTTCTGAGATGCATGAGCAACGTAATTGGCTAACAACCATCAATAATTAGATGCAAACAAACAATTATTATTTTTTTATTTTATGAAAATGTATAAATTGCATCCAAGCAAATATACTTGTACAGAAAAGTGATATAATAGAAAATGCCAGGAAAAATAACAATTAAGTTAATTGCCTCAAAAAAAAAATTACTCAAGTCCCCAATTTTAGATCCAACAACCAATTGTTAATGTGAATTGCAGCAATTAGGATTTGCATGCGCATCTGGCTGCACATTATTTTATAATGTTGGGCTCCTAAATCCCACAGTGGCAAACCCAAAAGGGGGTGTGGCCATGGGAGGGGCATGGGTAGGTCATGCGTGTTCCAAAAGATATGCGTAGTTTTGTAGAATCCCAACTTGTGCCCCAGATTTTAAGCATGTTTAAGTCTGGCGCCCAGTGTTGGGCACAGAAACTGGCACAAAGCGCTATTCTATAAAGGGTGTGTGCCCTTTATAGAAAAGCACTTAATGCCACACTTTTCTGGTATCCATTTTTGAGTGCCATTTATAAATTCCCCCATAGTGCTGTATAGTGGACATAATGAAAAGTCCCTTATCTGTGGCAATTACAATCTAGTCAAGACGATGCGTCAGATAACGTATTTATATTAGAAAATATGGTTAAAATGAACTCAGTTATGATGAGGGAAAGATGGGATTTAAGATTGGAAAGTGTTTTCATAAAGATTTAATTTAATGCAATTTAATTTGATATTTATATTCTGCTTCATCCTTTAGAGCTCAAGGCAGATTACAAAACTTCAGTAAACTACATAATGTTAAATCAAATGAATGCATTCTATTAAAAACATTATAAAATCAAAAGATAACTGTTCAATCACTTAACTGTCCCGTGCTGTCCCCAGGTTGACATGCAAAGTGATTTAAGGAAAAGGGGATAAGATTTGATATCCTGCCTTTTAGGGGTTACAATCAAAGTGGGTTTTACATATTACATATAGGTACTTATTTTGAACCTTGCACAATGGAGGGTTAAGTTGCTTGTCCTGCAGGGTCACAAGGAGCTGCAGTATGAATGAAACCCAGTTCTTCTGGTTCTTAGGCCACTGCACTAACCATTAAGCTTCTCTTCCAGACCAGGTTAAATTGCTTGTTTGGAGCTAACCAGTCATTTTCAGTTAGTGCCACTGAAAATGTCCAGTTAGCACATATCTTAAAACCAACATTCAGCAATTAACCGGCCAAGGTAACCGCATAAATAGGACTGCATAAAAGTCAGTCCTATCTTTATACAGTGCCCCAAAGCCAGTTAAGGGGCCCTTTTACAAAGCCGCAAACGGCTAACACATGGGTAGCATGTGCCAAATCTGCACTACTGCTAGGGTAGGACGGGTGCCTGGTGTTAATTCCAATTTTGGCACATGCTGAATCCCACAGAAGCAAATATTTTTCTTCTTTCTACCATGGAGGAATTTCCAGTGGTGGTTTCCGCACAGGTAGCGTGTGAGCCCTTACTGCTAGGTCAATGGCTAGCAGTAAGGGCTCAGTCCGTAAATAGGTGTGCGCTAGTTTTAATTTTTGTGCATGCCCATTTCCTGGCCCATTAAAATATGGCCTTTTTCCCAGCCATGGTAAAAGGTGGCCCAGTGTGTGCCACAAAGACACGCCCAAACTACCGCAGGCCACTTTTTACCTTGTCTTTGTAAAAGGACCCCTAAGTGCTGCATATTGCTCTTAACTGGCTATGCTTTAGCCAGCTCTGGAAACCCGGAAGTTCAGTGCTGAAGCCCAGACATGGCCCAGCTTTGAATTTCCGGACATAATGACAGCAGCAGTCAGGAAAATGCTGGGTGCCACTGGCTGAATATGGACCCCCATGTTTTCAAACCATAACAAAAAGTCATGTAAGTAACATGATAGTAGATGACGGCAGAAAAAGACCTTCACGGTCCATCCAGTCTGCCCAACAAGATAAACTCATATGTGCTACTTTTTGTGTATACCTTACCCTGATTTGTATCTGTCATTTTCAGGGCACAGTCCATATAAGTCTGCCCAGTATTTTCCTTGCCTCCCAACCACCGGCTCTGGCACAGACCATATAAGTATGCCCAGCACTATTCCCACCTCCCAACCACCAACCCCGCCTCCCACCACCGGCTATGCCACCCAATCTCAGCTAAGCTGAGGATCCATTCCCTCGGAACAGGATCCATTCCCTCGGAGAGTTCTTCTTAGCTGATATGGCAGCCCATTTCAGAACAGTGGAATAGTATTCTGAATAATTGTCAACGATTGCTTTGTGGTGGATGGCCCTAGGTAAAGTTTCAGTAAAAGCTTTCCCAAAAAGCAAAGCTTTCATAATGGTACATGAAGTTCCAATATGTTGTCCAAGTGCACTGGAACAAACCTATAAAGAATCTTGTATTGAAAAGACAACAAATCAAATGTTGGTAAGAACCAGAAACCAATGAAGCTTTTCCAGAAGAAGCCCCCAAGCTAGATACACTTTTAGGAGGTTTTGAAGAAACAGATTGCGCTGTGTTGAAATTGTAGGATTTTTAGTCTAATAATAGTATTTTGAACAGATGTTGTTCTTATAAGTCATTGTGTTGTTTTATTTGTATGTCATGATGATATTATGGTTTATTGTAATCCACTTTGGATTTGTAGATTATGCAGAATATATATTTTTTAAATAAATAAATACTATATGCTAAGCTAAGTGAAATTGCTCCTAGGTACATAGCTCCCTTACTTTGTGTGCTGAGCCCCCAAAACCCCCCTAAAAGCTACTACCCACAACTGTACACCACTACCATAGCCCTTACGGGTGAAGGGGGCACCTAGATATGGGTACAGTGGGTTTGTGGTGGGTTTTGAAGGGCTTGCTGTTTCCTCCACAAATGTAATAGGTAGTGGGGTATGGGCCTGGGTCCGCCTGACTGAAGTGCACTCACCCTCTAAAACTGCTCCAGGGACCTGCATACTGCTGTTATGGACCTAAGTATGACATCAGAGGCTGGAATACAGCCTGGCACGACATATGTTTATGGATGGTTTTTGAGGGTGGGAGGAGGTTAGTGACCACTGGGGGAGTAAGGTAAGGTCATCCCAAATTCTCTCCGGAGGTCATCTGGTCATTTCGGGCACCTTTTGTGCCTTGGTCGTAAGAAAAACACGACCAGGTAAAGTCGTCCAAGTGTTCGTCAGGGACGTCCTTGTTTCTTTCGATTATGAGTCGAGGACATCCTAGTGTTAGGCACGCCCAAGTCCCGCCTTTGCTACACCTATGATACGCCCCCTTGAACTTTGGTCATCCCTGCGACGGAAAGCAGTTGGGGACGTCCAAAATCGGCTTTTGATTATACCGATTTGGACGACCCTGTGAGAAGGACACCCATCTTCCAATTTATGTTGAAAGATGGGCATCCTTCTCTTTCGAAAATGAGCCCAGTGGCCACACAGTAAACGCTATCTACTGTGTGGCCATTTGGGGAGGGTATTTCACCTGCTGTGGTAAAAAGACCCTGGCGTGTGGGAAAAATGGCCACTACCGCAGGGTCACTTTTCCTGCAGCTTAGTCAAACGACCCACCAGGACCTTATGTCATATCATTAATGTGGTGTGGGCTTTACCTTTCCCAGAAACTGAAAAGAAAGAACAGTTCAAGGAATCCTTTTACTTAGGATCTAGCAGGTGAGCAAATTAGCATAGTCCTTAGTTCTTGATTCCTTCCTCTGCTTCTAACTCACAAGAGTCAATTGGAACATGTACATTTCTCCCTACCTCAAAGAGAACAAAAAACAAATAACTTTCTGGATTTTCATTCGGTTTAATTTCATACTTTTCATATCATAACTGAATCTATTGTATTTATGCTCACTACTTCTACAAACCTTCATTGAAAACAAATATATTCTTAAAAAAACTGTATTATTATGGGCTCCTTTTACTAAGTGGCGGTTAAAGGGTCCCTGCGGTGGTGTTGGTGTAGGGGTTTGCCGCTTGCTGAGGCCCCCTTTAACCGCTGCCCAGTAAAAGGCTTTTTTAATGTAGTAAATGGTCATGCGCTACGCTGAGGCATTGGCGCATGGCCATTTAGGGCCCTGTTTATTAAGCCGCACTGTAGGTGTACTAACTTTTTAGTACGCGCTAAAAAATAGCGGCCTCCATTATATTCCTAAAACGTTAGCGGGCCCTTACTGAGGGAGCCTTTACCACCTACTATTTATTTTCTAGTGCTGGAGTTGGTGTGCAGCAGAGGCCAGGACTACCGCCAGGCTCCTGCAGCAGCCTGGCGGTAGGACCGATATGCCATGTGCCAACATGGCGGTAGCCCTACCACCCTTTAATAAAAGGGCCCCTATATTTTTAAGAAATATAAGCTGCATATTTTGAACAGATCATTATAGGCACAAGTTAGACCCTCAACAAATCAGGTCCTTTTTTTATTTTTTAAATAGGAAAAGAAGGTATGTTTACATCATAAGATGTATTAAATTAACAGAATGAATATTTTTCAGGACTTGATTCACATGTGATATGGTGAAATAATGTCACAAAGCATTATCCTATTCTGTAAATGCTTAACACATTTGGCTTACAATGTGGCCTATTATTTTCCCACAGCAGGAAAAGTGAAGGAGCCCTGTACAGAAATAAACATTTTTAATTGAACAGTTTATGTAATTATATGCATAGCACCAAATGCACATTCCTTGGTCTAAAAATGCCTTATTTAGTAGAAAAAAAACACAATGTGAGGTGATAAAATGCAGTTCTGGCAGGAAATAAAAAATGTTCAGAAATGCTCCTACTGTCTATCTACGGTTTTTGTTAGAGTATTATAATATTAACAGCATGCTTCCTATTTTTATGTTTTCAAAATGACTGTGGGCTCTGTCCTCATTGAATAGACGCTATATATAAGTGATGAGTAACGAAGTTGCATTCTGTTGATACCATATGGCGGTTGAAAAAGGGATTCCATGGTGCCTTATTTGTTAGAATGCCTTTGAATTTCTATAATCCATCATTTATAGCAGTACTTTATAATTGACAAAATATTCAGTTGGCTTTCTATTATTAGGGCAGTATGTGTGGAGGAGAAAGGTTTTGAAAACAGCAGGATGTGAACAATCTCCTGTTGTTGCAGAAAAAGAGCATTTTTGAAGTTCTGTTCATCCAAATAAAATCATGGTTGAAAACATCCTAGACATGAGGGCTATGGCTTTTTTGGTAACAGGAAGCTTATGAAAACTCTAAATGTATTATCTATTTATAATTACTACTACTACTACTTAACATTTCTAGAGCGCTACTAGGGTTACGCAGCGCTGTACAATTTAACAAAGAGAGACAGTCCCTGCTCAAAGAGCTTACAATCTAATAGACAAGTGAACGGTCGGTCCGATAGGGGCAGTCAAATTGGGGCATTAATATTTATTAGTATTAATTACAATTTTCCTATATGAGATTGTGTCAAAAGCTGTACTGAAGTCAATGGATCTGATTTTTAGTTGGAGCAGCCACTGTTTAGGGTTAATCTCTGGCACTATCCATTGAAAGGGTGCCATTGAATATCTGTTAATAAATAAAAGCAAACTGGCCAGTAATCAAAGTGATTTAAGCGGGCAGAAGAGGCTCCTGCCCACTTAAATCGCGCTTTGCCACCTAACCCCTGATATTCAGCGGCACTAAAGTGGACGGTGCTACTGAATATTGCCTATGACCACCGCGAAAATAAGGGGCAGGTCAGGGGCAGTACAGGGGGTGGTGTTAGGGAGGACCCAGGGGTTATGCAGGTTCTGGAAAAATTCAGTTCCTGAATTTGCATAGCTAAGCAGCCTAATTTAGGACAGCTCGAAAAGCTATGAAAATTAGGCTGCTTAGCTATGTGGATGCCCGCACTGAATATCATCCGACACCCGCATAATTTAATTTTTTTTAAAAAGCTCCCCCCAATCCCCCCCAGCTCCCCAACAAAGCTCCCTCTTCTTCTGTCCAGCTCATCACCATGATCAAGGCCCCCCCACCCACCAGAACACCCCCATAGGCCTACCTGATGTCACTGGTGGTCCATGGAGGTTGCTGGGGGTAGGACTGAAGGCCATTTGCTCCTGCCTCTTGCAGTTTCCATGAAAAAATAGCTGCCATGGCATTTTGCAGCCACTCATGGTAATTTACCACGAGTTGTTGTGAGAGGTCACGGTAGCTACTTTTTCTGGGAAGCTGCAAGGGGCAGGAGTGATTGACCTTCACTCCTGTCCCCAACGACCTCCACAGGTGACCCGAGATGGTCTACCTAGGTGGCAGTGTTGGGGACCTTAATCATGGAAGAGGCTGGGGGATGGGTAAGGGAAGGAGGGGGCTTTGTTGGGGGGCCAAGAGGATGATAGAAGGGTTAATGGAGGGTTAATACAAAAGTTATGAGAGTCCTGGCCAACATTCAGCTGGGATCCGCATAACTGTATTATGCGGGCCCCAGCTGAAAATTGGCCAGGACCCGCATAAGTCCCAGCGGCCAGCATCGGGAAACTTAGCCCTAGATATTAAGTGCCAGGGCTGTCATTTGGCCCAGTACTGAATATCCAGGGCTAATCTAGTTGGCAATAGCATTTTTAAAAGGCAGAACATCGTTGGCTGAATATCAGCTGCGAAAATGTAACATAAGATGATACATATCTCTAACATAAGATCAGATGCCACAAAGCAAACCAAGGTGACACCTCTGTGGGAGAACACTTTTTAGGACCAGACTATTATATCAATGACCTTATGGTCAGAATACTATCATACTTCTTTATCCACTAAATACACATATAAGCGGTAGGCAAGATAAAGAATATCCTTTTAATTTGCCAATGAACACGACATATTTATTAGCAGTTGAGTATTACTAGTACATGGATAACCAGTGCCGTAGCAAGGGCTAATGGCACCAGGGGCAGGTCGCCGCTGCGCACCCCCCCCCCCCCGGGTGCAGCACGGCGCACCCCCCAGAGCGCATTCTTACCTGCGGGAGGGCCAATTCGCCCCGAGTGCACGTCACTCGGAGCCGCGTCGGCCCCGCTGGTTCCCTGCTCTCTCTGCCCCAGAACAGGAAGTAATCTGTTCCGGGGCAGAGAGAGCAGGGAACCAGCAGGGCCGGCACCCCCCGAGCGCGTGCACCCGGGGCGGACCGCCCCTCCCGCCCTCCCTTCCTACGCCACTGTGGATAACAACTCATTCTGCTTTGGCTCCTCCTCCAATCAGGTCTCTTATTATATGGATTAGAGTTGACTGTTTATTGACTTAAATAGCCAGGTTTTATATATGGGACAAAATTCAATACATTCATCACTTCAAATAAAAAAGAGTAATCAGAGTTCAAAACTCCAGGAGCACAATAACATAATAAAATACACAATTTTTTGAAGATAGCAGTGGCGTACCAAGGGGGGGGGGCGGTGGGGGCGGTCCGCCCCAGATGCACGCTGCTGGGGGGTGCCGTGGCACGCGCCTGCTGTGAGAGTTCGCTAACTTCGCTCGTTCGCTGCAGCTCCCTCTGCCCCGGAACAGGTTACTTCTTGTTCCGGGGCAGAGGGAGCTGCAGCGAACGAGCAAAGTTAGTAAACTCGCAGCAGGCGCGCACTGCGGCACCCCCCCCAGCGGCATGCACCCGGGGGTGCTCTTTTGCGGGGGGGGGTCTTTCGCCGGGGGGTCCGCGCTGCATCGGGGGGGGGGGGGGCGCTGCACCCGGGGGGGTGGGGTGCCGCCCCGGGTGTCCACCCCCCTAGGAACGCCACTGGAAGATAGCACTAATAACTATTCTAGGAGCATTTAAATTTACCAAATTTATAAAATCATTAAAAATACCAAGCAACCACCTCCTTTTCATAAATGTGGGGCAGAGAACATAAAAAACAGGGAGACAAATCTGGTTCAACATCATAAAATCTTCAGCCGACAACCAAGATTCAGTAATACATACAATATCATACCCTCCATCCATTATTAAATTAAATAAAATAGAAACTTTTTTTCTCACTGACTGAGCATTTAATAAAGCAAATCTATAACTTCTACAACCTGGGTCATTTTTCAACTTAATTTTTTTATTTTTTATTTTATTGCATTTATATCCCACATCCCACCTATTTGCGGGCTCAGTGTGGCTTACAATACATTGTAAATAATGGAAATACGATTTGATACAATTCAGTTATGGATTACATTGTGAAAATTTAAGCGAAGGCAGAGTCAAGGTATCGTTAGGGAATAGGACAAGGAAAAGAACAATGGAACAATGGAAAGAGACAACGGGAAATTAATAGGGTAATAGAACCTTAGCAAATGAACATTCGGTATAACATTTTTTGTGAGTGAAGGTTTAAGTGTGATAAAATTACGGGGGATGAGAGTTCAGAAAAGAATGTATTGGTGTATTTCTGGAACAGTGAGTGTGGACTTCATGTGTATTGATCCTTACAGTAAATTTTATCAAAGAGATGAGTCTTCAGCAATTTGCGGAAGTTGGTTAGTTCGTGGATTGTTTTCAAGTTGCGTGGTAGTATATTCCAGAATTGCGTGCTTATGTAAGAAAAGGTTGATGCGTGCAGCGCCTTGTATTTTATGCCTTTGCAATTAGGGAAGTGGAGGTTAAGGAAAGTTCGAGATGATCTTTTAGCGTTCCTGGGTGGTAGGTCTATTAAGTCAGACATGTAGGAACTTCCACTAATCAACTTTCTGGTCTCCAGCTGTACGTATCGGACATGCGCCAAAAATGAAATTACCGCAAGAGTCACGTGGTAACCAGGCGGTAACTCCATTTTGGCATGTGTTGGACAGGCGTAGATCCTTACGCAGCTTAGTAAAAGGACCCCTCAATTTCCTGCACAGTCACTTCGCAGGTTTTCTCCTTTTGGAAATAATGGCTCTCTCTCTCTGGTTCAGTGGAATCCCAGAGCTTTAGAAATGGCCTTGTAACCTTTTCCAGACTGATATATTTCAACCACTTTATTTTCTCATCTCTTCTGAAATTTCCTTTGATCATGGCATAACATTCTTGTAGAACCTTTGTGGTGATTACATCACTCTCATGGTAAGGTTCAATATATAGTGAGGTTTAGATTCAACAGGGTTGGCTGCAACCAAGTCTGTGTTGAATCAGCTAATTCTAATTATCAATTCAATTTGGTCAATTGGTTGAGTAACTAAGGGGGCAGTTACTTTTTCACATGGGGGCTATAGGCATTGGACGTTCCTTAAATAAATGAAATAATCATTTTAAAACTGTGCTATGTATTTACTCAGGTTCCCTTTTTCTAATATCACATTTTATTTAAAGATCAGAAACCATTCAGTGTGAATGCAAAAACAGAGGAAATTAGGAGGGGGAAGAACTTTTTCCACACACTGTACACAAGATCTGTTGAGCCTGAACTCAGGTTCTTCTTGTAGTAAGTTGCTCACTTAGGGGCCCTTTTACTAAAGGGTTGGCGTGAGGCAACAGGCTTGCCACCCACCAATCCGGAATGGTAGCCTGGCATTATTTCTCAACCCGAGTGCATGCCATTTCCGATGCTACAGTTATTTTCTATTTTTATAGTTCTGGTACTTACCTGGCAGTAATCGCGCAGTGCCACACGCCGAGGGTGGTGCTAAGTGCTCCCTCCTGAAATGGCTGTGCGGCAAGTGGTTCACTTACTGCACAGCCATTTCTTTTTGAGAAAAACAGACAGCCTTTTACCTGCTGTGGTAACAGTGGGCCTGAGCGCGCATCAAAAACACACTCTGATGCTAGCACAGGCCCCCTTTTACCGCAGCTTAGTAAAAGGACCCCTTACGTTTAAGTTGGCTAAGAATCATTTGATTGTAAACTTTTTCAGGTACAGGTAACAGAACAAATCCTGCCAATTATTGCAATCCAATAAATCTCATTTTTGGCAGTTTTACAATTATATCTTTTTTGCAGTCATCTGGTGTTACCCCCCCCCCCCCCCTTTCATATGTCACATTGCATAATCATGGTAGTCATTCTATCAATTGATTTGATGCTTTCTGCAAAGGTTGTACACAGATGTCTAATCCTGGCATTTTCTTTAATCTATCTTCTCTTGTCACATCCACCCTAATGTTCTGTTTTTTGTTATTCCATTGATAGTCATCTTGTTTACATCTGTCCATCTTGTTTCGTTTACTCTGAAAATGTCAAGGAGATACTATTTCATTTCCTTAATCAGTTTTGCACATTTTGTAGTTTCTGTTAATGCAGGACCCAAGAAAGCATGGATTTACTAGAGTCTGATTAATTTCTTTGGGTGACCAAACTTAGGGGGAGTGCTAGATGTGATATACTTAGATTGTAGCAAAGCCTTTGACATTGTTCCATATAGGCAATCTTGAACCTTGAGGGATACAACCCAATCGGGTTTTCATGATTTACCCAATAAGTATGTGTTAGATCTATTTGCATACATGGAGACACCGTACATGCTAATAGATCTCATGCATATTCATTTGGGAAATCCTGAAAATCTGACTGGGTTGTGGCCCTCAAGAATTGAGGCTGCCCACCAATGCTATAGAAGGCACCTTTGTTTTAGATAGAATTGTTCGTTTGCAGGGATCACAGCAGCCAAAAGGATTCAGCAGATGCAATTTTTAATTGGTATAATAAGGCTACTAAAAAGAATCCAGAAATCAATAGTTAGAAGCCATAAACAGAAGCAGAAGTTACAAAAAGACACTAAGAATCTTTCTGAAAAATGTAATAAAGTCTTGATTGGTCATGCGAACATAGGGGCAATTCTATAAGTGGGTGTCATAATTTAGGTGCCCTGAGGCTATAACAAAATCCAGGGTCCCTGGTTTTGTTAACATCTATGTGTCCAATGAGTCGGCATAAGTACAGGTGCATATTCTGTAAGTTATATATGTAAGTAGAAGCCCCACCTATGTCTCACCCATGTTTCACCCATGTGTATGCCCTATGGAAAATAGTTACGTATTTTCAGGGTTGCACTTATGCTATTACACACACACCCTAATTCTGTAAAGTTTGCACATGCAATTTAATTAAATAACGAGCAAATCAGTGCCAATAATTAGCTTTTTCACAAGCAATTATTAGCTCTAATTAAACTTAATTGAACTTTATACATGATTTGAAAAAGGGAGCATGGAAACAGAGGGTCATGGGTGGAACATGGGTATTCCTAAAATTAACGTGTGTTATTATAGAATAACAGGGAATGTGCGCTCAATGTAGGTGCATAAATTTGCACCATGTTTCAGTCGGTGCAAATGACCAAACAAAATTAGGTGCAATTCCCAGGCATAAGCATTTTTCTATAAACCGCGCCTAACTTTAAGTGTGGCTTCTAGAATAGGCCATACATAGAATCTATCCCATAGGGGTAAGTTCAAGAAAGAGTGCCCTCATAGAATATGCTTAGTGCAGATTCTATACTGGCAATTACACACATAATTTCCATTACAGAATAATATCATGTCCTTTTATGTATGTAACTTTAGGTTTGAGCACCGAAACCAGTTCAATGGCTGGCTTTAGTGTGTGCACCTGATGGCAAATACATATGTGATAGTATAATCTGTGCATGCTCCTCCTGGGCATGTCCCTGACTAGCACATGCCCCTCCTTTGTTCACACCCCCTTTGTGGTGACAGCAGGGGAAGTAGGAAGGATGAAAGAGGTCCAAATCACTGACTCAGGGCCAGTGTTAGGGGGTGGAAAACAGGGCAATTGCCCTGGTCCCCCGTACTACAGGGGGCCCTGAAACCTGCTTGAAGCTGAAGAACACATAGACTAAAGACCAGCTTTGGGGACCCCTCCCCAGTTTCTGCCCTGGGCCCCTGAGTGTCTAACACCAACCCTGCACTGACTCCTTTTCGTCTAGCTCCTCATTTGAAAGAACATTTGCCTGAGCTACTCTGTATTTATAGCTACTCTGTATATTACTCTATTTCTGTTCCCATTAGTATGCATCACTTAACATGTTTTTGTGACAGCCTTTCTTCTTACTTGTGCCTACTATTTCTTTCCATGGTGCATGTTTTTGTTTGCACATCTGAGTTGTATTATTAAACATGCATTTTGACAGAGTAGGACCGTATTGTGACTGATTTTGGAAGACTGATTATTGCATTGCATTAGCAGAAAAACAGACTGGAGCTTTTTCCATGACAAAACAATTCCTTATGGTGAAACAAAATGAAACCCATTATTCCAGGGCATCTATTTGAAATTCATAAATATTTTATAAGAAAAGGTAAAAGCAGAATTAGTTTTAACAGGTGCTGCTGTGAAAATTATTTTGATTTACTCTTGCATAAATGCTTTTAAACAAAACCATTATGTGTACATCCTGCTTCCTAAATAATAGGCTATAGTAACAATAAAGTTACAGAATTAACTTGTTGACTTATTTGTTTCAAACATAACTGATAAAGTATTGATGTATTTTAAACAAATTAAGGATGTTTCTAAAATGTAACAATATTTATATACAGTAAAATATAAAGATGTACACAGCCCAAAATATAATAATAAGAACATAAGAATAGTCATTCTGGGCCAGACCAATGGTCCATCTAGCCCAGTATCCTGCTCCCAGCAGTGGCCAATCCACGTCAGAAGTACCTGGCAGAAACACAAAGAGTATCAACATTCTATGCTACCAATGCCAGGGCAAGCAATGACTTCCCCCATGTCTATCTCAATAACAAACTATGGACTTTTCCTCCAGAAACTTGTCCAAACCTTTTTTAAACACAGATACACTAACTGCTGTTACCACATCCTCTGGCAACGAGTTCCAGAGCTTAACTGTTCTTTGAATGAATTTGTTTTAAAAGTATTTCCATGTAATTTCATTGAGTGTCCCTTGGTCTTTGTACTTTTTGAAAGAGTGAAAACTTGATTCACTTTTACCTGTTCTATTTTGTAGACCTCAATTATATCCCCCTTAGCTGTCTCTTTTCTAACTGAAATGCCCTAACCTCTTTAGCCGCTCCTCATGTGAAAGGCGTTCCAATCCTTTTATCATATTGGTTGCTCTTCTTTGAACTTTTTCTAATTCTGCTATATCTTTTTTGAGATCAGCAACCAGAATTGAACGCAATACTCAGGCTCCCCTGTTTACTAAGCTGCTCGGCAATGCTGACACAGCCCATTGAAGTGTTGGCATTAGCATACAGCAACTGCTAGTGCGGCTTAGTAAACAGGGGGGAAGGTGAGGTCATGCCATGAAGGGATACAGAGGCATTATAATATTCTTTGCCTTATACCATCCCTTTCCTAATAATTCCTAGAATCCTTTTTGCTTTTTTGGCTGCTACTGCAAACTGGGAAGATATCAGTGTATTGGCTACAATGACACCTAAATCTTTTTCTTGGGTGCTGACTCCTAGCATTAGGTAACTATGATTCAAATTATTCTTCCCAATGTGCATCAATTTGAATTTGTTGACATTAATTTAGAAAATTAATAGAAAAAGATAGGGAAGGGTTCCGGACTATGGTTTTTTCGAAACCTACCGATTGGAATTCCCTTCTACGCTTTTCAAGTATGCATCCTCCACACATGAAGAAGAACATTCCATTCGCTCAGTTTTTGCGCTACAGGAGGATATGCTCGTCGGAACAGGACTATAAACAAAGTACGGAACAATTAAGTTCTACGTAATCCAACGTGGATACCCCCAACATATTGTTAGAAAGCCAGCGAAAAGAGCTAGGTTTAATCTGAGAGAAGCTCTTTTACAATATAAGGCTGCCCAGCAATGTGAAGACATATTCCCATTTATTCTGAAATTTAATGCGAATACCACCAGATTATGTAAAGCTGTAAGAAGACATTTTGATCTTTTAAAGAAACATCCCATATTTGCAAGATCTAATATTT
This sequence comes from Microcaecilia unicolor, assembly GCF_901765095.1. Lineage (NCBI taxonomy): Eukaryota > Metazoa > Chordata > Amphibia > Gymnophiona > Siphonopidae > Microcaecilia > Microcaecilia unicolor. Next base: position 415,344,623 of record NC_044033.1, read on the forward strand.
TGTTCTCCTATCAAAGAGGGTGTAACTTAGGGGACCTGTTAAGTTCAAATGATGTATGGTCACCTAAGAAGTCACCGACGGACAGAGGAAGCCACAAGAGATGTGGCCATTGTTCTGTCTGCCATATTATGATGGAAGGAGATGAATTTATTCAACCCAGAAAAGGAAAGAAATGTGTTTTGAGATCGGATACTACCTGTGGATCAGCAGGAGTAATATATGTCATTATATGTCCCTGTGGATTAATATAAATAGGGCAGACCACTAGAAGTTTAAAAATGAGATTGATAGAGAGACTATACGCATACTTCCAGGGTACATCATACACAGTCTAGAATAGACTATATACTTGTAACATAGGATCTCTTCCCCAAGATCACTGCAGCCACGATAGGCCTGGAAGAGATTTCAGACCATTCTGCCATTTGGGTGGATATTGAGTCGGGGACCTTCTTTCAGAAGCCACCAGGGTGGAGATTCCCAGCATATTTATTCTCCTCTAAAGATTTTCAAACCCACTTGCAAAAGAAATGAGAGGAGTTCCAGACACATAATTCGGAACACATAGAGGATGCGGTTCTTTTTTGGTCTACCACCAAAGCGGTACTCAGAGGTGAGATTATCGCCTACGGCAGTAGACGAAATCGACAAATCACACAGGGAGTCATAGATCTAGAAAAAAAGTTGAGAGGGGCGAGACCATAGGCGGTCGGTGACCCAACTGTTTGGGGAGGCTAAGGGAGCGGGGTCAGGGGCCTTGCTTCTCAGCCCCCCCAAATATCCAACATCTAGCCTTGCTTCTCTGCCCCCCCCCAAATATCCAACATCTAGCCTTGCTTCTCTCTCTCCCACCCCTAGTATCCAACATTGTGCCTCTGCCTTTTCCCTCCCCCATCCTCTCTGTTTCCTCCCATTTCCTGCCTCCAGCATTATCTTCTCTCTCTCTTTTTCCTTCCCCCTGGCCTAGCCACAAAAAGAAAAAGAAGCTGGAAGTTCTCTTCCATGCTGCCCTGCCGGGCCCTGCCCCTGGCAGCATCTGACCAGCTTCTACCCGGAGCCCTGCCCCAGCATCCTCCTCTGTCCAAATCCCTGCACCGTGTCCCGGCTCCTTCTCACCCTCCCCGCCCGCCCGCCCGCCCACCCACCTGGAGCTCCACTGTTGGCACACCTCATGTTCCTGGGCATCTTCAGCAGCTCTTTCCTATTTCCGTCTCGATCAGCCATCGCCGATCCTCTTCCCTGCCGCCAAACCCGCTGCCTCTCCGATTCAGTGGCGATCGGCAAACAAACACTGTGCACTGAGCCATAGAGCTCTGCATGGCAGCGATGACATCTCTTCCGGTCTCACCCTCTATGATGCAACCGTTGCATCATAGAGGGTGGGACCGGAAGAGCTGTCAGCGCTGCCATGCGGAGCTCTATGGCTCCGTGCACAGTGTTTGTTTGCCGATCGCCACTGAATCGGAGAGGCATCAGGTTTGGCGACAGGGAAGTATGGAAGGGAAGTTCCAGCTTCTTTCCGTCAGGAACCGGCAATCTGCCAGGCAGCGACGTGCAGAGCCCCATGCTGCATTTGGGCTGGGGAAGCTTAGCCTCCCCAAGCCTCTTATACAGGGCACCTATGGGCGAGACGTAGATATATTCAGGAACCTACTCAATCCCATTATGAGATACTGATGTCTACTAGGGTGGCTTTAAATAGCCTGCTGCATGAAAGAACAAGGAAATCCTTGTTGTACAGGAAGTATCAGTTGTACAAATTTGGGGACAGAACGGGAGGAATGATGGCTCGATTAGTGAAGGGATCCCGGAGACCTCATTTCATCTCAGCCATAAAAACACCTGGGGGTGAGATTACAAATAACTTAGCAGAGATAGCTCAGACATTCCAAAATCACTTCGCTACTCTATATAAGGGGGGAACAGAGGACGCAGGCCTCCGGGAGAAAATACAGAAATACCTACAAGAAAGAAAGCTGGGGAATATTTTGACGGATCACGCAACGTCTTTGAATATCCCGATAGAGGCCAAAGAGCTGCAGAAACCTATTAGAGCGCTGAAGTTACATTCCGCCCCTGGGCCCGACGGCCTGTCCGGCGAATTTTACAAAATGCTGACTATACAGATATTAGGCCCATTAACAGAATACCTGAATACGGTGGTGGAGGCAGGGCGTTTCCCATTGCATGCGAATACGGCTTCTGTTAGCCTTATACCTAAAACAGGCAGAGACCCCTTGGACCCTGGCTCATACAGACCCATTTTACTCATTAATGTAGAGGCGAAGCTATTGTCCCATATCTAAGCAGATAGACTGGCGCCCCTAATGCCTCAACTAGTACAGGAGGAACAGACAGGCTTCATTAGGGGCCGCCAGTCAGTCCTCAACGTTCGGAAATTACTATTGACCATGCTGGCTGGAACACATTCTGAGGCCCGTAGGATGCTCGTGAGTTTAGACACGGAACATGCTTTTGACCAAGTGGAATGGCCTTTTATGTTTGAAGTCCTGAAAGATAGAGGGTTGACAGGGTGGTTTTTTCAAGCTGTAGAAACATTGTATACACACCCACGGGCCATGATAAGAGTAAATGGGGTGTACACAGATAGTTTTGACATCAAAAGGGGCACAAGACAGGGATGCCCTTTGTCCCCATTGCTCTTCCTATTGACCCTGGAGCCTCTATTGGCCGAAATTCGATCGCAACAAAGTATAAAGGGTGTTCAGGTACATGGGAGGGTACTGAAAGTACTTGCATATGCAGATGACGTGCTGATGTTGTTAAGTGACCCGCAGGCCTCGCTTACATCTCTCCTTTCTGTGATTGCGAATTACAGGGAACTTTCGGGATATAGACTTAACTTGTCTAAGTCACTGTCCCTACCACTGAGTGAGGCCATGCAGCGCGAGTGGAGGGGCCAACTTCCGTTACAGTGGGCACAACATCAAATCCGTTACCTGGGGGTCACAATTCCGGTAGACATAGAGGCACTATATGAGCGTAATGTTTCACCACTCATGGCATCAACCAGGAGATTACTACAGGCGTGGGGCGCGTGCCCTCTCTCTCTTTCGGGCCGGATAGGCCTTTTCAATATGATGATTGCCCCTAAGTGGCTATATATATTTCAGATGCTGCCCTTATACCTGAAGGGGAGAGAGGAGCGGACTCTTAATCATCTTACACAGAAATTTTTGTGGAATGGGAGAAGACCCAGACTCCCTATTCAGATATTACAGAAACCAAAATTACACGGGGAGATGGGCCTACTTTACGTTACCTCACCATAGCCAGCTCCATGAGGCACATAAAAGACTGGCTAACAGGAACTCAAGATTTTTCGATAACGCCTTTAGAGATGGACCTGGCTCCCACTGCACATCTAGGATGGGGGATTGCATGCGTGGGGACACAGATTAGATGAGGGGTTGGGGAAGAATCCATTACTACTAGCAGCTAAGGCGACATGGAAGTGGCTCTGCAAGAGGCATAACTTTGATTGGAAAGCGACTCCATTTCTGCCACTGCATCACAACTGGGCTGCAAAAACAGAATCCCATGTATGCAAGAAATATAATAATTTCTCAGATGTGACCTCACCTTGAGTAATGTGTTCAGTTCTGGTCGTCATATCTCAAAAAAGATATAGCGGAATTAGAAAAGGTTCAAAGAAGAGCGACCAAAATGATAAAGGTTATGGGACTCCTCTCATATGTGGAAAGGCTAAAGAGGTTAGGGCTCTTCAGCTTGGAAAAGAGACAGCTGAGGAGAGATATGATTGAGGTCTACAAAATCCTGAATGGTGTAGAACGAGTAGAAGTAAATCGATTTGTTATTCTTTCAACAAGTACAAAGACTAGGGAACATTCAATGAAGTTACATGGAAATACTTCTAAAACAAATAGGAAGAAATATTTTTTCACTAACGAATAGTTAAGCTCTGCAACTCTTTGCTGGAGGATGTAGTAACAGCAGTTAGCATATCTGGGTTTAAAAAAAGGTTTGGGCAAGTTCCTGAAGGAAAAGTCCATAGTCTGCTATTGAGACAGACATGGGGAAGCCACTGCTTGCTCTGGCATTGGTAGCATAGAATGTTGCTACTTTTTGGGTTTCTGTCAGGTACTTGTGACCTGGATTTGCCACTGTTGGAAACAGTATGGCTATTCTTATGTTCCTATGATTAACTGTTGGGGAAGCTGTGACATCATCCGAGTCCCTGTTGTCCTGACAACCATTTGGGTGATGGTTGTAGAGGAACTGAAGAATCAGAGGGAGACAGACATGTATGTCAGTGTCTCTGAGGAGAAAGAGAGATTGAAGAAAGAACTGTGACTGAGGGATTTAAAAGAGTTCAATAGAAGCACTGTTGCACCAAATTGAATGACAGTAAGAGAGATTAGTGAGTGAGTGTTGCTTTTGCAACAAATTTTGGTTGTGCTAATGAGAAAAAGCTTTCACAGCCACTGGGCTGAATAATAAATAATCAAAGAAAGAGATAAAACAGCTGGCTGTGAGAAAGTCTGTGACTGGAGTCAGGAGCTGTGTCAAAAATTGTGCTCTGTCTAGAAAACTGTCTCTGAATAAATCCTGCCTGTTAGAGGTTTGAACTGAAGCTTAAGGTACTCAGGGGTCGATGCTCAAAGCATGCTGGCAACATCTGATTTAAACTGGTTCTAGTCTGTCTAACGATCACATTATTCAGCATCTAATGCACAGAGGAGTTCTGAGTGGTTTTTACCACTCAGAACCCCTCTGTGGGTAGCAGCTAATGGTAATCCTATACAAATGTATTACAAAGAGCTCATTAGTATTAAAATGAGCATTCTAAGCAATGTACACACATTTTCAAGTGATGCACAGAAAGGTCCACCACCTACCTTTAATATGCAAAATTTTTTCTCAGGTCTGGAGCTGTTGTTGTGTGAGGGAAACTTCTGGGAGGAGCAGTCTGCTTGTATTTTTCAATAGCAAAACCTGTTGGAGAGTACTGAACAGCTTAGAGGAGCAGAGAAACGGGTTGGGGGGAGGCTTTCAGCAAGAAGGAATTTTTTTCAATAGCAAACAGTGGGAGAGCAGAGAAGAACTTAGGGTGGAGAAACAAGCAGACAGCCAACTGGCTAAGGAAAGCCCCTGTGATGTCAGCTATGATGTCAGGAGGGAGCAGAGAAACAAACAGACAGCCTACTGACTGGAGAAAGCCCCTTTCAGCAAGGTGGAGATTCCCAAGTGAAATTATTGGGGGTAGAGGTAAGCTGTGGAAGGAAGGTGAAGCCAGCAGCAGGTGGAGCCAGCGCCAAAGCACTGCAAGAGAAAGGAGCGAGGGAGCCAGTAAGTACTGTAAGGGAAAGGAAAGAGTACACCAGTCCTAGCACATGCGCAGAACAGGGACACTTACTGAGAGACTGGGCACCTGTGCGAGGTGCTTTCCCTACCAAGCAGCTTGCTAAAATTGTGTGCAGCTCATTTGCATGCAATTTCCTTTGAGCAGCGCTCACTATTTCCAAATTGTTAAGTTCCACCAAGGATCTAAATACATGCAGTTTTTAATGGGGACTTTTGTGCATCGGGCCCTCAGAGTGACTAGGAGAGTGAAGAAGCTATTTGAATGTTGTGGCTGAGTCCATCAGAACCCAACTAAGTGCTCCTCCATAGATATGGAAATTGTTTGATTTTGATTAAATAAAAGGCCCAACAGTGTTTATAAAATTTAAAGGTCACTAGTTGGAGATAGTGATCCTACTCAGAGAGAAAGGGAATCAGGGTTTCTTTCCCTTTCAGTTTTTATGGACAGGTCAGAAGGTTCCTGAGAGAGTGCAGCATAGAGAATAACATGGGGACAAAGTTTGTCCACGTCCCTGCGCTATCCCCGTGGGTTCTGTCTCCATCCCCGCAGGTTCTGTCTCTATCCCCGCCTCGTTCCCGCAGGCCCTGTCTCCATCCCCAACCCACCCCGTCCCCGCTCCATCCCCCATAGGCTCTGTCCTCATCTACAGAAGCCTCAAACAATTATGATTTTTATTAAAGTATAAAAAGGAATAATATGCTATGCAACTATTGTGTATAAATTACAAATAGAAAATAATAACGGTGAGCAGCTATAATAACCCTCCTCACCACCACCCTCTACCCTTCCAACTCCAACAATAGCTGATTTCTACTACCCCATGGAATCCTAATTCACCCTGTTAAAATGTCCAGGGGTACAAAATACAACCCATTCTGTATGCCCTAGAGGGGAGAAATATGCCCTATATAGCACTGTTATGATTTTTTAATCTGTGGATGAATAAGAAGTCATCAACAATCTCAGGATTCAGTCTAGCTCTCCTGTCTTCCACAGTCCTTCCTGCAATAGAAAATGCATTCTTAGAAGATGAGTTGGTAGCAGGATGTACAGGATCCCCCATGCAAATTTTGCTAGTTGTGGCCAACATGGTTGCTTATTTTTCAAAAAAATCAAAATATTGTCTGCATCACTCAAACATAAATAACAGTCCAGTTCATTAACAGGTTTCAAAGTAGAAAATGACACCCAAGTTTGTCCCCGTCCTCGTGGGCTTTGTCCCCATCCCCACCCCGTCGGCTCTGTCTCTGTCCCCGTGGGATCTGTCCCCATCCTCATCCCCGTGGTTACTGTGGATCCCCGTGTCATTCTCTAGTGCAGCGAAGACCATCATGGCATCAGGCCCCAATATTGAGAAAGACCAAAGTTTAATTCAAGCAAGGCCTTCAAATAACTGTAACACAGAAAACATTGTCAGAGAGAAATAAACTACAAAAGTTTTAGTGGTTAAGGGTACATTTACCTGAATCAGAATTGCAGTTCCAATGTTGTGGTTCGCTGTTCCTCTGGTCCCGCCCTCATTTCCTGTTTGCGGAAGGGTGGGACCACAGGAACTGCAGAAACAGAAGCAAAACCACAGCCTGTCTGAAGCGGCGTCTGTACTTGCTGGAGTTCAGTGTTGCCGGCCGAGCAGGAGATAAAACCTGTTAAACAGCAGCTGCCACGTACGAAGGGCTGGGGCACTCGCACATGTCCTCCTTGCACTCGAGGGCAACAGAGACAGAGGGAGGGAGGCGCTGGGCTGCGGAAATGGGAGGAGAGGGGGGCGTGGAACTCGAACGGCAGTGGGGTCGTCGCGGCCCGTGGAACTCGGACGACGGGAGTGGAAGGAGGGAGGTAGGGAGGTTGGGGATCATGGAACTGTGACATCATCCCCAGGGTGGACCAATAGGAACTGTGTTACGAACCCAGGCAGCCAGACGGAAGTGCAGATCTCCAAATTATTATATAGGATATATATGTAATTAATATTTCTACAACTGATTTCTTTTACTAAGATTAGGGCATTATATTTTGGAAACTGGTTTAATATACCAACAGATTAGGGCAATAAATCTTAACTTTTGGAAACTAAGAAGTGAAAAAATAATAACAGCACTAATGATGAAATTAAAGTAATTTACTAAAGCCACAGCAACAGTGCAAGGTGATAATGATTTCTGTGGAAATGTATTCATATTAAATAGAGACCTCAATCTATTTATTCAATTTTTAGAGTATTCCATGAGAAACCTCTCAGTACAATTTCTCAGCTCACAATGGGAATGAAAAATAATATGTTCAAAACTTTCTTTGTGCTTTATGATATACCAGAAAGAAAACACTAATGGAATAGTCATTGTTTCACTCAAGCAGAGATGTGTTTTCAGCAATATCATTAATTTAAAGTTAAGGAGAGTTTATCTAGAAAGGTAATTTTCATGATTTCTTTGGATCGATCAGATTTTAATGAATTTTTCACAGATGCTACAAGGCTAAAGAAAGAAGACCTTTACCTTTCTGAAAAGCAATCAAAAGCACACTTCTTGCTATTACCTGTTAAGTTCTGTATTTCAGCAGTAGTAGGAACAGAGATAGAGGAAGATAGAGACAGACTTAGACAGATTTATTTTTCTACTGATGCTCTGTTTTATATGTTTATCAGGATAATCCAGAAAGGTTTCAAGTGTCTGGTTCTTGACCCCATCTGAAACCCAAAGACATTTCACTAAAGCATATTAGGGTTTTCTTGATTTTCATACTATTTGCATCTTATTTGCACTAACAGTGAAATAACAGCATGTTTAAATAATGTGTGGTGTGTTGTTTTACCACAAATTACAGTAATAATACACATCATCTTATCAGAAATCACTTACCCCTGAATTCTATAACTGGTGCTTTAAATCGTGTGTGCAAATTCGGGCACACGCCTAATTTGCACACGCAATTTAATTGAATAATGAGCCAATTGGTGTTGATAATTGGGCCCTAACAATTGATTATTGGTACTAACTGGCATTAATTAAAATCTATGCACGTAACTTTGATGTGTGGATCAAAAAGGGGGTGTTGCCATGCGAGGGCCATGGGTGGATCAGGAGCATTCCTACAATTTAGGCGTGTTGCTATAGAATAAGAGGGATCTGCGCCTAATTTAGGCATGGGGATTTATACCAAAGTAACGTTGGTGTAAATGGCCATTCCGAAATATAGTCACAGTTCTTGGCGCTTAGCATTATTCTATAAACGGTGCCCAACTTTAAGCGCTGTTTATAGAATAGTGCTCAGCGCTTTTTTCAGTGCAGATTTTTCAGTGCTATTTATAGAGTTTAGTCCTTAACGCAGTTTAGTAACTATAGCTTTAAACTGTTGCAGTAGCTTCTGCAGCAAGTGCTGTATAAGAATGTAAATTGCTAATTCAGATCCCACTGTGGTTTTAGAATTTTTTTAAATAATGAGTTTTTATTTATTTTGCTTATCTACTTAAGTAATATGTATTTCAAAAACATACAGATAAGAGTTTGTATGAGCTCCTTTGCTTTGGCGCTATCACAGTTTGCTTTGCTATGATTGAGCTGTTATTGGTCACAGTGGCTAAGTCAGGGGTGTCCAATCTTGGTCTTCAAAGGCCATAACCCAGTTGGGTTTTCAGGATGTCCTCAATGAAATGTATGACATCTATTTGCATACAGTGGAGGCAGTGCATGCAAATAGATCTCGTGCATACTCATTGAGGAAATCCTGCAAATCCGACTGGGATGCGACCCTCGAGGACCAATGTTGCCCATCTAGGGGTTATGTGATGGTTTTCCCTAAACTTAAAAATGTGTATTTTAATCCTTTGCAGCAGATAAACAGGAAGAGATTGCACAAACTTTCTTCGTATTTTAAATGGCATTATTTATTCCGCAAGGACGAAGTAGAATATTATATTATCTCAACTTTTAAAATGCATCTTTGATACAATAGGCGGTAAGAGCTCACATGCTAATCCTGTGCTAATCAGTTAGCACGCAGCAATGCCTAGAGGACAGCTCCTGTAAGGGGGCAATTCTATAACTGAGCAACCTGTTTTATGTGTCCCAATGGTGCACAGAGAGCGCCAATTCTATACCTACATCTGGGCACCCAGATTCTGTTACATGACATTCTAAAAAAAGCTTATATTCCGTGTTTATCTGCACAGTTCAATACGGATTACGAAGATCAATAACTGGGTCAATTCCCAGGAAAAAGCAAAGTTGGAAATACACAGAGCCATCAGAAACAGTGACACAACTGTACTGATTGAAGCAAAGTTCTAAAAAAGGCAGGTTTTTAAACATGATCTGAAAGTGTGGGTAGTTCCTCTCACATCTAATAGAAATGGGCCAGGTATTCCACACAAAGGGAGCTTGACACAGAATAGAAGAGGTCAGTTGCTTACACAGCCTGACCTTTTTAACAGATGGGGAATGAAACATGTGATTGTGAGAAAAATGAAATTTCCTGCTCGTTGACAGAAGAATGATAGGTAACATATTTGATGGTGCAATGCCATACAGAATTGAATACAAAGATACAAAGCATAAATCGTATCTGAACCTCTATAGGAAACCAATGGAGTTTCAGAAATAAAGGGGAAACTGTTGAATTTATAGGCTGCAAATATTAATCTGATAGTGATATTCTGTACTGTCTGTAATCTTTGTATAAGAAATTTAGAACAGCCTGAATATGCTACGTTACAATAATCCATTTACGATAGTAAGAGTGTTTGAATAATCAGATGAAATAAGGGCCTTTCAAAGAATTTTCTGATAGCTCTGAACTTTTTTAGTCCTCGTTATTGTCAGATGACAGAGGAAACAAAACTACTAGTATAAACCCGCATTGGGCAAGCCTAAAATTAGGCACTTATGCCTGGTCAATAACAGGCGTAAATGGGTGTGCCAAAGCGCAACATGCAACACAAGTAACTTACAGTATTATGTAAGTTATGTGTATAAGTGGGAAACATGCCCAGGTCCTGCCATTGCTCCATTTATATATATTCCCTCTGTGCATTTATGTACTAAAGCATTCTGACACGAATAGAATGTTGGGTGTTATTAGGAAGGGTATGGAGTCCAGGTGTGCGGATGTTATAATGCCGTTGTATCGCTCCATGGTGCGACCGCACCTGGAGTATTGTGTTCAGTACTGGTCTCCGTATCTCAAAAAAGATATAGTAGAATTGGAAAAGGTACAGCGAAGGGCGACGAAAATGATAGTGGGGATGGGACGACTTTCCTATGAAGAGAGGCTGAGAAGGCTAGGGCTTTTCAGCTTGGAGAAGAGACGGCTGAGGGGAGATATGATAGAAGTGTATAAAATAATGAGTGGAATGGATCGGGTGGATGTGAAGCGACTGTTCACGCTATCCAAAAATACTAGGACTAGAGGGCATGAGTTGAAGCTACAGTGTGGTAAATTTAAAACGAATCGGAGAAATTTTTCTTCACCCAACGTGTAATTAGACTCTGGAATTCGTTGCCGGAGAACGTGGTACGGGCGGTTAGCTTGACGGAGTTTAAAAAGGGGTTAGATAGATTCCTAAAGGACAAGTCCATAGACCGCTATTAAATGGACTTGGAAAAATTCCGCATTTTTAGGTATAACTTGTCTGGAATGTTTTTACGTTTGGGGAGCGTGCCAGGTGCCCTTGACCTGGATTGGCCACTGTCGGTGACAGGATGCTGGGCTAGATGGACCTTTGGTCTTTCCCAGTATGGCACTACTTATGTACTTATGTACTTATGTACACTTATGCACATAAGTGTGCTTTTCTCTGCACTTACATGCACAGTTTTAGAATTGCTTTTCATGGTACAGACAACCCCTTCCAGTGGAAGGGGAGGTGCAAGAACTGGCCAACAAGGAGGATATTTAACCACCTATACTGGAGGAACCATCCTATCCTCACTAGCTGGGCCAAAGATCAAGAAATGAATTTATACACAAGCATTTTCAGTGAATGTATACAAATATTTTGCAGGTAATAGTGAATATAGTACTTTTAATAACCTTCTCCATCTCTCCAGTTGTGAAAGCAGTGTTCAACATGTTCCCTATTTCCTCCACATGTGAATCAGCTAAATACCTTTTTCCTCTTCCCCTTCCCTTACTCTTCTTTACATTTGTACCTTCAACCCTCTGTGACAACATTCTTAGATGCTGCATAGAGTGCTACTGCTCTCAGAGGAGCATCATCCAGCAGCCCAGCACATTGTACAACCACATAGAAATTGAGGAACACCATGGACCCTAATGGCTCACTGGAATATGCTGGTTGTGATGATAGAGGGCAGAACCAGGGGGCAAAAAATCCCAGGGAGATGCAGTTATGTGCCACCAGACATGGGAGCTCCTGGTGATGCTGTGGCATCAGATACCAGGGTGGTAGAGAAGGAGATCTGATGCCTCAGATGCCTCAGCTGGTCCCTGGCTAATCTCTCATCTGTTCATGTAGGACCAGAACATCATGGGTAGGGATTGCATTCCACTCACCATCAGTTTGCTCAGTTTCACCTGTCTCTCTCATAGGGCAAGGATGATCAGAGAGTGCCAGCATCAGCTCCTGAAGCTGAACCTTCCTTTCTCCCTGGGTATATTTAAAATATACAAGTAATGCACAGTATATTAAGTAGTAAAATGTTAGGGTGGAGGTGGGTGTCCAATGACGATATAGGTGTGTAAGTCCCAGCATTTAAGTACAGTCGCTGAGCGGCACCACTGAGGTTACTGGCTTCCACATAGATGACATATAGGAAGCTGGATTCATTGATATTCAGTAGACTGGGTGAATATCAAATTTGCATGTGTTGGTTGGGACCCAGCTGAAGATTGTTTGTCATCGGGAAGTGGATTTATCAATATCTGAATGACATTGGTCTCTACACACAATATGACCTCAGATGTACACAGCCTCTTTCCTCTATCTCTATATATCTAGATTGTGTGACTCTAGATGCATGTAATGTAATGGAGTGCACGGCTCTAGGTTCATACCTAAGAAGAAAACTGTTATCATGCAGTCATATTTTAACCCAACCACCAGAATGCCCCCAGTCATTTGCCAATGGCCTGGAATACATTGCATGCATGCAGTGAGTATTCTGAAGGCCATATAGGTACATGCAACAATGAACAGAGCAGATGTTCAGATAGTTGCCCTCACAGACCATAAGTTTGGGTCATCAAGTTAACACGCTAGTGGATCTGCAAAGCTGTCAGTTATAGGTCTTGAAGTGGTGTGCACAGCCTCTGAGGATCTCCAGTTGGGGTTCTATCAGGTCTTTTTTGATATACAAGACAACAATGCTATCTCCTACCAATATTTCCAACATACCAGCATCCAGTCACTGCACACCTGTGGACATAGCCTATATGACAACAAGGGCACCTGCTATCAATATTGAGGCCTTCCCTCCAAGCCAGCTAACAGACCAACAAAAAACTGCATATGCTATTAAGTAGGAACTAATAAGCCACAATGCAAACTCTCTGTATATAAATGTAATACTAAACACCTAACACACACCACAACCCGTTTCTATATTATCAGACTTATTTATAAGCAAAAAAAGACTTTTTTCAAATAATAAAACATTTCTTGAAATAGCAATTTTTTTAGAGGAAACTCTCGGTGTAATGAGCAGCATAAAATGTTCACTGTATATTGCTACTAGCTGCTTATAAAAGACAAATAATGGGCCCCCATGGGCTTAGCTTGTCAATGATTAAAACACATTAGAGTTCTTCATTTTATAACTATTTCTTGCAGTGTGTGTTCAAAATGAATGTGGATGTGCCCAAATAATCCAAAATTCAACTCTTATGAATGCAGCATCAAACTTATCTTATAATCTTCATGGTGATGTGCAGGTAGAATGAACGCTGTCTGATGAGGTGCCCCATTTCGCTATTTTCTTCAGGGACCGATGTTTGCTTTCCCACTGTCCACCTCACTGTATTCAGTTTGAAGTTGAGTGATTGAATACTGTGAAGCAGATTGCAGGAGCCAGAAGTCCATTTAGGGAGGGGGGAGGAGCAGGGGTGGATTGAGGAAGGTCATATTTCCCTAAGCTCTCCCGCCCGCCCCCCAAAAATTCACACATTTAAATCATACCATTGCTGGTCAGCATGCCCAAGTCTCACCAGCCGAAGGGATCGCTGAACTGAGCATGTATGAGAGTGCCAGCATTGGCATCTGATGCACACCACTGACTTAAGTGCAGTTTGGGCAGCATGGGTAGGAACATGGGCAGCAGATCTCTTCAGCTGGCAGGGTTTGGGCATCCTTGCCAGCCTTTATACTGCTGCTGCAATTTTGGAGGAGACTTAAGACCAAAGTGTGTGTGTGTGGGGGGGGGGGGGGGGGGGGGGGAAGTGACCCAGGCTCCCATGGCAGCCCCCCCCCCCCCCATGGTTATGCCATGCAATATATGTACTTATATTCCACAATTACCAAGGAATATGGTCTAATACAGATTACAATAAGAACTAGTCATTACTAGGAATTACAAGGACAGAGGGTGATACATTACTTTTCTAAAAATTCCTTAAACAAGTAGGTTTTAGATTTTTCCAATACTGCAGATATCTGATTCCAATGCTTATACGTAAATATAATAATGAGTTCCATGATAAAGCAGCTTGATAAGCAAACAAAGAATTAAAGATCCTTTTATATTTAATACCCTTTGCTGAGGGAAAGTCTAAAATCAATTGATCAGACAAGCTACTTTGAATATAATTTGCTCTTTAAAAAGTAGCCAGTGAAGATGAAATAGTACAGGCTTATCGTGATCAAACTTAAGAGATTTACAAATCAATTTAGTGGCTGTATTCTACAACAGCTGAAGTCTAGATCTTGAATGTACAGACAGACCAGCATACAAGGCATTACAATAAACCAGGTGTGATAACATCAGTGCCTGGACTAATAGCTAAAAGTATTTTTCTTCTAGAATGAACGTATTGGGCACAATTGATGACACTTGAAGACTTTTTAACAATCAAATTTATTTGCAGTTCCAATGTAAGCACTGTATCTATAAAACCTTAATACTTTGATAGATTTTTTTCTATTGAAAGAAGTATCCCTGATGACAGGATGAGAGAATTAGAAACAGAACTCATAGAATTACTTAACCACAGTAATTTGGTTTACTCCTTATTCAGTTTTGATTTATAGTTTTCCATAAGCCTAATACATTCATTACCATCCTCTATTCCACACTAATTAAGCCTTTTATGATGGGGACAATCACTTCTTTGATAGGGATCCTTTCCCATTAATATTATCTCCTACATGGGTATGTAAGGATGTTGTCAACCCATGATGGCTGTGGGTGGGGGATCAGACTCCAAAGAAGATTAACAGTCACTGGGTGTCACGTGGTATCTACAACATACATTGACAGGTTTTTCCTGTATCTCTTGTTTAAATGGACCAGCACCCATTCACAGGATTCTTTCTGCAACCATTTGTTTGCCTCCTCATGGATCCCTCAGGACTGTTTTATGCTTGAAAATATAATGGTATGGGCTGTTCTTTAAATATATTTTTAATCATAGCATAGGATAGATGCAAGGAAAGAACACAATTTGAAAGTGCCTGCATACAAATGCTAGAAGCCTAAAAAATATGATGCAAGAGGTAGTATATATATAGCTGTTTCAGCATCTGTACCAGTACACTGATCCTAATCACAGCTTTCATGAGAGACAAGCCTTAGAGATAAACCCCAGTGGTCCTACCAGCAGGAAGGAATCAGATCACAACTTCCTTCCTACTTCTTCCCCTTGCCTTGTCCTTTTTCCCTGTACGTGCAAATGCATGTGCTCTAAACCCCTGTACTTACCTGCAACTAATGGGTGAAAGACAATGTGCAGCCCAATTTTCACCCTCCTCCACACTCTGCATCATTTTAGGGGCTCCAGAGAAAAGACTTTTATCTATTTGCAACTTAGAACTTTCAAGTTTACACCAGTGGCGTAGCCAAGGGTGGGCCTGGGTGGGCCCAGGGCCACCCACTTTGGGCTGAGGCCCACACAGTAGCAGCACACCTATGGTGTGGCTGGCAGGGATTCTTATGCCTCTCCAGTTGAAAACTCCAAACAACTGTCCCTCCTGCATACCTTGTAAATAGCAGATGGCATGCAGGTGAGACAAGGAGAAACCAAATCATCTGTAGGACAGGGAGGGGTTCTTCTGCCCACTCACTTTGGGTCCAGGTCCACTCAAAGTTGGATGTCTGGCTACGCCCCTGGTTTACACCCTGGAGGCACTATCTGATCATTTTCACTCTTCAGCATTCAATCTCACTCCTTAGCATGGTAACTCTCACTGTTTGGAATGGCCCACTCTTGGCATCTCTGCCATAACCACAGTGTTCGGCCTCCATGGACACAGAGAACAGCTGGGGTGAGGAATAATCTCTTTTCTTTGCAGCCTGCCATGCAAGCCACCACAACTTCTGTGATGTTTGCAGTCAGGTCCTTCTTCCCTCCTCTTGGTATAGAATAGCCTCAAGTCAGAGGACCAACCTGCATAACTCCTCTATCTCGTGATTCAAGAAGTTGGCCTGAAATTTTTTTTTTTTGGTTCATAGTTGCAGTCTGTCTCCCAGCCACAGAAGGCACTGCTAGGCATGCAGCATTGCTTTGCTGAGTTTATCACATACACAGATGTCAGGAGCTAAACGAGCAGGTATATGACAGCATATAACCAGTTATGAGGACATAAGTATGCAGTTTTGTGGCAGCAATTTCCCAGATTCAAGACTGCCTGTATTTGGGTTGGTGGTGGTACTTACCTTGAACTTTGCCTTATCATGCAAGAGGTATTGTCATTTCAGCTAATATGTACAGTGGTTGACAATCAATGTTCCATGTGATATTCATTTAGAGGTAAATATTCATGAATATGTGGGCTGTAAAGAGACAACACTGATTTATAATCATACATCTTTAGAGATTTTATGCACATGTATACGTGACCATGAGTGACTTAATGGAAGGGGATGTCTAAGTTTTGCTGAGGACGTCCTCAGCAAAACTTGGGCATCCCCTTCGATTATGCCACTCATGGCGATAATGGAAACTAAGGCCGCCCATCTCAGAAATGACCAAATGCAAGCCCTTTGGTCGTGGGAGGAGCTAGCATACATAGTGCCCTGGTCCCCCTGACATGCCAGGACACCAACCGGGTACCCTAGGGCGCACTGCAGTGGACTTCAGAAATTGCTCCCAGGAACATAGCTCTCTTACCTTGTGTGCTGAGCCCCCCATAACCCACTACCCACCACTGTACACCACTACTATAGCCCTTACGGGTGAAGGGAGCACCTAGATGTGGGTACAGAGGGTTTGTGGTGGGTTTTGGAGGGCTCACATTTACCACCACAAGTGTAACAGGTAGGGGGGATGGGCCTGGGTCCGCCTGCCTGAAGTGTACTGCACCCACTAAAACTGCTCCAGGGACCTGCATACTGCTGGTATGGACCTGAGTATGACATTTGAGGCTGGCATAGAGGCTGGCACAAAAGATTTTTAAAGAGTTTTTTTGAGGGTGGGAGGGGGCTAGTGACCACTGGGGGAAAGGGGAGGTCATCCCCGATTCTCTCCGGTGGTCATCTAGTCAGGTCAGGCAGCTTTTTGTGGCTTGGTCATAAGAAAAACAGGACCAGGTAAAGTCATCCAAATGCTCGTTAGGGACTCCCTTTTTTTTTCCATTATGGGTCGAGGACGCCCATGTGTTAGGCACACCCAAGTCCTGCCTTCACCACGCCTCTGACACGCCCCCGTGAACTTTGGT
Organism: Microcaecilia unicolor; assembly: GCF_901765095.1. NCBI lineage: Eukaryota > Metazoa > Chordata > Amphibia > Gymnophiona > Siphonopidae > Microcaecilia > Microcaecilia unicolor. The sequence continues at coordinate 415,361,794 of NC_044033.1, forward strand.
CATCCCCGTGACGGAAAGCAGTTGGGGACACCCAAAATCAGCTTTCGATTATGCTGATTTGGGCGACCCTGTGAGAAGGATGCCCATCTTCCGATTTGTGTCTAAAGATGGGTGTCCTCTTTCGAAAATAAGCCTGCATGTATTTATTTTTTTTAATCAGAAATCTTACATATTTATAATTCTTTAATTTCTTATATACCACATGAAAGCTATCAAAGCAGTGTAATTCAGATACAGTAGGTATTTTTCTGTCTCTGAAGAGCTCACAATCTAAGGGACCCTTTTACTAAAGCTTAGCATGCATTGCATGCTGCATGTCCTATTTTATACCTATGAGCCACTTGGCACTTAACATACACTAATGTCTGTTAGCATGCACTAAGCTTTAGTAAAAGGACCCCTAAGTTTGTACCTAAGGCAATGAACGATTAAGGGGCCTTTTTACTAAGCTGCGGTAAACACTAACACATGCTTACCGCCATAGGCGTAGACTGGGGGGGTGAGGGGGGGCAATGCCCCCCCAAACGACGAGGACGTGGACTGGCGCTAGAATGGAAAAAAAAAAAAAAAACAAGCAGGCACGCGCTCGTCTCTGTCCGCTTCGCTGCTTCCCTGCCTTCTCTGTCTGCGTCCCGCCCGAAAGGAAATGACATCAGAGGAAGGCGGGACGCAGACAGAGAAGGCAGGGAAGCAGCGAAGCGGACGGAGACGAGCGTGTCTATCTACCCCCTCTCTTCCTACCCTCCGGCGCAGGCAGCACCAATCTTCTCTAAGCCTTTCTTGTTCCTGGCAGCGGTAGCGATGTACACGCTGCCTTCAGCTCTGCCCCGAAGCCTTCTCTTCAAGTTCCTGTTCCCGCATAGGTGGGAACAGGAACTTGAAGAGAAGGCTTCTGGGGCAGACCGAAGGCAGCGTGTACGTCGCTACCGCTGCCAGGAGCACTGAAAGGCTGAAGAAGACTGCTGCCTGCACCGGAGGGAGGGAGGAAGAGAGGGGGTAAACGGAGTCAGGATCCTGGACCTCGCGGGGGGGGGGGGGGGGCAGCAGAGGGAAGATGGATGGAGGAGGGGTGGGGAGCAGAGGGAAGGAGTAAGAGATGGATGGGACTGGGAGGGGTGGGAAGCAGAGGGAAGGAGCAAGAGATGGATGGGACTGGGAGGGGTGGGAAGCAGAGGGAAGGAGCAAGAGATGGATGGGACTGGGAGGGGTGGGTGGGAAGCAGAGGGAAGGAGCAGGAGATGGATGGGACTGGGAGGGTGGGAAGCAGAGGGAAGGAGCAGGAGATGGATGGGACTGGGAGGGTGGGAAGCAGTGGGAAGGAGCAGGAGATGGATGGGACTGGGAGGGGTGGGAAGCAGTGGGAAGGAGCAGGAGATGGATGGGACTGGGAGGGGTGGGAAGCAGAGGGAAGGAGCAAGAGATGGATGGGACTGGGAGGGTGGGAAGCAGAGGGAAGGAGCAGGAGATGGATGGGACTGGGAGGGTAGGAAGCAGTGGGAAGGAGCAGGAGATGGATGGGACTGGGAGGGGTGGGAAGCAGAGGGAAGGAGCAAGAGATGGATGGGACGGAGGGGTGGGTGGGAAGCAGAGGAAAGGAACAGAAGATGGATGGGACTGCGAGGGGTGGGGAGCAGAGGGATGGACCAGGAGATGGATGGGATTTGGAGAGGTCAGGCACAGCAGAGGGAAGGAGCAAGAGATGGATGGGACTGGGAGGGGTGGGTGGGAAGCAGAGGGAAGGAACAGAAGATGGATGGGACTGCGAGGGGTGGGGAGCAGAGGGATGGACCAGGAGATGGATGGAATTGGGAGAGGTCAGGCACAGCAGAGGGAAGGAGCAGAAGATGGATGGGACGGAGGGATGGTGAGCAGAGGGAAGGAACAGAAGATGGATGGGACTGGGAGGGGTGGGGAGCAGAGGGAAGGAGCAAGAGATGGATGGGACTGGGAGGGTGGGGAGCAGAGGGAAGCCTACTGGAAAGAAGACACTGCATAAAACAGAAGACACTGGGATCAAAGCGAATAGAAAAACTAAATGATCAGACAACAAAGGTAAATAAAAGTTTATTTTATTCATAATTTATTAATTGAAATGTGTCAGCTTTTTGAAATGTGCATCTGTGATATTTTGCCTGTAAATTTCATTTCCTTCCTCCATATTAGCATATTCATTTGCATATGTATATATGCAAATGATATGCTAATATGCTCCGCCCATTCTTTGCCCCCCCAAATGAAACAGTCAAACTACGCCTATGCTTACCGCAGGTTTAAAATGCCTACAGCAGTAGTTTGGGGATCAGCATGCACTTCCCATATGCTAAAAAAATATTTTGAATTTTTAGTGCTGGGGGTGTGTTGGAGGTAGAGAATGGGCTTGTTCTGCACTAGTGGGTTAGCGCATGGGCATTGCCACATGCTAACCCATTAGCACATGATTAGCATGTGAACCCTTACTGACTACAAAATAGGTGTAGTTAAGGGCGCATGTGCTATTGGCTATCCACTAATGGAAAAATTAGCACATGACCATTTATTATTTATTTATTTTATTTATTACATTTGTACCCCACGCTTTCCCACACAATGCAGGCTCAATGCGGCTTACATAGTAATTTGAAATACAAAGTCATATAATAGAAATTTCAAAACAAATATTGCCAAAATACAAAAATCAGCCATTTTACCCATAAGAACATAAGTATTGCCATACTGGGACAGACAAAGGTCCATCAAGCCTGCATTCTGTTTCCAACAGTGGTCAATCCAGGTACAAGTACCTGGCAAGATCCCAAAACAGTAGAATACATTTTATGCTGCTTATCCCAGAAATAAGCAGTGGACTTTTTCTCAAGTTCATCTTAGTAATGGCTTATAGACTTTTCTTTTAGAAAGTTATACAAGCCTTTTTTTAAACCCCGCTAAGCAAACTGTTTTTACTACATTCTCTGGTAACAAATTCCAGATTTTAATTACTCATTGAGTGATATTTTCTTCAATTTGCTTTAAATTTACTACTTTGTAGCTTCATTGCATGCCCCCTAGTCCTAGTATTTTTGGAAAGAGTAAACAAGCGATTCACGTCTACCCATTCCACTCCACTCTTATATTATAGACCTCTATCATATTTCCCCTCAGCCGTCTTTTCTCCAAGGTACATTAAAAAGTGGCCTAGCAAGCAGGATAGTCCAATTTTTAATGCCCTTTAGTAAAAAGACGCCTAACTGACTTGGCCAAGATCACAAAAAGCTGCAGTGGGATTTGAACCAAATTTCCCCAGTACTCAGCTTGCTACTATAATCATTAGGCTACTCTTCCATTCCACAGAGATATTACCAGGTATATTTGAAACTTTAGCTGGGTATTGTTCCAGTTTCGAAAATCTGGGTATAGTTTTGTTCAGTTGTTTTTAAGTGGTTGTTCTGCAATTCACTAGATTTCTGAATATCAGGTGGCAAGTGTAAATCACAAACCCCACCTCTGCTCCACACAGACTATGTCCCTGGAAATGCCTATATGCAACACACATAAAAGAAGGCCACACTTTCCATACATCTATGTTTTATTATGCACTTAAGGGTAAAGGTATCAAGGTAGGCTGGGTTATTTAGCACAACTCGTGCTATTTTAACACAGGATACCAGTTTATGCTGTGTTTCTGCTTTGATGCTAGTCCAAATTATTTGGGTACAAAAATAATGAGGGTGAAGGAATAAAATGGCAGATTCCTGATGAAAAGACAAATGAGGATGAAAAGATCTCAACAATAAATAGAGCAAACAAAAGTAAGAGTGGAGAACAAATGCAATGTCCAAACCATGACCCAACATGGGCTCTGTTTTGGCCCAAGCTATGGGGTCCTTTTACTAAGGTGAGCTGAAAAATGGCTTGCAGTAGAGTAGGCACGGGTTTTGGGTGCATGTCAATCCATTTTTCAGCGCGCCTGTAAAAAAGGCCTTTTTAAAACTTTTTGCCGAAAATGGACGTGCGGCAAAATCAAAATAGCCGCTCGTCCATTTTGGGTCTGCGACCTTACCACCAGCCATTGACCTAGTAGTAAAGTCTCATGCGGTAAGCGGGAGGTAATTACCTACGTGCATCAAATGCCACTTGGCATGCGTCCGATACGCATATCCAAAAATAAAAATGATTTTTTGGCTGCACGTATTGGACGCATGCCAAAAATGAAATTACCACAAGAGCCATGCAGTAGCCAGGCAATAACTCCAGTTGGCATGTGTTGGGCGCTCGTAGACGCTTATACAGCTTAGTAAAAGAACCCCTAAATTTGTAAAAGTAATATAGTGTCTGATATCCTTATATTCAATCAGAAAGATTGATGGTTACGGAGGACCTACGAGTTTGACACCAAAGCTAAGTTGCTAGGGCACAATCAGTGAACTTGCATACAGCTATTTTGATATCTCAAGCCCTCCATACAAATCTTTCTTTCTGCTTGAATATAAGTGTAATCCCCTGGTAAACTGATTTGGAACTTTTCTCAGGGGATAACTAGACTGGAGTAGAACTCTCCAGATTCACTGGATGGAGGGAAAACAGCATGGATGGAAGGGTTAAGAGCCCAGCCCAGAGGGAGGTTGAGGAAAGAAAGAATAATAATGGGTATCATGGTTGGGGTGGAGTTGGGAAGTTATAAAAGTGATAGGATTAGTGAGCACATGGTATTTGGTTGCCTTTATCCTCGCCAGGACCTGTGAGGAGAGGGAGTGTCCTGGTCAGGCCCAGTGACCTAAGGCTGAATAAAGAGGAAGTTTTGAAAAAAAAAAAAAAGCATGAACAGGAGTGTGAACAGTGCTCTGGGTGGCTAGGAAGTGTTAATCCAGCCTGGGATTAAAGCAGGAAGAGCCTGTATGGTGCCAGAGGCAGCAGCTCGTGGAAGTGCCCCTCTGGAGTGAAAGGATAGGCAGGGAGGTCTGGTCTTGAGGAGGTCCGGTGGCTGGGTGTGACAGAACAATGGGTTTTTAAGCCTGTGATAATTGTTTTAATATTTTTCTGCAATGTATTTCTCTAGTTTGGCCAGCTGGTGGTGCATGTTATGTTTTAAGCTGTTGCAGATAAGTGAACGATTTCGCCTTTGGTTTAAGCACAAAGAGGAAGTACGTGCAGTGATGTGGCCAGCTATTTTCAAATATTGTTGTTCTGGGCTTTGATTGGCATGGAGTTTGAAGTTACCCAGGAGCTACTGGCTTCTGCTCCAGTTTCAGCTAGGGAAAAGAGAGAGAGAGAGAGAGAGAGAGAGAGATCTTTGCTGAAGCCATGTATAAACAGTTATATTTTATAACTATATGTCCTGATCTCCCCAGGTACCTGTTATTGTTTTGCTGCTTGCACTTTTCTGTTTCACTGATCAGGTTTTCTGACAATAAACCTGTGGGGATGCTGGTAGTGTGGCCTCCAATAACCTAGTAATCACTGGAGACAATTTGAGAGCGGAGACTCATCCAGAGGCGGTTATGACCAGTCGGTGGGAGGAGGGTGCTAGTGTAGGGCAGAAGCAGCAGGTGCAGGTGGACCTGATTTGTGCAGGGGATAGACCATCTAAGTGGCCGTAGGGTAGCCCCAGGTGAGTGGCTAGGCGTTTTGTGACACTGGGTAAAAGCCCAGTGGGACAGCTTGCCACAGGATGTGTGGAAAGTGCAGCCTTGGATTGTTCTGCCAGAAAGGATGTGTATTGGAGGACTGGTTGGAAGGGTAAATATGTAAACACCCTAGGATTTATAAAGAGACAATTAATTTAGTAGTTGAATTTTATACCAAAAATCTTGGATTGGCACAAAAACCTCTTTCAGCAAAGTAAGCTGTTCTGATATAAAAGAAACTGTTTGTTACAAGAAAAGTATGAAGTTTGAATATCTGCCTGTTGCAATGTTCCAGTAAAGTTTTGCAATTTTTTATAAAACCTGGAGTGGAGAGTTTCTTTGGAGGGAGAGGTGAGCTATTTTGCTCCCAGACTGATAGAGAACAAATAATAAAGTGCGGCTTAAAACCCTATGGCCTACAGAGATCAAGCCCAGCCCCGGCTTGTGCCCAGCTCAGTGAAATAAAACGTTTGCTTGTGGCCCTCATTCTGGTGCTAACCCAATGAGCTAGCTGGTGTCCAGACTTTGTGGTGAAACCAGGGTTACATAAGGATGTTGTGTCCTTTGTTCTGTTAATAAAGTATAGTTTCAAATGCCTTGATTGCACACCTCATGGTTTGAACATTGCGTTTCTTCTCAACTCTCACTTTTTCTTTTTTTAGATTCCTGCTGAAGCCATTCCCACTGTTTTCATTATCTTGTTTTCCATAGTGAAACAGAAAGGCAAAGCATAGGTTTTCCCAACTGAGCCATCAGTCTAAAGATCATAGGAGATTTTTCATTCTTTATTAATGCAGACTATGGAGTCAACCTCTCAACTTATCGAGTACTCACCGGGGTCATGGTGGGAAAGGGAGAAGCATCATATATATTCCAGAGCATGAAGCATTATTCTCGTCTGAAAAAAGGACTGCTCCAATGAACCTAGCTAGACCATAGAATGAAGAGAAAAGAAAAGGATCATTTAGCATCATTCACAGACAAATTAAGAAAACCTCAGGTATAAAACTGGAAAGAAGGCAACACATATACACTCACATCCCAAAGGGAGCATTTCTTTACTTCCAGAAAAATTCTCAGGGAATGCATGCAATAATGCACCCACTAGTGGCCCACCTAGTTTGAAGGATATGGGCTCCTTTTGCAGATTCTATTGCTTACTAGCTAAGGGCAAAAATAAGATATTGTAACCAAATCAGATAAAAGGGAGTAATGTATTTCATTGTTGAATAGGCAATTTTCCATTAATACTATGGTTGAAAGTAGTCAGAAGCAGTTTTTCCCCCTAAAGGGCATTTTAGGATTAGAAAATAAGAAGCATTCTTGGTGTCATACCTTTTTCTCCTAAATGGAGTTGGAAAGCGAGATTGCTCAATGGCCTGTTTTCTTCTCTGTTCCAGATGCACACTGTGTCATTGGGGAAGGTACATTATAAAAGAGGTAATTACAGCCATGCATAATGAAATGAAAACATCAAAATATTGCAGGATTTTTAGCTAGCGCTATCCAGAAATGGAACATAAATTAGATTAATGCAACATGTTCGGTATATGTAGCATCTCTCATTGGGTGCATTTAAAAATACTTCTTTGGACTTGGCAAATATCATTTTACTGCAAATATTTATTAAGTCTCAATTTTGGAACAATCACTTTCAGTATGAGCACATTACATAAACGTAGTCATAAGAAATGGCTTTGCTCATTAACAGAATGCTAAAGCTAATCAGTGTAGACAGCCTAGTAACTTGTGATAGAATGCTATTAGAGCTGCATGAATAGTTTACATCCAGAAGCAAATGTCATGTTCATTTACTTCGGTGTTGCTGGTTGTAGTGAAAGCATTCAAGTACTGTATTTCTGAAAAGTGACAATGACGGCTCTGTATCAATGCAGCAATTGAAATAAGCCAAGCCTCATGGAAAAAAAATTACTGTAAAATGTTTGAGTGTCTTTATATATATATTTTTTCTTTCTAAGAAGGCTTTAAAATGTCAGCATTAAACATTATGGCAAGCATAACTCACCTTGACAATACCTGTAATGAAAACTGGAAGTGGTACGAATTAATTCTTGTTACGGTCCTAATAATACAGTTATGCATGCTCATCCTCAGACACTGCAAGAAAAGCTGAAATCAAAAAATTGAAGTCATAAGTACATAAGTACATAAGTAGTGCCATACTGGGAAAGACCAAAGGTCCATCTAGCCCAGCATCCTGTCACCGACAGTGGCCAATCCAGGTCAAGGGCACCTGGCACGCTCCCCAAACGTAAAAACATTCCAGACAAGTTATACCTAAAAATGCGGAATTTTTCCAAGTCCATTTAATAGCGGTCTATGGACTTGTCCTTTAGGAATCTATCTAACCCCTTTTTAAACTCCGTCAAGCTAACCGCCCGTACCACGTTCTCCGGCAACGAATTCCAGAGTCTAATTACACGTTGGGTGAAGAAAAATTTTCTCCGATTCGTTTTAAATTTACCACACTGTAGCTTCAACTCATGCCCTCTAGTCCTAGTATTTTTGGATAGCGTGAACAGTCGCTTCACATCCACCCGATCCATTCCACTCATTATTTTATACACTTCTATCATATCTCCCCTCAGCCGTCTCTTCTCCAAGCTGAAAAGCCCTAGCCTTCTCAGCCTCTCTTCATACGGAAAGTCGTCCCATCCCCACTATCATTTTCGTCGCCCTTCGCTGTACCTTTTCCAATTCTACTATATCTTTTTTGAGATACGGAGACCAGTACTGAACACAATACTCCAGGTGCGGTCGCACCATGGAGCGATACAACGGCATTATAACATCCGCACACCTGGACTCCATACCCTTCCTAATAACACCCAACATTCTATTCGCTTTCCTAGCCGCAGCAGCACACTGAGCAGAAGGTTTCAGCGTATCATCGACGACGACACCCAGATCCCTTTCTTGATCCGTAACTCCTAACGCGGAACCTTGCAAGACGTAGCTATAATTCGGGTTCCTCTTACCCACATGCATCACTTTGCACTTGTCAACATTGAACTTCATCTGCCACTTGCACGCCCATTCTCCCAGTCTCACTGTTGTGTTAGTTATGGAAAGCTGCACTTGTACAATCCAAACTATCTTAAGCAAATAAAGCTAAAATCAAATTTTGACCAATTCTGTTTTGTTTTGTTTTAATTTAAACGTAAAATTGATCACTGTTTTTCCTTAGTTATTATTCCTTGCATTTTTTAAAATTGTGATGTGCTACTAAAATGCAAAGGAATATATTTTCACCTAATAATTATAGACGTGATGCAAATGCTTCATTAAGCTGATAATTTATGTAAGATAATTTGTAAATCAGATACAATGGATTCTTTTAAAGCCTGAGCCTGACTCAGCAGGGTGAGGCTGAGGCCAGGAGGGTGTTAAAAGCCCTGAGTCTGAACAGATCAGAGAAGCCCAATGCAGAGATATCAAGGAGAAAGAACGAGCAGGAGGCCCTGATACAGAGGTTTCCAAGTGAGCGAGCAGGAACCTGAGTGTGGAGCATGGGCATAGTTTGGGGGGCGAGGTGGGGCATTGCTCCTCCAAACTCAGGGCCGGCGCAAGGCAGCTCTCCAATGGCCCCTCCTTCCCACCCTCAGCTCCCCGACGGACAGCCCTCCTCTCCATTCCTTCCCCCCCTCCCCCCCCATGTAGGATTGAGTTGAGGGAGAAGATATGTGAGGGAGTGAGTGACATAGGGGCAGGAAACATTCCCTCAGTAACACAGTTCAGTTACCTTGCAGCAGATGCTATTCTACCAAAGCAGAGGCTGAGCCTGAGTCTGAGTCAGGGGGGCAGAGTTCAAGCCAGGAGGGCATTAAAAGCCCTGAGGCTGAACAGATCAGAGAGGCCCGATACAGTTTTCAAGGAGAAAGAGCTAGCATGAGGCCCTGATACAAAGGTTTCCTATCAAGAAAGCACAAACCTGAGTGCAGAGGATTCCCAGAATCTTGCAATTATCAGCAGGTCAAATCAAGGAGGTAGGAGTAGTGTCCTTGAACTTCAGAGTTAAGAAGTGACTGTATATTGAAGTGTGGAACCTATCAGGGACAAGGTTCCAGGACTGTGCTTGACAGACTTTATTAAAAGTGAGAAGCCTGTGAGGAAACAGGCATGTTTATCTTTTCTGTAGTATAGAATAAAGCATTTCCTTTTGACCTTTGCACTGCCCTCCATGTGTTTTATGAGGCCTCCATGCCCTGCCAGGGCACACATTATCACAGGCATACATATGCACGTGTAAGTATACAGAAAACAATGAGAATAAAGTTTACAAATAAAAGCAAAGCTTGAAATGGTATGAAACATAGGCATTCACACCATTGCTTCCTGTACATTCACCAATTGCTTCTTTCTCTCCTTAAATAACATAACTCATAGTCAGGGTACAAGCAAATATAGACCACAGCTTTATTATTAGAACCAATGATTTCAGAGATAAGGAAATCTTAAAGTCAGGGTAAACAGATCATTTTATTACAATATGACATACTAGTAAAAAGGCCCGTTTCTGTCAGAAATGAAACGGGCGCTAGCAAGGTTTTCCTCGGAGTGTATGTTTGAGAGAGAGTGTGTGCGAGAGATGGAGTGTGTGTGTCAGAGAGAGAGAATTAGAGAGAGAGACAGAGTGTGTGTGTGTTTGTGTGAGAGACAAGTGTCTGTGTGTGTGAGACTCTCCACCTTATAATTGAAAGAGAAAAACGCCTAGATTTCGACCCAAATCGGGAGATAGACGTTTATCTCACAAAAACGAATAAATCGGTATAATGGAAAGGCGATTTTGGACGTTTTCAACTGCACTCCATCGCGGAAGCGTACAAAGTTGACGGGGGCGTGTCGGAGGCGTGGCGAAGGTGGAACTGGGGCGTGGTTATCGACCGAGGAGAGATGGGTGCCTTTCGCCAATAATGGAAAAAAAGTATGCGTTTGTAGCTAGAATTTAGGACACTTTTCCTGGACCCTGTTTTTTCACGAATAAGGCCCCAAAAAGTGCCCTAAATGACCAGATTACCCCCAGAGGGAATCGGGGATGACCTCCCCTGACTCCCCCAGTGGTCACTAACCCCCTCCCACCACAAAAAATGATGTTTCACAACTTTTTATTTTCACCATCAAATGTCATACCCACCTCCCTGACAGCAGTATGCAGGTCCCTGGAGCAGTTGTTAGGGGGTGCAGTGGACTTCAGGCAGGTGGACCCAGGCCCATCCCCCCCTACCTGTTACAATTGTGCTGCTTAATGCTTATTAGTCGTCCAACCCCCCAAACCCACTGTACCCACATGTAGGTGCCCCCCTTCACCCCTTAGGGCTATAATAATGGTGTAGACTTGTGGGCAGTGGGTTTTGAGGGGGATTTGGGGGGGCTCAACACACAAGGGAAGGGTGCTATGCACCTGGGAGCTCTTTTACCTTTTTTTTGTTTTTGTAAAAGTGCCCCCTAGGGTGCCCGGTTGGTGTCCTGGCATGTGAGGGGGACCAGTGCACTACGAATCCTGGCCCCTCCCACGAACAAATGCCTTGGATTTATTCGTTTTTGAGCTGGGCGCTTTCATTTTCCATTATCACTGAAAAACAAAAACGCCCAGCTCACAAATTGTCGAATAAAACATGGACGTCTATTTTTTTCGAAAATACGGTTCGGTCCGCCCCTTCACGGACCCGTTCTCGGAGATAAACGCCCACGGAGATAGACGTTTTCGTTCAATTATGCCCCTCTGTGTGTGTGTGACAGAGAGATAGAGTGTGATAGACAGGAAGTTCACAGAGAGTGTATGTGAGAGACAGTGAGTGAATGAGTGAGTGAGTGTGAGCCCCCACCCCCTCTCTCAGGACCCCTCCCCCTCCCTTTATGGTCTGAGGATCCCCTTCCACCCCCACCTCTCTGGTCTCAGGACCCCCTCACCCCCTCCCTCTCTCCTACCCCCCCCCCCCCCCCCGCAGCCACCCATGTCCAGTGACCCTCCTCTCCCCCTGCAGACACCCATGTCCAGTGACCCTCCTCTCCCTCTGGCCCCCCCTGAAGCCACCCATGTCCAGCAATCCTCCTCTCCCCCTGCCCCCCCTGCAGGCACCCATGTCCAACAACCCTGCTTTCTCACCTGCCTCCCCTCCAGCCACCAAGGTTGTGTAGCAAATTCTGTGGGGCAGGCAGGAAAGATCCCCAGTCCTGCCTGCCCGCTGCTTGTGCTGACCCTCCCCCACTGCCGGATCACTGTTTAAAATGACCACCGCGACTTCCAATGGTGGACTCGCGAGACTTCTGCTGTAGTCTTGGAGGCCACCCTTGTAAGTGTCGGCGGCCATTTTGAACAGCGATCCAGCAGCGGGGGACGGTCAGCGCCAGAAGTGGGCAGGCAGGACCGGGGATCTTTCCTGCCTGCCCCGAAGAATTCGCTATGCAACCTGGGTGGCTGGAGGGGAGGCAGGTGAGAGAACAGGGTCGTTGGACATGGGTGGCTGCAGGGGGGGCAGTGGAGAGGAGGGTCACTGGACATGGATCAGCTGTGAGGCATGGATGTTTTTTTTTCTTTTTTCGCGGGTTCTGAAGTTCACAGCATAATTGCAATGGTGACGTCAGCCTGACTACAGAGCCTAGCTCAGCAACTCCGAAGGAGCCACAGACACAGTCAGCAAGATTAGAATGTTGGAGGTGAGAATTATTATATAGGATCTGCTGCATTTAACTCTGTGGATCATGGTCTATTACTGTAGAGATTAAGGGCCTCTTTTATCAATCTGCGCTAGCAGCTGCTGTTGCGATAATACCGACAAAGCCCATTGACTTTGAATGGGTTCCGTCAGCATTGCTGTGTGGGAACTGCTAGCGTGGCTTGATAAAAGAGGCCCTCTAGGATCTGTTCTTAGTTGATTTATGGATTTTTTTGCTGAATCAATGTTACTGTGTTTAGAAAAATGGTAAATTCTCTCAAAGTTGGCGTTCAACTTAAGGTGTACCCCAGGGGTTCACCTCTATTGCCTATGCTGTTTAATTTGTTTATGAGCTGTGTGGGTACAATTTTGCTGGTGGATGTTGAATGATTATTTTCATATGCTGATGGTATATGAGATTTGGTTCCAGTATGTGCCAAACTGGAGGATACCTTAGAGAAAATATTCTGCTGTATGGAAAAATTCAATGCTGGGCAAACACTAATATACTTAAATGCTAATAAAACCAAAGTTCTTTGGTTTCGGAATATATCCAAAATTGCATTGCCTCAGGGTAAAACTCTACAATTTAATGATAAGTCAAAGGTTCTTGGTGTCATCTTGGATTCTTTTCTCACTTATAAACTTTAGGTTGCTAATCTAATCTTAAATAAATTGGCATCACAGGGTACGATAGATGTAAATCTTATGACTCAGTCGGATAAAGTTTGTGGTGAAGTTCTGGATGATGAAAAGAGGTTCTGGAAGAAAAAAAAATCTATATGGTATAATGAGAAATTGTTGGAATTGAAAAGAACATGAAGGAGGTTTGAGAGATTGTGGCTCAAGTGCGCTGCGTACGTTTGTAGCGCTATAGAAATGCTAAATAGTAATAGTAGTAGTAGAATAGCATGAGGCTGTTGGTATGTATAAAGCTGCCATAAGGCAAGCTAAGTTAGATTATTTCTCCAATTATGTTGGTGAAGAACGTCTTGACACTAAGAGACTCTATTCTCTGGTAAATACTTTAAAGAGTACTGATGATATATTAAAAGTTAATAAGGAGGAGCCATCAACAGATGCACTTGCGGTATTTTTTAGAACTAAAATTGAAAAAGCCAGAAAGGAGATTGCTCCACAGTTAGTTACCCCACTGGATTTCATTCAAAATCTAGATTTAACAACATTATTCATGCTGATAGTTTGGAATAATTTTTCCATTCCTGCTGGTCCTTTAGCTCAACAATGCTTGCATAGATACTCAAAATCTCATCGTTTATCTGATGTTTGTCCAGCAAATTTGATGTCTAAAGCACCCCCTCAATTCATGTTTTCTTTTTTTAAACATTTTTATCAAAGTTTTTAGAAATGTTGGATAATGGTCAATTTCCAAAGGAGAAAGGTTTAATTACCCTTACCCCTATCCCTAAAAATCTGTCAGTGCAATCTAGTGTAGTTTCATATTATAGACCAGTGGCTTCTATACCACTTTTAGGGGTCCTTTTACTAAGACATGCACTCTAAAAGTAAGCACGTGCTAAACACTAGAGATGCCCACATATTCCTGTGGGTGTCTCTAGCACTTAGCATGCTAATCCTTAGCGTGCATTAAAAACGCTACCGCATCCTTGTAAATTTTACATGAATTTCAGTCAAGGTTCAGGAGTTCAAGTTTTAGCATGGAGACAGTTTTGGCTATATTGCCATCTGAGCTTAAGCATAAGTACATAAGTAATGCCACACTGGGAAAAGACCAAGGGTCCATCAAGCTCAGCATCCTGTCCCCAACAGCGGCCAATCCAGGCCAAGGGCACCTGGCAAGCTTCCCAAACGTACAAACATTCTATACATGTTATTCCTGGAATTGTGGATTTTTCCCAAGTCCATTTAGTAGTGGTTTATGGACTTGTCCTTTAGGAAACCGTCTAACCCCTTTTTAAACTCTGCCAAGCTAACTGCCTTCACCATGTTCTCCGGCAACGAATTCCAGAGTTTAATTATGCGTTGGGTGAAGAAAACTTTTCTCCGATTTGTTTTAAATTTGCTACACTGTAGTTTCATCGCATGCCCCCTAGTCCTAGTATTTTTGGAAAGCGTGAACAGACGCTTCACATCCACCTGTTCCACTCCACTCATTATTTTATATACCTCTATCATGTCTCCCCTCAGCCGTCTCTTTGCCAAGCTGAAAAGCCCTAGCCTCCTTAGTCTTTCTTCATAGGGAAGTCGTCCCATCCCCGCTATCATTTTAGTCGCCCTTCGATGCACCTTTTCCAATTCTACTATATCTTTCTTGAGATGCGGCGACCAGAATTGAACACAATACTAAAGGTGCGGACGCACCATGGAGCAATACAAAGGCATTATAACATCCTACCTGTTTTCCATACCTTTTCTAATAATACCCAACATTCTATTCCCTTTCCTAGCCGCAGCAGCACACTGAGCAGAAGGTTTCAGTGTATTATCAACGACGACACCCAGATCCCTTTCTTGCTCACATTAAACGTCATGGGTAAGAAGGTTCTGTTGATACAATTCGATCTCTCTTGTGCATTTGATCTAGTGGATCATATGGTACTATCTATTTTGGATTTTTATGGGTGGGAGGTATGGTTCTTCAGTGGTTTACAGGTTTTTTGACTGAAGTTATAAATTAAGAATGAATGTTTCTTACTCCTCTGAATGAATTCCGAGCTGTGGAGTCCCTCAGGGTTCTCCTTTGCCCCCTTATCCTTTTTAATTTAATTGTGGCACCTTTGGGTAAAAAACTAGCTGGGTTGGGTTTTAGAATTTTATTGTATGCAGATGATATAACTGATTTGAATCCTTTTGAAGGCCATCTGTCGAATGTAGTCATCATTCCATTTACGGTGATTAATATAATAGAAGGATGGGCAACTCTCTTTAGACTTAAAATGAATAAGGATAAAACAAAGTGTATAGTGTTTGCTAGCAAATTCAGTATGAGAAGTGAGAACAACACATGTATTGATAATATTGATTCTCCACTGGAGTCTTCCCTTAAACTTTTGGGAGTAATTTTTGATAAATATCTCTCAACTGAAGAGCAGGTGAAAGCTGTAGCCCATAAGATGTCTTTTGTGCTGTAGAAACTACGTTGTATAAGATCAAATTTTACATCGGAAGTGTTTAGATTGATTGTGCAAGCAATTGTGCTGTCGCATATCAATTATTGTAACATTATTTACCTAGGTTGTAAGGTTGTAGTGTTAAACAACTTTTAAACTTTACTAATTACCACCGCACGATTAATATTTAAGGGTTCTAGATTTAACAGAGTTTCCCCATTATTGATTCAGCTGCATTGATTTCTAATACAAGTGTGAGTTGTCTTTAAGCCTTGTTGCCTTGTTTTTTGAATTGTGCATGGAGTATATAGTATGTCTGATACAAATATCGCATGGAATTATTCCGCCTACTTTTGCAGTATCCAGATCCAAAACAAGTGGTTTATAAACAGGTATTTTCTGGCACATTTGTGTATTTGGCATCTAGCCATTGGAATGAATTACCCATTGATCAAAGGATTTAGTGAAGGGAAATCTTGCCTCACCAATCTATTATATTTCTTTGAAGGGTGAACAAACATGTGGATAAAGGCAAGCTGGTTGATATTGTGTATCTCAATTTTCAAAAGGCGTTTGACAAAGTACCTTATGAAAGGGTCCAGAAGAAATTGGAGAGTCATGGGATAGGAGGTAGTGTCCTATTGTGGATTAAAAACTGGTTAAAGGATAGAAAACAGAGAGTAGGGTTAAATGGTCAGTATTCTCAATAGAAAAGGGTAGATAGTGGGGTTCCTCGAGGGTTTGTGCTGGGACCGCTGCTTTTTAACATTTATAAATGATCTAGACATGGGAGTAACTAATTAGGTAATTAAATTTGCTGACAACACAAAGTTATTCAAAGTGTTTAAATTGCAAGAGAATTGTGAAAAATTACAAGAGGACCTTACGAGACTGGGAGACTGGGCGTCTAAATGGCAGATGATGTTTAATGTGAGCAAGTGCAAAGTGATGCATGTGGGAAAGAGGAACCTGAACTATAGCTGCGTAATGCAAGGTTCCACGTTAGGAATCACTGACCAAGAAAGGGATCTCGGCGTCATTGTTGATGATAAATTGAAATCCTCTGCTCAGTGTGCTGTGGCTGCTAAGAAGGCAAATAAAATGTTAGGTATTATTAGGAAAAGAATGTAAAACAAAAGTGAGGACGTTATAATGCCTTTGTATCGGTCCATGGTGTGACCGCACCTCAAATATTGTGTTCAATTCTGGTCGCTGCATCTCAAAAAAGATATAGTGGAATTAGAAAAGTACAGAGAAGGGTGATAAAAATGATAAAGGGGATGGGGCGACTTCCCTATGAGGAAAGGCTGAAGCGTCTAGGGCTCTTCAGCTTGGAGAAGAGACAGCTGAGGGGAGATATGATAGAGGTCTATAAAATAACGAGTGGAGTGGAACGGGTAGACGTGAATCATATGTTTACTCTTTCCAAAAATACTAGGACTAGGAGACATGCGAAGAAGATACAAAGTAGTAAATTTAATACAAATTGGAGAAAAATGTTCTTCACTCAACGTGTAATTAAACTCTGGAATTTGTTGCCAGAGAATGTGGTAAAGTCGGTTAGCTTAGCAGGGATTAAAAAGGGTCTGGATGACTTCTTAAAAGAAAAGTCCGTAGACCATTATTAAATTGACGTGGGGAAAATCCACTGCTTATTTCTGGGATAAGCAGCATAAAATGTATCAAGTTTTCTGGGATCTTGCCAGGTATTTGTGACCTGGATTGGCCACTGTTGGAAACAGGATGCTGGGCCTGACGGGCCTTTGGTCTGCCCCAGTGTGGCAATACTTATGTACTTACGATTAAAATGTATTTCAAAAACTGTTGAAAACCACTTTGTTTAAGAAATTTTTTATTTGACTGTGTTATTTTTTTTGATGGTTAGTTGACCATTATGTGTAATTTTTCTGGAGTTGGTCCAGTTTACTCTTTTGTGAGTCACACTGAAATTTTGTGGTAAGTGTGGGATACAAGTATCATGTATTATTATTATAACTACCACCAATTATGACAATTGTGCCTAATTAGATCATATTTTCATGAGCACCACTTTACCCTACTGGTCCAAATGTTAGTTTTGTCCCAATTGGACCACTGAAACTCATTGTGGGATTAAATTCTGTGTTGTTAAGAAAACTCTTGCTGATATAGAATACAGCCGCTCAACTAATCTTCCAGATTAAGAAGTATAATAGCATTTCTGCCTATCTTTACAAGCGTCATTGGCTCTCTCTAAAAGCTGAAATTATCTTTAAAATTGCTTGCATTGCTTTTCACATATTACATACTTTTCCACCGGACTTATTAATTCAACTCTTGTCTCAATCATTTTTTTCTTCATCTCAGGTATAAACTACATTTCCATTAAGATTTCCTTCTGTTAAAGGATTACGCTATAAGGGCTTCTTTTGCAAAGTTGCTCTAGCAATTCCCTCATGGCAAATGAGAAGCCCATAGGACTATTGTAAAAGTGCCAAAACTTACATTTAAGTACAGTAGCTAGTTATGTTTACTTAGTTGCTATACAACACTGACCATTGAAGGGTTTAACCCAATGGGCCCTAGAATGAATGGGTAAGAACAGAAGCCTGTGCTTGAGATTAATAATAAAGAGGCATCTGGGGATATCTTATATAATGTCATCTTTTAGAAAAGTGAAGTTGGAAACTTAGAATCCTTTCTTGATAATGAAGACAAATTGCCCATTTAAATTCTTTTAATGAAGCAGTATATATCATTCCTCTTATCTATACTTTTGGTTCAGTTTCAAATGGTAAGAAGATTAATGCCTTTGAACTTTAGATCAGAGACTTTTAGCTGGTTTAAGCGAGATAAATTAATCATTATCACCACAAGTAAATTCTGAGAAGTTTCAATTTTCTATGTTCTGTTAAGGTGCATTGATTTCTTTTTTTTTTTTTTAAACTTATTGTCTATATCAATATTTAACCTTTATTATAAATAATATTAAGATAATTTCTAAAGGACATATGCATTATACATTCTTTGAAATATTCAGCAAGATTGATTTTAAACACCATTTTCTGTGGATAAAGCATCACTTTATCTATGGGAATGGTTTTTACAGAACTGTCTGCCCAATATAGAGATAATTTTATAAAGACATTTTGCATGGAATTTAGTTTGTTGAAATTACAGATTTGAAACTAATCTTGCTAAAAAAAAAACCAGTTAATCTTTTCAATAAATTTAATACCAAATGGTTCACCTTGAAATGTTTCATTCATGATTATATTTAATTTAAAATGTATATATGTTACTTACATGAGATGTAATATCCCTTTTACTTATTGTGCTGTATATTTTGAACACATGCTTCCATTTTGTAATTCAATGCTGTTGTAGTTCCTATTTTGTTCTGTTATTATATTTAATTTAATTGTTCAATAAATAAATAAAGACAAAAAAGGGTTAAAATATGTGCATACTTGGCTACTACAATCTATGCTGTCTTGCTGCTAGACATCCAACGGCAAAGGTTAACGTATGTCCTTTTAAATGATGTACTAAGGATACAGTCTGTTCAGCAGGTATGCCATATGTCAAATAACAACATTGAACATCTGTTACCTGCTGGTAGGATCCACAGTTCCAGGCAGTTATTATGTATTCATATGTCACCAGGCATTTACATTGTCACAGCTCAGTCCTTACAAATGCCTTGCTATTACCATCCTACAGATCCTGTAGCAGGGCACCAGGATGAAGATGAGGGCAGTAAGGAGGAGAAGGCCAGACCCTCCTATATTTAAGAAACCAGCAGACAAAGGACACCAAAACATGCCCATCACCAGGACTCAGGCCTTGAGGGAGTGGCACTTGAAGGCCCTGCTGAGGAGCCTAGAGAGAAGTAAAACCATGGCAAAGAAGGTAAAAAGGGTACATTTGAAGCAAAAGAGCCTGAGGACATGCCATCAGACGAATGAGGAGGGCCTTGTAGGAGATTCAGAAGCAGAGAGTGACCATCAGCCAGAGGAGGTCAAAGAATAGAGCATGATAGAGTGAGATATGAGCACCCCTTTGCAGAGGGAAGACATCATGTTTGACATCCAGTGGCATAATACAATGCTCATGGCAGAAACCAGTGGCCCCTGTGAGGATGTTCAGGGTCTATGAACTACTCTGGATAAAAGACTGGTTGTCTTCAGGACTAAGCTCTAGACCCTGAATCACACCCTGGCCTTACTATTCTCCAACTAGTCAAGCACCTATCAACACTTGGGATACTCTCGTCAGCCATCACTGTGCCTGAGCACTGCCATGCACTCAGTCCACCTCATCCCAACCCTGTGCCTGGCCCTAATGATGTGATGCAACAATGCCTGATCTTCCCAACTTCCATTTGAAGGTCAGGTAGGCCTCTCAAATTGGGCAAAGTGGATCAGCTTCTCCATGGTGGCTCTCTGTCTCACAGTCAATTACCTGCACCCATCTCCCCCAACATATGGCTGTGGCAAGGGGAAAAGACATGGCATGGAAGAGGTGGCACACTCACATGTACACTTACAGATAGGACAGAGGGAGGGTTGGGGGGATCATGGTGTATCATGTGACCATGTACACACTTATACACATAGCAGAAGGATGATTATTATTATGGAATATTGAGCACATTGGCACACTAAGATACATGGGCAGCAGGTATATATGTACTTGTCAAAAATTATGCCCACTAGTGCAAAGAAATTTTGTTTTTTATCACTTCATTTGTTGTAGCCAAAGCATGCTGTTGGGATTGTGAAGGTAGCAACAAATAGAAGGAACACAGTATTTCCACAATGATCAAGGAAGAGCATTTGTTTAGTATTTTACACCTTTTTCCAGAAATGACTGGTTACCATGGAACATGGTTGAATCTGGAATGATCCTAAGTCCATGACAAATTCTTTAATGTCTGCAATATTCCAAAAGAATAGCATAGTGTAGTTCATTCTTGATGATGTCCTTTTGATTTTGAATGAGATTGGACCATCTGTCCAGCAGGAATGATGGGGTATCATCGTCTTCCACTATGGATTCTTGATTTTGTATGAGTCTATGTAAATGGTCTCCAGGGAAACTAAAGACGTCATCCCAGGGAAGAAAGGACATGGTGGTTCCCAAAGAGAACACGGCAACAAACAGAACAAATACAGTGCTGCCATAGTGATTAAGAAAAATCAGAAAAGGGTGGAAGAATCGACCAACAGTGTTCCAGGATGTCAGTCCAGAAAAACAGAAATCTATAGCTTCTCAAAAACTCTTTATTCTCCAACAATAAGCCAAATGTGTGAACAGGCGTGACCCTACATGGGCTGTGTTTTGGCAGAAAGCCTTCTTCAAGGAGTCCATCAATAGCATTAAAACATCTTTTTTGCTCTGCATTTTTGTGTGCTTTTCAATATATCATTTTTATTTTCATTCATTTTTATTTTGATATTTATTTTGATATTTTAATGTAATTGACAGACCCTTGAGGAAGGTTTCCTGCTGAAACACAGCCTATGCAGGGTCACTACTGTACATGCATTTGGCTCTGCTTGCAATTCTTCTTACTTCTCCGGCACACTCCTCTCCTCTGCAGCTCCTTCTGCCTGCTTCTCACTTCCGATTAACTCAAAGCACGCTGCGTGTCATCTGGCTAAAAGCCTGTCTCTGAAACAGGAAGTTCTGTCAGAGGAGGCATAACTTCCTGTTACAGAGAGGCTTTGGAACGGGTGACACAGTATGAAGCAGAGAGGGGACTGCAAGAGGAGAGGTAAGAAGAGTTGCCATTGCCAGCAGAAAAAAAGGGAGAAAGGTGCAAACCACCTGGGGGGGAGGGTAGCGGCAGAAAAAGAAGAGCCAGAAATGCAGGGGAGGGGGGAGGAGGAGGCAAAAGATGGAGAAAGAGGTGAAGAGCAAGTGATGCGGGGAAGGGGTGGCAGGAGAAACAGGAGGTGAGAGATGTGGGGACAGAGGGGGTTATGGCAGGAGAAAGAGAAGAGCCAGAGATGCGAGGGGCAGCAGCAGTTTCAATGATGAGAGAAATAGGAGAAGAGCCAGAGATATGGGGGATGAGGGCCACAACAGGTGAAAGAGAAGAGCGAGAGATGCAAGGTAAGGAGATACTAGAGAGAGATGTGGGCAGGGGGGGGGGGGTGCCAGAGACGTAAGAAGAAGTGCCAGGAGAAAACAAAAAAAACGAATGGGTGGGGGAGGGATGGATGCTAGAAACAGGAGATGGAAGAATCAAAGAAGGGGGATGGTCCCATAGAAGAGAGGGGAGAAAGCAGAGAAGAAAGAAAAGGTAATCATGGATGGAGGGAAGGGCGGAGATAGTGCCAGGGGAGGGAAGGCATGGGAGGAAAAGGAGATGGAAGGAAATGGAATCAAAGCTATAGGTTGAATGTTTAGGATCAATTAAAAAAAAAGTAAACTATGGGAAGAGCTTAGCCGTCACATTCCGGGGAAGTGACGGCTAAGCTCTTCCCAGTGTCTGTAAGTAAACCAGAAACGGAGCCTGACTCGTCGTCACCAATCATCGGGACAGAGGCTAAGAACAATGGAGTAGTTAACGAAATATCCAATGGTACAGAAGACCCTAGCCCCTGACGCAGCCGTTGTGGGCGAAACACAGTCTGTGTCGGGTGAATCTCTGAAAATAAAGTTTTGAACCATATCACTGATTGATCTGCTTTGTTTGTCTCCACGTTGGATTTTGCGGATCGCTTGCCATCTTGTTTCTTAGGCTCATAAATCTATGTGCAGGGATTTACGCCACATCTTCGTTGGTGTAAATGAAAGCACAAAGGTTTAGGCACTGGGATATCAACTAAGCGTATTCTATATACCATACCTAAATCTTATAGAATATTCTTAGGCGAAAATGATTTCCATTTGGATTTTCCAGGCACCATATATAGAATCTCTCCCCCTTGATGTCTTAAGTTGAGAATACTGACCATTTAACTCTACTCTCTGTCCTCTATCCCCTTTGCGTTTTGCATTGATGATGAAATCTATAACTCAGAAAGTTAGGGATAATGTGAATATATTAGGGCTAGAAATAGGAGGAGTGGCTCAAAAAATTTGTCTCTTCACAGATGATGTTATACTTTCTTAGCAAAGTCCCATGTATCTCTTCCCGCTATACTTAAAGAATTAAAAGACTATGGGGTAGTTTCTGAGTTTAAAATGAATATTGATAAGACTGAGGAACTTAACTTGAACCTAGGAGATGATAGGTTGCAGAAGGCAAAACTTTCCATTTAAATGGTTTACTGAGCATTTGAAATATCTGGACATAAAAGTCATGACAGAACTGCCCCTTTTGCGTAGGGCCAACGTTATACCATTGATAATAACCATTAAAGAGGATTTTTATAAGTGAGATACAGGGAACATAACATGGCTAGGCAGACTAGCCACAATTAAAATGAATGTGATACCCAGTCAGGTTTAGCCCAAATATTTTGAAAGAATAGCAGGGTATCATAAATGCCTTCAATGGGAAGGCCAGCGTCCTCATATCTCAAGAGCAGTTATGATGAAACAGCGGGAACTAGGAGGAATGGGCATATAAGATCTGCAGGCTTATTATGAAGCAGAACAAATTACACACCTCTGGGATTTAAGAACAGACACTAGTGGAAAACCTACGATAGAGACAGAGCAGCTTTACCTACCTTCCTTTGAGAAAGGTATGCTAGACAAAGGGAGGAGGCAATAGTTTTTCTAGATTGTTAAACCCTTATATAGAACACATATTTCAAATCTGGCAAACTACTTCAGCAAGATGGTGGGGAAATTGGCTCCCATTGTCTATGAACTAGAGCACACACAAATGGAACAAAAGAATAGGTTTGATGGGTGGTTGAGATAGGTTTGATGGGTGGTTGAGAAGGGAGCTGCATAGCTGATAGAGGGCCCTATGGCATGTAGGTGCCTATGCATGTCCAACACACTTCAAATTGGCACTACCGCCTGGCTACTGTATGCCCCGGGCAGTAATTCCATTTTTTGGCGTGCGCCTAAAACACACGGTAGAAAATATTTTCTATTTTCTACTGCTTGGTGCTTACCCAGCAGTAATCAGCAGTTTATATGTGTAGGACGTTTACCGACTGGTTAGCGCATGAGACCTTACCACTAAGTCAATGGGTAGTGGTAAGGTTTCAGGCCAAAAGTGGAAGCACACTAGTTTTAATTTTGCCGCACGTCCATTTTCCGGCACAAAAAAAATGCCTTTTTTCCAGGCACACTGAGGACATGAACCAGCACACATCCAAAACATGTACCTACACCAGCACAGGCCACTTTTAGGTGCAGCTTAGTAAAAGAGCTCCAGAATTCTTTATAGAAGATCAAATTCTCTCATTCGAAAAGTTAAGACAGGATTACAATTTAGGGCCACTTTTACAAAGGTGCACTAGTGTCTTTAGCAAGTGCTGATTCTCAAGAGTGGAGGAGTAGCCTAGTGGTTAGTGCAGTGGATTTTGATCCTGGGGAACTGGGTTTGATTCCCACTGCAGCTCCTTTGGACTCTGGGCAAGTCACTTAACTCTCTGTTGCCCCTGTATATACTATGTATAAATGCCAACACCTAAATCAAGCATGGACCAGATTTTAGAAATGACCATGGCCCCTTTTTAACTCATGTGACTTTTATCAATGCAATTTTCAGCACTGAAATGAAGTTCACCTAAGCACATCCTACGCTGTCTATTAAAAGGTTCTATTACATATTGTGTTGGGCTCATTTTCGAAAGAGAAGGATGCCCATCTTTCGACATAAATCGGAAGATGGACGTCCTTCTCACAGAAACGTTCAAATCGATATAATCGAAAGCTGATTTTGGATGTCCCCAACTGCACTCCATCAAAGGGACAGCCAAAGTTCAAGGGGGCGTGTCGGAGGCATAGCGAAGGCGGGACTTGGGCATGCCTAACACTTACGTCCTTGACCCGTAATGGAAAAAAAGAAGGACGTCCCTGATGAGCACTTGGACGTTTTCACCTGTGCCTGTTTTTCTTATGACTAAGGCAAAAAAGGTGCCCGAAATGACCAGTTGACCACTGGAGAGAATCGGGGATGACCTCCCCTTACTCACCCAGTGGTCACTAACCCCCTCTCACCCTCAAAACACATCTGTAAAAATATGTTGTGCCAGCCGCTGTGCCAACCTCTGATGTCATACTCAGGTCCATGACAGCAGTATGCAGGTCCCTGGAGCAGTTTTAGTGGGTGCAGTGCACTTCAGACAGGCGGACCCAGCACCATCCCCCCCCCACCTGTTACGTTTGTGGAGGAAACAGCCCTCCAAAACCCACCAGAAACCCACATCTAGGTGCCCCCTTCACCCGTAAGGGCTATGATAGTGGTGTACAGTTGTGGGTAGTGGGTTTTTGGGGGCTCAGCACACAAGGTAAAGGGATCTATGTTCTTGGGTGCTTTTTATGAAGTCCACTGCAGTGCCCCCTAGGGTGTTCGGTTGGTGTCCCGGATTGGCAGGGGGACCAGTGCACTACAAATGCTGGCTCCTCCCATGACCAAATGGCTTGCATTTTGTTATTTCTGAGATGGACATCTTTGGATTCGAAAATCGACGAAAATCAGAAACGACCATGTCTATGGACGTCCAAATCTAGGGACAGCAAAATTTAAGGATTTGGATGTCCCTGACATTATTTTAGAAACAAAATATGGACATCCATCTTGTTTCGAAAATACAGGTTTCCCCGCCCCTGGATCGGGACATTTTGCACGGACGTTCAAATCGAAACTTGGACATCACTTTCGAAAATGCCCCTCCACGCCATATTTTGTATTGTTATTTGAATATTTTTACTGCTGTAATCGTCTATTGCTTATGTTTGATTTATTCTTACCATACACCACCTTGAGTGAATTCTTTCAAAAAGGCGGTAAATAAATCCTAATAATAAATAATAAAATAAAATATTTCCCTATTATCTCATTTTATAATTACTCATTAAATAATTTTATAAGTGCTCAAGAAATTATAAAATTTCTCAAAAATAGGACTTAGGTAATTTGGGGGTTGGGAAGTTTAAGCAGTTTGAAAAATTTGGGTTGACTGGTGGGGGTGGGTCAGGTGGCAGCTTTTTACCCAGTGATATGTTTTGCCTTGCAAGAAGAAACCAAGAGAAACTGTTGTAAGCCACTTTGGGTGAATCTCTTCAAAAATATGGTTAATAAATCCCAATAAATAAACAAAACAAAAATAAAATAAGTTATTGGAAACTTAAAACTGATAGGATCTTTTTTGAACCCTTGTCTGCTGTCTGTTATCAAGGAAAGGAGTCAGAAGTTGGAGGGGATTAGCTTTTTTTTTTTTTTGTAATTGTCGTTTTTATTTAATTTTCTAAACATAGTGAAACACTGTTGTATTTCAGAAGTTAAACAGTACAAAAACTTACAATTCACTTACCAGACTCAGCTGGTGCATACTCCAACAAATATGTTTCTATATTAATTCAGCAGTTCCATCTTATTCTTCACCTCCTCCCACCCCTCCTTCCCCCTACCCTTTACGGGTTAGAATTTAATGTTTCAAATAAGCCTTAAATTTGCTCCATCTCTTCTCCAATTCCCACCCCCCACCCCCGTATTGCTGTTAATTCTCTGTCCCCACTGTGTTGTATCAGTGAGAATGGCTTTTCTCCAATGGTGTGCAATTTTACACCTTGCTGCTGTAAGGCAGCCATAATTAACTTGTTTAATATCTTCATCCCCCACCATTAGCCTAGCAGAAATTAGACAGAACTCAGGTGAACACTGTATATCCAATCAAGAAACCCCTGTATTTTCTTCTCGATTTGTCTCCAATATTTTGGGTATTCCCACCACATATGAATATAAGGGCCCTGTTTACTAAGGTGTGCTAGCATTTTTAGTGCATTCTAAAAATTAGTGCACGCTAATGCTAGATACACCCATAGGAATATTAGCGCGCACTAAAGATACTAGCGTGCCTACAGCGTGGCTTAGTAAAAGTCTCCAACATACCACATCCTCTCCAACACGAAGGTGAATACCCAAATGAAACCTTGTGTAGACTATAACCACCTTAATAAAACTTCTAAATTCCCCCTCCTTAATTCTTGCTGATATAGATGTTTTGTTGGCCACTCTAGCAACAAGTTCCAGAACTTAAGTATTTGTTGAGTGAAAAAAATATTTCTCCTATTTGTTTTAAAAGTATTACCATGTAACTTTGTGTAGTGTCCTCTAATCTTTATACTTTTCAAAACAGTAAACAATCGATTTACGTTTACCTGCTCTACTCCACTCAGGATTTTGTGGATCACTATCATTTCTCACTGAGCTCTCTTTTCTTCACTGAGCTCTCTTTTCTTCAAGCTGAAGCGTTCCAACTTCTTAGTCTTTTCCTCATATGTAAGGAGTTCCATCCTCTTAATCATTGCGGTCACCCTTCTAATTCATTATATCTTTTATAAGATACGACAGTTAGAATTACGCATAATATTGAAGCTGACGTCGCACTTATCTTATTTTCTATGCCTTTCCTGATAATTCCTAACATTCTGTTTACTTTTTTGGCCACAGTGAGAAGATTTTAGCATATTGTCCATAATGACACCTAGATCTTCTTCTTGGGTGGTGACTCCTAAAGTGGAATCTAGCATTAAGTAACTATGATTTGGAGTATTCTTCCCAATGGGCAACACTTTGCATAGGTGAGGAGTGAAGTGTGAATGGTAGCTTGCTTCTTTTTACTTGCGAGCACTGTCAGTTAATAATCCTGATGGAAAAGTCAGTTACACCTCAGGAGGTGTAACTAACATTCCTGGAGTAGCACAATATGTAAATATATTTTGGGGTGTAGCATTATTCCTTGGCATGCCAATGAGTTGTTTTGCAAGTATTTGCATGTGGTACAGCTCATTTTCATAGGTGACTTAGAGCAATAAACATAAGGAACTTTACATTAATCATAGATTCTGCATGGTATTTCCATTTTGCCTGTGATACAGCATTTTACCACATGATAAATGTGGTTTATCTTGCACAAATGCATTTTTGAAGATTAATAATCAGTAGGGGCCTAAATGATTGATTGTGTCCTAAAAAATTTAGCATGCACCAAGTGGAATGAAAATAAAAAAAGAAATCACAGCACTTCCCTAGAAGGTAAGAAATTGCAAATTTCAAAGGAAAGGACTCATTTACATGCATACAAGAATTAAGAAACTGTAATGGAGCATAAAAGCTATAGTACTTAATCTGTTTACCCTCTACTGCATTCAGCTAAAGGAAAACAGCTCAAAGCATCACTGAAAAATGTAATATTAATTTAGAAAAGTAGATTACCATTTTCAGGCTATCAGCTTGTGCAGCACCTGCTTCAAATAAAGATAATATTTATACTTAATTTCTAGAAATAATTGCTAATTTGATCAGTTTATTCTTTAGTTTCATTGTCATCAAAGTATCATAAATGACCTAATATGTTAGAACCTTCTTTCTACATAGTCTAAATCTTTAAATATCAATATGATAAATATATTTAATCACCTTTCCTTCTTCTTCCTAATTACTTAATCATTTCATATTTTAGATTTCCACAGTATACAATGGGGCTCATTTTTGAAAGAGAAAAACTTCCAAAAAGCATCGTAAAGCACCGTTTGGATGGAATTCTTCATAAAAAGTCCAAATCGATATTTTCAAAACCTGTTTTGCAGACGTTTATATTATTTCATCTGCAGTGCATCCAAATCACAAGGGTGCATGTTGGGGGTGATTTGAAGGTTGGATTAGGGCAGGCTTAGGGAGTGTCTAACACTTGTATGTTTTAAAGCCATAATGGAACAAAATGAAAACGTCAAGGGCAAAAACTTTGTTTTGGTCTAGACCTGTTTTCAGAATGAATAAGGCATAAAACAGTGCCCTAAATGACCAGATGACCTACGAAAGGATTCAGGGAATAAGAATGGCACTCACCAGCCTCTATGACAGCCTCAGATCCATTAGAGCAGCATGAAGGTCCCTGGAGTAGTGTAGTGCTGGATGCAGTGCACTGTGGACAGTTGGACCCAGGCTCATACCTTCCCCTGTTACACTTGTGGTGGAAACTGTGAGCCCTCCAAAATTCATCAGAAACCCACTGTACCCACATATATGTGCCCCTTTTACCCATAAGGGCTACTGTAGTGGTGTACAGTTGGGGGTAGTGGGTTTGGGGTGGGTTTGGGGTGGCTCAACAGACAAGATAAGAGAGCAACAGTGAGATGTGTACCTGGGAGCATTTATATGAAGTCCACAGTACCCCATAGGGTGCCCACTTGCTCTCCTGGGATGTCTGGGGGACCAGTCTGCTAGAAACACTGGCTCCTACATCCCAACGGCTTGATTTTCTACTTTTATTCACCTGTACAGGTTTTTTTTCCAAAATTGGCCTGAAAAGGTATATGTACACAGCACAAAACCTGGTTATAAATGGTATTTTTGGAAAAAAAAGGTAGACATTTTCCCCTGAATTCTATATAGTGTGACTTATGTTGTGCGCAGAAATACAGTCATATTCTGTATTTGTACATGCAACTTAATTAGCAAACCAATCAGTGCTGATAATTGCAAAACAACAAGCAATAATTGACACTAATTGTCATTAATTAGAATTTATGCACAGAACTGTTTAAGTGTATTCTATAACGTGCTGCATGTAAATTTGAAGTTGCATAGCTGAAAAGTGGATGTGGTCATGGCCGGATCATGGGCATTTCTAAAATCTGGCGTAACTGCCCACGACTAAATTTAGTTGCATGGATGGACGCTCAGCGTATTCTATATACTGCATGGAAATTTAGGCTTATTCTATAAAGCATGCCTAAATTAAGGCATACTTTATAGAATTCACTTAAGCAAATTTCATTTTGGTGCTGATTTTTTAGGCATGATATATAGAATCTAGTCCTTTGCTGTTTTGAAAATGGTCATGTTTTCTATTCGGATTTGGAAAATGTAGTGCAAAACACCAAAATGTCCGACTTAGACGTCATATTGAAAGTACCCCTCCATGTATATGTAATGGGGCTATAGAAAAAACAGAACAGACCCGCGACAGGAAAGAATTACAATTCTCCCACAAGTCAGATCCATAGGTACCCGGATGATGTTAACAGAACAGCATAATAAATTTGCCTGCTTTGCCTTCTGACCCTAAAATTAGGTAGTTCCTTATAAAATCACCTCCTTTGTGGTATAGTTTACACACATAGGGCCAGATTCTATATATGGTGTCTGGAAAATCCATGTAGAAATCATTTTCGCCTAAGTATATTCTATAAGATTTAGGAGCAGTATATAGAATACACTTAGTTGATATCCCAGTGCCTAAAACTACGTGCTTCCATTTATACCAACAAAAATGTGGCACTAATCCCTGCATTTAAAGTTATGCAGACTAGGCCATATTCTATAACAATATATATAAATTTATTTATTTTATTTTATTGCATTTGTATCCCACATTCCCCCACCTATTTGCAGGCTCAATGTGGCTTACATAGATTTGGTAACATAGTCATAACTGGATATCTGCTACAGTTAGTAGTAAATTTGGGAACGCCCATGAAATACCCATTTCTCTGCCCACTGCCACACCCCTTTGAACTGCATGCTTTAGAATTTAGGTGCAGCTCATTACTGAATACTCTGAGGGGTCCTTTCACTAAGCCACATAAGCGTCTATGCGCACCAAAAATGGAATTACCGCCTGACTACCGCGTGGCTTTTGTGGTAATTTCATATTTGGCGCGTGTCCGCTCCGTGCATCTGAAAAGTATTTTTTATTTTCTGGCACGCGTAACGGACGAGCGCCAAGTAGCATTTGGTGCATGTAGGTCATTACTGTCCGGTTACCACGTGAGTCTTTATCGCTAGGTCAAAGGCTGGCGGTAAGGTCTCAGACCCAAAATGGACGTGCAGCAATTTTCATTTTGCCATACGTCCATTTTTGACAAAAATTTTAAAAAGGCCTTTTTTACAGGCACACTAAAAAATGGATTGGCGCACACCCTAAACCTGCTCCTACACTACCACAAGCCATTTTTTAGCATGCCTTTGTAAAAGGACCCCTTAGCGAGTTATATGTGTCAGTTCTAATTATTGCCAATTAGTGCTCATTATTGCGCTGATTAGCTTGTTAAGTTACATGCATTGTTATGGAATATGCTTAGATTTTGGTGTGTAATGCTAGGCATGATATATAGAATCCGACAGAGTTTAGTTTTAAGTTTCATGTTTATTCAAAACTTTCTACACCACCTACAGGAAAAACCATCGAGGCGGCTTACAATCTAATTTAAATGGGGAGATTATAGTAATGACAAGATGAAATACAGTAGGAAGGGGGTAGAACTACAATATCGATAGGAAAGAGGGTAGGATTAAAACAAAAAAGGGATATGCTTTGGAGCATATGCTGCCTTTATAAAATTGTACTTTTCAACAAACATTGAATGATTAAAAAAAAAAGTAACATATAAATCTACAACAGCTCAAACAGTTTCCCTCTGATGTTCAAATGGTGAAATAAATGTTTATTGGAAAACGTCTAAAAGCGCAAGTTCATAATGGAAGAAAGAACTAAACATTTTCTGATATTTGAAAATACTTGATCAAAATGTTTAGAAAGAGGGTGCACTGCAAACATCATAGATTTTCAGAGATAAATGTTCCTGCTAATCAAAATACACTATGCAAAATATGCAATGGTGGTACTGGTCTGTGGCAAAGGCAGGACATTCCCTCCATGTGCAAAACATGCATACATACCTCTGCATGTGAGGAGCATTGCACAAGATGTTGTAAAAAATAATAAGGTATGTGATGCTAAGAAGGCCTCTAACCTGAACCCTGTCTCTACCAACTTGTGTTTTACAGATGCATCGGTATCCACCAGGAACTTGTGTCACTCCGGTGCCATTACAGGCACATCCAGAGAGAAGACCCTACCTTAATCCAGTGGATGAGGGAGCACCTTAGGCCTCGACGTAAGTAACACGGGCATACAACCCCTATAACAGCGGTCAAGGCCTGAGTATACAGCTACCCTTGTTACAGCATGCCCACAATCCCCATATCTACTAGAATGTGTAGCAGTCAACCCCCAACCTATGAGATAACATGGAAAGGAAGGGGAGTAGGAGGGAAGCCCTTTGGATAGCATCCTCCTGTATCTAATAGAAAAGTGCCCAGTGTGTCACATACCCCTACCTAACACATTGCAGCCACCATGGCAGGGGAAATAAAGCAGAAATCCCAAATACCCACAGTGGGAATCAAACCTACATCCCTTGCATTCAGGGCACACATCCCTAACCCCTATACCAAACACATATCTGACAAAAGGACAGAACACTGATCACAGAGGGCCGTCACAGCATTAGTTGCCTCCCAAATGGACAGTCTGTCATGCCTCTAACCCACACTCATTGGATACACTATTGTCAGCTCCAAAGTTTGGTATGCTGCCCTGTGAGACATTCAAGGCCTAGCTGGGGGGGGGGGGGGGGGGTCCTGAAAAATCCACATTATGGTGGACCCCCAACCCCCCCTTAAGGAAATTCCTACCTAAGTGAACACTTTTTTTTTTTGTTACATTTGTACCCCGCGCTTTCCCACTCATGGCAGGCTCAATGCGGCTTACATGGGGCAATGGAGGGTTAAGTGACTTGCCCAGAGTCACAAGGAGCTGCCTGTGCCTGAAGTGGGAATCGAACTCAGTTCCTCAGGACCAAAGTCCACCACCCTAACCACTAGGCCACTCCTCCACTTCCCCTCCCTCTAGGACCCCCCAAATATGGACATGAGACATATTTTTTTTTATATGTTCAGGTGATAAAAATTCATTGAACAGCTTCTTGAACCATTTGAATGGCTATGATGGTAATATCACTTTTTCTTCACATGCTGTTTATCATAAAGTAGATTTTCTGGATCTTCATATTCAATATATTGGCTACATCCAGTTTCAGAAAATCAACTCATCGTAATACTTTACTTCATTAAACTAGTTATCATCCACATAGACTCAGAGATAGTCCAGCTTATAATCGAAAGTAATCACTGGCTATTTCCCGACACAAATCGGGAAATGGCCAGCGATTTCGCAAAAACGGCGAAAAGCGTATAATCGAAAGCTACATTTGTGATAGCTTCGCCGCTTTCCCTTCGCCGCGCCGGCGAAAGTTCAAAGGGGCGTGTTGGCGGCGAAGCGAAGGCGGGACATGGGCAGGCTTGGACGTGGCTACCAGATGGCCGGCTTTCGCGGATAATGGAAAAATAAATCCCGGCGATAAGCAGTATTTCGCCGGGTTTACTTGGTCCTTTTATTTTCACGACCAAGCCTCAAAAAGGTGCCCCAACTGACCAGATGACCACCGGAGAGAATGGGGGATGACCTCCCCTTACTCCCCCAGTGGTCGCCAACCCCCTCCCACACTAAAATTATTAAAATACAAACCTTTTTTGCCAGCCTGTATGCCAGCCTCAAATGGCATACCCAGCACCCTGACAGCAGTATGCAGGTCCCTGGAACAGTTGTTGTTGGTTGCAGTGGACTGCAGAAAGGCAGAGCCAGGCCCATCCCCCCCTACCTGTTCCACTTGTGGTGGGTAATGTTCAGCCCTCCCAAACCCCCCAAAACCCACTGTACCCACATGTAGGTGCCCCCCCTTCAGCCCTTAGGGCTAGGGTAATGGTGCACACTTGTGAGCAGTGGGTTTTGGAGGGGATTTAGGGGACTCAGCACACAAGGGAAGGGTGCTATGCACCTGGAAGGTAATTTGGTTGTTTATAAAAGATGTTTGAAGTGCCCCCTAGGGTGCCCGGTTGGTGTCCTGGCATGTGAGGGGGACCATTGCACTACAAATGCTGACTCCTCCCACGGACAAATGCCTTGGATTTCGCCGGGTTTGAGATCGCCGGCAGTTTTTTCCATTATCGCGGAAAAACAAGAGTGGCGATCTCAAACCCGGCGAAATCCAAGGCATTTCGCCGGCCCACACCGTATTATCGAAAAAAAAGATGGCCGGCCATCTTTTTTGAAAATACGGTTCCGGCCGGCTGTTGCACCGCTGCCAAAATAGATCGCCGGTGACCTATTTCGCCGGCGACGTTCGATTATTCCCCTAAGTATCTCCCAGGGGCAATTTTTGCGCTTAAAAAGGTTGTGCAATAAACAGAAGGATTTTGACAAATATTCTAAAGAGATTAAATATCCTTGTAAATATACAAGATATCCTAATGAGATCATTAATAAAGCTTATTAATGATCATCAGTGGCATTTTTGTAGAGGGTCTAGTAGTAATGTAGTGTCTTTTTCAGACACCCCAGTTTGTGTACTCCCCTACTCTAGGAAAGCACAGCAAATTAATGGATTCATTTGTAAATTCTGGTCTATTTTGGGTCTGCTGCCTAATTTTCATGATCCGCCATGTTTTGCTTATGCCAGACAAAAAAAAACAGAGGGGGGGGGGGGGGGAATTGTGAGCAATATTACATCTGGCACAAGGGAATGTCTTAGAGCAAGACACTCTGCTTGCAGTCATTACATGTATTTCAGATACTGTTTGGTTACTGATAATATGATAAATCCAAGTACAGGACGAGTGTTCAAATTACGCTCCGGAATAGACTGTAATTGTCAGCTAGTCATTTATGTCATCATATGTCCATATCATTTAATATATATATTGGTCAAATGAAATGCAAAATGAAACGGAGGATGGGGGAACATTTGAGCAACATCTATAATTGGAGGTTGGAAGCACCCTTGGTTGAACATTGGCAGCAGTTAAAACATTTGGGCACAGAATTGCAATTTGTAGTACTGTACCAGGAGCTAGCCCAGAATATCAGGCAGCAGCTTCTCCAAGTTTACTAAGAGGCATATTTTCAAAGCACTTTGGGAGGCTAAGTTCCATAGGTTTCTATGGAACTTTGGGAGGCTAAGTGCTTTGAAAATATGCCTCATAGTGGCCTTGTCAAGCACACTGCCCACACAGAAAGCGCCTAAGCCTCCAAATGGAACTAGTGAGGCCACCAGTCCAGCAGCAACACCTTCCACACCAGCCACAGGTGGCACCAATGGCCATACCACACAGCCAAGTTACACTGCACCCGTCTCAGCTTCTGAGCTGCAACTGCCATCCATAGTCCAAGGATGGGAACCAAAGCACCCTAGACCAGTGGGACAAATGTAAGATCAGGTCCCACAGGATCAGCTGGTGCTCCCTTGCTGGTTGCTGGGCCCAGGTTTCCAGGGTGCAGCAGAAGCAGCAGGATGGACTGATGACTATGAGGACAGTGGGAGCCCTACAGGAGAGGACTTTGACACACTTTCTGTTCCTGCAAAAATGAGGTAGGGCTGTGAGCCACCTAATTGCCATGCTGTGGTGGTGTGTGCTGAGGAGAGGTGTGTATGTGTATGTGCAATGGGAGGAGGTAGTTAAATTGCGGAATTCGATTCCAATTGAACTTTGTGGCATCTTGGATTACCTATTGTTTAGAAAAGCTTTTAAAACCTTCCTGTTCGATAAATACTTTGAAATATGAGATCTAAACTGTATTGATCTTTCGTAACCCGCTCTGACTCCTGTTGGAACCTTTGTGGGATAGAAAAGCTGGGAATGGAATGGAATAGGTGTGGCTGAGTGGGGTGGGGGTGGGGGCTAGCTGGTGTGAGCAAGGAGTTGAGGAGATGACACACAGAAGATGCAAGGCAGGAAATGTGAGGATCAAAAGGTTCAGACTGGGACAAACACAAAGGTAACAAAGCATTCAGGAACACTCCACTATTTCTCATAAATGACCACTTCCACCTCTCCACTCTCCAACTGAGCAAAATCAGAAATAGGTCTAAAGACAGGTTAACTTTACCCTAGACACTTTTAAAGCAGGCCTAATTCTGGATGTTTTTCTTTCTGCTCCCAAGAAGTCATTGCTATCTGATATCGGCAATAAATGTTCATCACATAACACCGCCCATGTCACGCCAATTAAATGTTCCCTTTTGGAACATCTTCTTTTCGGCAGCTAGTGGACTTGGACAGGTTTTAGTTTGTTTGATTAAATGATTTAGACATTTTTCTGCCTATTATGCCATTTTTTGGATGTTTTTCTGTTTTGAAAATGAGTCCCATAATGAACCATTATCATTTCGGGATATTTGAATGTCATTATAACCTCCCCTATGTGTCTTCACTGTGAATGGGGGGAACCAGGTATGTTTTGGTCCTAAGTAGAGCTCATTATATTCTGATCCCTAGGGGTTTATATTCAATGTGATTTATCTGGTTAACTGCAAGCATTAACTAGATCAGTTAGTTTTGCATGGGAAAGTCAATATCTGAACAGTGGTTAACTGGAAAAAGTAGGGGGTTTGGAGGTGTGTATGGGCTTGATTTATCTTTAACTGGATAATGTCAATATCCATTTAAATCAGATTGCATAGACAACAGGTCTAAGTAACCTAGTTATCCAGGTGAACTAGTGGGCTAAACTCTGACCTCCCACTCAGAGGGTGAAAGTACTCACACAGTGCAATAGAACAGGAAAGAGGATGGAGACTTTGTCGGGAGAGAGCAGCAGAGAAGGTAAGCAGAGCACTAAAATAAATAAAAAACAGTACCCAGCTAATTCAATCAAACAAAACAAAACTCCTAACAGTGGATTCATATCTGAAAATAGGGTGTGGCCAGGAGCGTTCCAAAAAGATGCACGCAAATTTATAGAATTGGCCCAAAGCACACCTAATTTGGGTGCTGGCATTTACACCTGCTTTTAGCTGGCATAAGTATGGCGCCCAAAATTTAGGTGCAGGATCAACATCAAACGTTATTCTATAAAGGGTGTACTCCCTTTATAGAACAGCAAATAGTGCTCAAGTTTTTTGGTACCAATGTTTGGCACCATTTATTGAATTCCCTCTTGTCTGAATAGTCACACAGTGGTCTGTAATAATTTCCGGGGCATTATCTAGATAATGCTGCTAAAAATTACTGACTCAGCCCAACCAATGTCACTTATCCAGGTAGCAGTACCGATTACCCTGATAAGTAACTTTGGATATTGGGCCTTTATTTTTTAAGATAATTCACTCTTAGGGCCCTGTTTACTAAGGTGCGCTAGCGTTTTTAAAACGTGCTAAAATTAGCATGCGCTAACCCTAGAGTTGCCCATAGGAATATATGGGTGTCTCTAGCATTCTAAAGACGCTAACGCACCTAAAGCACAGCTTAGTAAACAGGGCTCTTAGAGTCTTTGAGAGGCAAACAGTATCTTATAAAAATCATCTGAAAGTTAATAGGGCTTTCTTTATCCTTAACTTTAATGCAAACATTGATCTGCCAAATACCTCAAAATATCAGATCCTGTATCTCTGTGATGTTTATCTTTCACTTTATATTTATTTCTGTATATTTGGATTTCTTCATAGCCTTAGCTAAAGCCACAAAGAGTTCACCATAATATTTTAGATTATGTTCCCTTTTTTTGCAATCTATCAATAACATTGTTACTATTTGTCAAAAGATCTTTGATTCTCAATGTAATTTAAAAAATGATCTTAGTCGTAAAAAGGTGAGGATAAGACCAACACTATAACTGCATTATTCATAAATATAGAAAATGCAGTAACTCTCAGAAAGAATTCTTACAGCTATAACTCGTTTTTATAAGCAAAGCAGTATATTTTTCATTTACTGTGTTAGATCTACTTTTCTCTGCTCTGTCTGTAGGTTCCTTTCTACCTAAAATACAATAACTTTTTTTTCAAAATGGGCACTCTGATCACTGACAAGAAGCCTCCTATATTTTTGTCAGTATACCAAGTCACTTATTAAAGGCAGCTGTCAGTGTCCTCTCTCCTGACTATAGAGAGTTGGGATGTGCATTTACCTTAAAGCTATTGGGAAAATATGACATATAAGAGCATTATTGGTTTTTGTACCTTTAAATGAACTGAATGATTCCAGAGTAAAATGAGCAGAATGCCATTTATTCTTGACAATATTCCAGTCTATGAGGCCAGAAACAGCAGAGTCACTTTGGGAGGGAGAGAAGGAAGAAGCATGAGACACTTCATCAATCATATGGATACTTTCTGACACATAACCAAACAAGCCTATCCCTACCTCAATTCTCCTAAGTTCTATGGCTGATGATGTCAGCAGCTTAGTGGGAAACTCAAAGTAAGGTAAGTCTTATATCACATTCTTTTCTATATTCAGAAAGAGAAAAAGTCAGGGAGATGCTAACTTCCAAAGTTACCTTGCTGACGTCCAAAAAGTATTTTAAAGAAATCATCCAAAGATCAATAAAGAGCTCTGATAGATGGACAGGCAATGCAGTTTCTGTCTCAGTAGCACAGAAAAGTGTGTTTCAAAAATCTCTCAGTCAGTGATTCTAGAGTCAGAGAGAGAGCATAGTCCAATAGAAATATAAGAGACAGGGAACTCTGAGATAGACAAGCTACACTGTCTGTGTCACAGAAAAGTGACTTTTGAAAATTTATCAGACTAAGGGCACTGTTTACTAAGCCACGCTATAGATGCACCAGGGGCATAGCTAGGTGGGGTCAGGGGAGCCTGGGCCCCTGCAAATTTTATCCGGGCCCCTGGTTTTGCTGGCAGGGGTCCCCAACCCCTACCAGCCGAAGCCTTCTTCAGTGCCGGTCTCCGGCAAGCCGTGTTCCCTGCCCTGTGCTCTTTCTTCCTCCTGACATCCTGCACACTCCTTTAAGTGAAATTAAGCATGCTCAGTTTCATGTAAAGGAGTGTGCACAGGACGTCAGCAAGAAGAAAGAGCAGGGCAACCAATTTGGCTGTGCTGGAGACCAGTGCTGTAGAAGGCTTCGGCTGGCGGGGGTTGGGGACCCCCGCCAGCAAAGGTATTTGCATTTTCAGGGGGAGCGACGAGGCGGTGATAGGAAGCGGTGAGGAGGTGAGGGGAGTGATGAGGAGGTGAGGGGAGCGGCGAGGCAGGGGGTCAAAGCGGCGGGGGGGGCGAAGGCAGTGGGGCGGCAGACTAAAATGTGCCCCCCACCTCGGGCTCTGGCCCCCTCCCACTGCGAGGTCTGGTTATGCCCCTGAGACGCGCCAATGTTTCTAGCGTGTGCTAATGCTAGAGTCACCCAAATGAATATTTCTCTTTCGAAAATAAGCCTGTTGGTGTAAATGCCGACACCTAAATTAGGTGAGGACTGAGTGTATTCTATAACATCGCGTATAGGTTTCAGAAACCCCCACGACCCACCCATACCATGCCCATGGCTGTACCCCCTTTCAACTATGTGACATAATTTACATGCATCACATTATAGAATATGCTTAGACAATTCTGCTTGTAAATTCTAATTAATGACAATTACTGACAATTATTGCTTGTTAAGTGGCAATTATCGGCACTGATTGGCTGGTTAAGTAATTAAATTGCGCACCAAATCCAGAATATGACTGGATTTGTGCACGCAACTTAAGTTGCGCTATATAGAATCCGGGGGATGATCCATACATGTGGTGAACTTGAATATTGCCCAGTCTATCTGTAGATGAAAGTGACATTCCTGAGGGCATAGAAAGGAATTATGCACTTAGGTGTATTATTTCCTATTGAAATAAAAATACCCACAGAGAAAGCAGGTGCGGGTCTCTGCAGGTAACTTCTCAGGCAATAACCAAAGTGCTTTGATTTTTGGTTATTGGTGCAAACAGTAAGTTAAATTACCCATGATGATTATGTTGGATTATTGCCCCTAGTGCAGGGGTTGTGGAGGGTGGGCAAAATATCTAAATTTTAAAATCTAAAATACACATGCTGTTTTATCTTCTCGACTTAAATATACCGACAAAAATGCTTCTTTTTAAATCAGCCATGTGTGTAATGGAACCGTGAATGTACTTTCATTCAGACTTAGAAGGGCAATTTTCAGGCAAGTCATTTTATCTAGGTAAATTGCCAAATGATTCACAAAATAAAGGTGCAGCTTTAAAAGGCAATTTTGAGGAATTAAAAGAAGCAGTGAGAAACAAAATCAATCAACTGAAGGTATATTACTGTATGTGAAGCGCTCTGCATGCAAAATAGGCTTTTCTTTTCTATAATGACATGCCAAGATGTTGTAATATTGAAGCAGAACTGAATTTAAGCTAGTGACTAGAAAAGAAAAGTCTGTTCTTTTGCTCTCCCTTGCCTTTGAATAATTGCCCCGTATCCAAAATGACACTGAGTTAAATGAAAATGCAAATAAAAGCAGAATATAAGAATAGGAGCTCCATTAGAACTAAAATGATTAATGTGTCGTCTTATACTTTTTGCTATGAATAGAAGTGGCAACTAATCAGGTAAAGGAATTAGGAACTAGTGTAATAGCAGGGACAATTTTCAATAGTATAGATATTTTATCCAAATGGTGTAGTGTCATAGTTCAGGAAAACACACATTTGTGAATATTTTCCAACACCTGAAGTTAATATTTTTTGCATTATGTAACAGTTTTCATATTGGAAGCATTTAATAATAATAATAATAATCATGTGTCCTTGACTGGTTTTGGCACTGTAAATATTGAGTTATTCCCAAGAATCTAGGATATTCAGAGGTATTACCACAGGATGTGGGCAGCTTCAAACAGCACAGCTTTTTGTAGTTGACAGATGGTGATTTTATAAATGTATCACATAAAGACTCCAATGTAACATAGTAACATAGTAGATGACGGCAGAAAAAGACCTGCATGGTCCATCCAGTCTGCCCAAGACAAACTCATATGTGTATACCTTACCTTGAATTGAATTTGTACCTGTCCTTTTCAAGGCACAGACCATATAAGTCTGCCCAGCAATATTTCCCGCCTCCCAACCACCAGTCCCGCCTCCCATCACCGGCTCTGGTACAGACCGTATAAGTCTGCCCTCCCCTATCCTTGCTTCCCAACCACCACCCACTCTTCCCCCCACCTGCTCCGCCACCCAATTTCAGCTAAGCTTCTGAGGATCCATTCCTTCTGCACAGGATTCCTCTATGCATATCCCATTAAAGACTCCAATGTAATTTAAATATCAAAAGAAACTTTTATTCGTTATACTTTAGTGTCATCCTACAACAGCTGACACTATCAACTACCTAAAAACTCTCATTCACTTCCTCCATTCACCGTCCTCGACCTGTACCGATATGAGTAGGAGACATCAATGGTGAATCACTGAATTGGTCACTGATTTCTCAGTACCTGTACAGTGATCTATAAGGACGCTTGTCGAAGCAGTTGACAGAGTATCAACATTTTAGCTTGTTCTTGCACATTTGGGACTAAACAACCAACACCTGTTTATTATGTGAACGCAATGGCCAAGTGGAAAAAGTGGTGTTAATCACTGCGCTGGACAGATTGGGTTGTGTTCCTACAATTGTCAACAGTGTAAAATTTGTGCAAAATGTAAATTAATTTAACAAGTGCTAGATATTGTATGTTTGTAATGTAATTCAGTGCAGTTTATATTATTAGGTACAGGTCGAGGACGGTGAATGGATGAAGTGAATGAGAGTTTTTAGGTAGTTGATAATGTCAGCTGTTGTAGGATGACACTAAAGTATAACAAATAAAAGTTTCTTTTGATATTTAAATTACACTGGAGTCTTTATGTGATAGGTTTCAAATTTGACTCTGGGAGTTGAGCATTGTCCCCTAATCAGTAGTATTGATTTTATAAATGCCCAGTGTTTTGATGTTGTTTTAGGTCTTTCGTTATTGCTCCAAGGGCATCAGTTATTACAGGAAGCACAACTGCAGGGTTTTGCCAGATCTTCTCCAACTGTTTGTCTTCAGCATTCCACTTCTATGATCCACACCTGCTTCTTCTGAACCACGGTGATATTGGGTGTATTATATGGCAAGTGTTTGTCAGTCTGTATCCTGAAGTCCCAGAGAGTTTTGTGTTGTTCCTTTTCTACCATAGTTTTCATTTTGGGGCCCTTTGACAAAGCTGTGGAAGGGGTACCGTGGCAATGTCTCTTGGCAAATCGGTCTTACTGCTGGACTACCAAAGGAGTACGGCAGAAGTTCCGGTGTGTGCCACGCTCCATTTCCGGCACTGTGAAACTATTTTTTAAAAAGTTTTAGCACAGGGGGCTTACCTGGCGGTAATTAGGCAGTGCCGTATGCTGTACAGTTACCGCTGGGTTAGCGCGGGAGCCCTTACTGCCTCTTAAATAGGAGACAGTAAGGGCTTCCCAGGAAATGAATGTGCAGCAAGTGCTTAACTTATAGCATTGCCATTTCCATTTTTTTTTTTTAAAACATCTTTTACCCGCTACAGTAAAAGGGGGACTCGGCACACAGCAACTCCATGTGCCAATGCCTCCGCAGAGCCCCATTTACCGCAGCTTGGTAAAAGGATCCCTTTGCGCTTGCGCTGATTTGTGGTTACAGGCAAATGATACTTTCGGCAAATATTCCATTGTATCATGGCTGCTATTTTGCTCTGTCTTTCCTTGTAGTCACTCTGCGCAATCTTTTTGCAGTCCTTGATTAGGTGGTCCACTGTCTCTTTGACTTCTTTGTACAGGCAGCACTTGCTGTCATTGGATGTTTTAACTTTTTATTTTTTATTGCATTTGTTCAGTGTTTGTTCCTATGCAGCCATGATAAGTCCTTTAGTTTCTTTCTTCAGGGGTCCATTCCTCAGCCACTACCACATTTTGGAGTGTCTTTTATATATTGTCCATGAACTAGTTCATTGTGGCACTTTTCTCTTCAATTTCTACTTGTTTTTATTTGTAGACCTGCTTTGGTCTTCAGTAAACCTTGTTGATTTACTAGTTGTAGTGCATCCTCTTCATTATTGTTAATGTAACCTGGGTCTCACCCATCCACTAGCTCTGGTACCAGGCCACAATACTAGCAGTTCCTTTCTCTCAGGCCACACTTAACCACACTCATCAGTTCCAGTTTGTTTGCAGTCGAGCTTGGAAGTGGGTCAATGGTCCAGAATAGTG
Source organism: Microcaecilia unicolor (assembly GCF_901765095.1). Classification (NCBI taxonomy): domain Eukaryota; kingdom Metazoa; phylum Chordata; class Amphibia; order Gymnophiona; family Siphonopidae; genus Microcaecilia; species Microcaecilia unicolor. The sequence goes on from NC_044033.1 coordinate 415,404,192, forward strand.
ATCTGGGGATTGGGAGAGAATCTTACTCTGGGGCCTTTTTACTAAGCCACGTAAGTGTCTACGTGTGCTCAACGCGCGCTAAAATGGAGTTACCACCCTGCTACCATATGGCTTTTGCGGTAATTTCATTTTTGGCGTGCGTCCGATATCCACATCCAAAAAAATAATTTTTATTTTCGGGCACACGTATCGGATGCATGGCAAGTGGCATTTGAGGCGCGTAGGTCATTACCACCTGGTTACCATGTGAAACTTTACCGCTAGGTCAATGACTGGTGGTAAAGTCTCAGACCCAAAATGGATGCAAGACAATTTTCATTTTGCTGCACGTCCATTTTTGTCAAAAATTTTTAAAAAGGCATTTTTTACAGGTGCACTGAAAATTTATTCTGCGTGCACCCAAAACACATGCCTACACTACCACAGGTCATTTTTCAGTGCACCTTAGTAAAAGACCCCGCTGTTTCTACTCAGTCCTTCAGTCCAGGAACCACACAGAACTCTGAGGGATTTATAGAAACTTTATTAGAAAAATACTGCAACAGGCAGCAATTGCAGATCCAACTTAAATGGAAAACATCCACTTATTGTCAACCCAGTCTAATTCAATTTCTTCTGTTGCTCTGCTTCAGAGCTCCCTTTTAGGTTATTTACAGGGCAATCTTGAGCTTGGGGTTTTGTACATATATACAAGGCTCCTGTCCATGCCTATCCTGTAAAGAGATTTTATTCATAAAGTCCGCACTACTCCTCACAGTATAACTTCTCTTTAGTGGACTCAGACCCCATAATTCTAACCCTCCTCCAGCATTGACCCCACTCTGGATCCACCCTGGGCCTGGGACGAGCTCTCCCTAGCTCCAGTCCTCTGCTCCCAGGCTGGGCCTTCTTCTACACACTCACAGCCAAAGGATCTCTCTGATTTCCAGGATTGCCCCCCCCCCCCCGGTCAATGGCAGGGGACAGTGCAGGCAGCTTAAACCTGTAGGCAAGCAAAGCCCCCCCAAAAGGGCAAACATTCCTCCTTATCCCCCCCCCCCCCCATCACTCTTCAGTACCAGGGCTCTATTTCTCTTAATTTTATTTCAAAACTACTCCCTTTGGGCTGGGCTTCTTCCCACCCAGGGACCTCTCAGTCACTCCCCTCAGTGACTCTCTCCAGGGAACTTACTCTTCTAGTAATCCCCAACCTAACAGGGGATTACACTAATATAGGCAGCCAAGTCTGAGATTCCTCCTCTTTTTCTTTTGTAGCACTTGCACCAACCCTCTTCTACAAGTGCAGTGAGAAAGATACAGCCTGTTAGCATTACTACAGACACAATTCTATTGCATTGAGAACATGTTTGCAGTCTGTTTCGTTGTAAATAACAGATTTGTCTGCCTCTGCCCCTCTGACCTCCCTCAATGTTGTCTTCCACCATTGCCTAAAAAACAATGTGGTCAGAAGCGTAGCCGGGTTTTGTCATCAAGGGGGCCAGAAGCATAGCCAGGTTTTGTCATCTAAGGGAGCAGATCTTTTGTAAAATAGGTGCCGGTGTGAGGATGAAGGGACAGTCCACATAGGTGTCTTTTCATTTAAAATATATTTGGGGGAGATTTGTATTAATCCCATTGAGTAGAAGAGTTGTGGGCAATTTTTGGTATAATATAAATGATAGTGGTGACATATGTTGAGGTTGTATTGACAGCAGCGCTATACGGATATGATTTGATACTTTCATAGTATTTTAATACAAATTTTGAAGTATGTAATGAAGATTTTGGAATAATTTATAGTTGTGGTAGTATATTATATATCACAAAATTGAAATGTAATTACCCATATTTTGTGGTTAATGAATATGTATGAGATGTATATAGTATGACTACATATGTTGCATTGTATCTATATGTATATTTATTTATTTATTTTGCTGTATTTGTATCCCACATTTTCCCACCTATTTGCAGGCTCAATGTGGCTTACATTATGTCGCAATGGCGATCACCATTAACAGAATAAGAAGTTCAGCATATTGTTACAATTAAGGTGCAAGAATATCAGGTAAATTAGGGTAAATAAATAAATAATACATTACATATAAGTAAGAGCAGGATAAGATATAATGTTCAATAATAATAATGTGATTAAAGTAAACAAATTATAAGAGATCAATATTGGTTGAGCCTGCAAATAGGTGGGAAAATGTGGGATACAATTGCAATAAATAAATAGATTAGGAGTCAAGTCATGCGTTGTTTTTATGGTATTCGTTAGTTCATTCCATAATTGTGTGCAGAGGTAGGAAAAGCTAGATGCATGTATTGATTTGTATTTAAGTCCTCTGCAATTGGGGTAGTGGAGGTTTAGGAAAGTACATGATGAACTTTTTGTATTTCATGCTGGTAAGTCTATTAGGTTTGACATGTATGATGGGGCCTCTCCATGAATGATTTTATGAGCCAAGGTGCAGATTTTGAATGCAATTCGATCTTTTAATGGAAGCCAATGTAATTTCTCTAAGGGGTTTGGCGTTTTCATATTTCGTTTTTCCAAATATAAGTCTGGCTGCAGTGTTCTGGGCAGTCTGGAGTTTCTTAATGGTTTGTGTTTTGCATCGTGCGTAAATGGAATTACAATAGTCCAGATGGCTCAGTACCAATGATTGCACCAGCTTGCGGAATACCTCCCTTGGGAAGAAAGGTTTCACTCTTCTAAGCTTCCACATTGCATGGAACAACCTCTTTATAACATTTTTCACATGGCTATCCAGGGTAAGATTTTGGTCAATTGTAACACCCAGGAGTTTCAGGGTGTCCGCAACGGGAAGAGTGTGGCTTGGTGTATTTATATTGGTATAGTTGGTTTTATTATACAGCGATGAAAGGATAAGTCATTGCGTCTTTTCTGCATTGAGCTTAAGCTGGAATGCATCCGCCCAAGATATATGCAAATTAATATGATAATGTGTCACAGCCCATATTTTGCGCCCCCTCCCCCCCAAATGGAACAGTCAAACTATGCCTATGGGAAGCAGGTAAAGCAGTTGAGTGCATATTATATGACTTAGCCCTCATATTTAAAGGCAAAGAAAAATGTTGGAATTAGAAAAACAGATTAGTATACATGAAAGTTGACACAAGGCTAATCATAATCACAAGATTTATAAGGAGTTGATTAAGAATATTTTACTAGGAAGAAGGCTAATAAATTATTAATGCTACAATTAAAGAGAATGAAAACGAAACACACAATTCTGATGATTAAGACTAAATAAAGACTAAATAAAGCTGTCTGATTTTGGACTCAGATAGCAAATTGCATTGTAAATTTCTGCCTCTAAATATTGGAGGTGTCAAAATATTCAATCATTCTGACTTCAAAGGTCTTACGTTCCTGTATTGTTTTAAAGACCAGAACACTGCACCAGTGATTTCACAGTAAGAATCCTGAAAGGTAACTTTAAAACAATACAGGAACGTAAGACCTTTGAAGTCAGAATGATTGAATATTTTGACACCCAACAGACAGGACTTAACAAGGATCTGGGTTTTCTAGCCCATTATAAACCATAAAGTTGTATTTCTCTGTTTATCACCCTCCTCTCACCTACCCACACCCATCCTGTTAGACTATCAATGTAATGCTTTGATGTCCCCATGCATACCTCCTACCCACCCCCCACACTGCTAGACTGTCAATGAAATGCTTGGATGTTTCACTTATATATACTATCAGCTACCACATTTGCTTATTTCAGATCTGACGAAGAAAGGCAACCTTCGAAAGCTAATCAAGAAATGTATTAAGTTATGTCCAATAAAAAAGGTATCATCATATTTTCTTTTCCATGTTTTATTTTGTTTGATTTCTATTGATAACCTTTAAGAATGGACTAACACGGCTACCACACCTCTCTACTTAAAACCTTTTTAAATATCATAAAACATTTGGTTTTATCTTCTATTATAGACTTCAGTTTTTAAACATTTTCAGATAAAACGTTTATTTCTTCACTTGGATATCATATTGAAAATGCCCCTCCACCACACTATCAACTTTGGTTGCAATATTAAAAAATTTATACAGTTTGACATAAGATTTTGCAAACATTCTTTAGAGTTTGATAACAATTGTTCTTAGGCTTAGGCTCTGGGTTCTTCCAGATGTGAGTACATCCACTCAAGCTAGAGGTCGTCAGTTTCTGCTCTTGCAGTTGGGGCTCGCTACAATTTTGTTTCCTTATAAATGTATGTTGTGGTAAAGTAATGTCAAGTATATCTTTTATAAACCATCACAGTTAACTTTCTTCTTGTCTGATAAAGCCCTATTTTTTCTTATCTTTTGGAGAAGGATGATCAAGTGTCTGTCCATATATTATGTTAGCGTGTTACAGTGAGTATTATTATTTTCCCTTTGATTCTTGCAATGCCTGCATTTGTGGACTTTAATTTTTAAGCTTCATATAACTCTAATTTACCTAATTTCTGGGTCCTTTTACTAAGGCACGCTAACGGATTTAACGAAAGCTAATGATTAGCGTGCACTAAATGCTAAGGCATCGATTATACTCCTATGGGTGTCTTATTATTTAGTGCATCCCCTGTTTACTAAGCTGCACTAGTGGCTATCATGCGCTAATGCCGACAAAGCCTCTTCACTTTGAATGGACTGTGTCAGCATTGCTGCGTGGCTTATTAAACATGGAGGTAAATCCGTTAGCACGCCTTAATAAAAGGACCTCTTGATTTGGAAGTTGCCTAAATATTGCTTATTTTTATGTATGTTTGCTCCTCATTGCTTTATAAGTAAATGTATTTGTGGAGTGGAGGAGTGGCCTAGTGGTTAGGGTGGTGGACTTTGGTCCTGAGGAACTAAGCTCAATTCCCACTTCAGGCACAGGCAGCTCCTTGTGACTCCAGGCAAGTCATTTAACCCTCCATTGCCCCGTATAAGCCACAATGAGCCTGCCAATCAGTGGGAAAGCACAGGGTACAAATGCAATATAAATATTTGGGTGTTATTATGCAAAAATTCATAAATTATTTTTCAAAGTGATTTGCACTGCATACTCTACCCTTAGTGAAATGCACATTGCAGACTACTTCACTTCTTTATTTATATGTACATATATTTGCATTAATGCATCTTGCCACACTGCTGTTTGATTTGTTTTGTTTCTCTTATGTTATTTTTCTTTCTATTGTTCCAAAATTCAATAAAATGGTTTGAACTTTAAAAATAGTAATAACAATTTTAATAAAATTGTAGTACCCGTGCTTCTGAGCCCACATCATTCAAGGCTACTCAGAACCTATCCTGAGAATCCAAAGCCTCTCAGGTTTTCAGAATATTTATAATGAATATAATTGAATCAGAGACTCTGAATATGCAAATTGATCTCATGCATATCGATTGTGGATACCCTAAAAACCTGTCTGGCTGTGGAGTCTTTAGGATAGGTTTGGTAAGCAAAGATGAAAGAAAGAACCTGGAAGATGTTGAAAGCTCATGAAGTAATTTATCATTAGATTATTCTTATAGTGGCCCGATTAGAATTTAAAAACAAATTCTGCATTCATGAATTTTATGTCAGTTAATATAACACAGTTGGATTCTTACCAGAAGTTTTTTGTTGTTGTTGTTGTTTTAATTTATCTCATTGACTATATTTAGGTCTGGCAATAATTAAGGGGTCCATTAACCAAGCTGCAGTAAAAGGGGCCCTGCGATGGGGTCAGGATATGGATTTGCCCTGACCCGAGACCCATTTTAACACAGCGTGTTTTTTTTTAAGGAAATGGCTATGTGGTAAGTACAAACTTGCCACCCGGCCATTTCCTGGAGGAGCCCTTACCACCTTCTATTTAGGATGCGGTAAAGGCTCCCACACTAACCCAATACATGCTAACCCGATATATGGTGCTGCCTGATACCGGAGGTAAAAATAAAAAATATTTACAGGAATGCCAGAAGTGGTCCAGGGTGAGGACCGGTAGACCGGTAGTAGTGTCTGATTGGCCCATGCTAATGCTGTGATAGCCCTAATGTGGAATTGTAAAAGGGTCCCTTAATGTGCACACATTAGTAGTACAAACTCCTTGGTTATTTTTATCCATGGCATTTGCACCAATATTCAAAGCAATATGATAATTTCCTAAGAAAAGATTGCACCCCATTTCTCTGTGGCTAATTTTTCAAACAGAAACAATTTGTGGAGAGTATTTAATTTCTTCCACCCTCATTTCCACAGGAAAAATGTGTTTAGAATACTGTATACTAAAGGGTCCTTTGGCCATGCGGCAGGGAGCACTTACCCTAAGGGCTTCCATGGTAACCCAGCAGTAACCAGGAAGCGAACAGTGGTCTGATTACCGCCAGGTTACCACTACACTAACCATTTCCAGAGTTTTTATTTTTTCCCCGGAAATTGTGTGTGCTTGACCCAGAACTACCACCGGCAGCCGCGTTGAGCCGGTGGTAGTCCCAGAATAGCATGTAGTAAGCCCGTGTTGGGCTTACCGCTGCTTCATAAAAGGGCCCCTTAGAGAATATGAAACAATTTTAGAAACATGAGAAAGTTTAATGTAACAAGTGGTACTGAAGAATCACTACAAGGGTAATTTAAATAGGGAAAAAATGTATTTTGTAAGATAAATATTGGAATTTGTAGTTACTACATTTGGAAATTTCATCAAGGGAGTTGATATGGATATCCCCCCCCCCCACCCCCTCCACACATACACACTTTTGCAAAACCATGCTAGTGCCGACACTGCCCATTCACTTTGTAAATGGGGCTTTGTAAATGGGGGATACAATTAAATAATAAATATATATTTTTTAAAAACACACAGCAGAAATCATGGGCCGAGTCAGTAGGGACTACTGACCATGGTATAATTACATTTGATCTAATATGAACATCAAAATCAATTAGAGAGACTAAAAAAAAGTATGAGTTCAGACAGGCTAATTCAGAATTGATGAAAAATTAAATTACAGTGGACAGATAGACTGAATACAAATTAGAAGTTCTTTTTGGTTTAAGAAAAAGTTTCTTTAAAAATACATGAGAGAGATTAATAATTAGACCAGTATTTTTCAAGCTTCTGCTGGAGGTACATGTGGTCTTTTAGGTTTTCATATATGCCATAATGACTATGCACAAGAGTGATTTGCATATAATGGATTTCCAGTGTATATTAATTTCTCTCATCCATATTCATCATGGCAGTTCTGAAAACCTGACTGCGATATGCCTCTGTAGGAGAGAGTTGAGAAGTATTGATACAGGTTAAATCTTTGACATCTGAACAGACCAACTTCACTATCAGATGAACAAATATTATTTTATATGAGATGAAGCATCGTTATTGAAAGATGTAAGGATCTGGGAAATATGGAGGTAGTTTTAAAACTGCAATTGCAAAATGATGTATATTTTGCAATTTCTGTGACTTATAAACTGACTTTTTTTAATTACTTACAATTAAACTAAGCAATACACCTTGAATGGTTTAGGTCACTTAAGAGATAAGCAGTTGAATACTGAATATTATTTGTCAGTCATATTCTGCCGGATTCTATATATTGCGCCTAAATCTAAGCGTATTTCATAACAATGCACATAACTTAATTGGCTTAATAAGTCAGTCAGCATTATTAACAGCACTTAACAAGCAATAATGAGCACTAATTGGTAATAATTAGAATTTACGCACATAACTCGCTAAGTGTATGCTGTAATGAACTGCGTCTAAATTCTAAAGCAAGCAGTCCAAAAGGGTTACGAGAAGGGAAATGCGCATTTCTTCGGTGTTCCCAAATTTACATGCATTGTTATAGAATTTGGCCCAGTCCATGTAAATCTACATGCAGGGATTTACACCAGGTGTTTGCTGGTGTAAATGGATGCATGTAGTTTTAGGTGCTGGAATATCAACTAAGCATATTATTTTATTTTATTTTTTTATATTTGTACCCCGCGCTTTCCCACTCATGGCAGGCTCAATGCGGCTTACATGGGGCAATGGAGGGTTAAGTGACTTGCCCAGAGTCACAAGGAGCTGCCTGTGCCTAAAGTGGGAATTGAACTCAGTTCCTGAGTTCCCCAGGACCAAAGTCCACCACCCTAACCACTAGGTATTCTATATACAGCACCTAAATCTTATAGAATATTCTTAAGCGAAAATGGTTTCTGCGCGGATTTTCCAGGCACCATATATAGAATCTCCCCTATTATATGTAATCCACTATTCATTGGATTACATATGGAAATGTTTTCTAAAATTACCCCCATACTTTATAAAATTATCTCCTACTAAGCGTAGGAAACTTTCTATTGTCACAGTACTTTGTGTACATTTTTTATACTTGTTTACTCAGAGAGTCCAGAGTTTCCTGGGAATCTGACAAAAACAGCTATTTTACCTGGCTCTTGGTTTGGTTGGTGAGATAGGATAGGTCATCTTTTCAAAGTAAAAGGATGTGAGTATTTTCACTTTGAAGATTACTCCTTGAAAACTACACAAACACACACATACCACACACATTCTTAACTTGAGCTAGTTTTTCTGAGAATAAATGCACATTCACTTTAGAAAACACAAATGTATCACTGTAATTATATATATATATATATATATATATATATATATATATATATATATATATATATATATATTGTAAGGAATATGCCGAAAGGAAGAGGGACCCTAGCTACCCACCGGAGAAAAGAGAGCCGGAGGGTAGGAGGGAAGACCCTAAGGTTGCTCAGCTTTTGCCCAAGAGGGACATACCAATAAGAAACTACAACTCCCAGAAAGCCCCAGGAGAACCCAGGGTAAGGAGAAATAGGGTGCAGAACCAGAAGCTCCAGAAGGGGGCTACCAGAAAAGGGGAAAAGCTGAGTCACCACCCTGGTGGAGGAGGTGGCTGAACCGGTGGCAGGAGAAGGAAAAGCAGCCTATCAGAGTTAATGAAGAAAAGTGTAATCAGCTGGAAAAGGGGTGGGGAGAGGAGAAAATGGACTGGGCTCCTGAAGGAGAAAAGGAGACTGAACCAGAGGCAATGGAGCAAGAGGAGGCAGAGCTGGTCTTAGACGAACCCATGGAGCTCTTGGCTACGGCTCAGCCAGCACTCAAGGTATAGGGGGGAAGTCCTGGGTCAAGCGGGAGGAGGTCAGGAGAATAGAGACTGACCTAGAGGGTGGGACCCAAGGCTTTGAGCCCGCGCAAAGCCTGACTTTAGGGAACTGTGCTGAGAGAAGCCTGGCTGTACTTGGACTGTGTTTAAAACAGCCTGACTTTATTGAACTGTGCTGAGAGAAACCTGGCTGTACTTGGACTGTGTTTAAAACAGCCTGACTTAATTGAACTGTGCTGAGAGAAGCCTGGCTGTACTTGGCCTGGGGTTAAGACAGCCTGACTTAATTGAACTGTGCTGAGAGAAGCCTGGCTGTACTTGGACTGTGTTTAAAACCGCCGAGGAGTTGTTGAAGAAAGGGGGTCGGGTTGCAAATCCCAAAAACAGGCCCAAGAAAAAAGAAGAAACATATAAAGGAGGAAAACAGAGAGCTCCGGGCTGGTGGTGAGGAGGCTGCTCGGACGTAGCCAGTAGGAGCCTTGTTTACAAGTGGTGGCAGCGGTGGGATCTTTCTGCAGGACCTGTCGCTAGAGGAGGCCGTGACCCGACTGGACGAGAAGCCCCACGAGAGGGCCAACGCTGAGAAAGGCGCAGACCCATCTTGGGTTCCGGTAAGCGGGCCTAACTGGGGGGGGGGGGGGGAGGTGTTAGAGGGATCAGAGAAAGAGTCCAACGTAAGTGAGGTAATCGCACTTGGAGGTGGTTCTCTGTTGTTTTGTCCCTCCCCCAGGTGGCAGTGCCCGTGCCGTGATGGACCCCAAGGAGATCTTCGGGTGGATGACTCTCCAGTTCCAAAAACAGCAGGAGCTGACGGCCAAGATAGTCGAGGACTCTCTGATGGCGGCCCGGGATCAGCAGCAACCAGTACTAAACATTCTACAGGACTTCTTCCAGAGAGGGGCTACTGCTCCTCGAGAGGGGGAACCCGGAGCAAATGGACAAGGGCCCGGAGGAAGCGGTGCGGTAGGACATGTATCCATGAATGCACTTAATTGGGGAAAGTTGTCCGAGCAGGATAATGTGGACGATTTTTTGACTGCATTTGAGAGGGTGGCTGGGGCTGCTGGGTGGCCACAAGAGCAATGGGCCATGCGATTGGTGCCTTCCTTGTCAGGGGAGGCGTTGGCAGCCTTTAGGGATTTGTCTCCTGAGGAGGCTGCCAACTATGGAAGGTTGAGAGAGGCTATTAAGGACAGATATGGACTCAGTACCCAAGCTTACAGACGTAAGTTTAGAGCCACTAAATGGGAAAAGGGGACCCCCCCTAAAGCGGTAGCCCATAAGCTAATGGATTTAGTGAAAAAATGGTTGGAGCCTGAACACCACAACCTGAACAAGATACTGCAAGAACTGGTAGTGGAGCAATTCCTCCAGGTGCTGCCTGAGGAGACTAGGACCAAGTTGATAAAGAGGGGATGTAAGACGGTAGAGGGAGTGACCGCGGGGTTGGAGTGTTACCTAGAAGCCCAGCAGTGGGGTGGACCCGATAGGGAGGGAGGAAAGGCTCGGGTGGTAGAAAAGGGGGGGCCAAAAGTTTCCCTAGTTAAGCCTGAGGCTCCCTCGGGGAGTAAAAAGACCGAGCTGGACGCCGGCCCGAGTAGAAAGGCTACTCCTTTTGGGGGCAAGGTGTGCTTTAAGTGTGGTAAAGCGGGACATTTCAAAAGGGATTGCCAGGGGCGAGAGGGGTGGATCTCTCAGGTGAACCAAGGGTGCAGGCCCCGGTACCTTACGCAGGTTAAGGTGGAGGGAGTACCCATCACAGCCATGTTAGACTCGGGGGCTGACCAATCCATGATCTCTAAGCGGCTGTGGCAACAGATACGAAAGCGGGGGACCCCGGGAAGGGAGACCTATGATGGAGGCGTGTCCATACAATGTATACATGGGGCCCGGACACGGTATGCGCTCCACAGGGTCAACTTAAAGGGGCCCACCGGGGAGCTAGAGATGGCCGTGGCAGTGCTGCCCAGATTACCCCATGATATGATTTTAGGGAGGGATTGGCCACCGTTTATAGAGTGTATGGGGGAGAAACAAGTGTTGGTTACTACCAGAGTTCAGTCACGCCGTGGGGCGGACGGGGAAGAGGAAGGCCTAGGGGGTGTTTTTCCTTTTCAGGGGGAGGTTTTTGGCGAGCCAGGCCGGGAGAAAAAAAGAAAGGCCGGGAAAAAAAAAGAACAGAAGGATAGAAGGGAGGCTTTTCAGTGGGTACAGAGGGAGAGTTACCTGCCGGTGGCTCCGGAAGAATTAAGAGAGCAGTTTCCCCAATTTCATAGGGAGCAGGCCACGGACCCAACTTTAGAGTATGCCTGGGAAAGGGTGCGCCAGGGAGAAGGCCAGGTAGCCCCGGGGTTCCTGATAGAAGGGAACATATTATATCGAAGGGTGCCTAGCTGGGAAAACTCGGGAGGAGGGAGACAGCTGGTGGTACCTCGGGCTTTTCGTCCGTTGGTGGTAAGGCTGGCTCATGATCATCCTCTGGGCGGACATAAGGGCTCTCAGGCTACCCTGACTCAAATATTGGCAAGGTTTTATTGGCCCGGTGTTTATGGGGAAGTGGAGAAATACTGTAAGTCCTGCCCCAACTGTCAAAAGGTATCAGACAGATTCCCTCCTAAAGCCCCGTTACAGCCTCTGCCGAGGGTAGAACAACCGGGGAGGAGAATAGCCATGGATATTGTGGGGCCCGTAACTAAATCACAGAGAGGGTTCCTCTATGTGTTAGTGATTATGGACATGGCCACCAGGTATCCATGGGCCCTGCCATTAAGGAACATTTCGGCGAAGGGTATTGCAAGGGAACTCATAAAAATTTTTTGTGAGATAGGTTTTCCCCAAGAAGTCCTGACAGATAGGGGGTCCAACTTTATGTCACATACCTTAAGGCAAGTATGGGAGGCATTTGGGATAAAACATGTACGTACGGCAGCTTACCATCCGCAAACCAATGGGATGGTAGAACGCTTTAACAGGACCTTGAAGGGTATGCTAAAAAAAGCCTTAGGGGAGGATAGGACCGGGTGGGACCAACTTTTACCATTTGTGCTATATGCATACCGGGAGAAGGTGCAAGACTCCCTAGGAGTTTCACCTTATGAGTTAATGTTTGGCAGGAGACCCAGGGGTAAGTTGGATATCTTACAGGAACACTGGGTACCTCCGGAAACAGCCGATCAGTCTGTAGTTGAATATTTACATGATCTGAGGGGCAGATTGGATAGGATGCAGGAATATGCCCAGGACCAGCTAGAACAAAGCCAAGAACAACAAAAGGGCTATTACGATCGAGGGACTAGGGAAAGGGAGTTTGCATCTGGGGATAGGGTTCTTATCTTAATATCGGAGGATCCACATAGGTTCGCCTCTAGGTGGAAAGGACCTTGGGTGGTGAGGAGGAGACTGGGCCCCCTCACATATGAGGTGGCGAATGAGAGGGGGCGGGTTCAGACTTTTCACGTTAATCTTATGAAACCTTGGGTAGCTAGGGTAGGGTTCCAAACTCGGGAGGAAGAAAAGGAAGGGGAGGAGTTGGGGCCGCAAATACGAGAGATTTTCAAGCCCTGCGAGCCCGGAGTTAACCCAAAATTACCCCAGGGACAGAAAAAGGAGATACGAAGGCTCTTGGAGCGCTTTAAAGATGTTTTGACGGCATGCCCAGGGAATACCCATCTAGTCGAGCATGAGATTGTAACTGAACAAGGTAAGGTTGTACGGCAAAAGCCCTATAGACTCTCCCCAATGAAAAGGAGGGAAGTCATTAAACAAGTGCAGGAAATGTTGGAGTTTGGGGTAATTGAGGAGTCCCATAGCCCCTGGTCTAGCCCCGTGGTATTAGTTCCCAAGCCTGAAGGGGAGTGGAGATTTTGTATTGATTTCCGCCAGCTTAATGCTATCTCTCAAACGGATGCATATCCTATGCCTTATATTGAGGAGCTGGTGGACCGGTTGGGATCAGCACAGTATCTTACGACCCTAGATTTAACAAAAGGGTATTGGCAGATTCCCCTTTCTTCGGGAGCCCAAGCTAAGACAGCTTTTAGTACCCCCATAGGCTTGTACCAATTTAAAAGGCTGCCCTTTGGCCTTAATTTGGCGGCAGCAAGCTGCCAGCGATTGCTTGACCGAGTCCTCAGACCACATCAGACATATGCCGCGGCATATATGGATGATGTGGTAATACACAGTGAGGACTGGAATACCCATTTGAAGCAGGTAGGGGCGGTGCTGCAAGCTTTTAGGGAGGCCGGCCTGACCCTGAACCCGAAGAAATGTTACTTTGCACAGTATAGGGTGAAATATTTAGGGTATAACGTAGGAAGGGGGGAGGTGCGACCCTTACTGAATAAAGTTAAAAGCATCCAAGAATTTCCCAGACCCAACAGAAAAAAACAATTGCGTAGCTTCCTGGGTATGGTGGGGTATTACAGGAGATTCATCCCTCACTTTTCCGAAATGGCCACTCCCTTAACGGACATGTTGAAGGGTAAGAGCCCGGACCATCTGAGATGGGGGGAGGCGGAGTTGCGAGCGTTAGAGCAGATGCAGCAGGCCCTGTGCCATGAACCGGTGCTGAAGGCCGTAGATTTCAAAAAACCCTTTATCCTACAAACGGATGCTTCGGGGAGGGGGCTAGGGGCAGTGCTGTCTCAGGAACATGAAGGGGCAGAACATCCCATGCTGTATCTAAGCCGTAAACTCCTACCTCATGAGAACCATTACTCCACCATAGAGAAGGAGTGTTTAGCTATTAGGTGGGCAGTACAAGAGTGTACGGTCTATCTCGAAGGGAGGCAATTTAAGCTAGTAACGGACCATGCCCCACTGAAGTGGCTAAATTTAATGAAAAGTAACAACGGAAGGCTAATGCGGTGGTATTTAGCACTGCAACCCTTTCAATACACAGTGGAGCATCGTCCGGGGAGATGTTTGGGAAATGTGGATGCCCTATCCCGGGTAGGCGAGGATAAGGAAGAAAAGGGGGGAAGAGTTGGGGAGTAAAAGCTTAAGGGAGGGGGTATGTAAGGAATATGCCGAAAGGAAGAGGGACCCCAGCTACCCACCGGAGAAAAGAGAGCCGGAGGGTAGGAGGGAAGACCCTAAGGTTGCTCAGCTTTTGCCCAAGAGGGACATACCAATAAGAAACTACAACTCCCAGAAAGCCCCAGGAGAACCCAGGGTAAGGAGAAATAGGGTGCAGAACCAAGAAGCTCCAGAAGGGGGCTACCAGAAAAGGGGAAAAGCTGAGTCACCACCCTGGTGGAGGAGGTGGCTGAACCGGTGGCAGGAGAAGGAAAAGCAGCCTATCAGAGTTAATGAAGAAAAGTGTAATCAGCTGGAAAAGGGGTGGGGAGAGGAGAAAATGGACTGGGCTCCTGAAGGAGAAAAGGAGAATGAACCAGAGGCAATGGAGCAAGAGGAGGCAGAGCTGGTCTTAGACGAACCCATGGAGCTCTTGGCTACGGCTCAGCCAGCACTCAAGGTATAGGGGGGAAGTCCTGGGTCAAGCGGGAGGAGGTCAGGAGAATAGAGACTGACCTAGAGGGTGGGACCCAAGGCTTTGAGCCCGCGCAAAGCCTGACTTTAGGGAACTGTGCTGAGAGAAGCCTGGCTGTACTTGGACTGTGTTTAAAACAGCCTGACTTTATGGAACTGTGCTGAGAGAAGCCTGGCTGTACTTGGACTGGGGTTAAAACAGCCTGACTTAATTGAACTGTGCTGAGGGAAGCCTGGCTGTACTTGGACTGGGGTTAAAACAGCCTGACTTTATTGAACTGTGCTGAGAGAAGCCTGGCTGTACTTGGACTGTGGTTAAGACAGCCTGACTTAATTGAACTGTGCTGAGAGAAGCCTGGCTATACTTGGACTGTGTTTAAAACCGCCGAGGAGTTGTTGAAGAAAGGGGGTCGGGTTGCAAATCCCAAAAACAGGCCCAAGAAAAAAGAAGAAACATATAAAGGAGGAAAACAGAGAGCTCCGGGCTGGTGGTCAGGAGGCTGCTCGGACGTAGCCAGTAGGAGCCTTGTTTACAATATATATATATATATATATATATATATATATATATATATATATATATATATATACAGTATATACATATATATATATAATCCGTGTAGAAATGATTTCTGCCTAAGTGTATTCTATAAGCAGCTCCTAGATTTAGGTGCAATATATAGAATACGCTTAATTAATATCCTAGCACTTAAAACTACTCTGTGAGGATTTACTTCTTCTGTGTATACATAAACTATACTCTAAAACAGCTTTTGCTAAATAAGGAAAATAACTTTACTGAAAAAACTCCCGTCAGTAAACAGGCAATGATGTCAGTGAGGGCAGGACACGGGCTCCCGGCAGATGGAATCACTTCAAGTGCTGAGGGTACCTGTTATGGTACACTGGGGAAGGACGAGGTTCAGAAACAGAAACACAGATTCTGGGACACTGCGGAGAAGAGGAGGGGGGATGCGGGGTAGGTGAAAAAATATTTATTTTAAAAAATATCTCTGGGATGATAATTGGGGAAGGGGGTATGGAAGGGCCCAAACAAGTTACCTCTGGGCCCATCCAAAATACTGAGTATGACTATCACGCCTCTGCTGACTAGGGCACAGGAATCTAGACTCTATTAAGAAATTAGCCCTAAATCAACATGCCAGATGTATCAATATTGAACCATGCAATAAAGAAATAAATTGTGCAACCTGTTAGAAAGCTAAAATGACAATGAAACCTTTTCCAAAGGCTAGTAACAGCAGAGCTTACAAATGTTTGGACTTAATTCACACGGACATGTGTGTGGGCCTGTAAGAAATGAGACTCCAGGAAAGAAAAAGTATTTTCTTACATTCATAGTTTATTAATCGAGATATACAATGATGTACCTCCTGCACACCAAGGATGACGTTTCTGAAAAACTGGAGGAAAATCTTCCCCATGTAAGCAACAAATCTGGCACAGTACCCAAAGTATTACGTGCAGATAATGGCACAGAATATGCAGGTGCCAAGACACAAACCATTTTGAAAAAACATGGGATTGCATTCCTTACTACAGCTCCTTACAACCCAGAACAAAATGGTGTGGCTGAAAGGATAAACAGGAGACTGTGAAAGCAGATGGAGCATACTCTTTGATGCAGATATGCCAGCCACTTACTGCTGCTTTCACAAAGTCATTAAAACTGCTTTTCTCATGGTGATATTGAAGAGGAACTATACATGGCGCAACCTGAAGGTTACATTACAAAGAACAAGGAGCATCTTGTCTGCAAACTGCAGAAACTTCTTTATGGTCTCAAGCAGTCAATCAGATCTTGGAACTGCAAAATAAATAAAATCTTGCTGGAGCAAGAGCTCACGCAAAGTAAGGTTGACCCATGCCTTGTATTTCAAGTTTAAGGATGGAAAGTGGATGTATCTGTTACAGTATGTGGATGATTTGATCATTGTCCATGAAGGAAGTGCAGAAATTTCAAGGTTTAAGTGAAATATTTAACCGGTACTTCACTACTAAAGATCTAGGAGAAGTGACATGCTACCTAGGAATGCTCATTCAGTGGCATGAGGATGGGAGCTTTCTTCTGAATCAGTCTGCAAAGATCAGCGCAATACTCAGACAATTTGGTATATCAGAGACGAAAGGTGCATCAACACCTTTAGATGCATTATATCTGAAAGTGGGAGGATGATCTCCTACCAAGCAATGAACAATACAGACAAGCGGTGGAGGCACTTTCACATGTGACAACCACTACTTGGCCAGATTTGACTTATCATTGTAGACATGTTAGTAAACCTTGTCAAACAGATAGGAACGCCAATAAAAGAGTCATGCGATACATTAAATGCACTCAGGACTTAAGTCTAAAAATGTCAGCAAAAGAGGATCTTGAGCTCGAAGGATATGTTGACTCAGATTGGGCCGGCAATGCCAGCGACTATAAGTTGGCTACTTGTTTAAGCTTGGCAATAGTCTGATCTCATGGTCCAGTACAAGGTAATTGACAGTTGCACTGTCCTGAACAGACGTGGAATACATTTCAGCAGTCTACGCAAGCCAAGAAGTTGTTTGGCTGCATCAGCTGCTTCAGGGTCTCGGAGAGTTAGTTGCTCAGCCAACAATCTTATTTGGGGACAATCAAGGATATATAAAACTGGCAAACAGTGAAAAAAATAAATGCCAGAACTAAGCATATGGATGTCAAGCATCACTATCTCCGTGACCTAGTGGAATAAGATGTGATTGTGTTTGAATACTGTGAGACTGATAATATGCTGGCAGATGTTATGACTAAGCCAATACCAAGGCCAAGGTCTGAAAGTATAAGATCCATATTTATCTGAAAAGCTGTTGTTGAGTGGGGGTGTTAGACATGTATTGTTAATGCAGTCTGTGTTAACAACAACAGTTCTCAGTGGTGTGAAGAATCTGTGTGTGTCACTGTAATACTAGTGTGTAGCAAAGAGAGGGAGCAAAGTATAAACTAAAGTCCAAGAAGCAAAACAAAATGTACCAGAAGCCTTCAAAAAAAGGGAAATGAAACCTTTAATCATGTGTTTTGAGGAACAAATCTTTGAATGGACCTGACAAGGTCTGTGTTTCGGCACTGAGCGCCTGCGTCAGGGGTCACAAAGTGTAACCAAGTACGTATGGCTGTATTATTGATGGAAGCAATATGCTGTGCCGCCATGTTATCCCTTCGCATAAAATCAAGCAGAGAATTACTCTCATGAACAAACTCCTCTAGTCACGAGATCAGTACACGTGATTAAAGGTTTCATTTCCGTTTTTTTGAAGGCTCCTGGTACTTTTTGTTTTGCTTCTTAGTGTAATACTGGTCACAGTTCACAGGCTGTACTTCCTGTCTTTGGATAGCATGAAGATACAGGAAGTGCCCCCTCCCTGTTATGAGTCTGTTAGAGAGAGCAGCTTGGAAGGAAAACATGTGCTCTGAAATCTCCATTTTCACTTGTTCACTTGTTTTGCACTAAAAGTTTATTGTTCCTGAAATCAACTCTCTGTCTTGTCAATAGCGTTGCAAAAGTGGCTCTGTTAACACAGAGCCTCATGATAATGATCATGTGTTGTGCTGAGCCCATGCCTCTCCCTCACCTCAGCAAATATCCGTCAAAATGTCCCTGAAAGGTGCGACACAAAAGGTGCTTATTTTAGAAGTGTCATTTGAGTTTTAGACTTGCGTAAACCAGCACCTAAATATTTATCTTGCATACACATCTAAGTTCCAGTTTTAAAAAGCTGGAATATAAATGTCTAAAACTAAAGAATGTGCAAGAAAGCTTGGTCTGGGTGTAACGTGAATGGGACTAGGAGGGTCTAGAAAATGACATGTATTCCAAAAGGGGAATTAACATTTATGTCACAACAGAACAGCATTGGGATTGACACTTGCTATTTAGGATGTCTAGGATTCAGAAAAGTGCTTCTGTTGAGCAGTGATCCACCACAGGGATTAGGGAAAGTCACTTTATTAATCCCTTTGTGCTTAATGCAACCCCACCCCCTAAAACATCCTAACCAGCAATGGATAACTGTGATAGCTTCAGGAAATATACATAATTATGAGATCGATATTCAGTGTGGTTTGTCCAGCCACGAGAGGCTCTTGCCTCCTAAACCAGGTTCTGTGTCCCGGTCATCGTATTCGGCAGTACCTCACCAGGCAGTTACGCTAAATAGCAGCTCTATTTGCCATGGCAGTGCTCAGTTAGTGCTGGGGTGCTCTGTAGGCAGAGTGAGAGAAGAGCTGGCAGTTATATGGGTACCAGCTATACTCAGTGCTGACGCAAACATAGCTAAATGGGCAGCTAGGGTTGCACAAAAGGCAGGTGGGTACCGACACTGAATATCATTCAGCACCTGCATAACTTCCTAGTCAATGGCTGATCCTGGATATTCAATGCCAAAGCACGGACATGGCCCATTATTTAATAGTCAGGCTTAATTGTGTCAGAGACTTAAAACAGCTGAGTGCCATTCACTGAATATCAGTCTTATCCCCTGGATTCTATAAATGGTGCTCATAATTGCACATGGAAATTTGGGTGTGCACCCAACTTCTGTGCATAATTTAATTGAATAACGAAACAATTAATGCTGATAATTGGGTGCTAATAATCAATTATTAGTGCAAATCAGCAACAATTAAAATTTATGCATGCATCTTACTAGGCACTATTTTACAAAGATGTAAGAATTTGAAAACGGAGTGGGACCAAGGGAGGGGCATGGGTGGGCCATGGGCATTCCAAGAATTTGCGCACGCTGTTAGTGAATACGCCTTGGGTGCAAGTTGGTGTATATCCTCATGCCTAAAAGTTAGGAGTGGATCCTGGTGCCAAGTGCTATTCTATAATGGCACCCAACTCAGAAAGCAGATTACAGAATAGCGCTTAGCGCTCATTTTTTATGTGCCAATTTAAAATAAAATGATCTTTTCTACCTTTGTTGTCTGGTGACTTTGTTTTTCTGATCATGCTGGCTCAGTATCCGATTCTGCTGCTATCTGTCCTCTTAACTCCATTTCAAGGGCTTCCTTTCCATTTATTTCTTTACTTTCTGCCTTTCTTCTTCATTTCTTGTCCTCGCTCCCCTGCCCCCCCTCCAGCCATCCATACCCACCCATTGATTCTCTCCTCTCCCCTGCCCCCCTCCAGCCATCCACACCCACCCACCCATTGATTCTCTCCTCTCCTCTCTGTTCCCGGGCAGATTTTCTAACAGGAGCTGCTCATCCAATCAGAGAGCTCTATTTGAATGCAGATTAACATACAGACACTCTAATGGGAATTTTTAGTCAAAAACACTAGCTAAACCCTTCGTTTTTGGATCAAAGTTCACATTTTTGATCAGAGCCATGCCCTAACATTAAGGCTGTAAACATTTCCAACAATTTTTATCCATAAATATGCAAATGAGAACCTCCCAAAAACGGACTAATTTGCATATGGCTTGAGCAAATTTGAGTACATAGCATATCAATCCCACTTCCTAGCACCTAAATTCTGCAATTAGATTTAATGCAAATACTTTTAAAATTTATTTTTAGCACTTTTAAAATTTCAGGGGTCAGTGCAAGTCTCTTTGGTGTGAACTGCTCATATGCAGGAATTCATGATCCTAGTTAAATATCTTCCTGGCAACCCAGGACCCCTCCAGCCAACCCCCCTGCTCTGCTCTCCCAGCAGTAAGATAATCACATTACAACTGGTTATACACAAGGCTAGAGATGGCTTTCACTGACTGTAGCTGCTGCTATTTAAACCCCCCAGAGCAGCAGGACTAGCAGGAGAACTACTACTAATACTATTTAACATTTCTATAGAAACAGCTGATCCATCCTGCTGTGGCTGGGGAGGCATAGCCTCCCCAAGCCTCTTATACCGGGCGCCTATGTTTAGAGCTGTTATGGTGTGGTAAGCTTGGTATTCTAGGGCAGTGTTTCGTAAATTGGACCTAGAGTACCCCCTTGCCAGTCAGGTTTTCAGGCAATCCACAATAAATATGCATGGAAATTGATTTGCATAAACTGCCTCCATTACATGCAGATTCACTGTGGATAGCCTGAAAACCTGAATGGCAAGGGGGTAATCCAGGACCACCTAGGGAAACACTGCTTTAGGGCCCAGTGTAATATTTGTAGCACTGTGTTTTCATAGGTGGTTTAGGGCTATTATGGTGTTGTAAGTTTTCAGTATAGGTTTTGGGTGTCATTTTGCAGAGTTTTGTTTTATTTCACAGTGTCTGGCCCTATTTGAAAGTAGGCTGTGGGGCAAGGGGTGCCTTTGGTGGCCCTTGTTACATGAAACAAAAATGCTCAAGGCTCTTGTTACATGAAACAAAAATGCTCAAGGCTAGTGGTCTCTACATCCTGTAGAGCCCATCTGATTTAAACAAAGTGTCCAGCACTGGAAGAAGTGTATGTGTTGTTCCTGAGGTGATGGTCACAATTTTAATATTTTTACTTGTAGTTAAGAAGACAGGTTGCCTGGTCTGGACAGTCCAAGGATCTCTTCTGCGTCCTATCTCCTGATGTAACTTCCTGTTTCCTTGTAGGTAGGACACAATAGAGACAGCCTGTATTAATCATTACCCGTCACAGCCACTACACCTGAAAACAACACAGGCACTGCTGTCTAGCTGACACCGACCGGCGCCTATTTTATAAAAGTCTGCTCCCCCTGATGTCAAAACTTGGCTACGCCTCTGGCATCAAGGAAATCACATGCAAATGAGCTCATTTGCATGGTATTTCCTTCCAAGCCAGTCGGCCAGCTGAGCATGCGCAGTGCAGCCAAGCATTATGCTGGCTGCTCTGCGCATGCCAAAGACGTCCAAAAAGGACGTCCCTGATGAGCACTTGTCAGAGCCGTGGGCTGGAGTGCAAGCTGCAGCCGCCGGTACAGTCGGTGATCACCCTACAGATTCTCTTTTGCTCCGACTCCAATTATGAGTCAAATATGGAACAAATGGAGCGCGTTCGTGCGTCTGCGCCTGGGCTTCCTGATCGGCGCCAATTGGTGCAGTCTGGCCGTGGCGGCTTTTCCCGGCTCCATGGCCAATGGTTGCGGGCAGCAGGGGGGAGAAGTGAGGTAGGGCTAGGGCTATACTTGGGACAGGAAACTATAAAAGTTAAAGTGCGAGGACGTCCAAATAAAAAAACTAATTGGACAGCCCTTTTGATTATGCCCCTCCTCCAGGTCTCTCTCAGCCAATCACAGCGCATTTAGCTGACACCAGTGACAGCTGAACACATTGTGATTGGCTGAGAGAGACCTGGAGGAAGGGCATAATCGAAAGGGACGTCCAAATGGTTTTTGGGATTTGGACGTCTCCACATGTTCCGATCGGGCGGTGGCCATTCGGACACTGAGGACACCCATCACAAAAAAATCTGGGGGAAAAAAACGTCCAAGTGCTCATCAGGGATGTCCTTTTGGGGGGGGGGGGTTGAGTGAAGGACGTCCATGTTAGGCACTTTAGAAGGACAGCCCTGACGAGCACTTGGACGTTTTTTCCCCCCTTCCGAGTCCCTCACAGCAGCCCCAATGAGAGGTGCAGACCTCCTGTTAGGTTTTCCACGGTGAGGGGATCGGAAAACGGTAGTGCATCTCATTGTATTACGATTTATACACATTATAATACTAATTTGCTCATCTGAATTCCATTTTCATTAGCTGCTATCATGACAGGACAATGCCCTTTTGTGCATGTCCTGGTTTACTACTTGCACGTTAAACTGGCTAGAACCAGTTTAAAACCCACGTTGCTGGCTCGGAAAGCTTAGTGCATCTAGCCCTACGTTCTTTTTTTCCACTTGAAAGGCTTATATTTAAGTGCTGAAAACAGGCACCAATGTGTGCCTTCACTTTCAGGTTTCTTAGGACCCACACGTATTTGTTTTTCATTCCCACCACTTAAGAGACTTGCACGGGCTTCCTTCCGTTTATGAAATAAATCAAAACTGGCAGATTTTAAGCTGAAAAAAATTAGAAATCCTCTCTTCAAACACCCTAAAGCTGGCTGTGAGCTTGCATTATGTTTCAAGTGGTAAGGGCAGGGTTTGTTTGTGTATGGTTCTCTGATCATCAGGAGGGTATAGCAAATGACCTCATTTACATTTGTTTGACTACATTTAAATACAATTTGCGCTAAGTTTTGGCATGGCCATTCTTTTCAGAGCTGCAACCTTCTGAACATTTTGTGCAGATTGATGTCATATTTGGGTCATGAATTTGGCTGGTTTTAAGGTGTATAGTTACACCAATGTTATAATGATTTTGCTCCCAGTTGCTCAACACCACGACTAATGGCAATGAGAATAAAAGAATGTATGACACTTCTGGAAACTTGGATTAACATCCATCCTTCAAAGCTTAATAGGGATAAAACTCCTAGGTCAATCAAATGATATATGGAATGATAGTTTGTTGAAATCATGTGATCAGCATTTCATATTTGAGAATACTGTTAAGATCTTGGGCCCTCTTATCTGGGTCACTAATGTTGGAGTCTCAGGTGAATTCTCTAATCAAGAAGGCTTTTCTTATGATAAAAATACACTTCAGAAAATCAGAAATATGTTTGATGCTTATACATTTAGGCTTGTTGTCCAAAGTCTGATTTTGTCAACTGTTGATTATTGTAACAGCGTTTCTGAAGGCTGTTAGAAGAATCTCTTGAAAAAGATTCAGACAGTGCAGAACACCGAAGCACACCTGATTTTTTTTTCAGCACATAAAATGATGAGTCTCTCCATTATTACAAGACCTCCACTGGCTACCAGTGAAGGCACACATATACTTTAAGGTATGCATATTGATTTTTATTGTTTTTAAAGGGATTGCTCCAGCATATTTGTCAATTTGGATCCAGACAACTAAAAGGAATAGAGGTCTTTGAGATTGGTGTCAGCTCCATTTTCCCAGTCCAATTGGACTGACGCATAAACTTCATTTCTCTGGTAGTCTCTTTCATCAAGCACCTTTGTTGTGGAATTCTATGCCTCTTTATTTGAGAAGATCTTGAAACTATATTGCTTTTAGTAAACCTTTTAAAACCTCTAAGAAATATTTTAGGATAACTGAGTTTGTCTAATGGTAGGTATTGGCTAGGGGTCTTAAGATATGTTCTAATTTAGAATTAAGCCAGAGGGTCACATTATTATATTTTTAATGTTGTTATTTCACAGGCTATGCCTGTTGTTGTTGTTGTTGTTGTTGTTTTTTCTTCTTCTTTGCGAGCCACATGGACCCCTATTGGGCATTAGCGGCATATAAGAATTGTATGTAATGCAATATAATTAATACAGGCACTAGTCCAGCACTAATCAGTTCTAGTGTTGGCATTAGGTTCTGAGCATTGGCCCATGAGGCAGAGAGATAACAATAAAAGAACATCTATGGAAGTGGAGAAATGCTCCTTATGCTGTGGAAGAGGGATCTAGTGAGGCAGGCTTTTGGCATTCTTAAAGTTTTGTCCCCCTGAGCCTGTACCTCACTGGCTCACCCCTTAATCTGGCCCTGCTCATTATTGAACTTTAGTGCTTTTATGTCCCATAAAGCTAAAAGTTGGCCTTCTACGGAGTCAGTACAATGTTTATTTTATGACCATAGAGGGAGTGATATATTTAAAGAGACATATGAATTACAATGGGCTATGCAAGAACATGACAGAATCTTTTTTGGGGGGTAAGGAGGGAGAGGTTCTATAAGTGGATGGTTGAGGTTCTATAAGTGGATGGTTGCTACAGGAGCCAATGATACATTGGAGAGATACATCAAAGCATATCTAATATACATTTTAACTATATTACTGCTTATTTCAATGAAGTTTGTTAAAGTTCACTCATAAAGAAGGTAGTAAGATGGACAGTCTGCTTTCATGCCTTTATATTGGGTAGTTGGGTGGGTCCTCTATGCAACATAGAAGGAACCAATATAAAAAGGCTGAGGGGGAGGTCAGAGCATGGGTGAGGCCTACTTAGTTTTTGTGTGTGAACAGGGAAAACTTTGAAACAGGTATAGGTGGGTAATTTCTTGTTTCTACAATGGGAATGGGGTCTCCACACACTTAATAATCCTACAGACAAATGTTTGTAGATGAGGGAAAGCACTGATCAATTTTTGCATCTAGGACTTAGATATTGCCTCCTTGCTTGATGATAATAAAATACCACTGCTATGTAGTAAGAGTAAGGGAAGGTTAGATCACGCCACAGTTGTGAATGGATAAGGGCAGCAAATTCTCACCTTGAGGCAAAAACAGTTAAATTAACATGCTTATAACATTTTTACATAAATGCCTGGATGGAGTCAGTGAGACAATCCTCTTACCTGAATTGAATTACTGTACCTCTTCAAGGGGAGCTCTCTATTTTTATTATTAGGAAATTTCAAAAATGGGACCACAGCTTTTCTTGTATAAAATTAAATAATTCATTCAATATTCTCAATAAGGTACTAACTTTACTTCTATTTTTCTCACCACTGTGGAGCAGAATTAATAATATTATAGTACTTGAGGGGTTTAAAGGAAGAGTTCAAAAGGCCAACTGCCTACTTAAAATCAGCATTCTAATGAGAACTCACAAAATTATGTGGGTGGTATAATAAGAACATTTGAAGTGTCATTTGCATCAGCTATAAGACCTAATATAATGGATTTTTAACTAATCAGCATTAATTATTTACTTCATGTTAAATTACAGAATTTTTTTCAGGTGAGGGCAAATGGGGTTTTAACACATGGACTTATCTGTTCCATGCATCATTTTACTTTCCAAATCAAAAGTTTTTACTGTATTCAACAGAAGTCCAGAAAGAACTTTTGAACCAACTGTGGTAGTATTTGAACCAATGTGCAGTATTTTGAGCTTAGTCATGGGAAGGGCAATAATGGGCCCCAACCTTGAAGTTCCTCAGGTATTTTATAACTACAGTACTGCAACCTTATTTTCAAAGGGAAAGTCCCCAAAGGATGTCTCTTTGAAAACTCAACCAGCATTCAGAACATATGTATACAATGCTTACATACTTTGCACCTGCGTCAAAGAAGGCAAAAATATATTCTGGAAATTGTGGATGAAGATTTGGGGGACCATTTTCAAATGGAGTGGCCTAGTGGTTAGAGTGGTGGACTTTGGTCCTGGGGAACTGGGTTCAATTCCCCCTGCAGGCGCAGACAGCTCCTTGTGACTCTGGGCAAGTCACTTAACCCTCCATTGCCCCAGGTACAAATAAGCACCTAAGCCACATTGAGCCTGCCATTAGTGGAAAAGCACAGGGTACAAAAAACCCCCAGAAAAACATATTTAAAAATAACAGGCAGATAAGCAGTTTTCTTGCAGAAAAACATCTAAAACGTATAATCAAACAAAACAAATTCATTCAGGTCTACTAGTCACCTAAAAGCAAACTTTCCCAGAAGGGGTATTTCGTGAGCATGATATGGGCAGTGTTACTTGACGAAGATTTTCTGCCTATAATGGATAGCACAACTTCTTGGAGGTGGAAATAAAAACATCCAGAATTAGATCTGATTTAAAAGCATCTAGGGTAAGGCCAAACCTGAACTTTAGACCCATGTGTGATTTTGCTGAGTTAGAGAATAGACAGGTGGAAGTGGTCATTTGTGAGAAATAATGGAGCATTGCTGAGTGCTTTATTACCTTTGTGTGTTTGCCCCTGTATGAACGTTTAGACCTTCACATTTTCTGCCTTGCATTCCCTGTCTCTCACCTCCTCAATGTTTTGCCCTTACCTGCTACCCCCCAAAACTATACCCATCCCTTCCTCTGTATTTCGCCCCCTTCCCTCACCAAACCCTCACTGTCTCCAAACCTCCCCATTACAGCTCCCTACCTGCTTGTCCTCTGTCTATCATTTTTCCTCTATTTCTCCACTCCCAGTTTGTCACTGTGCTCTGTGCTGCAACTGTGTGTGTGATGATTATTCCTCGGTAGTAGAAGAGTGAGTAGTGGCGTAGCCACAGGTGGGCCTGGGTGGGCCAGGGCCCACCCACTTAGGGCTCAGGCCCACCCAACAGTAGCACATGTTTAGCGGTAGCTGGTGGAGATTCCAAGCTCTGCCAGCTGAAGACTCTCCCCTGATAGTAACAAACTTCTACTCTCCACAATACTGACACCTGCGCATACTCAGTTTTCAGTGCATGCCTGCTGCAGACTGCCAAGCAGGGTTGCCATATAAAAAAAAAAATTACCACACAAAACCGCTCAAAACCCGCCCAAAAACCGCACACACCCCAACCCCACGTCATCAACCCCGCCCCTTCCATCATCACCCCGCCCCTTCCATCATCACCCCGCCCCCGCCGTCATCATCTCCGCCCCCGCCGTCATCACCCCACCCAATACGTCAACAAACCCCCACCCAAAACGTCACAAACCCCGCCTCTGTCGCCATTAGCCCCAACCCCCGCCGGCCGAAAAACCGTCCCAAAACCCGCACAGAAAAAAGAAAACGAGCCCAAAAAACCGCAACCTGCCGCGGGCAAAAGTTTACCGCGGCAGGTTGCGGAAAACCGCCCAATTGGGCGGGAAAACCGCCCATCTGGCAACCCTGCTGCCAAGGTGGAAAGAAGCATTTTCCTGCCAGCTGAGAATTTTTTTTGGTAGCAGGGGGGAGAACATTTGGTGCCCACCCACTTCTTCCCTAGGCTCACCCAAAATCTGTTGTCTGGCTACTCCCCTGAGAGTGAGTATTTTGTGCTGCAGCTGTGTTTGTCAGACTCTTTGTTGGTGGTGGAAGAGTAGCTGTGTGTGACAGTGGTGGAAGATTAAGTGCTTAATGCACACCTGTGAGTGTCAGGACTGTTTGGATGTTTTGAGGATGTTTATAGCTTGGCAACTGAGACAAGTGCTGCAAAGCTTGGCTGGGCTCTGTTGTCACTGGTGGTACTTGAAGCTGGTAGGGAGGGTGTTGGTGCAGGACTGTTGGCCTCACTGGTTCCAAGTGGAGGCTCAGGTGCTTGCTGTGTCAGCAGTGTAATTGACAAGGCTGCCGTGTAATCCTGGAGATCCCACTAGATCCCCAGAAGCTGCTGCCAGATACTCTGGGCTGTCTCCCAGCTCTCCTGCTGCATGCTCTGCAGCAGATGCCGCATTCTCTTTGGTCATTGATCCTCTCCCGCAGCAGCTATAGTTTCTGCTGCTGGTAGTCCACCAGCTGCAAATTCTATGCCAGCAGTTTGTTGGCCAGCCATAGCCCCTGCTGCCTGTGGTGATAGGGTCATCTATGGGCTCGCTGTGGCTTCTCATCAGCCTCCTCTGCCTATATTGGGCCATCTGCAAATACTGTTGGGGGGGAGTGGACTGCACAACTAATTGCTCCTGCTGCTTATCCCCTGCAGGCAGCTCCTGGTTGGTGTCTTCTGCGTGCTCTTCCTCTCCCATGGTGCCCTCCTGTAAGCCCTAAGCTGACACCAACATACCATCTTCCTCTTGATATGGCTGCCCTGCCTGCTGGATCAAGGCTCTGCATTTGACTCAGTAACCATACCTGCATAGGGAAAGTAGAGGAAATGTGGTTGTTACACTAGCTAACCTAGCAATCTTCTGTAGTCTTCTTGAACATACCACTCCATGTTCACTTCTAGATCACAACTGATGAGGAATGGCATTGTCAGGTAAAACAAATATGTATGCCTCTACATCCAGCACTGCAGGAGTCACTGGGTATAGTGTTCTGTGAGCCTTTTACTTTAATTACTTTATTTCTTGTGGATCACAACATACCCAAAATAGTTCAATGTGATTTACATAAAAAGATAACTGGACATTCCAGGAATTACAAATATAAACCAAAGAGCAAAAAATATTATATTTAAACATACTTTTTAAACAAGAAGATTTTCAAAACTTTTCAAAACATCTTATAAAAAGGAATAAACCTTATTTGATTTGGAATAGAATTCCAATGTTTTGACAATAGGTATGATAATGATGAATTGTGTAATGTCTTATTTCTCACTCCTTGCAGAGTGGGAAATATCAAGTTGATGTAATTTCCCATTAATCTTCTGACCCTAGGCTTAGGGAATTCAGCCCATCGAGTGAAATGATCTGGTACAGCCCCATATAATGTCAAATAAATAAAAGTACAGAGTTTATAAATCCCTCATGCCTCAACCGACAACCAGTGTAATTCAGTGGCATAGCTACATGGGGCCACGGGGGCCTGCAGGGCCGTGCCGATGCGGTAAGCGGGATAAGCGCCGCAGGAGGGCGCCCACCTCTGGAGGGCGCCGCCGCGGTGCTTACCCTCGCCCCGCGCCGCCGAGGACTTTAAATCTTTTACCTCGGTCGCAGCAGCGTCAGTAAAAGCGCTGCCGACGTCTCCCTTCCCTTGCACTCATTGGTTCCCTCAGTGTCCCGCCTTCTTCTGACGTCAGAAGAAGGTGGACACTGAGGGA